>NC_064637.1:114837537-115470751 GCF_023864275.1 Schistocerca cancellata | reverse complement strand
GGAAACAAACAAAGCCCAATTTCCCAGTACATTCGCAATAAATGTTGGAAAATGTCTGCACCCAGCTCAATGCGTATTGCTGCAAGTGCATGAACAGATTTTGTTGCTCGTTTCAGGAAAGTAAACAAATTTACTTGTACAAATTGGAAATATACTGCAGATACACGTCTGAGACATGTTTTATTAAATTCATCAGACGAATAACAACAAAATAAATGGAAATCGTGCTTTATTTTAACCTCGTACAGTTTTGCGATGGCTTCATATTAGCGAAGTTGCTAAATTTCAGGCAAAAACATTTGGAGACTTATGTTTATATGAACTTTTTTCTTTAGTTTTACTTGTAGAATAACTTATTAAAATATTTGCATATTTTCGTGAATCACCCTTTATATGTTTTGTGCACATAAACTGTAGTTGTATCAAAAGTAATTGCTTTCGTTACATAAAAGATGACGCGAGCAGTTAACTTTTATTACTTACAAAATACAATTTACAATCTGTAAGGATATAAAATACACAATGGATGTACAGTGAATGATATACCGTTGTAATTATGTACAAAACAGCAGCAAAAAAAAAAAAAAAAAAAAAAAAAAAAAAAAAAAAAAAAAGCCTCCCTTTCTCTTTTGCGGATGCATTTACGTTTCTCTCTTTACCAGCGCTGCCAATACTACCGGTAATTCTTTCTTTTACTAAATCATTTACGTAGTGTAACAAAAGTACCGAACCGTAGTTTTGGTAGAGTGTAACTCTATTTTCAACCTCTACATCTACATCTACATCCATACTCCGCAAGCCACCTGACGGTGTGTAGCGGAGGGTACCTTGAGTACCTCTATCAGTTCTCCCTTCTATTCCAGTCTCGTATTGTTCGTGGAAAGAAGGATTGCCGGTATGTCTCTGTATGGGCTCTAATCTCTCTGATTTTATCCTCATGGTCTCTTCGCGAGATATACGTAGGAGGGAGCAATATACTGCTTGACTCTTCGGTGAAGGTATGTTCTCGAAACTTTGACAAAAGCCCGTACCGAGCTACTGAGCGTCTCTCCTGCAGAGTCTTCCACTGAAGTTTATCTATCATCTCCGTAACGCTTTCGCGATTACTAAATGATCCTGTAACGAAGCGCGCTGCTCTCCGTTGCATCTTCTCTATATCTTCTATCAACCCTATCTGGTACGGATCCCATACTGCTGAGCAGTATTCAAGCAGTGGGCGAACAAGTGTACTGTAACCTACTTCCTTTGTTTTCGGATTGCATTTCCTTAGGATTCTTCCAATGAATCTCAGTCTGGCATCTGCTTTACCGACGATCAACATTATATGATCATTCCATTTTAAATCACTCCTAATGTGTACTCCAAGATAATTTATGGTATTAACTGCTTCCAGTTGCTGACCTGCTATTTTGTAGCTAAATGATAAGGGATCTATCTTTCTGTGTATTCGCAGCACATTACACTTGTCTACATTGAGATTCAATTGCCATTCCCTGCACCATGCGTCAATTCGCTGCAGATCCTCCTGCATTTCAGTACAATTTTCCATTGTTAGAACCTCTCGATACACCACAGCATCATCTGCGAAAAGTCTTAGTGAACTTCCGATGTCATCCACCAGGTCATTTATGTATATTGTGAATAGCAACGGTCCTATGACCCCTGCGGCACACCTGAAATCACTCTTACTTCGGAAGACTTCTCTCCATTGAGAATGACATGCTGCGTCCTGTTATCTAGGAACTCCTCAATCCAATCACACAATTGGTCTGATAGTCCGTATGCTCTTACTTTGTTCATCAAACGACTGTGGGGAACTGTATCGAACGCCTTGCGGAAGTCAAGAAACACGGCATCTACCTGTGAACCCGTGTCTACGGCCCTCTGAGTCTCGTGGACGAATAGCGCGAGCTGGGTTTCACATGACCGTCTTTTTCGAAACCCATGCTGATTCCTACAGAGTAGGAGGGGAGGTTAGTGACGCCGGGACAGGAGCAGTTTCCGGGACCAGTCGGACTTTAGCAGAGGCTGCCTGCCCTGAGCAGAAAGCCCGGCTGGCGTAATTAAAAGTCCAGGCGGCTGTTCTTTGGTTGGCCCGACATCCAGCGGCCACCGCTCTGCTGCGACAAAATTTGAGGCCGGCCATTAAGGGGCTCCCTCAACTAATAACACGCCCATCTAATTGTGTCCGCGTCGGGGGCGGAGCTAAAGCCGTTTTAATAGCTTTGCTCTCTCTCTCTCTCTCTCTCTCTCTCTCTCTGTGTGTGTGTGTGTGTGTGTGTGTGTGTGTGTGTTTGTGGAGACAGACATGCGCGGTATGGTTCATTCGCGCTACGGCGTGTTTCGCTACGCGTGGATACGTTTCGCTGACGGTATGTGCTTTACAACTCACGAAGGGACGTTTGGTGACTTTAACCCGCGTACGCACGCCACTTTTCTCCGTGGTCGCAACTCCTGACAAACCGACTTAGTCCACGCATTTCTAAGGGACATTGCGCAATAAAAGCGGTTGTTGTCCGCCGCTCGTGGTCTCGCGGTAGCGTTCTCGCTTCCCGAGCACGGGGTCCCGGGTTCGATTCCCGGCGGGGTCAGGGATTTTCACCTGCCTCGAGATGACTGGGTGTTTGTGTTGTCCTCATCATTTCATCATCATCCAGGAAAGTGGCGAAATTGGACTGAGCAAAGATTGGATAATTGTACGGGCGCTGATAACCACGCAGTTGAGCGCCCCACAAACCAAACATCATCATCATCAAAAGCGGTTGTACCAATTTAAACTGGAGTGTGCAGACTTACGAATCGCTATGAAAGTAAGAACCACCCACTCATCAAAGGGGTGGGGTTGGGAAATCAATGTAGCTCGCGACGAACGAATATCTATAATTTAGTCAGCCATTATTTGAGAATGGGAGCACTTACAGACTTACAACAGACTTTACACAACATTTTAAACGTTTAAAAAACTTTTTCTCGCTAACGACACTCACAAAACGAGGAAAGGAAGAAAAAAATTATCGCTTACTATATTTCTGCTGTGCATGTAGTAAAAAATACTACACGAAGCATTGCGTTTAAATTTATTCCTTCATTACTGCTTACCGTATTTACAACTAATTTTGCACACGGTATTCACATATACCACTGAATGTACCAGAAAAATTACATCAGTTCAGGAGATATGACTTCAGAAGCACTGAGATGCCCGAAAAACTACCGTATCATGCACGATGTTTAAATTTATTACTTCTCCATTACTAACCCCATTTACAATACATTCTGCAGGTAGTATCCACATTTGCCACTGAATGTGCCTACAAAATATGTCATTGTACTGCACATAATTCAGGAGTATGGCGTCGTAAGCTTTGAGCTGCGTGAAAATGAAACTGCAGGACAAAATTCGCTAGACGTGTAGGTGAAATACGCATGAAATAAGTTAAATATACGCGAAATATATTTGACATGGGCGTATGCGTGCGAAGCCACGGCTAACAAGCTCATCCTAAAACCCATGGACCTATTTGAGTCACATTTGGTACACATACTAGTTAAGGTCTGGAAAGAAATACTGAGGGGGAAGAACCACTAGAGGAGGAGATGGACAGATAGCGAGGGGGGAATAGGCACAGGCAGGAGGAGGAGGAGGAGGAGATGGACAGATAGTGAGAGGGGGGCAATAGGCACAGACAGGAGCCTCCTCCTGTCTGTGCCTATTGCCCCCCTCTCACTATCTATCACTATCACTATCTGTCACTATGGACAGAAGGCGAAGGTGGAATAGGCACAGATAGGAGGAGGTGGAGGAGGAGAAGGAGAAGGAGGAGATGGACAGCGAGGGGGGAATAGGCACAGATAGGAGGAGGAAGAGGAAATGGACAGGTAGCGAGGGGGGGGGGGAATAAGCACAGAGAAGAGGAGGAGGACGATAGGCACAGTAGGAGGAAGAGGAGGCAGAGGAGTAGATGGACACATAGCGAGGGGGGGGGATAGGCACAGACATGCGGAGGAGGAGGTGGAGATGGACAGAGAGGGGGAGGTGATGGCCAGACAAAAGGGGAAGCAATGGATACACTGAGGGGAGGCGATAGACAGAGAAAGGAAAGAGAATGAGATGGAGAGAGACAGTAAGAGGAAGATGTAGGTAGAGAGAGGGGAAGTGAAGAGACAGAGGACGAGGAGGAAATGGACAGAGAAAGGGAAGAGAAAGACATGGACATTGAGAGGACAGAGGATGAAGTGGAGTAATAGGTGACTAGAATATACACATTCCGGGGCAAGGCCGAGTGTTCAGCTAGTAATAATGACAACTGCGTGTGGCTCAGTGGCAAAGTCTTTCGACTGGACACCTAAAAGTCGACTTGCAAGTCGCTAATGTACCTCTGTTAAACAACTGGGGGCAGGGGGTCTACAGCGTGGAATGCGAATCAAGTGTCTTTCCTACAGACTCTTCACATCGTTGATAAGTTGAGGCTACTGAGCTGGTACGGTTCGTTATTTAATTTTTGTTTTTGAAACCACCCGCCTTATGAGTACTAGCCGAGATGTCAATATCGAGATCGGGTTGTAATCTCTGGTCGCCGCATATCTTTGTCGACTTCCCGCGCACAGCGGGGCGACAGAACGAGGAAGAAGGCGGTAGCCGTGAGTTGTCTCTGGACTGTGCGTGAGGGCCGACGTCGGTGTCGGAGGGCACGGCCGCTCGGTCGGTGGGCCCCGCGGAAGCAGTCGGTTGGGGTTGGAACGCCGCGGGCTCGAAGATCCCAGTGTGGAGGGCCGGTGGTGTCCCGATGGCGGACATCGTGTGGTCACTCAAGGGCTGAGAAGTGATTTCTTGGTTCTGCCCTTGGATTCCGACAAAGAATTGCGGCAAGTTTGGTGAACATAAGAATACTAAAAAGGTGCACGTTGGTGGCCCATATATCAGACTTGTTTGTGGTGTAAGCTTGGTTTCGGCACTGCAGTCTCCGGTAAGTGCGCTAATTGGGAGGAGAGCGCTGATATCGGCATTGTCATCTCTTTAGCTGCTTTAAAGTGAATAACTGTTATGGATCGAGGGTGTAACCAAGTGAGGGACCGAAACATTTCTTGTCTTATGAAGAATCCTAAGTCGGCCCCCAGCGTGTTAAACTTACAGTTATAACGAGTAATTTGACACTCTGGTAGTGTCCACGAGTGAACTTTGGAGGTACTGTTAAGTGTCTGTAGTAATGGAAAGATTGACTGTGGAGCTTTTTAGTCGGACGCTTTGTATCGTGTTAATCGCCCATAGTATTTTCATAATTTATCTTGGGACGTCATCCTGTGGTTCGGTGTGGCCCTCCCAATAGTCTAAAGCAGCTTGGTTCAAGTCTTCCCTCGAGTGAAAAGTTTAATTTTTTATTTTCAGACTATTATCCAAGTTCAGGCACTCACACATAATCAACTTCGCTCCCCAAAATTCCAGGACATGTTCAGATTTTCTTGGACATATGCAGGATTTGACGGTATACACACGGAAAAATTTGAAAACGTTAAAAACATACGTTTTGACAGAGCACAGGGAAAACGGTGCGACTGTGAAACTGTTGTATTCATTTGTTGCAGTTTACGTGACAAACTCTTATGTTTTCATCACTTTTTTGGGAGTGATTATCACATCCGCAAGAAAACCAAGATCGGGCTAGGTAGAAGAATCTTGAATGAAATTTTCACTCTACAGCGGAGTGTGCGCTGATATGAAACTTCCTCTCAGGTAAAAACTGTGTGCCGGACCGAGACTCGAACTCGGGACCTTTGCCTTTCGCGGGCAAGTAGAGCACTTGCCCGCGAAAGGCAAAGGTCCCGAGTTCGAGTCTCGGTCCGGCACACAGTTTTAACCTGCCAGGAAGTTTTAGAAGAATCTTTTTACCCATTCGCCAAGTGAACAAGTTAGGTGGGTCGACAACATATTCCTGTCATGTGACGCACATGCCGTCACCAGTGTCGTATAGAATATATCAGACGTGTTTTCCTGTGGAGGAATCGGTTGACCTATGACCTTGCGATCAAATGTTTTCGGTTCCCATTGGGGAGGCACGTCCTTTCGTCTACTAATCGCACGGTTTTGCGGTGCGGTCGCAAAACACAGACACTAAACTTATTACAGTGAACAGAGACGTCAATGAACGAACGGACAGATCATAACTTTGCGAAAATACAGAAAGTAAACTTATCACTCGAGGGAAGACTTGAACCAAGGACCTCTCGTTCCGCAGCTGCTCACGTTAACCACGGGACCACGGCACTCCTTAGCTCACACTCTCCTTGATGTTGCCTATCTTGCGCATGGACTACTCAGTTTGTGCATTTTGCTTATTTTTTCATAGTTCCACACAACTTCTTCCTGTTTTCTCGATTGATCTGTGACCAGTTTTTCAAGGCCTATCCACTGTGCCAACTTATAACTAAATGTGAGGGGGGTGCGATGGGGAGGTTCCGTTGTGAGAAACACTCGCCGTCGAGACCAACGCACTCAGTTCTTTTACTTAAGAAGTCTTCCGGCCACTGACATAACTGATACTGGTAGAAGCAGAGAAAAAAATGGATGAACTTATCGTTTGCCTGTGTACCGTGCACGGAGGTCGTTCGGTTGATACAGCTGGGGGTAGCGGCGAACCAATGGGCGTGGTTAGAGTGATGGCGGACATTGGCTCGCTGCCGTTCGCCACTGTTCGCCGGGGCTAACTGCAGATTTACGACCGGCCGGCAGCGATATCGCATTTTCCTTTCCGCTCTCCATTTTTCAGAGCTGAACGATAGCTCAGCGTCGGCCGTCACACGCCATTTCCTACGCACCGCGTTCAATCACACATGTTTCACAAATACGCCGTGTGGAGAGCGCGGCATTTTAGCGGCAGTCACGTAAAACGTCCGTCGTGTTGTCAAATTGTGGCAGCGCGTAGGAAGGCGTAAATAAAATGACACTAGTGACATCTCATGGTACAATTAATTAGAGAGGAATTATGATGTAACAGCTAATCTCTAACTGCATATGCTTTCCAAACACATTTTCATGTCCAAATAAAATATGCTCGTTTATTAAGCCACGTCACTGCTAGAGTCCACTACCGCACTTTTTAATGCCACTACAGTTTGTGTTATCACAAGTTCTACAAACTAATAACGTTGCAGTACTCAGCATTATCATAGTGACCCTGCCCAGTCTTCCTCACCTACATGGCCGCAACAGCTCGTTCATGTATGCAAACAAAGGTAATCTTCAGAAATACTACGACTGTATGCTGGTAAGTCTAACAATGTTTCCTCAAAACTGAAATATTGCAGGAAAAACACAGTTACCTATGAAATATGAAAACCCACATGAGCCGTGCGTGGCTCATGTTCCCGCCATCGTGTATTTTACACCCTGTTTTTAACGTACTTCCACCTTACGTGTTAATTTAAATTACTGGTATCACTCAGTTGCTGCTTTGCCTGACCATGACCGGCGCAAGCAGCGAGTATCGATGTATCCTCTCTCGTAGTATCTTTGCTCGACTGCTATTACTTCCAGGTCGTTGACTGTCATGGAGTTGGGGTCGGGAGTTTGGACTGCCAGTCAGTTTCAACGTTTCTGGAGCGCAGTCCGCACCTGCCAGTCGGGGAGTTGCAATGCGGCACTAGTGCAGTCGGGTTGGAGCAGTGAGGTCTGCGCCGACATGGCTCGCCCGACCATTGCCGCCACGCATCACTTGATCCGGGCCACGGTCTTGGTGGATCGTCGGTCGACGCGTTTTGGCTCGCCGATCGTTCATGATGTGTGCATCGGCTCCCGATTTGTCTTCGTGCGTGCTTAGTTACTGTTGGGTATCGTTGGGGTCTTCGTGCAAGTGTTTGTCAGCTTGTGTGTGTAGTTTGCGTTATTTCCTCTGACGACTATTTTAGATGTTGTCGGCATTCTGACGGAGTTGGTCGGTTGGTGCGGACCAGGCAGGATCTCCGTGTGGTGCAGTCAGCTGGGTCCGCTGATGGTCCCTGCGCATTGTCGGAGTGTGTGTGTGCGTGTGTGGAGCTGTCCAATCGCTACGAGCTTCGTCGTTCACAGACCCAATATGTCTTAAGTACCCAAGCCACGTCTGTTCATGTGGTGTCGTTCGTTTCGGTGGTTCGCTGTTGGAGAGCTTTTCTTGTGAGCAACACCGAGCGTCTATTGTGGTGAAATCGAGCCGCCGTGCGGTGGAGTTAACTACACTCCTGGAAATTGAAATAAGAACACCGTGAATTCATTGTCCCAGGAAGGGGAAACTTGATTGACACATTCCTGGGGTCAGATACATCACATGGTCACACTGACAGAACCACAGGCACATAGACACAGGCAACAGAGCATGCACAATGTCGGCACTAGTACAGTGTATATCCACCTTTCGCAGCAATGCAGGCTGCTATTCTCCCATGGAGACGATCGTAGAGATGCTGGATGTAGTCCTGTGGAACGGCTTGCCATGCCATTTCCACCTGGCGCCTCAGTTGGACCAGCGTTCGTGCTGGACGTGCAGACCGCGTGAGACGACGCTTCATCCAGTCCCAAACATGCTCAATGGGGGACAGATCCGGAGATCTTGCTGGCCAGGGTAGTTGACTTACACCTTCTAGAGCACGTTGGGTGGCACGGGATACATGCGGACGTGCATTGTCCTGTTGGAACAGCAAGTTCCCTTGCCGGTCTAGGAATGGTAGAACGATGGGTTCGATGACGGTTTGGATGTACCGTGCACTATTCAGTGTCCCCTCGACGATCACCAGTGGTGTACGGCCAGTGTAGGAGATCGCTCCCCACACCATGATGCCGGGTGTTGGCCCTGTGTGCCTCGGGCGTATGCAGTCCTGATTGTGGCGCTCACCTGCACGGCGCCAAACACGCATACGACCATCATTGGCACCAAGGCAGAAGCGACTCTCATCGCTGAAGACGACACGTCTTCATTCGTCCCTCCATTCACGCCTGTCGCGACACCACTGGAGGCGGGCTGCACGATGTTGGGGCGTGAGCGGAAGACGGCCTAACGGTGTGCGGGACCGTAGCCCAGCTTCATGGAGACGGTTGCGAATGGTCCTCGCCGATACCCCAGGAGCAACAGTGTCCCTAATTTGCTGGGAAGTGGCGGTGCGGTCCCCTACGGCACTGCGTAGGATCCTACGGTCTTGGCGTGCATCCGTGCGTCGCTGCGGTCCGGTCCCAGGTCGACGGGCACGTGCACCTTCCGCCGACCACTGGCGACAACATCGATGTACTGTGGAGACCTCACGCCCCACGTGTTGAGCAATTCGGCGGTACGTCCACCCGGCCTCCCGCATGCCCACTATACGCCCTCGCTTAAAGTCCGTCAACTGCACATACGGTTCACGTCCACGCTGTCGCGGCATGCTACCAGTGTTAAAGACTGCGATGGAGCTCCGTATGCCACGGCAAACTGGCTGACACTGACGGCGGCGGTGCACAAATGCTGCGCAGCTAGCGCCATTCGACGGCCAACACCGCGGTTCCTGGTGTGTCCGCTGTGCCGTGCGTGTGATCATTGCTTGTACAGCCCTCTCGCAGTGTCTGGAGCAAGTATGGTGGGTCTGACACACCGGTGTCAATGTGTTCTTTTTTCCATTTCCAGGAGTGTATATTGGTTCACTACAATTCAGGTGCACCAGCGGAATTGTCTGCCTTGTAGCCGTTAGTGTTCTGGTTACCTGCCCTGGCCGCTGACGTAAATTCAGGCAGCGTTCCTTTTTGGTGAGGCAATGTAGCTCGCCACGGGCCACAGATGACAGGGGTGAACGACGGCTCCGGAGGTGTGTACGGCCGAACAGACACGCAACTGTTGAGCATCGGACCGACGAGATGAACCAAGGGCCTGCCAACAGCGTCTCCTCGACAACTGTTCAGCAACCGGCCTTCGTAACAGGTGCCTGGATCATGCACTGATGCTGTCCGGTGTTCATCGACGAAAGCTGGAATTTGCACGCCAGTACCGCAACTGGACGTCCACCGAGTGCCGACAGATGGCCTTTACAGATGAACCGCATTTTATGCTCCGTCGCAGAGATGGCTGTTGGCGTTTACGGTATGAAACGTCTGAGACCAAACGTACTGCAACAAGGAAGGAAAGTTACGGCCTGCGGAACGTTTTCGGGGCATTCTCTGGGTGATATCGTCAGTCTGGAAGGCACAGTGCATCAACACGGGTACGCGTCTACCCGTGGGGACCATGGCCACCTTTAAATGCAGTTCGTTTCACCTGGCACAGCAGCATGTAACAGCAGAACAATGCGACGTTTAACACAGCTCGCAGTGTATGTGCGTGTTTCAAAGAGCACTAGGTAGAGTTAACCACACTGCCCTGGCCACCAGACTCCCCACATTTAAGGCCAGTCGAGAATCTGTGAGACCATCTCGAGCGGGCCGTTCGCCCCATGCACTCTCAACCGAGAAACCTAACGCAACTTATTACGGCTCCACATCGCTGTTCATACCTCCCAAAACCTCACTGACTCTATTCTTGCAAGTCTCGAGCTCCAAAAAGTGGTTATTCAGGAGTGGCTACATTAATGAATTGGACAGTGTAAAAAGGTAACGTTGCCTGTTACGCAAACAACCGTTCTTTTGCAGAACCCATACATAGAAAGAAGGATCCTTTATTGTATGATTATATGATAGCGGAACAAACACTGGTAGCATTTACTTCTGTAAAATATCTGGGAGTATGCGTGCGGAACGATTTGAAGTGGAATGATCATATAAAATTAATTGTTGGTAAGGCGGGTACCAGGTTGAGATTCATTGGGAGAGTCCTTAGAAAATGTAGTCCATCAACAAAGGAGGTGGCTTACAAAACACTCGTTCGACCTATACCTGAGTATTGCTCATCAGTGTGGGATCCGTACCAGGTCGGGCTGACGGAGGAGATAGAGAAGATCCAGAGAAGAGCGGAGCGTTTCGTCACAGGGTTATTTGGTAACCGTGATAGCGTTACGGAGATGTTTAACAAACTCAAGTGGCAGACTCTGCAAGAGAGGCGCTCTGCATCGCGGTGTAGCTTGCTCGCCAGGTTTCGAGAGGATGCGTTTCTGGATGAGGTATCGAATATATTGCTTCCCCCTACTTATACCTCCCGAGGAGATCACGAATGTAAAATTAGAGAGATTAGAGCGCGCACAGAGGCTTTCAGACAGTCGTTCTTCCCGCGAACCATACGCGACTGGAACAGGAAAGGGAGGTAATGACAGTGGCACGTAAAGTGCCCTCCGCCATACACCGTTGGGTGGCTTGCGGAGTATAAATGTAGATGTAGATGTAGAGTCACTACCTTTGTTCAGTCGTTAGTGGATGCTGTTCACACAGTTCTTAATTGTTTATTACGTTTTTTGGTATCCGAAGACCCTCAGTAAATTACTGCACTCCGTTAGAACTCCATAGTTATTTTTGAAATACCGTTTCCCATTTGCAATCTCACCTGCCCTAAAACGTTGTGGTTAATAGACTGAAGATCCAAAGAACTAGTACACCTGTCTAATATCGTGTAGGGCCTCCGCAAACGCCCAGAAGTGCCGTAGCATGGTGTGGCGTGGACACGACTAATGTCTGAAGTTCTGCTGGAGTGAATACACGAATGTGTGCGGTGACGCATTGTCGTTGCGAGCTAACATCCCAAAGATGTTCGGGCTCATATGCGGTTCCTCTCCGTCGAAATGTCTTGGCTCAAAACTCGCCTAGGGGTTGAACCGCACGTGTCGCATTATACGCCTTAAATTAGACACTTGTGACTTTTGGTTAAATTGTCTCGCTGATGACAAGTTTGCGAAACACAAAGTTAACATAACATATAATAACAGTAATAATAGTATCGGGAACTGAATTAATGACCCATAAATGATGTAGGCCACACAGTTGCCATTTGGCTAGAATAATGTTTATTCAGAATGCAAACTAGGAGCGATAGCGGTCGCATTTAGAGTTACACTCGAGCGCATATCCATTTGACACAGTTCGATCATTCACAATCTCATCGCGAAATACAAATTATCTACGCGAAAGGTAAGAGTACACAGCAGGCGCGCGGCTGCTCATCGCTCAGAGACTAAGTCCCGCGACACCACACAGCGCGACATTTTCTAAGTCGAATCACTTCCTAGCTGCCTATATACCTACCGTCCGCTTTCGCGTTTCCATCCGAACTGTACCCTTTGGTGTCTAGACCAGAACTGTCCGCTTTCGCGACTGCACCAGCACTCCCTCTTCCCGTCCCCGGCCGCATTTCCTCGCTTACCTGACTGGAGCAGTTAGCTTTCCTGAAGCTGTCCATCTGATTGGCTACAGATTATTCTACATTATTTTAAATTTTAACATATTTAATCATAGCTTGACCACTTTCACGTTCTAAATAAAGTGACAATAATATCAATTCTTAAATTCTTTTACATAAAACCAATACAATTTCCTTCTTAACTTTGAATGTCACGGCCAGTAGCCTCGCACCAATGTGCTTTCTGATAAATAAATAAAGAACAAAAGTAACTATTATGCACTAAACTTTACGACAAATATTTTACTAACTAATGATTCAGTAAGGTGTCATGCTGTCATCGTTAAATATGTTCTGGTTGGAGAAAATGTTGAACTGATGTTCCACTGAAAATTCTGATAATTTAAATTTACTATATCTTTGAAACAAATAAAGTTACAGAGTTGATATTTACAACATTTGTCATTTTAATGATGCACTTCTACGTGAAATGTCGATCGTTAAGATCGACTCAAGCGTTCAGATTTTAGCATTCAGGTGTTTGTTACAAAACTTATGAATTTCACTTTAACAGTAAATCCTAAACTATTATAGATATGATCAATATTCGAGTTTTATTAGGATCACCGTGAAAATTTATGGAGGATGACAGATTAAAATTACTGTGGCTTGATTCTCCGCACTACTACAGAATTAAATAGTTTTCATAAATTTTTCCCTTTATGGCTGGTCATAGGTTCGCCATATTTAACACTTTTACGTCCGATCCGCCACAAACGGCTTCTACTGTATTTCCCTATGAGGTGGGTTCACGTCTGTCTCACTCGCACACTACAGTGTTTAGGCCTCAGTAGACATTAGACGCCTGTGAGTTTCCCATCTCGTGGTGAATCTGCGCCCTTTGTGGCACATGGTCCTCGGCGACAGGGTTCGTTTCACAATCCCTGTACACTGGCTCATTCGGCCATATATTTAAAAGCGAGCTCTTTTTTTTTTGGTCATCGGTCTACTGACTGATTTGATGCGGCCCGCCACGAATTCCTTTCCTGTGCTAACCTCTTCATCTCAGAGTAGCACTTGCAACCTACGTCCTCAATTATTTGCTTGACGTATTCCAATCTCTGTCTTCCCCTACAGTTTTTGCCCTTAGCTTAATGCTCGTTAACTCAGAAACTGCACACGCCCCACACTATAACGGAGCCTACACCAGCTAGAACAGCGTTCATGCATTCGTGAGGTTGTCTCCATACCTGTACACGTACATTCGCTCGATACAATTTTAGACGAGGCTCGTCCGACCAGACGACATGATTCCAGTCATCAACAATCCAATGACGGATCCAGGCGAGGCGTAAAGCTTTGTGTCGTGCAGTCATCAGGGGCACACGAGTGGGTCTTCGGCTCCGAAATCCCATATCGATGATGTTTTGTTGAATGACACTTGGTAATGGCCCGTCACTGAAATCTGCAGTAATTTGCGGAAGGGTTGCACTTCTGTCGCGTTGAACGATTCTCTTGAGTCGTCGTTGGTCCCGGTCTTGCAGGATCTTTTTCCGGTCGCAGCGATGTCGGAGATTTCATGTTTTACCGGTTTCCGATATTCACGGTAGACTCGTGAAATGGTCGTACAGGAACGTCCCCACTTCATGGCTACCTCGGAGATGCTGTGTCCCATCGCTCGTACGCCGCCAATAAACCACGTTCAGACTCACTTACATCTTGATAACGTGATATTGTAGCAGCAACAAAGGCTGCAACCACAGTCCCGGACACTTATTGTGTTATATAGGCGTTGCCGACCGTAGAGTCGTATTCTGCTTGTTTATATATCTCTGCATTTGAATAAGCATGTCTACAGCAGTTTCTTTGGCGTTTCAGTGTATAAGAAGCACCTGACTGCATAGCAGCTGGACCTGAAATCCCAGCCGGCCGGAGTGGCCATGCGGTTCTCGGCGCTACAGTCTGGAACCGCGCGACCGCTACGGTCGCAGGTTCGAATCCTACCTCGGGCATGGATGTGTGTGATGTCCTTAGGTTAGTTAGGTTTATGTAGTTCTAAGTTCTAGGGGACTGATGACCTAAGAAGTTAAGTCCCATAGTGCTCAGAACCATTTGAACCATTTTTTGAACCTGAAATCCAATAATTTTGACTCCGAACACGGCTACTGAAAGAGCTTCAAAATCAAATGATGAATAATTAGTCAGCCCCTTAAAACAGTACACTGGCCGCTTTGGAGGGGTGTTTATGTTGCAGGTGTGGCACCACGCGGTCATGTGATAAGATTTAGCAGCGAAAGGTGAATGCATGTGCGAGTCCGTTGTATGGAGTCAGTTCAGTAAGATGGAGCGGCGTGGAGATGTGACAGAATGGCTGAAAGCAGTGTTTTCGCGTGGTTCCCAGATCTGTTGGTGTACCAGCGTGGACTGTCCAAAACTGTGCAAAGCGCCTAAAAGGAGGGCTGGATCACAAACAGCAACATAACACCGCGTAAGGACTGTGGTGGTAAAAATATACTGACTGGCAGGGGCCAGAAATCAGGGTCACACCTTGTCAATGATATTCGGTTTAAAAACCAGTAGGTATTGCTGCCGTCAATGAACGCAGGTCCATAACAGTTTCGAACGAACACTTTACAAGAAAGTCAACAAAATGCACCTGTGAAGCAGTGTACCCTGAAACGCCATTGCTCACCGTAGCATCCGACTATACATGTCTTCAACGGGGTATATAACAGAGAAAATACACTCATGTTCATAAATTAAGGATAATGCTGATACATGGTGAAACAACGCTCTGGTGGGCGGTTTCCGGGTTTAAATCACCTAGGGGTATTGAAACGTCCCCTTTGAACAAATTATACATGACTGTGCATAAACTGACACACAATATTTTTAGCGCAACGCAATCTGACTTTCAAAAATCTCTACAAAAGAATGGCCCTGACTAACATTAACCTATACCTTTCACAAATCACTTACCTCACAAAACTCTTCGTTACTCGAACTACTGCAATACAGCGAGCGCCACTACTGCCAGCTAAATAAAAGATTCAAACTACTGAAGGCACTAACTACTAATTGCCATAGTTAGCAAATGAAAGATTTTGATAGAGAACAAACAATGTATTTACCTCAATAGTGTTGAAAAATCATAATATACATAGCAGTTCATAATATCCAGTATAACAAATTTCAAAACTCCGCCATCTCTCTCCCCACATCCACCACTGCTGGCGGCTCACCTCCAACTGCGCAACGCTATGTGCTGTTAACATCCAGCTGCCCAACACTACAATGGCTGACAACAATGCAAACTGGCCACAGACTACACACAGCACAGCCAGTGATTTTCATACAGAGCGCTACGTAACGTTGCCAATAAGAAAACATAAACAGCCTACTTACATAAAGAAAACATAAACAGCGTACTTACAGTATGACCATGCGGTGCATTTCACCTGCGGTCGTCGCACGGTGGCGCTGCCAGCAGTCCACATACGCAGAGCAGCTGCTCGACCACCTGATGCAGAGTATGCCAACCGGTTGTGCGGCCTGTGTACGTGTGCATGGTGATCATATACCATATTCATGTCGGGGTACATGCGCAAGAAACAGTAGCGTTTTGTTGCACATGTGTTTCTGGACGGTTTTCTCAACATATCACCAGTACCGAGGACTTACAGATCTGTGTCGTGTGTGTTCCCTATGTGCCTAAGCTGTTAGCGCCAGGTTTGTGTAGTTTCACGTTATGTGGCACCACATTCTGCAAATTATCCTTAATTTATGAGCCGGAGCATGAGTGTACATGAAAATTTTTCTCAGTTGCGAATGTGGACAACCTTCAGTTTGATAATGTGATTAAGACATTCAAAATTTCTGCCGGACCGGGAATCGAATCCGGATCTCCCGCTTAGAGCGCGGGATAAGCCAGTGCAAATGTGATATGCTCACACACTAATAACTCGTGTAACCGCCTGAAAGTTGAATGCAAGCGTGCAAACGTGTATGCATTATGTTGTACACGTGCCGGATGTCAGTTTGTGGGAAGGAATTCCATGCCTGTTGCACTTGGTCGGTCAGTAAAGGGACTGTTAATGCTGTTTGCGAATGATGCTGGAGTTGCCGCTCGATGATGTCCGATATGCTCTAAATTGGAGACAGAGGTGGTGATCGAGCAGGCCAAGGCAACATGTTGACACTCTGTAGAGCATGTTGTATTACAACAGTGGTATGTGGTCAAGCATCATACTGTTCGAAAATATCCCCTGGAGTGGTGATCATGAGTGGCAGCACGACAGGTCGAATCATGAGACTCCCCAGACCGTATCTCCAGGTGTAGGTCCAGTGTCTCTAGCACGCAAACAGATTGGTTGCAGGCCTCCTCCTAACCAAGACAGGGCCACCACTGGCACCGAGGCAGAACCAGGTTTAATCGGAAAACACAACGGACCTCTGTCCTCGCCGGCCGCGGCGGTCTTGCGGTTCTAGGCGCTACAGTCCGGAACCGCGGGACTGCTACGGTCGCAGGTTCGAATCCCTGCCGCGGGCATGGATGTGTGTGATGTCCTTAGGTTAGTTAGGTTTAAGTAGTTCTAAGTTCTAGGGGACTGATGACCTCAGTCCCATAGTGCTCAGAGCCATTTGAACCATTTGAACCCTTGCCCTCCACTCCCGTGAGCTCTTGCGTTTGATACCACTGAAGTCGCAAATGGCGGTGGTTTGGTGTCATTGGAATGCACGCTACAGGGTTCAAATGACTCTGAGCACTATGGGACTTAACATCTGAGGTCATCACTCGCCCAGACTTAGAACTACTTAAACCTAACTAACCTAAGGTCATCACACAAATCCGAGGCAGGATTCGAACCTGCGACCGTAGCAGCACCGCGGTACTGGACTGAAGCGCCTAGAACCGCTCGGCCACAGCAGCCGGCCACGCTACACGGCCCTTGAAATAACCGATTTGTAACGATTAGTTGTGTCTCTGTGGTGGAAACTGCTGCTCAAACTTTACGATGCAGCAGTGTTGCAAACCGAACTGGTTTGTCTTCCCACTTCGTAGTGGCGCATGGCCTTCCGCAGCTCGGTCTCCTTGCGACAGTACTTTCTTGTGGCCACCACTGCCGTCATTCATATGCAGTGGCTACATTCCTGCCAGGTCTGTGAGGAATATCGCAGAAGCAACATCCACATTTCCGTAGCCGTATTACACGACCTCGTCCGAACTCAATGAGCTGTTGATAATGGCGTTGTTGTTGTTGTTGTTGCTTTTTGGGGAAGGAGACCAGACAGCGAGGTCATCGGTCTCATTGGATTAGGGAAGGGCGGGGAAGGAAGTCGGCCTTTCAAAGAAACCATCCTGGCATTAGCCTGGAGCGATTTAGGGAAATCACGGAAAACCTAAATCGGGATGGCCGGACGCGGGATTGAACCGTCGTCCTCCCGAATGCGAGTCCAGGGAAATCACGGAAAACCTAAATCGGGATGGCCGGACGCGGGATTGAACCGTCGTCCTCCCGAATGCAAGTCCAGTGTGCTAGTGACTGCGCCACATTTCTCGGTGATAATGAAGTCTTTCTCGCCTTAGAGACGTTCTTGACTAACATCAATTCACCACGTTATGTCTAAAAGCTAACTAACGATCACGAGCGTTACGCTGTGTACGTAAAGGAAACCTGATTTGCATCCTCAACGTGGCGCTACTAGTAGCGTCATTCTTGTGTGACTGGTGCGAAATTTGAAGAGACATTTGTCAAATGTAGAAACACCCCTAGCAAGTCGTCAAGCCCGATCTCTTGCAGGGATTCGAGATGGCTGCTTACGGGTTGATAAGTATGTGACGCTAGGCTAGTGGTGTGCAACAGGCTGGGAATCCTGGTCGGATGGAATGCGTGCCCGGATGACGAGAGCGCTCGCGTTAAGCGGGACATCCGGGTTCGAGTCCTGGTAAGGCACAAATTTTCACCTGTTTCCATTCATTTTGATGACCCAATGCCGCTAACGTCATTGAAAACGTTTGGATAATATTTGTGTGTCCTCTTTCGGACGTGCGCGGGAGAACGGACACAGGGTGAAGCAGATTTCGTGGACTCACACTTCGCAGCGCGATTCCTCACATATTAGCAATACAGAAATATCTCTCACAAAATTCCACCCTGCACTCATTTGTGTCAGTAAATGGACGTTAAACATTGTCGCTTTGGGAACACAGTAATCACATGTACGGTTACTAACTCTGACAGCAAAATGCGCTAGATCTGTGCAGTTGGTGCAGAGCATAGCGTTTTAGATTAGCATGCAAGAGTTCGAGGGTTCGATTTTGGGTCGAGACGTATTTGTTTTTATTTTTCAGTTTCATTCTGACATATAATACTGCAATACACACCGTTTCATAAGCCGCACGTAACAAACATTTAGACTGTTTACCTAACGGTAATGCACGTGATGCTCCCACAATTCCATCGACAATAATAATAATAATAATAATAATAATAATAACAGTAACACGTTGAGATACTTACCAAACGGCATGCGATATACCAGACTCAGTGAGTTCAAATGGCTCTGAGCACTATGGGACTTAACATATAAGGTCATCAGTCCCCTAGAACTTAGAACTACTTAAACCTAACTAACCTAAAGACATCACACACATCCATGCCCGAGGCAGGATTCGAACCTGCGACCGTAGCAGTCCCGCCGTTCCGGACTGCAGCGCCTAGAACCGCAAGACCACCGCGGCCGGCACTCAATGAGTGGTTCCATGGTTATATAACAAACAAATGGTAACCGAGTTTGGAAATTATCGGCAAAGCACGTTGCTATCCGTATTGGTGACGTAAGACCCTAACGAAATGTAATGGACCTGCACGTGGTAAGAATAATAGTTAGTACTAATCGATGGGACCATTGGGGGAGGGTACACAGAAAACAATTTTTGAATCCAGTGGGGCGAAACAATTCGCGTCCACGTCGTGCAAAAGGCTGCTTTAAAAGCTGACCAATGAAAACGATTTTCCTTCCATTTCTGTGTGCGTAGTACATAGGTGCGAATATTTTGTACAACACATACTGTAATCGCTGTATGACAATTAGGATTCCAGAGTACATTTAGCAAATAAAACCAAACGTGCCTCGACTCAGAATCGTACCATCGACCTCCTGCATGCTAACCCAAAACACTATCCACTTCACAAAGTGCACAGAATTATGCTGCATGCTAGTTGCTAACAGAGGTACTTACCATACACGTGATTACGGTACTGTCGGCTTGCCAATCTTTAACGCCGATCTGCCGCCGAAAATATGCTCAGGACGAAATTTTGTGAGAGTCATTTTTGTGTAATGGAGGAATCGCGCTGCGAAGTCGAGGTAAACAAATTTTTCCTCACCCTATATAAACATACGCCTATATATACATACGTCAAATATTTGACGTTCAACATGTAAGCGGGAAACAGCTCGGAAAAGGACTGTAATTATGTTTGCAGTTTTTTGGGAGTCGCTAAGTGCTCCTCCTTATCAATCACTGAACGAGTATAGTCTGGTTAGTAAAAGTTAGTATTTCACGCATCTCAATGTTTGCGACGTCACATCTCTTAAATAATGTTATAGCGTTGCAGGTACATTTAGTGGTATATACTGTCTGCAAAATTCGTTGCGAGCAGAGTTAGTAAAACAGTAATAAGGTAAAACATTATTCGTAATGCGGCAGTTTTACTGCGAAAATTTAGTAACCGACAAACTTCTTTCATTTCATTATTCACAGGAAAAAAAGTTTCGTATAGGTTTCAAATAATGTGTGGAGTTTGTTGTTAATAGTGACTAAAGCCCTTATTTTTAAACACTGGATGAATATAATTTGCGTATCTGCGCACGGCGAGTTTCACTGCCCGAGATAAACAGGGCATTTGTTTCAACATGAGACAACTAAATATTTCAAAAACGACGCATCTTGCAAAAAAAAAAAAAAAAAAATGTTCTCGTTGAAAAATTAATTGTAGTAGAGGAGACCTCTGTCTGTGCTAGACCGGGCACCCTCCTAACCCTTGCACAATTTGACGCCGTTATCAGGTTTAGAAGCGATGTTACGCGGTTGCAGTGCGATGTCTCCGTAGGGCTATTGTTACTGTTGTGATATTACAAGTTCTAGTTTATGAGACTTCGAAAAGGTTTTAGGTCGGTAAGTAGCGGCATTAGTATGCAAAATTTAAGCAGCTCTTTTTTGTATTTTCTTATTATATTAGGTGGTTATAATGGAAGTGCACCTAATCACAGAGGTGGACTGTGCGCTGTGATTATCGTGTGCCAGCGAAACTTGGTAAATATTGTATTGCGTTCACGTGGAACAGAGGTACACTGGAAAAGATTAGTTCAAGTTTTGGCCACCAGGTGCAAATCTGGCGCTGTGAATGCAAGAAAAGACATATTCAAATATTTACTATTAAAAATAGTCTTGATAACGATTTATTTATCAAGATGACCGGTTTCGACCACTACTGTGGTCATCTTCAGACCTAAAAGTTGTATACAAAGCTTTAATTAGAGGGCTACATACATTAAAGGAAATACATAAAGTTGTAAAGAGGTTCCTACTCAATGGTAATTCATAGTTTTATAGCTTTATAACTTTATGTATTTCCTATAATATATCTCCGTCTCCTCAAGCTCCTTTCCGGCCGAACGTGGGGTCTGGACCCCTCCACCATCCTCCACACCTATAAGTCCCTCATCCGCCCTATCCTCTGTTACGCCCATCCAGCCTGGATCGCCGCCCCCCCCTTCCTTTTATAAATCCCTCCAAATCCTTGAACGCCATGCTCTCCGCCTTGCCTATCGCATCCGTCTCCCTTCCCCCACGCGGATCCTGTATGACCTTATCCCCTTCCCCCACCTCCTCCTCTTCCTCGAAAGGATACGAATCCTATACATCTCCCGTAAACTCGATCCTCCTCACCCGCTCGTCTCCCCGATCCTCTCCCAACCCCGCCCGCTGCCGCGCCTGTACTCCCATGTCCCACCCGGTCTCCATCTCTCCACCCTCCTTACCCTCTCCCAAGGTGGCTTCCGCCAGCTCCCCCTCCCTGATGATGCCCTCCTCCCCTCCATCCACCCCTCCTACCAACTTTGATCCTCCCGCCCTCCTCCTGTGCTTGCTCCTCAGGGCACCCTCCCTCCCTTCTCTCCCTTTTCCCTCCCTCCTCCTTTTCTCGTCCCTCGTCCCCCGGGCCCCCCCTCCCCTGTCCCTATCCTCCTGTCCCCGTCTCCTCAGCCGTGGCATCCTCTTTTCCTCCCCTCTCCCCTTCCTCATCCCTGTTGCCCTCTTGGCAGGTCCCCGGACTCGCACACGCTAAGTGGACATTCGCGCGCCGGAGATCACCGCCATCAGTGTATCGTGTGTGCCGTCATGTTTAGTGTTCCGTTTCGCCGTCACGCTCCATTGTTCACCTGTGACATCGTCATCTTCAGTGTTTGTGCGTCGGGTCTCCAGTTCCTAGTGTGGATTGTCATCAAGTGTGAACGGCTTCTTGTGCTTTTATATTCTTGTGTCTCCTGTTTTTTCCCGCCGTTTTTCTATGTAATGTCTCTTCTTTGTTTATCTCCATGTACTCTCTTCGGCTGAAGAGCGGCGTATTGTGCTGCTGCCAGCCTACCTGTTTGTTCAGGTTTCAAAATTACAATAAAGTAAACTATAATGTATGTAGCCCTCTAATTAAAGCTTTGTATACAACTTGTAGGTCTGAAGATGACTACAGTAGTGGTCGAAACCGGTCACCTTGATAAATAAATCGTTATCAAGACTGTTTTTAATAGTAAGTATTTGTAAGACATTGATCACTGCCTTTCCCGTAATGTATTCAAAAGTAATACATATTCAAATGTTTTCATATGCAGTGGATTAAGAAACGGACGTGAGCAGAAAATGTGGGATAAGTGAGAAAAGTATACATTAATTTTATTATTACTGCCGCTTACGCAGTTTTTTCAATATGAATACTGGAGATGTCCACGAAATGCTGTAGAGCGCCAAAGTTGCACCTAGTGGCCAAAATGGGAACTAATTTTTTCAGAGTAAATCGGTTCCGCATTAACAAATTAAAATATCTACGAAGTCTCTCTGATATAAGGCAAGTACAGCCCAGATTGGACCACAGAGAGCAGGCGCAGTTTAATTCCAACCATCTGGTATTTACAACTTCTTATTTTGTGTATACGTTGCTTACCACCTTATAGTTTTTTTTTCCGTTTTCTTCGGTTGCGCGCACCGGAAATATGTGCATATAGCGAGAACCGCCGTGCATCAGTGCGTATTAAAGTAGGCGACAACGCAAGGCCGAGGGATGACAAGCGATACAAAAACAGCACAACCGGTTCGGGCAGGTCGAACCGCCGGCAGTCAGCACGTACGCAGAGCACCGAGGTGTCGCCCTTGGTCCGTACTCGTGATACGACGCGAGTGTGTATGTGTGTCAGTGTGTGTGTGCGGATGCAAGAGACAAAGGCGGCACTTTGTGCCAATTCTATTCTCGATAGAGGCGCGGCCATCGCGATGCGCCATCCCAGCCGCAGGAAGCTGCCGGCTCCGCCGCTCTCAAAGCAAACATCTGCTCAGACTCCCAGAATGACTTCTCACCCTGCGGAGGACTGTACAGTGACATGCAATCTCCTGGGAGATTAAAACTGCGTGCCAGAACGGGACTTGAACCTGCGACCTCTGTCTGTCTCTGCCGACTGAGCTATCACAGCACGACTCACCGAATGCCGCTCTCTTACTCACCCTCCTCAATCTTTCAGCTTTACTTCCTCCAGTATTTCTCCTCCTACATCATAAACTTCACACACAAGTTCTGTCTCATAACTTGCGGGATTGGCACTCCCGGGAGAAATGAGACGATGTTACGAAGAATTCCGCTGACAGCTGGAAAATTCTTCTTTTATTGATACACAACGGGCTTCTCGGCCTAAAGGCGCATCGTCAGGTGCAACGTACATCATAAGTGCAACTTACATGATAAAGAATAATAGCCAGGAAAATTATAAAAATATGAGTCTTCAACAACATGATCCACCCACGAGCAGTTTTTACGAAATTAATGAATCACGTCTTTGTTGCCGTTCGCCAATATAAAGAAGACAATATTCACTGGATAATATATCTTGATCAGGAGAGATGGGTACACCTATGACCATTGAACAGACTGAGTGAGTGTGTGTGTGTGTGTGTGTGTGTGTGTGTGTGTGTGTGTGCGTGCGTACATGCATGTGTGCACGCGTGATGACAAGGCGGAATAAGCACAGCGAGCAGCATTAGGAAAGAATTACTGTCGACAGATGAGAAGACGTACATGTAGTAAAACCACATAGGAGCCTGTATAACAGTTTAGATTAACAATCTCAATAATGTAAAATAAATACAAGAATGCTGAAGAATAGCTTGAATAATTACTACTTATCGAAGTTGATCCAAAAATAGCGAGCCGGCCGTTGTGGACGAGCGGTTCTAGGCGCTTCAGTCCGGAACCGCGCTGCTGCAGTCGCAGGTTCGAATCCTGCCTTGGGCATGGATGTGTGTGTTGCTCTTAGGTTAGTTAGGTTTAAGTAGCTATAAGTCTAGGGGACTGATGACCTCAGATGTTGAGTCCCATAGTACTCAGAGCCATTTGAACCACTCTATTTTGGATATTACCTTCATTAATTTTGACATCCACAAAGCTGAGACACTTTATATTAATTTTTACCATGCAGGATGCACCTGATGATGCGGCTCTAGGCTGCGAAACCAGTTTTGTGTCAATGAAACAAGGATTTTATCAGCTGGCAGCGAAATTCTTATTAGCATCAATGATTTCTACAGCTGCGGATGCCCAGAATGTAAAGTACGTTCTGGCACAAACGACTTACTGGCAGAAGTAGAACTGTCAGGGCTTCGGTAACTTAAGTCTGTGGGTCAATTGACCGCAAAAGGGCCGCGCGGAGTGGCCGTGTGGTCTGTTGCGCAATGTCACGGATTGCGCTGCCCCTCCCGCCGGAGGTTCGAGTTCTCCCTCGGGTATGGATGTGTGTACTGTTCTTAGTATAAGTAGTGGTGAAACATCCCCTTGCAAAATTTATCAATTACTGTGCTGGTAAACCTCTTACGTTATTTGATTTTCAAACAGCTGAGCGAAACCGAACGTACTCAGACATTTCTCTCTTTACTTATTCTGATCATCACTAAACTGACACTCAATATTCTTAGCGCAACGCAATCTGACTTTCAATAATCCCTACGAAAGAATGGCCCTGTCTGACAATAACCTCTACCTTCCATGTACCACTTACCTCACAAAAATCTTCGTTACTCGAACTACTGCAATACAGCGAGCGCCAATACTGCCAGCTGAATAAAAAATTCTAACTACGGACGGCACTAACTACTGATAGGCATAGTCAGCAAATAGAAAGATTTTGGTAGAAAACAAACAATGTATTTACCTTAATAATGTTCAAAAGCCATCATATATATATATATTCATGATATACAGTATTATAAATTTACTGTTTCTGATGGACACACGTCCAGATCGTGTGCTCTCAAAATTCTGCCATCTCTCTCCCCACATCCACCACTGCTGGCGGCTCACCTCCAACTGCGCAACGCTACGCGCTGTTAACAGCCAACTGCCCAACACTGCAATAGCGAGTATTCCAACAATACCAACCAGCCACAGACTGCACACAGCACAGCCAGTGATTTTTGATATAGAGCTACGTGGCGTTACTAACATAAAAACCTAAAGAGCCTACTTACAGTGTGTACGTCTAGGGACCGACAACCTCAGCTGTTTGGTCCCTTAGGAATTCACACACACATTTGAACATATTCCGCGAAAACCAAAGGACCCACGTTCGATTCCAGGTCCGGCAGGCAGTTTTAATCTGGCGGAAAGCTAAAAACCTCCGTTTGGAAAGTATGTACAGGATGGATCCAAGTAAACTTTCGCTAGTTAGCAGGGCCCCCATGACAAACGAATGGTCGTAGGACAATGAAACATTATGGAAACACATTTTTAAGGACGTACGAAAGAGAAATACCGAATAACTCATTGAAAGAAACATATTTCAGTTTTCACATGAGATTGTAACGTTTGTTAATTACGTACTATGTTTATGTTTCAGATTACAAACGTTGCTCACATTGAGCAACGACCGCCTGCATCCACGACAGACCCGAACGCCACTAGAGATTGGTCATGTGAGATGTTGGCTACCTCCCACGGTATGCTCATCTTCAAATGTTCAGATGTGTGTGAATTCCTAAGGGACCAAGCTACTTAGGTCATCGGCCCCTACACTTACACACTACTTAGACTAACCTACGCTAAGAACAACACACACAGCCATGCCCGAGGAAGGACTCGAACTTCCGGCGGGAAGGGCCGCGCAGTCCGTGGCATGGCGCCTCAAACCGCGTGGCCACGCCGCGCGGCGCTCATCTTCAACGTGCATGTTTCACAGCCATGGCGACAGGAACTTCTTCAACAATTTGTGGCTTAACTGGCCGTCGGTCCTTGCCAGGGGCAATTCCCAAATCGCCAATTAATTCGAACTTCCGAACATTTTCTTCAACCACGGTGCACAAAGATGACCTCGCCGTAACCCTTTAAGGCGTCGATACTCGTGAAGAACGGCAGCGCTGTTGCTGTTGATCTGATAAAACGGCTTGTCCAGACCCATGTTGACTACCTACAACAGTAATGCACACTTATGCTTCTGTTTCTCACCTACGTCGCCGTACCAGTACCGCCGCCTAACGGCAAGTCATGACGCTAACACCAGTATCAACGCAAATGCTGCTGAACACCGTTCCTATAAAGTTTCGCATCCATACGGTAAACAGTTTTTCGTTTATACTGGCTGATGTAGCGAAAGTTTAATTATAACCACGCCGTACTAATTTACTACACCAGGGCGGATCCGAGAGCGCGATAAATTCATATTAAACGGCGAGGGAAATTTAGGTGAACTGCAAAGGTGCCCTCTAATACGTTTTCGAAAGTTTCAGAAGGGTGCGCACTTGCTCTTTATGTTGGGGGAGGGCACCTGAGCGTGGCGGATGTATACTTCATTACGTCAGCTGATTTTTCCATTGGTGCTTGAGTGGGCATTTTCATATTTATACACGAAACCCACAAAATTGGGGATGATGTGCTGCATTAATGTACGTTGCCAGTCACATTTCGGCTTACAGAGACAATAATCAGAGCATAACGGACTACCGTCATCGAAGAGAATACAGGACTGGTGAGAACATGCAAAAAGAGCCGGCCGTGGCGGCCGAGCGGTTCTAGGCGCTACAGTCTGCAACCACGCGACCGCTACGGTCACAGGTTCGAATCCTGCCTCGGGCATGGATGTGTGTGATTTCCTTAGTTTAGTTAGGTTCAAGTAGTTCTAAGTTCTAGGGGACTGATGAACTCAGAAGTTAAGTCCCATAGCGCTCAGAGCCATTTGAGCGCAAAAAGACATTACACATGAGTAGTGACGTACAAACACAGAGTAATTGCCCTCTATGACAATACAATAGTAATACTAACGTAAATCAAAATATTAAAGCTGAACTGTAAATAGAAATAAGGAGAACAATCAGTTGGAAGCCCTGGAGACGAAAAAACATCTGGCACACAGTGAGGATTTATTACTAAATGACCAAACGCAGTTGACACATCTCCTCCCTTAATCTTCCCTTAAGCCACATATTTCTCCAACTCCCCCCTCCCCCCTATTTTATTATGATATTCAGTGTTTTCCAAATCACTATGCACAATGTTGACTTTTTATATGTACATCTTCCCTGCGGTAAGTGCAATTCTTCACCATTACCGACACACAGTTCAGCTTATCTATTTCCTGTTACAATTTTCATTCACATTGTTTACACTATTTTTGGTTAAAATGGTTCAAATGGCTCTGAGCACTATGGGACTTACCTTCTGAGGTCATCAGTCCCCTAGAACTTAAAACTACTTAAACCTAACTAACTTAAGGACATCACACACGTCCATGCCTGAGGCAGGATTCGAACCTGCGACCGTAGCGGTCGCGCGGCTCCAGACTGAAGCGCCTAGAACCGCTCGGCCACATCAGCCGGCTCACTATTTTTGGATCAACTTCGATAAGTAATAATTATTCAAGCTATTCTTCAGCATTCTTGTATTTATTTTACATTATTGAGACTGTTAATTTAAACTGTTATACAGGCTCCTATGTGGTTTTACTACATGTACGTCTTCTCATCTGTCGACAGTAATTCTTTCCTAATGCTGCCCGCTGCGCTTCTTCCGCCTTGTCATCACGCGTGCACACATGCATGTACGCACACACACGCACACACACACACACACACACACACATGCACACACACACACACACACATACACACACTCACACTCACTCACAGTTTAAATCTTGTCTTCTGGTTTGTTATCTTCACCTTTTCACTTACGTGACGGTTACACTGTTAGTACGTAAATATGTTTCAATATTATCTGTATCCTCCTTAACGACGGTAGTTATAGTTTAAGCGTGGCCTTGTAAGCCCTAATCCGGCTATGTAGTCAGTTAATACTGTAAAATATCCACAACTTTGTCCTTGTCATTTATAATATATTTCATTATTTGTGGTTTGTAATAGGAAACAAATTCTGTCTTCATTTCCGTGTGATCTCGGCAGCGAAAATTTGACAGTCAATTAGCCATCACAATATCCTCCAGGCTGTAGGTTGCTGATTTAGCCAACATATCCTGTGTTTTGCTTCACGGTCAATTGGCTGAAGCCTGCGAAGTGTATAGAACTGGCCATGCTTTATATAAGTTAAGCCCTAGATCTGACCTTTGATAGTTTACTACAGTCTCTATCTAAGGAAGATGTTATGCCGAGTTAATACGTATTGATGTACTTATGTTTCTTCTTTTCTGTAGTGGCTTATTCGTTTAATTTTCTGTAATAGACGGTACCTGGCTGTTTACCTCCTACCATGACGTCTCTACAAATGCGCCATTGTGACTTTCTAATTCTCTCTCTCCTGTTTCCCCAAAGTCCTGCTTCAATTAATGTACCCCTATTTAAGAAATCCGTTAGCCCTGCCGACGAGAGCGTTTGGACTTATTTAACACTTTTTTTCATGCTTTTCCTCCCTGTATCTGTTCTTTCGTTAACTGCGTTTCTTTTCATATTCTCCTGTCCATCTTGTCTCCTGTCCATCTTGTCTGTCGTGAAGTAAATCTTCAGAAGCATAAATTATGTTCCTGAATTTTGCTCTATCTACAATAATTTAATTATGATAGCCAGTTTACAGTCAGTTTCGCAAGATGGTGTACGCCGTAATGTTAAGTGTGACACCCGCAGCAACATCTCTAGTAGTGGTCTCGAAGCTGTACTCAATGTGCATTTGCAGAGAGTATCGATAAACAGTATGAGACTTGAATGGTTTGTTTTGTCGGTTGTAGTTTTGGTTATTTGCACGTATTTACAGCCAATTTAAACGCTGAAAAATGTCCAATATTTATCAAAAATGCCTTCTGAGGTCCACCGAGCGGGGTGGCGCAGTGGTTAGACACTGGACTCGCATTCGGGAGGACGACGGTTCAATCCCGCGTCCGGCCATCCTGATTTAGGTTTTCCGTGATTTCCCTAAATCGCTCCAGGAAAATGCCGGGATGGTTCCTCTGAAAGGGCACGGCCGACTTCCTTCCCAATCCTTCCCTAATCCGATGAGACTGATGACCACGTAGTCTGGTCTCCTTCCCCAAACCAACCAACCAACCTTCTGAGGTCCCGGTTCGAACGAGGTAAACTGGGTCCTTCAAGAGGATAAAGATCCGAAAAATCGCAGCCGTTTCTGTACAGCGTGGAAACAAGACAATGGGCTGTCCGCGATGGAGTGGCCAGCGATTTCTCCGGATGCAAATGCAATCGAAAATGTTTGGTGGTATGTTACGATGAATCTTAAAGGAGAGCCAGTATATACTTTGAAACAGTAGTCATATAAAATGAGGACGATATGGAGATCGTTACCGAGAGAGTATGCAGAAAATCTCGTGAAAAGGATGCCAAAAAGGTGTCAAGCTATAATCGATAATGGTGGTGATTGGATTAACTATTAGGCAACCGTGCAATTAGCAATAAGATTTTCATGTAAACATATGTTTAAAATAGTGTGTTTTATTTCTTACTGGCGATGGCGTTGAAGTGACTGTATATGAGGTATTTGTTGATTTCCATTGGCTACTTGTGGTTTTTCAATCGATAACGCTAAGTATGAAACTTTATTTCTTAGCATGTTGTTATCCTCTCTATATAGGCGATTGTAAAACTGTACTTGCCATTCCTGATGGTACCTGTAGCTTCATAATTAATGTGTTTCAAGTGTAATTTTTTTTATACGAAGGCTTTTATTTCCAGCTAGAAGCATTCCTGTCGTCACTAATTATTCACACAAGGTGATTAGCTTCCATAGCCTTTACTGTTGTTATTGTTGTGATCTTCAGTCATGGTTTGATGCAGCTCTCCATGCTACTCTATCCTGTGCGAACCTCTCCATCTCCGAGTAACTACTGCAACCTGCATTCTTCTGAATCTACTTAGTTTATTCATCTCTTGGTCTCCCTCTCCGATTTTTACCCTGCACGCTGCCCTCCAGTACTAAATTGGTGATCCCTTGATAGCTCAAAACATGTCCTACCAACCGATCCCTTCCTCTAGTCAAGTTGTGCCGCAAACTCCTCTTCTCCCCAATTATATTCAATACCTCCTCATTAGTTATGTGATCTACCCATCTAATCTTCAGCATTCTTCTGTAGCACAACATTTCGAAAGTTTCTATTCTCTTCTTGTCTAAACTATTTATTGTCCATGTTTCACTACCATACATGCCTACACTCCATACAAATACTTTCAGAAACGAGTTCCTGACATTTAAATCTATACTTGATGTTAACAAATTTCTCTTCTTCAGAAACGCTTTCCTTGCCGTTACCAGTCTACATTTTATATCCTCTCTAGTTCGACCATCATCAGTTATTTTGCTCCCCAAATAGCAATACTCCTTTACTACTTTAAGTGTCTCATTCCCTAATCTAATTCCCTCAGCATCACCCGACTTAATTCGACTACATTCCGTTATCCTCGTTTTGCTTTTGTTGATGTTCATCTTATATCCTGCTTTCGAGACACTGTCCATTCCGTTCGCCGGCCGCGGTGGCCATGCGGTTCTAGGCGCTGCAGTTTGGAACCGCGGGACTGCTACGGTCGCAGGTTCGAATCCTGCCTCGGGCGTGGATGTGTGTGATGTCATTAGGTTAATTAGGTTTAAGTAGTTCTAAGTTCTAGGGGACTGATAGTTAAGATGTTAAGTGCCATAGTGCTAAGAGCCATTTGAACCATTTTCCATTCCGTTCAACTGCTCTTCCAAGTCCTTTGCTGTCTCTGACAGATTTACAATGTCATCGGTGGACCTCAAAGTTTTTATTTCTTCTCCATGGATTGTAATACCTACTCCGAATTTTCCTTTTGTTTCCATTACTGCTTGCCCGTTATACAGATTGAATAACATCGGGGGTACAACCCTGTATCACTTCATTCCTAACCACTGCTTCCCTTTCATTCCCCTCGACTCTTATGACTGCCATCTTTTCTGAAACTTTCGTATGATTGGAACTGTCCCGGACCGGGATTAGAACCTAGGATCTTTGCCTTTTGAGAGCAAGTGCCCTAGCGACTGAGCAGTCCAAACACAGCGCACGACGCACCTTCGCGTGTCTACTTCACTAGAAATCCTACAAGGAAGAATATTCGGGAATAAAGTTGCAGATATTGAGTCGTGCTTGGACAGCTCAATCGGTGCTCGCGAATACCAGAGGTCCCACGTCGGTCAGACTTTTCGTCCGACTGTAATCTGGCAGGAAGCTTTTAGTATTGTGGTTGTCAGTTGGAGACTTCACCGTAAATTCTCTCACCTCATTGACCACAAATACCATTACGGAAATGTGTGTACCGTGTGGTTATAATTAAAGCGCAGCTGATGACGGACGTTCAGTGTGGGCTAGCCGCGCTGTCTTAAGTGCTTTGCCACGGTTCGCGCGGCTCCACCCGTCGGAGGTCCGAGTCCTCCCTCGGGCATGGTTGTGTGTGTGTGTGTGTGTGTGTGTGTGTTGTCCTTGGCGTAAGTTAGTTTAAGTTGGATTAAGTAATGTGTAAGCCTAGGGACCGATCACCTCAACAGTTTGCTCCGATAGTAACTTACCACCACCACCACCACCACCAGAAGTCGGAGCACAATCTCGTATTGGAGAAGCATGGGGAACGAAATGGCAGACAAACTTTGTAGATATTCAAATGCATTCAAGCGGAACCAATTTAGGCTGAAAAAAATTAGTTCCAATTTTGACCATCAGGTGCAAATGTGGCGCTGTGTCTCGTCGGCGCCTCCGGTGCTCACCTTGAACAGACTGTGTAAGAAGCGGCTAGTAATAAAATCAACGTTATGCGCTTCTCTAGCTATCCCGTCCACGCCCCGTTCCTAATCCATTACATACGGAATCATTTCTAAACGTCTTTCTTGCATTTACGGCGCCAGATTTTCACCTGGTGGCCGAATTGGAAATAATTTTTTTTCAGCATAAATCGGTTTCAGATTAACGCGTTAGAAGATCTACCAAGTTTCGCTTCCATACGATAGTTACAGCCCACACTGGACCTCTGTCAGTAGTTGCTCTTTAACTACAACCACCCGATATTGGCATGCCACTGAAGGAATCCGTATATCCCCAAAGTTTCTTCCGCGAGACGTTCAGTTATCAGCTTTGCTGTAACGGCACGTTTCTGTAGAACAACTTCTTTCTCGTCTTAGTTGCATGAAGATTATACCGTATGAGATTATTGCGTGGAAGTATGCAAAGTATGCTACCAGTTCTGTCTGGAGAATAACACACTGAGAGAGATTTCTGAGTAATGTCGTTAGCTAATGACCTCGTATTGGATAGAGATGAAACACGAGGCGGAAAATACAGACGGCTCGGCGTTCGGAAAATATTAGGAAGTCTGTCATCGGAGAAGTAATACCAAGAACCATACGAAGGCGTTAATAGCGCAGGAAGCTGAAACGGTTTTCTCTGTTCTTTTTCAGATGATCGTCTACAGCTGACACGCGCTCAGCCGCATTCAGATGCCAGCAGCCTCTTCCGTCGCAAAGCAGTTTCCACGAATCTCTCCACAGGTCGTCACAAACGCGTCGTGTCGAAACGTCGGAGTCTGTTGACGTGCAAACGGCCGGGAACGCTACCCAGCCACGCAGTATTTGCCAACATTGCGTCCGATCGCGCGTTTTAGAAGCGCTGACGGATTAGACGTTCCACGAATTTGTCTTCGCAGGGTAACTGTGCAACCTCTGTAGATTTATCTCCACTCGATTATTTCCGTCGTCGTGAACTGAAAACAGGGAATGTGGATATAAAGTGACTCCAAGAATTATTCGTCTAAGTGTATGTACGAGGGATGGAACTTAACTAGTGGCAACTACACTCCGGGAAATGGAAAGAAGAACACATTGACACCGGTGTGTCAGACCCACCATACTTGCTCCGGACACTGTGAGACGGCTGTACAAGCAATGATCACACGGACGGCACAGCGGACACACCAGGAACCGCGGTGTTGGCCGTCGAATGGCGCTACTGCGCAGCATTTGTGCACCGCCGCCGTCAGTGTCAGCCAATTTGCCGTGGCATACGGAGCTCCATCGCAGTCTTTAACACTGGTAGCATGCCGCGACAGCGTGGACGTGAACCGTATGTGTAGTTGACGGACTTTGAGCGACGGCGTATAGTGGGCATGCGGGAGGCCGGGTGGACGTACCGCCGAATTGCTCAACACGTGGGGCGTGAGGTCTCCACAGTACATCGATGTTGTCGCCAGTGGTCGGCGGAAGGTGCACGTGCCCGTCGACCTGGGACCGGACCGCAGCGACGCACGGATGCACGCCAAGACCGTAGGATCCTACGCAGTGCCGTAGGGGACCGCATCACCCCAGCAAATTAGGGACACTGTTGCTCCTGGGGTATCGGCGAGGACCATTCGCAACCGTCTCCATGAAGCTGGGCTACAGTCCCGCACATCGTTAGGCCGTCTTCCGCTCACGCCCCAACATCGTGCAGCCCGCCTCCAGTGGTGTCGCGACAGGCGTGAATGGAGGGACGAATGGAGACGTGTCGTCTTCAGCGATGAGAGTCGCTTCTGCCTTGGTGCCAATGATGGTCGTATGCGTGTTTGGCGCCGTGCAGGTGAGCGCCACAATCAGGACTGCATACGACCGAGGCACACAGGGCCAACACCCGGCATCATGGTGTGGGGAGCGATCTCCTACACTGGCCGTACACCACTGGTGATCGTCGAGGGGACACTGAATAGTGCACGGTACATCCAAACCGTCATCGAACCCATCGTTCTACCATTCCTAGACCGGCAAGGGAACTTGCTGTTCCAACAGGACAATGCACGTCCGCATGTATCCCGTGCCACCCGACGTGCTCTAGAAGGTGTAAGTCAACTACCCTGGCCAGCAAGATCTCCGGATCTGTCCCCCATTGAGCATGTTTGGGACTGGATGAAGCGTCGTCTCACGCGGTCTGCACGTCCAGCACGAACGCTGGTCCAACTGAGGCGCCAGGTGGAAATGGCATGGCAAGCCGTTCCACAGGACTACATCCAGCATCTCTACGATCGTCTCCATGGGAGAATAGCAGCCTGCATTGCTGCGAAAGGTGGATATACACTGTACTAGTGCCGACATTGTGCATGCTCTGTTGCCTGTGTCTATGTGCCTGTGGTTCTGTCAGTGTGATCATGTGATGTATCTGACCCCAGGAATGTGTCAATAAAGTTTCCCTATCCTAGGACAATGAATTCACGGTGTTCTTATTTCAATTTCCAGGAGTGTATTAGGAAGATCTGTCATCGGAAAAGTAATATCAAGAACCACACGAAGGCGTTAATACCGCGGAAGCTTAAATGGATTTCTCTGTTCCTTTTCAGATGATCGTATACAGCTGACACGCGCTCAGCCGCATTCAGATGCCAGCAGCCTCTTCCGTCGCAAAGCAGTTTCCACGAATCTCTCCACAGGTCGTCACAAACGCGTCGTGTCGAAACGTCGGAGTCTGTTGACGTGCAAACGGCCGGGAACGCTACCCAGCCACGCAGTATTTGCCAACATTGCGTCCGATCGCGCGTTTTAGAAGCGCTGACGGATTAGACGTTCCACGAATTTGTCTTCGCAGGGTAACTGTGCAACCTCTGTAGATTTATCTCCACTCGATTATTTCCGTCGTCGTGAACTGAAAACAGGGAATGTGGATACAAAGTGACTCCAAAAATTATTCGTCTAAGTGTACGTACGAGGGATGGAACTTAACTAGTGGCAACTATTTAATCACAACCGATTCAAAAGAGTTACATAGTTTGCACCTGTTACTGTCCTTCAGAGTAGTCACCAGCATTGTGTAGAACCAGTTGCAAGCGATGTGGGAGACGTAGTATACCGTTTACAGAGCCTGTTCTGTTGATGGTGCGAATGGAGCGGTCTACTGCCTGTCGAATCTCTGGAACAGTTTTGAAGCGAATGTCACGAAGTGGTTCCTTCATCACAAGAACGTAAGTCCGGGGAGCATGGTGGATGGTACAGTACTTTCCAGTTCCATCGACCGAACAGAGCAGCCACAGCTTGCGCTGTATGCGCCCGCGCATTGTCGTGCAAAATGATGGGTGTGTTACGCAGAAAGTGTCGCCGCTTCTTTCCCAAAGCTGGTCGCAGGTGATGCTCCAAAAGCGAACAGTAATACTGTGCATTGACGGTCTTCCGTGGAGGAACGTAATGCGTTAGGACAACACCATCACAGTCGTACACGAGAATCACCATAACTTTCACCGTACTGGGTCTCTGCCGGACTTTCGTCTTTCGAGGCGACCCATTATGACGCCATTCGTTGGATTGACGTTTCAGCTTTGGTTCGTACGATGTGGCCCATGTCTCATCCAGTGTTACGATACGGCGTAAGAAAGCCTCTCCGAGCTCACAGCGCTACAAGTGCGTCTGAGCAGCGTCGTAACGCATCCATTTCTGCATTTCCGCCAAGTCACGCGGAACCCATCGTGATGCAATTTTTTGCATGCCCAAGCGTTCCTTCAAGATGCGAAGAGCAGTCACGTATGCGCTAATCCGGTTTCGTGGGCGAGCTCACGAATCGTATGGCCTTCGATCACTGCCCACTAACGCGGCAACAGCGTGCCCTTCTTCCTCAGAGACGCTGGGACGACCTGCCAGGTGCATGTCTGCCACAGTTCGCCGACCTTCGTTGAAGGCTTTTACCCAACGTACCGCTGTTCTGTACGGCAATGCCGATTCCCCGCACGCCCCTTCAAGATATTGATGACACTGTCGGGCTGTACGACCTCTGGCACATTCAGTCTTGATCCAACTCCGTTGTTCCTGTTCCGAAAACATAGTGACGCCGCTACGTTAGACCCTCGCTCAGAATTGAATGTGTTTCCCTGGATTGTGCGCACGCCGGTGACGTGGGACGGGCGAATCCATTTGCTCGGAGGCAAGGTAGGTATGTCAACAACGTGTGCTATCAGCGACAATAGTAGATTCTGTGGTGTCACCGCCAGACACCACACTTGCTAGGTGGTAGCTTTTAAATCGGCCGCGGTCCGCTAGTATACGACGGACCCGCGGGTCGCCACTGTCAGTAATTGCAGACCGAGCGCCGCCACACGGCAGGTCTAGAGAGACGTACTAGCACTCGCCCCAGTTGTACAGCCGACTTTGCTAGAGATGGTTCACTGACAAATTACGCTCTCATTTGCCGAGACGATAGTTAGCATACCCTTCAGCTACAATTGCTACGACCTAGCAAGGCGCCGTATTCCATTTATATTGAGAGTCTATTATTGTATCACCAAGAGAGATGTTCTGCAAATGTGGATTAAAGTTAAGTATTCCAGAAGCTACGTACTTTTCTTTATGGCATTCATTACGTATCCTGTTTCAGACCTCACGCCAGCCTGCTTGAGTTTAACGCGTGCATTTTGGCCTCCTCTCTCAATTAGTGTGCGTTGTGTTGGCTAATCTGCCGACACAACAGATTCCATTGCATAGTGTCTCCACAGCAGTGTTGCCAATATTTAAGTTCCAGCCTACGCATTAAAGAAGTAAGCCTATGACACCTGAAAAGAAATGAATACAAAATCTAAAGAGACAATCATGTGGAAATCATTTTGATTGTAAATCGGAGGAGGAGGAGGAGGTGATATTAGTGTTTAACACCCCGTCGACAACGAGGTCATTAGAGACGGAGCGCCGCGCGGGCTAGCCGCGCTGTCTTAAGTGCTTTGCCACGGTTCGCGCGGCTCCACCCGTCGGAGGTCCGAGTCCTCCCTCGGGCATGGTTGTGTGTGTGTGTGTGTGTGTGTGTGTGTGTGTGTGTGTGTTGTCCTTGGCGTAAGTTAGTTTAGGTTAGATTAAGTAGGGACCGATCACCTCAGCAGTTTGCTCCGATAGGAACTTACCACCACCACCACCCACCACCACCACCACCAGAAGTCGGAGCACAATCTCGTATTGGAGAAGCATGGGGAACGAAATCGACCGTGCCTTCCCAAAGGAAACATCCCGTCATTTACCCAAAGCGGTTTAGAGAAATCGTGGAAAACCTAAATCAGGATGGCCGCATGCGGATTTGAGCCGTTGTCCTCCCGACTACGAGTCCAGTGTACCAACCACTGCGCTACTCTTATTGAAAAACAAGGAACAAAATACATTCATAGCGATAACAAGGCTAACAATATAAGAACTTTCATACGAAACCTACTTCACAAATCATTCGTCCAACATCTGAATATGCCTAAAATTCATGTCCAGGCACAAAGCTTGCTGATCCAGGGCACACTCTAGCGCCGACAGTTCGCAACCACGATTTGCCACCTGTCGTTCTGAGCGGCGCCGGGAGGGAACAATTTCCAACACCGTCCGTAGGGGCAGTGAGAAGATCCAAACTGAAAGGAAACTTATCCTACTCATGCACTATCATTGCAAATCTTCTTGCGACATTGCTAAAATATTCGGTAGACCTAGATCGGCGGTTCAGTCGATAATATGTCACTTTTTTGTAACGAAGACATTGAGAAATCGGCCATGGTCCATACGCCCGCCCTGATTGACCGATGCAGACGTTAGGTTTATCGTGAGAGAAACCAAGAAGCACTCTAAAATCAGCGCTCCTAAGTTGGATGGGGCAAGAAAGTGCAGTACGTGCCAACGCAGTCAGAAATACCTGCAAGAAATGCGGATATAACAGCCTGGTAGCTCGCAAGAAGTTTTGGTTCAGTGAACAGAATAAAAAAAAAATGGTTCTCAGCACTATGGGACTTAACATCTGTGGTCATCAGTCCCCTAGAACTTAGAACTACTTAAACCTAACTAACCTAAGGACATCACACACATCCTTGCCCCAGGCAGGATTCGAACCTGCGACCGTAGTAGTCATGCGGTTCCGGACTGAGCGCCTAGAACCACTAGACCACCGCGGCCGGTAACAGAATCGAAGAAACTTCTTGATTTTGCCCAAAAACATAGATTCATGAACGAAGATTTCGGGAATAAAGTTATTTTGTTCTTATAAAAGTAAATATATTCGGGTCGGATGGCACGTGAATGGTGTGGCGTATGAAAAACGCGGAGATGCTGCCGCAGAAACTTGTGACAGCGGTGTGAAGCACGATGGCAGTTCAATGATCGTGTGTGTGCGAACGAGTGCTGCAGGAGTTCAAAAACTAAATTTTATAGAAGGTGTGATGGATCAAAAAATATTTATGAATATCTTAAAGGAAAATCTGGTAGTGCCGAAAAATTAGGTCTCTAAGGAAATTACATCTTTCAACAAGACAACGACATGAAGCATGCGGTTGGAAATACGCCAAAATGATATTCCAAGACGATTCCAGACAGTAATAACTGCAAAGGCGAACTCATTAAATGTTAATTTCAGTAATGTAAACCATGTTTTCGGGCTCTGTGCCAAAAACATGAATGGATGAGTACTATATGTAGTAACTTTCGCGTGAAATTTTCTATTTCGCTACCCTTGTTAGCGCTATGAATGTATTTTGTTTCTTTATTTTTCAATAAAAATGTTTTACTGACGTGCTTTCTACAGGATTTGTTCAGATTCTGTATTATTTTCACGTGCCACAGATTAGGTTTTTCTTTCTTTTTTTTTAAAAAAATATATGCAGCTAGGCGAAAACTTTTTGGACTCACTGTATTTTGCTGCCGAAGACGATGCGAGCACATGGAAAATACAGTAGCTTCAGACGTCTGTGAAAAGTGAAGGTGTACTTCAGGTAGCAAAATCGAAAACCCCACATCGATGTGTAACGATGTAGCCTGCATACAGTATCTCTCTGTAATACTTATTTTCATTTTCCTAACCTAGCATTATTATGTAACGTTTATTGATTGTTTTTGTCATTTTTATATTTCAAAAAGCATCTATTTTATGTTCCCAAATATGTGGTAGACTGGACTAATATTAGTCGAATACAACCCAGATGATGAGGAGATGGTTGATATTTAAGAGAGCTGTCAAGGAAAAAACAATGTGCAAAGAAGCGGGATACGGAAATAGTAAGGAATGCGGAGAAAATCTTGACGTACTCTGATGCTGTAGATACTGCGATAATGAACAGCTTAGTGGACAGTTCAGCTGAAGAGAAATGGAAATCTCTAAAAAGGGCCATATCAGAATTTGAAAAGAAAACAGTAGGTACAACTGAAGAAGATATGGATGACGGTAGAAATTCTTCAGTTAATCGACGAAAGAAGGAAGTTCAAAAATGTTCAGGGAAATTCAGGGGTACAGAAATACAAGTAACTTAAGAAAGAACTAAATAGGAAGTGCAGAGGCGGTAAGGCAAAGAGGCCTCATGAAAAATGTGATGAAATCGAAAAAGAAATGTTTGACGGAAGGAAAAGTCAAATTCGGTGAAATTAAAAGCAAAGGCAGTAACATTAGGAGAGCAATGGGAATTCCACTGTTAAATGCCGTGGAGAGAGTGGACAGATGGAAAGAGTACACTGAAGGCCTCTATGAGGTGGAAGATGACGTTATACAAGACGCAGAAACAGGAGTCTACAGAGAAGAGATAAGGGATACAAGATTATAATTTAAAAGAGATTTAGAAGACTTGAGATCCAATAAGAGAATCATGATAGATAACATTCCGTCTGAATTTCTAAAATCATTGGGATAAGTGGCAACAAAATGACAATCCGCGTTGGTGTGCAGAATGTGTGAGAATGGTAATACACAATAACACTTTCGGAAAACATCACATAATTTGAAAGATTACAAGGGCCGAAAAGTGCGAGAATTATAGCGCAGTCAACTTAAGTCACGTGTCCTCGGAGTCTTTTGCGACTGCATACATAAATAAAACGTTCTCGGTTTTCGTGCAATTCGAATTTCATCAATTCGAATAAAATCCTCGAGCTTTCGATGACCATCTCCGTCATCGTAGTCAGTTCACTAACTAACGGGGCTGCTACGGTTCCTGTAGGCATGATGACATCATCAGCAGCCAATCAGATAGACCCAACGTGGCGCGCGCGCGTAAAGTCGACCCGGGTAGCTGGCGGAGCTATTGCCCGTGGCAGCACCGGTGACGTCAGGTGACATTTGAAACTGCCGCTCCCGCGTCGCGCATCTGTCTTTGCTTACAAAAAACTGGTTCAAATGGCTCTGAGCACTATGGGACTCTTCTTAGCACTACTTAAACCTAACTTAAACTACTACTACTTAAACCTAAGGACATCACACACATCCATGCCCGAGGCAGGATTCGAACCTGCGACCGTAGTGGTCGCGCGGTTCCAGATAGTAGCGCCTAGAATCGCTCGGCCACTCCGGCCGGCTGTCTTTGCTTTCCTTCGATGTCCAACCGACTACGTTTTATTCAACTTAATTCATGCTTCCAAGTTGCTGGCAAGAATAACATACAGAAGAATCGGAAAGAGAATTAAGGATGTGTTAGATCGATGATCAGACTGGCGTAAGAAAGGTAAAGGCATCAAAGAAGCAGTTCTGACCTAGTCGTTGATAATAGTAGCCATGCTGAAGAAAAATCAAGACACGTTCATAGCATTTGTCGATTTCGAAAAAGCGTGCGATAACGTAAAATAGTGCATCATATTCGAAATTCTGAGAAAAACTGGGGTAAGCTATAGGGAAAGAAAGTAATATACACTACGTACAAGAACCGAGAGGGAGCAATAAAACTGGAAGAGAAAGAACGAAGAGTCGTCCATGTCAAGGACTGAACGGACCCTCCCGCCGGAGGTTCGAGTCCTCCCTCGGGCATGGGTGTGTGTGTTGTTCTTAGCGTAAGTTAGTTTAAGTAGTGTGTAAGTATAGGGATCGATGACCTAAGCAGTTTGGTCCCTTAGGAATTCACACACATTTGAACATTTTTGAACCAAATACTCGGATTAAAAAGGGTGTACGACAGGGACGCCTGGTGTTCAGTCCATGCACTGAAGAACCAATGACGGAAACATAACAAAATTTCAAGACTGCGATCAAAATTCGCTGTTCACATTGCCAAGTGAAGAAGATTTACACGATCTGCAGATTGAAATGCTCTCGTTAGTACAGAATATAGTTGGAGAGTAAATCGAAGAATGATGAATGTAGCAGAAATGAATACAGGGAGAAACTTATCATCAGAATTGATTATCACGAAGTAGACAAAGTTACAGTGTTCTGCTACATAGGTAAAATAATCCGTGATGGACGGAGCAAAGAAGATATCAAAAACAGATTAGCACTGGCAGAAAAAGCATTCCTGGCCAAGAAAAGTCTACTAATATCAAACATAGACGTACATATGAGGAAGAAATTTCTGAGAAAGTACGTTTGGAGCACACCATTGTATGGTAGTGAAAGATGCACAGTGGAAAAGCTGCACAAACGGGAGTCGAAGCATTTGAGGTGTGGTGCTGCAGATGATGTAAATTAGGGGAGAGATAAGGCAAGGAATGAGGATGGTCTCCGGAGAAACGGCGAGGAAAAGAATATATGAAAAACACTGACAGGAAAAAGGGACAGGATGGTAGGACATTTGTTAAGAGACCAGGGAATTACTTCTATGGTACTAGAGGAAGCCGAAGAGAGTAAACACTATAGAGGAAGACAGAGACTAGAATACGTCCAGGAAATAATTGAGAGCGTAGAAGTGCTACTTTGAGGAGAAGAGGGTGGCACAACTGAGGAATTTGTGGCCGGCCGCATAGTCAAAAGACCAATGACTCCAAAGGACAAGAGAAGCCAGTACATTATACGCGACGGCGAATGTTTTGCATAAACGGAAGTAATATTAAGTGTGCCCGAAGGAAACCTAACAGGACCTCTAATGTTCTCAGCATAGACAGAATCAGCAGCACTGTAAGACGGTTCGCAGAAGATGCTGTCGCGGTACGATCGTAATGAAATGCAGAAAGAATTGGAGAAACTTTCCACTTGATGTGATGAATGGCAGTTCCCTTTACAAGTGGATAAATGCACAGTAAATCCTACAACTATGAGAAACCATCCGATTAATCTGATTAAATGTTAGTGGCGAAGGTATTTTATACATCACATCGAATATGTATTTAGTGGTAGTGCAATATGAGACTATCCCGTAAATCCAGTCGTATCGCAGGCGAATGGGAGACTCAGGTTTCTGTTGTTAGGTTCTGGGAAAGTGCAGTGCATCTGTAAGGCGAATCCCACACAAAGACGCAGTGAAGGATCGTTCCAGTGTTTGGAGTCTGTATCAAGTAGGCGTGACAGGGGACATGGAACGAGTTCAGGATCGTAACAGATACGTGTAGCGCAATCGAAAGGGTAGGTCAAATGCTAGAATAACTTACATGGGAGTGCTTGGAAGGCAGACGAAGTTCTCGTCAAGCCCTGTAGGGTAGATTTAGGAAACCATTACTCGAACAAGACTGAGGGACTTATACGCTGCTACCAACGTATATCTGCCATAGGAAACGTGAGTATAAGACGAGAGAGATCGGGGCTGATTGTCGTGTACCTTCTTATGGGGTAAATCTGTGCCCTGATTACAACCATGCCATGTGCCCCTACCGCAGAAATTTAGATCTGTCATCGGATCTTTCTAGGAAATCGCCTAATCTCGAACAACAGAAAAAAGCAAAGGATAACTGTATGACTCCATACACACACACATCAAACTTTTGCATCATCTCGGAGCCGAGAGTTCCGGAACCTGTACAGAAAATTGGAATAGAGATCAACATAAACATCATTGAAACTTCCTGGCAGATTAAAAATGTGTGACGGACCGAGCCTCGAACTTGGGTCCTTTGCCTCCGCTGCAGTGAAAATCTCATTCTGGAAACATCCACCAGGCTGTGGTTACGCCATGTCTCCGCAGTATCCTTTCTTCCAGGAATGCTAGTTCTGCAAGGTTCGCAGAAGGACTTCTGTGAAGTTTGGAAGGTAGGAGACGAGCTAACGGCAGAATTAAACCCATGAGAGAGGGTCGTGAATTGTGCTTGGGTAGCTCAGTTGGTAGAGCAATTGCTCGCGAAAGGCAAAGATCCCGATTTTGAGTCTCGGTCCGTCACACAGTTTTAATCTGGCAGGAAGTTTCATATTAGCGCACACTCCACTGCAGAATGAAAATCTCATTCTGATAAACATCATTTCCGACCTTTTTATTGCTTATGAAAATCACACATTGCGTGTTGTACCACCATACAGTGAGACCTTCAGAGATCATAGTCCAGATTGCTGTACACAGCGGTACCTCTGATACCCAGTAGCGCGTCCTCTTCCACTGATGCATGCCTGTATTCGTCGTGGCCTACCACTCATAAGTTCATCAAGGCACTGTTGGTCCAGACTGTCAGACTCCACAACGTCGATTCGGCGTAGATCCCTCATAGTGGTTGGTGGGCCACGTCGTCCATAAACAACCCTTTTCAATCCCAGGTATGTTCGATAGTGTTCATGTCTGGAGAATACGCTGGCCACTCTAGTCGCTCGATCTCGTTATCCTGAAGGAATTCATTCACAAGATGAGCGCGATGAGGAAGCGAATCATCGTCCATGAAGACGGATGCCCCTCCAATATGCTGCTGATATGGTTGCACTATCGGTCAGAGGATGGCATTCACGTATCGTACAGCCGTTACGGCACCTTCCATGACCACCAGCGACGTACGTCGGCCCCACATAATGCCACCCTAGAACAGCAGGGAACCTCCACCTTGCAGCACTCGCTGGACAGTGTGTCTAATGCGTTCAGCCTGACCGGGTTGCCTCCAAACACGTCTCCGACGATTCTCTGGTTGACGGCATATGTGACACTCATCGGTGAAGACAATGTAATGCCAATCCTGAGCGGTCCATTCGGCATGTTGTTGGGCCCATCTGCACCGCACTGCATGGTGTCGTGGTTGAAAAGACGGACCTCGCGATGGACGTCGGGAGTGAAGTTGCGCATCATGCAACCTATTGCGCACAGTTTGAATCGTTACACGACATCCTGTGGCTGCACGAAAAGCATTATTCAACATGGTGGCGTTGCTGTCAGAGTTCCTCCGAGTCATAATCCGTAGGCAGCGGTCATCCGCTGTAGTAGTAGCCCTTGGGCGGCCTGAGCGAGGCATGTCATCGACAATTCCTGACTCTCTGTATCTCCTCCATGTCCGGACAACATCGGTTTGGTTCATTCCGAGGCGACTGGACAGTTCTCTTGTTGGGAGCTCTTCCTGGCACAAAGTGACAATGCGGACGCGAACGAACCGCGGTACTGACCGTCTAGGCACGGTTCAACTACAGACAACACGAGCAGTGTACCTCCTTCCTGGTGGAATGGCTGGAACTGATCGGCTGTCGGACCCCCTCCGTTTAATAGGCGCTGCTTGTGCATGGCTGTTAACGTCTTTGGGCGGGTTTAGTGCCATCTATGAATAGTCGAAGGGACTGTGTCTGTGATACAATATTTACAGTCAACGTGTATCTTCAGGAGATCTGGGAACAGGGGTGATGCAAATATTTTTTTCATGTGTGTAGATTCCGCGAAAGATCGTTCTCCCCTTCTAACGGCCCTCCATCGTATGTCGCTAGAGCCACGAAGGGATGGGAAAAGGCACAAGTTATTCTTGTTTTCAGACAAATAAGCATGGTTTAAAACTATGTTGCTAACGTCAGTTTGTTGAAGGATTAAGAAACACATTTTATGCAATGCCAGTTGTGTCTATGTTACTGCAGTAACTTTATTTTTTATACAATACAATGATCTTCAGGCGTGCATGCATGTCTGCATAGTAAAAAAATGCAGTTACTGCATCAGCACAGATACTGACGCCAACAACGATATAATCGCGCCTGGTGGGGCTAAACTGACGATATAAAATAATAACAGAGATCATCCTATGCTTAGTTTCATCCCGTGTTCGTCTCGTAAACGTGAGAGATTCATGGAGATGACCTTGATACTGCAGTGCCAAACGCAACACGACATGCTATGTGCACCATGGGAAGATTTACTGTTGAAAGTCTGCAATGGAAAAGTGAGGAAACATTTTTCTTCTTGCCACACACACATCTCGGGCAATGCAATGGTCTTTGACGGTAAAATAAGGAGATTAGAACTGTCACGGAGACTCAGACAATCGTATTTTTTGGCGCACAAGCGTTAGATGCTGAAATTTCGTTTGTAGGAGACTGCAAAAAGCGCAATACATCTAGCACGCGGGGCAGAGGAACGCTTGTATATTGTGTTGTAGCAGGCAAGATACTTACGTCTGTAGCAGTCAGACAAAACAAGTACAGGCAGGTAGTTTTAGAGACAGAAACATGTTTGCAATATCACGAGCTGCGATCTCCCGTCTCGTGCGTCTATGATACACACCAGTCTTTTTATTTATTTTACACATCTAGTTCCGTAGGACGAAACTGAGGAGAAAATCTCCAAGGTCATGGAACGTGTCAGTACATGAAATCACAACCCAAAAGTAATAACAGATAAAATAAAATGTTTATGAACCCTAAAAAAAGACAAGCCACAAACTTATGCAAACGCAATCAACAATATAACACAGGAATCAGCTTAATTTTTCAAGGAACTCCTCGACAGAATAACAGGAGTGACCCTTGAGAAAACTCTTCAGTTTCGATTTTAAAGCGCATGTATTACTGCTAAGGTTTTTGAATTCGTGTGATAGCTTACTGAAAATGGACTCAGCAGTATACTGCACACCTTTCTCCCCAACAGTCAAGGAAATGAGATCCAATGCAGATTGGATTTCTGCCTAGTATTAACTGAGTGAAAGCTGTTTATTCTTGTTTTTGGGAATAAGCTGACATTATTAACACGAAACGACAGTAAAGAATTTATATATATTGAGAGACCAATGTCAAAATACTCAGACTAATGAACAGGGATCGACAAGAGATTCGCGAACTTATACCAATTATTGCCCGAACTGCCCGTTTCTGACCCAAAAATATTCTTTGAGAATGGGAGGAGTTACCCAAAAATAAAACACCACACGTCATAAGCGATTGGAAATCAGGAAAGTAGACTACTTTTGCCGTAGAACTATCACTTACTTCAGATGCCGTTCGAATCGTGAAAATGGCAGCTTTTTTTTTAATTTTTATTTTTTTTACAAGGTCCTGAATACGGGCTTTCCGCGACAGTTTACTATCTATCCGAACATCTAGAAATTTGAACTGTTCAGTTTCAGTAATCATACGCCGACAGTGTGAAATTAAAATGTCGGGTTTTGTTGAATTGTTAGAAACTGTAAAAACTGAGTCTTACTATGAGTTACCTTTTAGTTTATTTTCTACAAACCATGAATTTATATCTTGAACTACACTATTTGAAACAGTGCAAACGTTGCACACAACATCCTTCACTACCAAGCTAGTGTCATCAGCAAACAGAAATATTTTAGAATGATCTGTAATACAGGAGGAGATATATTTATGTAAATAGGGAAGAGGAGTAACCCAGCACTGATTCCTGGGGCACCACCCATTTAACCGTGCCCCACTCAGACATCACATCATAGGCAGATGTTGCTATTTTAATTTCTATTGTTTGAATGTTAAATTTTGATGGTTGAAATTATATTTATTATTATGATTTTGTTACTAATTATTTTGAAATAAAGCTCCTGACTGTGGATAATGATCTTTTGCTGTCTGCTGTTAAAGTAAGAGATGAACCACCTGTGAGCATCTCCCCGTATTCCATGATGGTCCAACTTCTGGAGCAATATTTTGTGATCACAATTAAACGTCTTAGTTAAATCAAAAGACATACCTAGCTTTCGAAACCTACTGTTTAATCCATCCAGTACCTCACTGAGAAAAGAGAACATAGCATTTTCAGTTGTTGTACCACTTCTTAAACTGAACTGTACGTTTCATAGCAAATTATATGAGATACAATGATCAATTATCCTTATATCCACAGCCCTTTCGATAACTTTAGCAAACACTGACGGCATAGAAATAGGTCTAAAATTGTCTACAACGTGGAGTATTATCGAGTCAGTCACTTCACAAACGTTGAATTACCCATCGTTCCTTTCCAGGTACAGTTCGAGAACAGGTCTTCAGACAAGCGCCTTGTTATTTTGCGTCCACCGTCTATCCACCTTATTCCTTCGTACGCTTTCACCAGTGTCTGTTTGTGCTGCCAACTGTGATACGTCCTGTATAGAAACCTTACACCTGGGCGGCCATGGTCGCGTCTCAGCTCGGCGTCCCCAACTGGCGCGGGCCTTAAGCTGGCCCCAGAAGTTCCATCTCGTGCACTTGATCGGAATCCCAGTCTACGGATGCAGTGTTGCAGCGACCATCACTTGAAAAGACTTCAAGAGAAGCTCGCTGAGGTTTGAAGTCAAATATACGTTACGATTTGTATAGAAATGATGTATCGTATACGAATACATACGGCTGCATCTTGAGAAATGAGTCCTAGCCAGCAGAGTCCAACAAAATGCAGATTACTACATGTTCTTTTACACACCGCACGCGCCTTCAGACTGTGACGGAAGGTACCTGTGGTAGGTACCATTATCCCCACTCGCGAGCGATGCGTGAAAAGAACTGCAACTGCAGCTGCGTATGAGGTCCTACTTCCCTGGTTCAAATGGCTCTTAGCACTATGGGACTTAACATCTATGGTCATCAGTCCCCTACAACTTAGAACTACTTAAACCTAACTAACCTAAGGACATCACACAACACCCAGTCATTACAAAGCAGAGAAAATCCCTGACCCCGCCGGGAATCGAACCCGGGAACCCGGGCGTGGGAAGCGAGAACGCTACCGCACGACCACGAGCTGCGGACCTACTTCCCTGAATTTCCCGTCATGGTCGTTACGGGAGACGTACGTCGGAAGAAGGAATGTCTTCTGCGACTCTTCTTCGATCGTATGCTATCGAAAGATGTAAGCCTCACCGTAATACACATAATACAAAACGCTTCTTTTAAAATCTGCGACTTGAGTTTGATGAGAATGCTTTCGGGGTTACTAAAGGAAATGTTCACGAAACCGTCTGCTCATTCCACTTCTCCTCATTTCTCGTATCAATCCCACCTGGTAGAGTTCCACACTGGTGAACAGTACTCAAAAATCGGTCGAACGAAGGTTTTACTGCCTTTGCTACAACATACTTGGTGTACCTGTTCCATTTCACGTCGCCAACTCAGTAGCAGAGTTTTCGGAGGGAACATTTCCGCAATGTAGGCTTTCGTTTCTTTCTAAAATAAACACTTTATTTCAAAATTGAGCGATTAGCTAATTTCGCCCTCTTGAGCATTATCATGCCACGTGGTGGTAAAAACAGTACGAAAAGTTAAATCAGCTTCAGGAAGAAACAACAAATAAAGTCAATAAATACATATGTCTAAATAATAATACATACTAAATAATAATCCATAAATAAACACACGTCTAAAAAACGTCACGCCTCAGTTATTTACATCCCAGCAACAATTAGCCGGCCGAGGTGGACGAGCGGTTCTAGGCGCTACAGTCTGGAACCGCGCTACGGCTAAGGTAGCAGGTTCGAATCCTACCTCGGACACGGATGTGTGTGATGTCCTTAGGTTAGTTAGGTTTAAGTAGTTCTACGTTCCAGGGGACTGATGACCTTAGACGTTAAGTCCCATAGTGCTCAGAGCCGTTTTTTTTTCAGAAATAATTATAGCGCATATAGCATGTCATATTCAACACTACTGTGTCGGGGACGCAATATGTGATAAGGATTTCCTATAACAATAGCATAACCAATATACGCATCATAATTCAACATAGTAAACACCAAAAACATAAAAATATAAATGCCATGTGATATTAATGTCGAATAACATACTGTATCGGACGAGAAATCCACACATAAATGAAAAAAAAAAGGCAACCTTTACGCCTTTTCAGGTTTTGTCATTGTGCCAGCACCCAACATATTGAAATGCGTTAAATGGTAAAATGAAAACACACATGGCGTGGTCAGTGTCTTAAAATAAAATCAGATACACGTTAACGAACTTAGAAGTACAACTGTATCGTCAAAGAGATAAAATACAATACAAAACAAACACAAACTTGTTCAAACACATTATTACATAAATACGCTTAATGTATAAGATCTACAGAAAGTCTCGTAAACGAAACATAATTGTATTGAAGGCAAGTGGTCCGATGGAGAGTGTACAACATTTTTCATTATCTTGCAAATGGGCAGCTAAATTACAATAAAGACTTTCGAGTAATAAAATACTATAGCAGAACAGAAGAAATAGTGTAAGAGAATAGATCTTTCCGTCTACTTACGCCCAAAGCACAGGATGCGTTTTCTTTGAGGACCAAGTCAAATTTCCTGCAGCAAGCGTCGATTCTGTAGAGATCTTCCTGCACATCGCAGCAATACCTGACGTTGCGACTTGCCTAGTGCAAGAAATTATTATCTGTGAACAACTTCAAGGAGGTTCCGACATTACATACCACACCATTTATACATACAGGTGGTCTGAATAATAACGGTTCAGTCACATTTATGTGAGCATGGGCTATGTTCGACTTCAACATGCAGTAACCACTCACAGACGACAGGTGGCAGCAGTAGCAGTGGAGGATATATAAATCTTGTCTGGGGGAGGGGGATACGGAAAACAGTGCAGTCGTTGTCATAATGCGGAAAAGGAACGATGTCCAAAAAACCGCTTTCATTCGATTTCGGGCCGAGGACGGAGGTATTTCCAAGACGGCTAATTCTTCAAACTGGTGTCGTCGTGGTTAACGTACACTACTGGCGATTAAAATTGCTACACCCAAAAGAAATGAAGATGATAAACGGGTATTCATTGGACAAATATATTATACTAGAACTGACATGTGATTACATTTTCACGCAGTTTGGGTGCATAGATCCTGAGAAATCAGAACCCAGAACAACCACCTCTAGCCGTAATAACGACCTTGATACTCCTGGGCAGTGAGTTAAACAGAGCTTTGATGGAGTGTACAGGTACAGCTGCCCATGCAGCTTCAACACGGTACCACAGTTCATCAAGAGTAGTGACTGGCGTATTGTGACGAGCCAGTTGCTCTGCCACCAGTGACCAGACGTTTCCAATTGGTGAGAGATCTGGAGGATGTGCTGGCCAGGACAGCAGTCGAACATTTTCTGTATCAAAAAAGGCCAGTACAGGATCTGCAACATGCGGTCTTGCTTTATCCTGCTGAAATGTAGCGTTTCGCAGGGATCGAATGAGGGTAGAGCCACGGGTCGTAACACATCTGAAATGTACCGTCCACTGTTCAAAGTGCCGTCAATGCGAACAAGAGGTGACGGAGACGTGTAACCAATGGCACCCCATATCATCACGCCGGGTTATACGCCAGTATGGCGATGACGAATACACACTTCCAATGTGCATTCACCGCGATGTCGCCAAACACGGATGCGACCATCATGATGCTGTAAACATAACCTGAATTCATCCGAAAAAATGACGTTTTGCCATTCGTGCACCCAGGTTCGTCGCTGAGTACACCATCGCACGCGCTCCTGTCTGTGATGCAGCGTCAAGGGTAACCGCTGATAGTCCATGCTGCTGCAAACGTCGTCGAACTGTTCGTGCAGATGGTTGTTGTCTAGCAAACGTCCCCATCTATTGACTCAGGGATCGAGACGTGGCTGCACGATCCGTTACAGCCATGCGGATAAGATGCCTGTCATCTCGACTGCTAGTGATACGAGGCCGTTGGGATCCAGCACGAAGTTCCATATTACCCTCCTGAACCCACCGATTTCATATTCTGCTAACAGTCATTGGATCTCAACCAACGCGAGCAGCAAGATCGCGATGCGATAAACCGCAATCGCGATAGGCTACAATCCCACCTTTATCAAAGTCGGAAACGTGATGGTACGCATTTCTCCTCCTTACACGAGGCATCACAACAACGTTTCACCAGGCAACGCCGGTCAACTGCTGTTTGTGTATGAGAAACCGGTTTTAAACTTTCCTCATGTCAGCACGTTGAAGGTGTCGCCACCGGCGCCAACCTTGTGTGAATGCTCTGAAAAGCTAATCATTTGTAGATTAAATTTCGCGTCTGTAGCACGTCATCTTCGTGGTGTAGCAATTTTAATGGCCAGTAGTGTATACCGTTCATCGCAAAATGCAGCTATCCAAAACCGGAGCTGAACGACGGCTGTGAATATGAGTACGGGCGAAGTGGGGCCGAGGCAGAGCCAGATAAGTTTCACAGTCTGACGATAATTTATGGATTTGTAGTTTTAGCTTGACGATGCCAACTGTGGACAAACGTTAGTTACTGTTACTGTGAAGTAGGTTGTGTTATCCCGAATGAAATCTAGGTAAATTTCTAGGTAAACGGTGCAACTGAGGCTGTTAATTATTAAAATTAATATTTATACCGTTGCTGACAGGGCCTCGAAATGTTGAAGATATTTAAATTACTTCAGATCTTCACTCATCAAATTAATCTTTACGAAACCATATTTCCAAAACTCATCACCCTCTGTGACCTGCAGGCTGTTTCCAGAGCCGTCAGTAGCGTGACCAACATCCGACTACCCCACTAGCTTCTCTTAGAATACTACAGCAACGACTGTGCTACTAACAACCATAGAGATAAACATCTATGGACTGACGATTCGGACGCACAGAACCAGAATTCTGTATGCAACATCCCCTGAAGCTCAAGTCGCTGTGATTGTGCGACGGCGTTGGTTATCCCGTACAGCACTTAGCGTATTTTGAGTGCTGTTTACTTCGCTGCTACAGACAGATTACCTTCCGAAGTACCGTGGAACTTTGTATAAACGTTTTCCATACTTTCTTAACAGTATGATACCAAGAACTTAAGTTGGCTTAGAGATGAAGGGCATACCTCAGATTCCACTTCATTTAAGATTTTTCGGTAACGAGATAAGAGATGGCAGCCAACAATATTTTTTAAGTTTTCTATTGCACTTATTCATATTTTCGGATCTATGTTCTAATTAATTACGTTACTATGACAGCGCCGAAGTGCGACGAAGAAAAAAACAACACATTTCGAACTATAAAATTGGTACACTAAATACCGAGAGATTTGCACCACCCGCTTGTTCCTATTATTTTCAATTTTTCTTTATTTTCCTTTCTGTTTTTAATAGATAGCTAGAATATCCATAACACTCTTTTCCATCTCAGCAGAAAAGTAAAACCAAACACTACGGACAAAAGAATATGAAATACAAGATCAATGCTCGAATCTTGGAGTAATAGAAGAAGTGACAGACAACAGTATTTCTTATGTTTTATGTTGCGCCTATTCATATTGTCGAATGTATGTTCTAATTAATTACGCTACAGGGACACAGTATAGGAAACTGTCTCACCCAGAAATACCCAGATACGTACGAGGGCTTGAGAACCTGCATGAATCAAATGAAATTAAACACAATTCCATGTAAAAATTTTATCCGCATATGAGCATAGCATACACAGACTGGCAGTTTACTCAGACACACTTGCAAATTGATCTAGCGTTTGTCTCATAAAAACATGGCCATGAAATCGCAGAAATTATCTCGACAGTACAAGAATCTATAATACCTTGCTTCGATATTTTTCTACAAACTGCCTCAAATCATCTACATCTACATCTACATGATTACTCCGCAATTCACATTTAAGTGCTTGGCAGAGGGTTCATCAAACCACAATCATACTATCTCCCTACCATTCCACTCTCGAACAGAGCGCGGGAGAAACGAACACCTAAACCTTTCTGTCCGAGCTCTGATTTCTCTTATTTTATTTTGATGATCATTCCTACCTATGTAGGTTGGGCTCAACAAAATATTTTCTCATTCTGAAGAGAAAGTTGGTGACTGAAATTTCGTAAATATAAATCGCCGCGACGAAAAACGTCTTTGCTTTAATGACTTCCATCCCAACTCGCGTATCATATCTGCCACACTCTCTTCCCTATTACGTGATAATACAAAACGAGCTGCCCTTTTTTGCACCCTTTCGATGTCCTCCGTCAATCCCACCTGGTAAGGATACCACACCGCGCAGCAATATTGTAACAGAGGACGAACCCGTGTAGTGTAAGCTGTCTCTTTAGTGGACCTGTTGCATCTTCTAAGTGTCCTGCCAATGAAACGCAACCTTTGGCTCGCCTTCCCCACAATATTATCTATGTGGTCTTTCCAACTGAAGTTGTTCGTAATTTTAACACCCAGGTACTTAGTTGAATTGACAGCCTTGAGAATTGTACTATTTATCGAGTAATCGAATTCCAACGGATTTCTTTTGGACCTCATGTGGATCACCTCACACTTTTTGTTATTTAGCTTCAACTGCCACCTGCAACACCATACAGCACTCTTTTCTAAATCGCTTTGCAACTGATACTGGTCTTCGGATGACCTTACTAGACGGTAAATTACAGCATCATCTGCGAACAACCTAAGAGAACTGCTCAGATTGTCACCCAGGTCATTTATATAGATCAGGAACAGCAGAGGTCCCAGGACGCTTCCCTGAGGAACACCTAATATCACTTCAGTTTTACTCGATGATTTGCCGTCTATTACTACTAACTGCGACCTTCCTGACAGAAAATCACGAACCCAGTCGCACAACTGAGACGATAACCCATAGGCCCGCAGCTTGATTAGAAGTCGCTTGTGAGGAACGGTGTCAAAAGCTTTCCGGAAATCTAGAAATGCGGAATCAACTTGAGATCCCCTGTCGATAGCGGCCATTACTTCGTGCGAATAAGAAGCTAGCTGCGTTGCACAAGAACGATGTTTTCTGAAACCATACTGATTACGAATCAATAGATCGTTCCCTTCGAGGTGATTCATAATGTTTGAATGCAGCATATGCTCCAAAACCCTACTGCAAACCGACGTCAATGATATCGGTCTGTAGTTCGATGGATTACTCCTACTACCCTTCTTAAACACTGGTGCGACCTGCGCAATTTTCCAATCTGTAGGCACAGATCTATCGCTGAGCGAGCGGTTGTATATGATTGCTAAGTAGGGAGCTATTGTATCAGCGTAATCTGAAAGGAACCTAATCGGTATACAATATGGATCTGAAGACTTGCCCGTATCAAGCGATTTGAGTTTGCTTCGCAACCCCTAAGGTATCTATTTCTAAGAAACTCATGCTAGCATCATTATGACATTTACATTTATACATCTGTTCTGCATACTATGAAACGTAGCTGGCTCGCCTTTCAGGCCGTTTTCTTTACATCTGGCGAAACGACAATATTGCACCGGACTTATTACTAAAACTTAAACGTGCTGAAACGAATATAAAACAAGATGAATACGTGTACGATTCAAGTTTCGCTATTACCGAAAATGACAGACAAGCAGTGTCCTCCCAAAATCACGTGACTAACTCGGTTTGCAGTTGAGAACATGCGCAGTAGACTATGCTCACTCCGTAGATTTATGTAGTCTACGCTGGCAACCAAAGACCACTGTAGTTGTACGCAGAACCTCTGTGACGTAACGTACTGTTTGAAAGAAGCCCAGAGTACAGGTATGAAGTATGGCGTCACTTTCTAGAATCCCTAAACAAACTACGAGGGTCATTTAATAACTAAAGAGACATATTGGTCTGGAGAAAAGAGCTTTTAATTTTACAAAACAATACTTTTTCTACTTTTCCACATAATCCCCTTGAACATATAGGCACTTGTTCCAAGAGGCTATAAGCTTTTTTTACTCTGGCTGCAAAGAACTCTTTATCGTGATGTTTGAACCAATTTCCCACAAACTTTTTCACGTCGACGGTTGTTCTGGAACATCTTCCTACGTAATGCCTCCTTCAGTGCACCAAACAAACGGAAATCACTATGTACTAAATCAGGACTGTATGGGGAATGAGGCAGTACTTCCCAGTCCATTCTGTCGACGCTTTCACGGGTTAGTTGAGCAATATGATGGCGTGCTGGAGAATCACACCTCTCCGCTGAGATCCACGACGTCTCTCTATCATAGCTCACTTCATCTTGTTTAAAAACAAATCCGAGTAGTATTGGCTGTTCACTGTACGCTGCTCTTAGAGGTAACCACAAGAAAGTAGACCTTCGGCATCCCAAAATACCGACAACATGACTTTGCCCGTTGATGCTTGGGTTTTCTATTTTTTCTTGACAGGTGAGTTGGTGTGCTTTTACTCCATGCTTTGTCTTTTTGATTGTAGCTCATATTAGTGAATCCAAGATTTTATATTTATTTTGCTACTAGTTTCGACGTTACGTCAACGCCATCTTCAGGCCCGTACACTTTGATGAAATCAATTGTGCGTGGCTCAGTACTAGAGTCGGCGGTGAGTCTCACTTAGGACTTCTGCAACTGGTCGGCCAGAATGGTGTTCATCAGTCACTGAGTCGCGGCCATTTTAGAACTGCTCTACATACCTGTAAGAAATCGCACGATTCATACAAACTTCATCATAAAATAAGGACATTCTACAGTGTATATTCACTGGTTTCTCGCATTCAGTAAGTAAAAATCTAATAACAGAACGTTGTTCAACTAATCGATACAAGTGGACTCGCCATATTAAAATGTATTTTTGAGGTTATAAACAAAACAATGTTGTTACACCAGCTGATCAGGGCTAATCCCAGTGAAGCCATCTTAAAGCCATAAAAGTAACAAACTTGCCCTACTAACAGCTTTTTCCCCAGACCAATTTGTCTCTTTAATTATTGAATTACCCTCGTAAAAACCTTATTAAGTGTTGATCATCGCATGCTTATGTAATGCTGTTATGTTTTCCTCAACGCCGCTGCTTATGGGTAATAAAGAACCAACAATAGGTATTTCAGTGGGCAACGAGACGATACCAAAGATAACCAGTAAATCAAAGCTGTTAAATTTCAGAGTTTTTACCCTACTTCCAACACGGCCGTTGTCTTTCAGGGATGCTGCTTGCTTACGCCGCTGTGTGTCGGAATGAGTCCGGGCCGTTACTGTTGCGGGTCTAGTTGTGATCTCTCGGCGCGGTCGGGAGAGCCAGTCCCTGTAGGAGCGGAAAGTTTTCGAGAGGCCCGGCAGACGTGCTCGAGGGTCTTCAGCGCGGCTCCCCGGGCTCGCAGCGAAATTGGAATCCCGCTGGCGCCGATGAGGTTCGACTGGGTGCTGGCCAGACTGCCAGCGCGAAACAGACTTCTCTGGCCCGAGTGGCGGCGCGTGAATAGCCAGTAAAATGTTCAAATGGTTCAGATGGCTCTAAGCACTATGGGACTTAACATCTCAGGTCATCATTCCCCTAGATTTAGAACTACTTAAACCTAACTAACCTTAGGACATCACACACATCCATGACCGAGTCAAGATTCGAACCTGCGACCGTGGCAGCAGCGCGGTTCCGGATTGAAGCTCCTAGAACCGATCGACCACAGCGGCTGGCCAGTAGAATGTCTAATGATCTGCCTCGCTATTTGAGCTGGTTGAAACGCTACGGCATTCTACTCGACGGCACCCCTTTCGTTTCCCGGTTGTAGAGGAAACTGTCGTCTTCAGACAAGGAAAGAAAAATGCTGGCCGGTACTTTGTTGATCACCAGATCCTCAACCCCCTGTAGGGAAGCAGCCTACTCACGCTGTAGTAAATTCACATCAGTTTCCATTGTGTGCCAGCCAGTCTGCTGTAACTAGCTCTGACGTCATAAATGTTGCGCAATACCTTAAAAATCAAGCAAATGACCGAAAACTTTTCTAGCATGTCAGGAATAATACTAAATTAATGTGTGTTAAATATCAGTTCGATAACTTCAGCCATTTTCGAAATTTGGACGTTTTTCTGAAAAAATCATTGGCGCAACAGAAAAGAGCTAGAGACTTCAAAATTTATATTTAGATTCATCTTTCATAATGATTTAATAAAAACAGTACTTTGGATTTCATAAATTAAGACTTTAGTGGAAATTCATGATTTTGTGGTTTTCGTCTCAAAACTGAAGGAAGCAAGATAGATTAAGTAGGCTAATAAATAAGGCTAGGATGTTTAGATTTAAATAGGTTGGAGGTCCGCTATGACTATGAAGATGTGAAAAGTTTCTTTTGAATATCTATAAAATTATAGCGATAGCGGATCTCAAAAGGGCCAGTTCAGAGCTCATCTACTGCGTGCAGTGTAATTAAATTAATTCTCTCGCCCAAAATATTTAACTTAGCCACGTCAAAATTTTATTATCAATACTTACCTGCATGCTGAATGCACGTTTAAATTAAGAGCTTCATCGGCCATCAGCAAAAGAAGCTATAAACTATTATGTAACTTGAAGTGGTGCGTTACTAGCCCAGCGGCTAGTCGGGAGAGCCGATTTGATCAGGCGTTCCCTTAGCCGTCCGCACCGCGGCTATATATATAAGAGCGCTGCGCAAGGAAGGAAGGCCCCAGTTCTCTCCAGACGCTGAATAGCACGTCAGTTGTGTCGGGAGTCGCGTCGCTTCGGTATCACTGCTACAAACAGCCTCGGGTGCCGTATTAAGTTACTAGAGATACGCGGAACCATGAAATCATTTCAAGTGAAGGGTTAATTCTGGGATGATTTTCATTATCTAGCTTCAGTTTGCGTTTTGTCGTATTTTCACGTGCCGCCGCGGGACAGACATTCTACCAATTATTTAGCGTGGCGTTTGATGAAATACTCTCATCAAATTATGGCGAGCATTCTTTTTTAACATTTAATTCGGACATTTATAGTTACATCAGCGCATTAGACTCTGAACTGCTCTGTTAGTTAGGTTGTAGGGATACTTGTGTTTGTTATCAGTGAATTTCAGAATATACGCAACTATTTTGGAAAATCGTTTTTGATTAGAAATCCCGGACAATCTCCTAATTCCTCAGAGCTATAAGCTGCAGCTATAATGGTATTCTCAGATGAAGTGGGCACTAGGAACTCTAATTACAGGCTTCACGTTTTGTTAAATCACTTTCTGGGTGCTAAAAAGTAAACAGAGAGCCAGAGTTGAGAACGGCGAAAGACAGCATTAACAACATTCTAAAAGCCTGAAACTGATTCAACATTCAAACATTTGTATTGCAAGCATTTATACAGCAATTTTTATTTTCACAACTTAAACGCCGCCCCACATCCCGCCCCCCTCCTCCCAATATGCTGGGTTAAGTTGCAGACTTCTACTCATTGTCTCACAGAGTGGGGCCAAGTGATACTGATGTCAGCTCGTAGGGCGAAACTCTTCCGGTCCTCAGGCAGGGAGGCGGAACAGGAACTTTACATAGTTGGCCATAATTAACAGCAAAAACTGACACGCCTGAAAATATACGGTAATACGAGCAAAAAAATTCCAGCAAACATTGTCAGCCACTAACTTGAGTATGAAATAGTGCCACAGTTACTAAAATGTATTTTAAATGTAAACTGTTCTAATAACTTCCCAACTAATTCGGCTCATTGTAACCAATGGTCTACCTTAATAAGAACCATAATACCGCTTCAGCACGTTGCAATTTAATTGGTTACAGCGCCAGTTGCGATTTTATTTTCTAACACAACGATCGATTCCAGCCACCAATACCATTTTCAATAGGTTACCTAAATTAAATACATAACTCTCTTAAGAAAAAGCATGCTCAAAGTGTAACAAGTTTCATGAGCAAAAAAGTAACAACAAACGTCATCAAAACAATACTGCATAGTAAAGTAAGCAATGTTGTGTAACAACTCGCAAGACATGTGAGAACCTAGCACACAGGGTGCGCCAGGAAGAAAGGTCAGTACTCAAGGACAGAACAGGAAGGTTCATTTGAATTAAAAACCTTCTTACGAACAATAGCCCTACTCCAAATACTTTACGAGATGTTGTTGTTGTTGTGGTCTTCAGTCCTGAGACTGGTTTGATGCAGCTCTCCATGCTACTCTATCCTGTGCAAGCTTCTTCATCTCCCAGTACCTACTGCAACCTACATCCTTCTGAATCTGCTAAGTGTATTCATCTCTTGGTCTTCCTCTACGGTTTTTACACTCCACGCTGCCCTCCAATACTAAATTGGTGATCCCTTGATGCCTCAACACATGTCCTATCAACCGATCCCTTCTTCTAGTCAAGTTGTGCCACAAACTTCTCTTCTCCCCAATCCTATTCAATACTTCCTCATTAGTTATGTGATCTACCCATCTAATCTTCAGCATTCTTCTGTAGCACCACATTTCAAAAGCTTCTATTCTCTTCTTGTCCAAACTATTTATCGTCCATGTTTCACTTCCATACATGGCTGCACTCCATACAAATACTTTCCGAAATGACTTCCTGACACTTAAATCTATACTCGATGTTAACAAATTTCTCTTCTTCAGAAACGCTTTCCTTGCCATCGCCAGTCTACATTTTATATCCTCTCTACTTCGACCATCATCAGTTATTTTGTTCCCCAAATAGCAAAATTCCTATACTACACTAAACGTCTCATTTCCTAATAATTCCCTCAGCATCACCCGACTTAATTCGACTACATTTCATTATCCTCGTTTTGCTTTTGTTGATGTTCATCTTATACCCTCCTTTCAAGACACTATCCATTCCATTCAACTGCTCTTCCAAGTCCTTTGCTGTCTCTGACACAATTACAATGTCATCGGCGAACCTCAAAGTTTTTATTTCTTCTCCATGGATTTCAATACCTACTCCGAATTTTTCTTTTGTTTCCTTCACTGCTTGCTCAATATACAGATTGAATAACATCGGGGAGAGACTACAACCCTGTCTCACTTCCTTCCCAACCACTGCTTCCCTTTCATGCCCCTCCACTCTTATGACTCCCGTCTGGTTTCTGTACAAATTGTAAATAGCCTTTCGCTCCCTGTATTTTACCCCTGCCATCTTCAGAATTTGAAAGAGCGTATTCCAGTCAACATTGTCAAAAGCTTTCTCTGAGTATACAAATGCTAGAAACGTAGGTTTGCCTTTCCTTAATCTAGCTTCTAAGATAAGTCGTAGGGTCAGTATTGCCTCACGTGTCCCAACATTTTTACGGAATCCAAACTGATCTTCCCCGAGCTCGGCTTCTACTAGTTTTTCCATTCGTCTGTAAAGAATCCGCGTTAGTATTTTGCAGCCGTGACTTATTAAAATGATAGTTCGGTAATTTTCACATTTATCAACACCTGCTTTCTTTGGGATTGGAATTATTATATTCTTCTTGAAGTCTGAGGGTATTTCGCCTGTTTCATACATCTTGCTCGCCAAATGGTAGAGTTTTGTCAGGACTGGCTCTCCCGAGGCCGTCAGTAGTTCTAATGGAATATTGTCTACTCCCGGGGCCTTGTTTCGACTCAGGTCTTTCAGTGCTGTGTCAAACTCTTCACGCAGTATTATATCTCCCATTTCATCTTCATCTACATCCTCTTCCATTTCCATAATATTGTCCTCAAGTACATCGCCCTTGTATAGACCCTCTATATACTCCTTCCACCTTTCTGCTTTCCCTTATTTGCTTAGAACTGGGTTTCCATCTGAGCTTTTGATATTCATACAAGTGGTTCTCTTTTCGCTGAAGGTCTCTTTAATTTTACTGTAGGCTGTATCTATCTTACCCCTAGTGAGATAAGCCTCTACATCCTTACATTTGTCCTCTAGCCATTCCTGCTTAGCCATTTTGCACTTCCTGTCGATCTCATTTTTGAGACGTTTGTATTCCTATTTGCCTGCTTCATTGACTGCATTTTTATATTTTCTCCTTTCATCAATTAAATTCAGTATTTCTTCTGTCACCCAAGGATTTCTACTAGCCCTCGTCTTTTTACCTACTTGATCCTCTGCTGCCTTCACTACTTCATCCCTCAAAGCTACCCATTCTTCTTCTACTGTACTTCTTTCCCCCATAGCTGTCAATTGTTCCCTTATGCTCTCCCTGAAACTCTGTACAACCTCTGCTTTAGTCAGTTTATCCAAGTCCCATCTCCTTAAATTCCCACCTTTTTGAAGTTTCTTCAGTTTTAATCTACAGGTCATAACCTATAGATTGTGGTCAGAATCCACATCTGCCCCTGGTTCCTAAATCTCTGTCTTACCCCCCCCCCCCAATGAACCATGAAACTTGCCGTTGGTGGGGAGGCTTGCATGCCTTAGCGATACAGATGGCCGTACCGTAGGTGCAACCACAACGGAGGGGTATCTGTATCTGTTGAGAGGCCATACAAACGTGTGGTTCCTGAAGAGGGGCTGCAGCCTTTTCAGTAGTTGCAAGGGCAACAGTCTGGATGATTGACTGATCTGGCCTTGTAACACTAACCAAAATGGCCTTGCTGTGCTGGTACTGCGATACGAAGATACGAAGCCCACGCCTACTACAGTAGTACAAGTTTATATGCCAACTAGCTCTGCAGATGACGAAGAAATTGAAGAAATGTATGATGAAATAAAAGAAATTATTCAGATTGTGAAGGGAGACGAAAATTTAATGGTCATGGGTGACTGGAATTCGGCAGTAGGAAAAGGGAGAGGAGGAAACGTAGTAGGTGAATATGGATTGGGGGTAAGAAATGAAAGACGAAGCCGCCTGGTAGAATTTTGCACAGAGCACAACTTAATCATCATACTACTTTACTAGATAGTACACGTTTATTGCAGATTTCGTTTTGGGAGACAATATCTCAAGCACATTTACCCTAATCGCTGGATTAGTTGTGGAAGTAAAATTAACAGGCCACCAACATCGCTAGACCTTACGCGTTTACATTTTTGTTTATGTAGCCGTGTGAAATGTGAGGTGTACAAATGAAAGGTCAGTACCCGAGATGAACTGCTGGATCGTACCATGGAAGTTACTGTGCTCCTTAGGGAAGAGAGGTACTCAGTTATGCAACACATGTTCTTGAAACTTCCTGGCAGATTAAAACTGTGTTCCCGATCGAGACTCGAACTCGGGACCTTTGCCTTTCGCGGGCAAGTGCTCTGCCATTTGAGCTACCCAAGCACGACCCACGCCCGGTCCTCACAGCCTCACTTCTGCCAGTATCTCGTCTCCTACCTTCCAAACTTCCCGAGTTCGAGTCTCGGTCGGGCACACAGTTTTAATCTGTCAGGAAGTTTCATATCAGCGCACCCTCCGCTGCAGAGGGAAAATCTCATTCTGGAAACACCCCCTACGCTGTGGCTAAGCCAAGTCTCCGCAATATCCTTTCTTTCAGGAGTGCTAGTTCTGCAAGGTTCGCAGGAGAGCTTCTGTAAAGTTTGGAAGTTAGGAGACGAGGTACTGGCAGAAGTAAAGCTGTGAGGAGGGGGCGTGGGTCGTGCTTCGGTAGCTCAGATGGCAGAGCACTTGCCGGTGAAAGGCAAGGTCCCGAGTTCGAGTCTCGGTCAGGCACACAGTTTTAATCTGCCAGGAAGTTTCATATCAGCGCACACTCGGCTGCAGAGTGAAAATCTCATTCTGGGAACACAAATGCAATGAGGGTGGGATATTCGAACTATTATTGTGAACTGTACATCCACTGTAATGTGATTCTTTTTAATAATGAAATTGGCCAACTGCTGTGCAATTGAGATGTTATTCTATTTTAACTGCCAGTTCGGCATTCCATTATGCCATCTACAGGCCCCTGCATAATAAAAAGAGTATACTGGTAGTGGAGTCAATAGCAGTTGTTGTTGCCATCAATTTAATACTTGACCAGTCACTGTCTACAATGGATCAACAGAGACTGAGTGTACCATATCTGGTGGTGGGAGAAGCCCGTGAATTCATCGGCAACAAAACTAAATTGATGGCAACAATAACTGCTATTGACTACACTACAACTATACTCTTTTTATTATGCACGAGCCTTAAGATGACGTAATGGAATGCGGAGACTGGTAGTTAAAATGAAAGAAAAAGTCCCAACTGCATGGCTGTTGGCGAATTTCATTGTTAAATACTTGATCAGCCGCTGACCTATGTCCACAATGGATCAATAGAGACTGAATGTACCATAGCAAGTGACAGGACGAGCTAGTGAATTCCGATGAATAGGATTATTACGTGACATGGAGCTTGAGGTGCATAGAGTGGCCTGTTACTTACAGTATGCAAGCAAGCCTCAGGAACTGTGTAACGTTAAGTAACGGCACAAGATTCATTTACATTGCAACATAACGAACACATTTCGAAGAGCATAAAATTTTTTTTTTTACTAAATTTTATTTTTTAAAAGTTTTCATCACAAACTCTTTCTTATTATAGTGCACATGCTTGGAAATTTCTGCCTCTTCGAGTGCCCTTCTCCATTTTACGTAAAGTCGTAACGTTATTGTCAGTATTAGCGAAATATATCGTCTGCAATTTTTCTTCCTGCTTGTGTATATTCCTTGTATCTTGTTTGGAAGTTTCTGCCTGTTTGACCGATGTAAAAAGCGTCGCAGTCAGTACAACAGTTTTTATGTATTCCTGTTATTGCAGACTTGTTGTTTTACTTTCCATACTACGTGTGTTAGTGTTCTTGAAAGCAATTCTAAAAACATTAAACGTGTGGAACAGCGCACCGAGTTTATCTGAAATATTACCAAAAACCGGAAGCAAGATAAATTTCATTCTTTCTGCAGGATCGTCACTGTATTTGTTGGCTGTAATCTGAAGAACTTCAGAAATATATGTCATTACGTTGGATTAGTGAAAGCCATTTCTGAATTAAATATAGCCCAAGATTGGTTTCACTACGATTTAGGCATAATTTGAGTTCTGCTCATCACTGCCTGAAAGAAGATCCATTTCTGTTATCCTGGTGGTATTAATTAATTATTATTGACATCTGTGTACCATTCTTTCGATAAATACCAAAATAATGATTCTGATTTACATGTGAAATACAGAAATCTAATTAATCAATCAACGAATGGTATTGATATTTTGTAGGATAAAGTTCGTTTACCTTGAGAGCTAACAGATCGATGTCATTTTTAGATACTGATACAACAAAATGATGTAATCTTCATGTCATTTATGATAGACTATTTTCTATGCCTCTTTAGAAGTTTGTTAAAAATATGTATTCAAGATAATTAATAAATTTATTAGTAATTGTGCCAGTAAGTGGATAACCCAAGGCTAATTTTTCTTTACATATAAAACATAGATGTAGCAGTCAGGGCGAACAGGCTTAGATGGTGGGGTCATGTTACACGCATGGGAGAAGCAAGGTTACCCAAGAGACTCATGGATTCAGCAGTAGAGGGTAGGAGGAGTCGGGGCAGACCGAGGAGAAGGTACCTGGATTCGGTTAAGAATGATTTTGAAGTAATAGGTTTAACATCAGAAGAGGCACCAATGTTAGCACTGAATAGGGGATCATGGAGGAACTGTATAAGGGGGGCTATGCTCCAGACTGAACGCTGAAAGGCATAATCAGTCTTAAATGATGATGATGATGATGATGATATAAAACTGTTATTTTCGAAGTGTATTTATAATCAAGTTTTAGTGTTAATACATCAATAAGTTCAACTATGGCACCGATTGATAATATTTTGTGAGTGAGGAGATTGATTGTAATTATAAAGGTTGATAATAACAAATGTAGCTAATATGGTTTCTTGTGAGGCGGTAATGGGGCTAAATGGTTGAGCTACTTTGTAGCAATTTTAAAATTCTCTAAATTTTCTCAATAGTGTGTCTCGAAAAGAGCGTCGCTTTCCCTCCAGGGATTCCCATTTGAATTCCCGAAGCATCTCCGTAACACTTGCCCCTTTAAGCAAGCTGTTTCATAAAACTGTTCTGAAGAAGGCGTGGCTACCCACGCTGAAACCTAGGTAACCACCAGGTACTTTGTGCAATCGAAGAGTACTTTTGTAATTACACTCCTGGAAATTGAAATAAGAACACCGTGAATTCATTGTCCCAGGAAGGGGAAACTTTATTGAACGGCTGTGGAACGGCTTGCCATGCCATTTCCACCTGGCGCCTCAGTTGGACCAGCGTTCGTGCTGGACGTGCAGACCGCGTGAGACGACGCTTCATCCAGTCCAAAACATGCTCAACGGGGCACAGATCCGGAGATCTTGCTGGCCAGGGTAGTTGACTTACACCTTCTGGAGCACGTTGGGTGGCACGGGATACATGCAGACGTGCATTGTCCTGTTGGAACAGCAAATTCTCTTGCCGGTCTAGGAATGGTAGAACGATGGGTTCGATGACGGTTTGGATGTACCGTGCACTATTCAGTGTCCCCTCGACAATCACCAGTGGTGTACGGCCAGTGTAGGAGATCGCTCCCCACACCATGATGCCGGGTGTTGGCCCTGTGTGCCTCGGTCGTATGCAGTCCTGATTGTGGCGCTCACCTGCACGGCGCCAAACACGCATACGACCATCATTGGCACCAAGGCAGAAGCGACTCTCATCGCTGAAGACAACACGTCTCCATTCGTCCCTCCATTCACGCTTGTCGCGACACCACTGGAGGCGGGCTGCACGATGTTGGGGCGTGAGCGGAAGACGGCCTAACGGTGTGCGGGACCGTAGCCCAGCTTCATGGAGACGGTTGCGAATGGTCCTCGCCGATACCCCAGGAGCAACAGTGTCCCTAATTTGCTGGGAAGTGGCGGTGCGGTCCCCTACGGCACTGCGTACGATCCTACGGTCTTGGCGTGCATCCGTGCGTCGCTGCGGTCCGGTCGCAGGTCGACGGGCACGTACACCTTCCGCCGACCACTGGCGACAACATCGATGTACTGTGGAGACCTCACGCCCCACGTGTTGAGCAATTCGGCGGTACGTCCACCTGGCCTCTCGCATGCCAACTATACGCCCTCGCTCAAAGTCCGTCAACTGCACATACGGTTCACGTCCACGCTGTCGCGGCATGCTACCAGTGTTAAAGACTGCGATGGAGCTCCGTATGCCACGGCAAACTGGCTGCCACTGACGGCGGCGGTGCACAAATGCTGCGCAGCTAGCGCCATTCGACGGCCAACACCGCGGTTCCTGGTGTGTCCGCTGTGCCGTGCGTGTGATCATTGCTTGTACAGCCCTCTCGCAGTGTCCGGAGCAAGTATGGTGGGTCTGACACACCGGTGTCAATGTGTTCTTTTTTCCATTTCCAGGAGTGTATTTCGAAACTTACGATTGCTGACGCGCTGCAATGCTGAAAGTTCTTCAGTTACGTATTGTTCGAACCTACAGGTAACAAATCTGGCGGCCCTCTTCTGAATTGCTTCGATGTCTTTCTTCAATCCGAACAGGTATGGATCCCAAACATTCGAGCATACTCAAGAACAGGTTGCACCAGCGTCCTATATGCGGTCTCCTTTACACGTGAACCAATCTTTCCTAACATTCGCCCACTAAACCGAAATCAACCATTCGCCTAATCCTGCTACAGTTCTCACTTGGTCGTTCCATCTCATATGGCTTTGCAACGTTACGCCCAGATATGTAAACGACATAACTGGGTCAAGCTGGAAACAATAATACTTTATCAGAACATTACAAGATTCGCACTATTACGCATTAATTTACATTTTTGCGCATTTAGGGTTAGCTACCATTCAACATACCAACCGGAAATTTTTTCTAAGTCGTCTTGTTTCTTCCCACAGTCACTCAATTTTGACACCTTACCGTACACGACGGCATCATTAGCAAACAATCCGCCAAATCATTTATGTATTTAGAGAATAATAGAGGTCCTATCACACTTCCCTGGGCATTCCTGACGATACCATTGTCTCTGATGAACACTCGCCGTCGAGGACAACATACTGGGTCTTATTATTTAAGAAGTATTCGAGCCACATCTCTGTAAACTAATTGCATAAGCTCGTACCTTCGTTAACAGCCTTCAATGGGGCACCGTGTGAAATGCTTTCCGGAAATCTAAAAATATGGAATCTGCCTGTTGGCCTTCATCCGTATGTCATGCGAGTGAAGGGCAAGCTGATTTACTCACGAGCTATGATTTCTAAAACCATGCTGATTTGTCGACATATGCTCCTCAGTCTTAAAAAGGTTTACTATATTTGAACTGGGAATATGTTATTGTGCAGCAAACAGACGTTAGGGATATTGGTCTGTAATTTTGCGGATTCGTTCTTTTGCCCTTGTTATATACTGGGGTAACTTGCGCTTTTTTCCAGTTGCTTGGGACTTTGTGCTGGGCGGTAGATACACGATAAATCCAAGCTAGGTAAGGGGCGAATGCGGTAGAGCACTCATTGTAAAATCGAACTGGGATTTCATCCGGACCTGGTGATTTATTTGCTTTCGATCATTCAGTTGTTTCTCTACGCCAGGTATGCTAATTACTAGAGACCGGATTATATGAATCACAAAACCTTAAGATATGCATGAAAATATAAACGAAAAATGGTTAACATGCATGAAAAGTGTCGAAACGTGCAAGATCAAATAATAAAAAAAAGCATTGTAGTTACTGCGTATATTATATCTCTAAGTCGAACTTGTGCATATCAATTACGAGGAAGAGCGCCGACCACGTGAAAAATCCGTACATTTAGAACGCTGATATCATTTTCTGAATACTTTCTGATCGAGGTTAGGAAGGAGATCTTTCTGGGACTATTTTTTAAAAATTTGCAAAATGTGGACGGACATCGTGTTTCAAGAATTGTTCCTTCTTTGCTATTGTTGTCAGTAACAAGTGGATGCGATGGAAGTGAGTCGCAGCGAAATAATCGATATATAAAGGACCAACTTTGAGATATATCGCATTCAGAGGGGCAAGCTCAAAAACTCCGTAATAATTTATTTAGAAAACAACATACAATCATGATTTTTTTGAACAGAATTAACTTTTAATTAATACTATTAGACCAAAGCATCATTTACAATTTATTTTACATTTTTCTGCTATTGTAAATATAAAAGAACTAATACAGTTCCAATTGTTCGGTAGGAAGATTTGTGTCTGCGATCACAAAAAACATCTTTATAACCAGAAAAGGAGCGTTCTACATCAACTGATGTAACTGGGCAGCATTCGAATTTGGGTGCTTGTAACGCCGGAAATGCATATCCTCCTATTTCCATCTATTGTACTATTTTTTTCCTTGCTTTGTTACCTCAAGATATGACATTTCTGTCTCTTTGTATATTGTAATTGTTTTACTATTTGTATATTTATGCATTTATGTCGATGTATAATTGGTTTGTTTCGTAAATATTATTTGTATTTTTACGCTGGGTCTTGCCTAGGGAAAACTGCTATCGAACGATTACGTCGATAGGTCGTGTGAAGAATCAAAGTGTGTAGGATCTTTGGTAGTGTTAACCCTGCCGCGTGGAGCGCGGGCTGAGAGAAGGAGTGTGGCGGGAGTAGCAAGTGGAGCAGGTGTGTTGTGTGACGCTCCCGCGAGTTGCCGCGCTTTCGGGGTTTGGCAGCATGTAATTGCGCTCGACTTGCGATGATAGTTTCTGACATGGTGTCGCGGACGGGAAACATTAACTAGCGCACATCAAGAGCCCGTTTCGTCTGGTGACCGTGTCGAGAAGAAGGCGCGCCAACATCCAGCTTCTGCAACAGCGACGGCCGACAATGAGTGACTGTCGCCACCTCCTCGACCGACGGCTTCAAACCTTCAATCCACCAACAAGGAAGACTGGAAGCAAGTAAAGTTTTAGAACTGTATGGCAGACCTCAGCTTTTAATCTTGTTCCATTTGCCTCGCAAAATTACAGCAACTTAGCATGAACCTTTGTTGCTCATTGTCCCAATTGCATTACCAAGCAGGGTCCCTTCCTTTTCCGGAATGAACCCGAGTGTCGTTGAAATTCAGACGCCAGCATTCAAGTAACATCATTTCACTGCTTTAATCTCAAAGGTATTCATAGCTGGCTTCAATATTCAGATTACACAAGCACAAATTAAGAGTGCGAGTTTTGTTATCGTATTTTAGCTTACCTGTGACTGCAGCTCAGCTTGGTACGTACTAAATTTTACTATTGTTAATTGTTCAGAATCATTTAATTCAAGTTCAAAGTTAAATATCTTATTTCTAAATTGCGTAGATTCAAGTAGTTTTTGAAATGATTGTTGAGGTAGTCCAAGACTAACCGTATTTTACTGAATTTCGATGTGCTTCAGAAAGAAAGCTCACTATTAACTTCAGTCACTAAATTAACTTTCGATTTTCCGGTTTTATTAATTCTTTTGCTAAATTAAGTCAGGGTGTAGCGAAATTTATTACTTCTGACAAACTTTCAGTTTTCACACTACACGTGTCAACCTTCAGTTGCCACGCTTCTAGTGCTAATTATATGTGTAATAACCTTTCTTTTTCAGTTACTATAGTAATTGTCCTTAGGACTGGCGACTGTGATTTCCCCCAAATCTCAAATACCTAATTACCGCTAGTTAATTGTTAACGTAACGGCTGCACATTTACTTTCTTTATTAACTTTACCCCTTTTCAAAATTAATTTCCACCAGTTTCATTAGCACTTTTCCTTTCATTTAGATGTAACCCTTTCCTCCCTCTTTACCGACAGGTTAACTTCGGTGACGATTGCTTTTCCAAAACTCCCATTAGGTACACGCGGTTTCATTTTTCACTGTCATTAAGGTCGGCAAGTGAGGGGGAGGTTACATGCTGTGTTGGAACTTATTGTTTTTGGTAAAAGTTCACCTGTCCCATTAAAAAACTGTCAATTTTGGAGAACGGTTAAAAGCCTGCGTTATTGTTTAAATATTTTCGAACTTTTCTTTAAGTTTTTTTTTGAATACCTCCGGAACGAGGAGTCCACTAGAATAATTTTATTCATTAACTGAATGGGTTCATTCAACGCCAAACCTTGAGTTCCAAGCTTTTTAATACTTGCAGGTCTATGGCAAAAATGAGTGCTAATCACAACAATGTCTATTTTAATACCGGAATCATTAAAAGCTTCCTTGCACTGGCAATTTGCCAAAGCCTCTGCACTATCGAAGTCGTTTACTAACCCTCTAACGGCTTCGAAATGTTTATTGTAAAACAACACAGCTTCGACCCACGTACCCCGTTACCACTGGTTTGGAAGGTAAAGGAACATTTGGTAGTTTTTCATTGTAGGTCTTGATGCCAATAGGAACCTTCTTTGTGAATGAAATCAGTTTATTTACATTCAAAAGCTTGGAACAGCAAAACGATGAACTCCATGAGCAAAGCACGTCACATGAATCAAATTGGGATAAAATACTCGGAGGGCTTTTCCTGCTTTGATCACATAGGGAGCAGCATCTGAAATAGACACAAACACTCTTTCATCTACAGAAGATTCTAGAAATATTTTTCTAATACCCTCATGCACAAACCTGGCGATCGTAGAATCATTTGCTTTTTCAAATTCTTTGCTGCCCGCTAAATAGGAAGAAATAGGCCCTTCTTTTAAAGCACCAACAATTAAATTTGCAATGTAACGCCCAAAAATGTCTGTAGTTTCGTCAACTGAAATCCAGATAATGCTGTCCATGAGTTCATTGCGTATTTCTTCCAGAACATTTACGTAAGTTGTCGGCATGTAATTTTCAAGCAATGTTGATCTGGTATATTTTGATTTAAGCAACATTTTCGCAGGAAGTCTTTAAGGATAGGGTTTGTAAGTTTGTGAAGAGAAATAACGCTTGCAAATAAATGCTTCACATAGATCCATGTTAAACCGACTTTTTTCGTCGCCTTTGGACAAATCCCTGTTTCTGCAACTCGCTGTTATCAGAAATTGTTGTGGTCCTTCCTTCTGCATTCCTGCGATATGAAGACTTGTCTTAACATGTTGGTGTATTTGAAACTTTTTTTTTCTTTTTTTTTAAAAAAAAAATCTTTATTCATAAAACAATAATAATAATTATACAAGAATGACCCACCACCTTATTGATTAGTGGGTCCTATGTTCCTACTGTTTACAATGGCAGCTTCTACATTACAGTTAATTACAGACAGTTATGTTATTTTAGTACTAGGCAGACTACTTACTTTTAAATTAGCTTAACCTCTGGTTACTACAAAAGAACTAATACTAACTGCCTGCAGCGTTACAATCGTGCCAGTGTAAATATACAAACCTACTGGGAAGCCTTGCCCATAGAGCTAACCCCTATGGGCGTGCCCCTGGCACAGGGCAGGCAAGGATGGTTTGTCGCTGCAGGTTCCTAATTTACTATCCTATTCTAATTACCTAAATCTACGTCTTATTCTACGTCATAGTCGGTGCGTTGTCCTATTCGGGATTGCCCCAGTCCCCCTAGTCCCGGTCGTGGCGGATTCCAACTGCAAAGTCGACCTATCCACGAACGGGCGGTATGGGACCAGAGCTGTTGGTCGCAATCGGTGTTTCCTATTTGTCTAGGCTTGTAGGTCTCTCAAGAAAGCTTTTAGTACTTTTTGTGATACCTCGTTGGCCAGTATATTTAGTATTTGAAAAGTGTCCTCTTGTCTCAGAAGGTCATAGGTATTTGTGTTTGGTAGTTGTCGTCTCAGTGTCCCGGCTACATCATCGAAAAGGGGGCACTCGTAAACCACATGGTCAGGAGTACCCTCCGGTGCACCACAGTCGCACGCAGGCGTCGCCCTTTTCCCAAACCGACTTAGATAAGTCGGATATGGGCCATGACCGGTGAGAAAATGGAACAAACCCCTAGTTGGCTCAAAATACTTCATTTTTAATCTTTCCCTGACGTCTGGTAGGAGCTGAAAAGTTCTTCTACCAGTTTCGTCTGACTCCCATATCTCCTGCCATAGATCTATCCCTCTTTCCCTTATCTCCCCTTTTTCCCTGACTATTACCCCCATAATTTCCTCTACCTTGGTGTTAATACCCCTTTTGGCCCAGTACCAAGCGGCCTGTTCCCTAATCTTAATATCTAAAGGGCAGAGCCCCATAATAATTAGCAGTGCTCCACCCGGAGAAGTTCTATATGCTCCCACGGACCTTAATATCATGTTCCTTTGTACTCTTCTCACCGTCACGGCAGGCACCACCCTCGTGAGCCTGTGAGCCCAGACTCCTGAGCCGTAACCCACTATTGATGTCAGAATACTATTATGGTAGAGCTTGATTAAATGAGGCGGGAGGTGGAATCTCTTGTGTCCTATAGAAATCAGGTTATTTAATAATTGTATGGCTTTCTGGGTTACGGTTTCTATGTGCCTTGCAAAGTTCCACCTTTCATCGATGATGATTCCTAGGTAGCGCGTTTCTCGTCTCCGTAGAACGGGCGTTCCGTCGATTCTCACAGTCGGGTTTCTCGTTAGTTGTCCTTTAAGTAGCAGGTAGGTCGACCTAGTTGGTGAGATCGTCATTTTGGTGTTGCGGCACCATTGTTGTAGTTTATTTATTGCTCGTTCTATTTTGGGTTCTATATCCTCGCGACTTCGGCCGCCGACCAGCAGGAGGAGGTCGTCAGCGTAGGCTATCACCTCTAGCACTTCTTCGCTTTGTTGCAGGCTTTCCAGAAGAGGCTCCATGTGGATGTCCCAAAAAAGAGGACCCAACACAGAGCCTTGTGGGCAACCCTTGGTGATGGTTTTCCGGACTTTTCCGCTAGGGGATGATAGCCATACCTCCCGATCTTCACAATAGCTCCTCAAACACCCATATAGCAGCCCTGGACATCTCCTCTCCCGAAGACAGGAGAAGAGCGAAGGCCACCACAGGTTGTCGAAGGCGCCACTGATATCCACCATGATGCCAACAACATACTTACACGGGGCTGAGCTGCAGACCTCGGCCGCCAGGGCGATTGCATCAGATGCCGATCGCCCCGGCCTAAAACCGAATTGCCTGTCGCTCATCCCCTGCAGCATGCGATGAGCAGTCAGTCTGTTTGCTAATAACTTTTCAAGGAGTTTGCCAAAGCCATCCAGCAGGCAGATGGGCCTGTAGGATTTGGCCTCAGCAGGGTCCTTCTCGGGGCCTTTTTTGATGATAACCACGTCTGCAGTTTTCCATGTTTTTGGAAATTTGCCTTGTCTAAGGCATGCGTTGTAAAGTTGCGTAAGTGGGGCAACTAATTGTGGTGCCAAGAATTGCACCACCTCCGCCACAATGCCGTCTGGTCCGGGGGCTTTCCCTTTCTTTAAGGACTTGATAAGAGCAGCAACTTCCTCTTCCGAGAAGGGGAGGACCGCTTCGTCATTAACGTACCTATTTAGGTCTTCGTTTCGTAATTGACGCTGCTCTTCGGTGTCATTATTCCTGTCATCGTCAGGCAACAGCGACTGAAGTAGGACCTCGGCAGTTTCCTGCCAAGATTCCGTCATTCCGTCACCGTGCCTGAGCGTTGATATCATAGTTGGGGAGCGAATTTTCTCCCTCACCAGTCTATATGGTATACCCCAAGGATCGAGGGCCAGCTGATTAGTTACGAAACTCTCCCAGCTGTTTATTCTTGTCTTTTGTAGCTCTTGCTGAAAGTTGTCCTTTGCCTCCCGGTATAACTGTAGCCATCTTTGCTTCTCCCACCAGACGACACTGCGCTGGTAGTGCTTCCTTAGTCTTCTAACAGACTGACGCAGTTCTTGCAACTCGGCTGAGCATGGTGCCGGTGTGGCCGCCACGGCCCTCCTCCTGGTTGGTACGGCCGCCTTAATCGCCCTCGTTACCGCTCGTACCAGTCCCTCAGCTCTGTCGTCCACGTTGAAGTCCTGTCGTGCGTCTCCTTCTGGTAATGGAGGAATGTCGCACTCTCTGGCTAGGCGTTCCCAATCTGTTTTTCTGAAATTTCTTTGCATCTCCCACCCCATGGCCCAGCGGCACTCTCTGCCTCCGACAGTAAAAGTGATTAAGTTGTGATCACTGGTGGTAGCATTGTCTTCCACTTTCCACTCTTGTATCATGTTCAATACGTTCGGCGTGACCATCGTCACGTCTATATTGGTGCCCTGTCCTCCTCCAGCCACGTAGGTGGGGGGATTCCCTGGTCTATCCGCTACCACCAGTTGAAGAGCCATTATTGTCTCCTCTGCTTTAGCACCGTTTTCATCCCTTGTGCCACTGTACCATAGGGGGGATTTGGCGTTTATGTCGGCAGTTATAATGATTCTACGCCCGCGCAACGCCGTGGCAACACTCGCTAGGTGATCCAAATGTCTTTCAATTCTATCACCGTACTGAAAGTACATATTGATGATTATTATAATTCCGGAAGGAGATTGTATCTCCACGACGTTGCAGTGACTGTTTGAATACTGTGACAAAAGTGTTGCTCGCAGTGCGGAGTTTGTTATTACAGTAGCCGCCTTGGGGCTATCCCCGCTGCTGACAACTTGCCATCTTGCGGCAGTGAACGCAACCTTTCCAGCCAGAGAGTACGGCTCCTGTAAACAGAGTATATCTAGTCTCTTCTCCACCACTTCCTTACGGAGCTCCTGCATAACTAGTCGACTGTTATGAGTGTTTAGTTGTCCAATTATTATTCTAGTCGTCATGGAAAGTAGGTATGTATGTGGTCATGCGGCCAAGTTTTATTCCAGTCATATGCCAGTCGTCCGTTTGCCATAACTGATTGTTGGTAAAGTTCATCTAGGTCAAATTTTTCTCCTCGTCTGTCAAACACTTTTTTGAGCAGGTCTCGCAGTGCTCCGAAGTCAGTGGGGAGGTTCACCGACTTTAATTGTATTCTATCCACAGCCTCCATCACCGAGAAGGTTACCCTTCGTCCATACTCATGTCCTACTCGGACCACGTGACGCAATGCAGTGGTCAGGGTTGCCGGCTGCTCCAGTCTAGCAAGCTGCATGGTGTACTCAAGGTTTGGGTACACCCTCACCGGGTCCACAGGAGGCAACCTAACCACTGGGCTGTCACTGGTGTTGGGGGTTGGTGGTAGAACTCGTTATTTTGCATTCTTGGACAGGTTTTATAACATTGTCTGTCACTACCACAGGATGCTCTTGCCGTTGTAGATTTTTAATCGGCAGCTTATCCCGGCATTGGGAGGAGGGTGCTCTGATCTCAGATGGTAACTCAGTTTGTATTCCAATGTCCCTAGTGGGGGAGTCTGTTTGTATGGATTTGTCGACTGTTGGTGTGTCGACACTAATAAGCGATTTCAGGAAATTCCTGAATCTACTTGCTCTTATTGCATCCCTCCTCCTTTTGCTCGGGGATTTATGCTTTGGCATCCTGCATCGTATGCCATCTTCAGCCATAGTCAATGCGGGAAATCAACCTTTGTTCGAGCATCCTGTAGGTAGGGCAGTTTCGTCCTGTGGCTCCACAGGACTTCTTGCCACGACTCTTACACGGGTGCAGACACCTGTGGCCTTGCAGTCTTTTCGTGTATGTCCATTATCACCTCATTTGGAGCAAGCCGACCCCCTAGTGCAGTGCCTCAGGATGTGGTCTAGGTCACCACAGTTGTGGCAACGAGGTACCACAATATAATCTTTTGTATTAATAGCGTGGAATCCCACGTATAGTCTGCCCAGTACCGTAATTTTCCTCCACATTGTAGCAGTGACCTCGGCGACGTGATGTACAACATCACGGTCCCGAGGACCCGTCTTAAATCTTAGTTTGAAATTATTCTCAAATTCTTTTTCTTTGCACGAAACGTTTTTCTCGCAAACTTGCAATATAAAACAGTTCGAGGATGGTCAGGTGTGCACGAAAAACGTTTCTTTTTTTCAGGCGGCATGGCGCACAATACGTTACACACTACACGTCGTAAACACGTTCAACTGTGTACAAGTAAACAGAAAGCTAAACTGAAACAATGGAGGTGCGACTAAAAGCTTGTGTAGTTTAATTTAATTGTCGCCGAGGCACACGGTATGACAGCGGAGGGGATTAACAGGGGCGCGGCCGCAGGAACATTGGCTCCGCTTGCCTGTTCCTGTTCCACTTCTGTAATGGTTTCGCTAGGCAGTGGTCTGTCGGTTAGCGATTACACGCAGTTCTAGGTCGCGGTCAATGTGTGAGACATCAAAACTAGACCGAGCTAGAGACCGCCCGTCTAGATTTTTAAAATACTGTAAACAGAGAACGAAAATATGCATCGTCGCTAGTTTTTAGTTAAAATATTCAATAACCGGTGGAAACGAGCCACATTTGCAAACTCATATGCAACATGCAAATGCAAATAATCCGATCCCTACTTATTACTATGTCTTCCTTACGGGAGTGTGTCCGATGGTCAAATGACGGTACGTTTGTACGATTCTCCTGTGTCAACAATTTCTTGAACATGAAATTTAGAACTTCGGCTTTCGTTTTGCTACCTTCTGCTGTGACTGAATTGGAGCCTTGGACCCTTGTCAAAGGCTTTGCTGAAGTATAAGTAAGAATCACATGACAGTCTGAAGTATAAGAAGCACATGACCAGTCTCCTCATGTGCATCCATGGCAAGCTTCGGGTCATCTGTTACCTCTATTATCTACATCTCCATCTACATCTACATGGATACTCTGCAAATCACATTTAAGTGCCTGGCAGAGGGTTCATCGAACCATCTTCACAATTCTCTATTATTCCAATCTCGTATAGCGCGCGGGAAGAATGAACACCTATATCTTTCCGTACGAGCTCTGATTTCCCTCGTTTTTTCTTTGTGATCGTTCCTCCCCGTGTAGGTCGGTGTCAACAAAATATTTTCGCAATCGGAGGAGAAAGTTGGTGATTGGAATTTCGTGAGAAGATTCCGTCGCAACTAAAAACGCCTTTCTTTTAATGGTGTCCAACCCAAATCCTACATCATTTCTGTGACACACTCTTCCATATTTCATACTGCCTTTCTTTCAACTTTTTCGATGTACTCCGTCAGTCCTATCTGGTAAGGATCCCACACCACCCAGCAGTATTCTAAAAGTGGACGGACAAGCCCAGTGTAGGCAGTCTCCTGTTACATTTTCTAAGTGTCCTGCCAATAAAACGCAGCCTTTGGTTAGCCTTCCCCAGAACACTTTCTGTGTGTTTCTTCCAAATTAAATTGTTCGTAATTGTAATACCTAGGTATTTAGTTGAATTTACGGTTTTTAGATTAGACTGATTTATTGTGTAACCGAAGTTCAACGCGTTCCTTTTAGCACTCATGTGGGTGACCTCACACTTTTCGTTATTTAAGGTCAACTGCCACTTTTCGCACCATTCCGATATTTCTTCTAAGTCGTTTTGCAGTTTGTTTTGACCTTCTGATGACTTTATTAGTCGATAGACGACAGCGTCATCTGCAAACAACCGAAGGCCGCTCCTCATATTGTCTCCCAAATCGTTTATATAGATAAGGAACAGCAAAGGGCCTATAACACTACCTTGGGGGAACGCCAGAAATCACTTCTGTTTTACTCGATGACTTTCCATCAGTTACTACGAACTGTGACCTCTCTGACAAGAAATCACAAATCCAGTCACATAACTGAGACGATATTCAATAAGCACGCAATTTCACTACGAGCCGCTTTTGTCGTAAAGTGTCAAAAGCCTTCTGGAAATCCAGAAATACGGAATCGATCTGAAATCCTTTGTCAATAGCACTCAGCACTTCATGTGAACAAAGAGCTTGTTGTGTTTCACAGGAACGATGTTTTCTAAACCCACGTTGACTGTGTATCAATAGACCGTTTTCTTCGAGGTAATTCATAATGTTCGAACACTATATATCTTCTAAAATCCTGCTGCATATCGACGTTAGCGATATAGGCCTGTAATTTAGTGGATTACTACTACTACCCTTCTTGAATATTGGTGTGACCTGTGCAACTTTCCAGTCTTTGGGTACGGATGTTTCGTCGAGCGAACGGTTGTATATGATTAAGTATGGAGCATACTCCGAAAGGAACCTAATTGGTATACAGTCTGGGTCAGAAGACTTGCTTTTATTAAGTGATTTAACTTGTTTCACTACTCCGAGGATATTTACTTCTACGTTACTCATGTTTGCAGCTGTTCTCGATTCGAATTATGGAATATTTACTTCGTCTTCTTTTGTGAAGGCATTTCGGAAGGCTGTGTTTAGTAACTCTTATTTGGCAGCACTGTCTTCGATGGTATCTTCGTTGCTATCGTGCAGGAAAGGCATTGATTGTTTCTTGCCGGTAACATACTTCATATACGGCCAGAATCGCTTTGGATTTTCTGCGAGGTTTCGAGCCAAAGTTTCGTTGTGGAAACTGCTATAAGCATCTCACATTGAAGTCCGCGCTAAATTTCGAGCTTCTGTAAAATATAGCAAATCTTGGGGATTTTGCGTGTGTTTAAATTTAGCATGTTCGTTTCGTTCTTTCTGCAGCCATGTTCTAACCCGTTTTGTGTACCAAGGAGGACCAGCTCCGTCGTTTGTTAATTTATTTGGTGTAAATCTCTCAATTGCTGCCGAGACTATTTCTTTGAATTCAAGCCCCATCTGGTCTACACTTATTAATTTGGAATGAGTGGAGATTGTCTCTTAGGAAGGCGTCAATTGAATTTTTATCTGTTTTTTTTTTCGAATATGCATAGTTTTCGCTTATATTCAGTCTCGCTACGACAACCCTGTGGTCACTAACCCCTGAATCGGTTTTGATGCTCGTTATTAACTCAGGATTATTTGTTGCTAAGAGGTCAAGTGTGTTTTCACAACCGTTTACTATTCGCGTGGGCTCATGAACTAATTGCTCGAGATAATTTTTAGAGAATGCTTTTAGCACAATTTCGGATGATATTTTAATACGTACCTCCGGAATGAAACATGTATTTTCGCCCATATATCGAGGGTAAATTATAGTCACCACCAACTATCATAGTATGATTCGGGTACGTGTTTGAAATCAAACTCAAGTTTTCTTTGAATATTTCAGCAACTGTATCATCTGAATATGGAGATCGGTAAAAGGATCAAATCATAATTTTATTCCGGTTGCCAACAGTGAGCTGTGACCATACTAACTCACAGGAAGTATCTACAGGGTGTTTCAAAAATGACCGGTATATTTGAAATGGCAATAAAAACTAAACGAGCAGCGATAGAAATACACCGTTTGTTGCAATATGCTTGGGACAACAGTACATTTTCAGGCAGACAAACTTTCGAAATTACAGTAGTTACAATTTTCAACAACAGATGGCGCTGCGGTCTCGGAAACTCTATAGTACGATATTTTCCACATATCCACCATGAGTAGCAATAATATGGCGTAGTCTCTGAATGAAATTACCCGAAACCTTTGACAACGTGTCTGGCGGAATGGCTTCACATGCAGATGAGATGTACTGCTTCAGCTGTTCAATTGTTTCTGGATTCTGGCAGTACACCTGGTCTTTCAAGTGTCCCCACAGAAAGAAGTCGGTTCATGTCTGGCGAATAGGGAGGCCAATCCACGCCGCCTCCTGTATGTTTCGGATAGCCCAAAGGAATCACACGATCATCGAAATATTCATTCAGGAAATTAAAGAAGTCGGCCGTGCGATGTGGCCGGGCACCATCTTGCATAAACCACGAGGTGTTCGCAGTGTCGTCTGAGGCAGTTTGTACCGCCACAAATTCACGAAGAATGTCCAGATAGCGTGATGCAGTAACCGTTTCGAATCTGAAAAATGGGCCAATGATTCCTTTGGGAGAAATGGCGGCCCAGACCAGTACTTTTTGAGGATGCAGGGACGATGGGACTGCAACATGGGGCTTTTCGGTTCCCCATATGCGCCAGTTCTGTTTATTGACGAAGCCGTCCAGGTAAAAATAAGCTTCGTCAGTAAACCAAATGCTGCCCACATGCATATCGCCGTCATCAATCCTGTGCACTATATCGTTAGCGAATGTCTCTCGTGCAGCAATGGTAGCGGCGCTGAGGGGTTGCCACGTTTGAATTTTGTACGGATAGAGGTGTAAACTCTGGCGCATGAGACGATACGTGGACGTTGGCGTCATTTGGACCGCAGCTGCAACACGGCGAACGGAAACCCGAGGCCGCTGTCGGATCACCTGCTGCACTAGCTGCGCGTTGCCCTCTGTGGTTGCCGTACGCGGTCGCCCTCCCTTTCCAGCACGTTCATCCGTCACGTTCCCAGTCTGTTGAAATTTTTCAAACAGATCCTTTATTGTATCGCTTTTCGGTCCTTTGGTTACATTAAACCTCCGTTGAAAACTTCGTCTTGTTGCAACAACACTGTGTTCTAGGCGGTGGAATTCCAACACCAGAAAAATCCTCTGTTCTAAGGAATAAACCATGTTGTCTACAGCACACTTGCACGTTGTGAACAGCACACGCTTACAGCAGAAAGACGACGTACAGAATGGCGCACCCACAGACTGCGTTGTCTTCTATATCTTTCACATCACTTGCAGCGCCATCTGTTGTTGAAAATTGTAACTACTGTAATTTCGAAAGTTTGTCCGCCTGAAAATGTACTGTTGTCCGAAGCATATTGCAACAAACGGTGTATTTCTATCGCTGCTCGTTTAGTTTTTATTGCCGTTTCAAATATACCGGTCATTTTTGAAACACCCTGTTCTTCAATTTCGTGCCGAATTAAACTACTTTAACTAATTATGACAAATGTTGGGCTGCGACGTTTATGGAAACCTGGTTTGCGACCTTGGAAATACACAAGTCCGTTGTGTTGATACCGGCATCACACCCGCGGTGTCTCCGCGCTGCTTTCGCGGAAGACCGCACGAGCCAGTCCCAAAGCTGTGGCGGGGGGGGGGGGGGAGACGTGAAGGGGGGGCGGGCGGCGCTCGGCGGCCGCCGCGACGCCTCCACGGTCAGCTGAGCCGGCCCGGCGCCGCGCCGTGACGAGCGGCTCCGCTAAAGATAGCGCCCCGTCCGCCGCAAATAACGGCGCGGGCGACGCCGGGCTCTGAGGAAATAAACGCCGCAGCCCGCGGGGCCGGCGGACACCGGCTTTTCCAAGTGTCGCCAATGGCGACCCGCAATCCGTACATATCACGAAAATGCATCGACAGCGTGAGCCGTAAGTCTGTTAACATTTTGAATACGTCACGGAATCAAGTTGTTGGCTCTTGTTGTTGTGCTCTTCAGTCCAGAGACTGGTTTGATGCAGCTTTCCGTGCTACTCTATCCTGTACAAACTTCTTCAAATACTTACTGCAACCTACATGAACCGTGATTTATTTTCAAAGAATTGTCTTAAGAATTTTGTTTTATTTACTAGCGGTTCGTCAAGAACATTAACACATTTAATCACACTATGAAAGCATGGAAGTAGTTGCAAGGGAGTAACTGATGAAATCATAACCAGATTACTTTTAACAAATGAGAATTTTATTGGTTCAAATGGCTCTCAGCACTATGGGACTTAACTAATGAGGTCATCAGTCTCCTAGAACTTAGAACTACTTAAACCTAACTAACCGAAGGACATCACACACATCCATGCCCGAGGCAGGATTCGAACCTGCGACCGTAGCGGTCACGCGGTTCCAAACTGACGCGCTTAGAACCGCACGGCCACACCGGCCGGCTTGAGAATTTTATTCACTTTAATAGTGCCTGAAGGCATGTTTTGAAAGAAACAGATTCAAAACTATAATCAGAAAGCACCCTCTAAATATCAAAGTTACAATTTATTCAGAGGCAGAAAGAAACATGTTTTGACTGTACGAGCTTTTGGGCAGAGAAACTTGCTGCTCCCTTTCGACACGGCCGTAGTTACGACCGCTAACAAAAGCCTCTGAAAGACTATACTGGTGCAAATCTGCAACACACCAGATAACTTTAAACTAATAGTTTTAACAATTTACACAAGCACACAAACTATGCACCCCCCCCCCCCCCCGTTGGAGGGATGTAAATGGTACAAAACACTAAAATTAAAATATTAACCTTGCCACCGAAGGTGCAACTTGATTTTAACTTTTAAGAAAAGTCATACGGTGAAAGGGTGGCCACTTTATATACTGAAATGATCATTTAAATAAAACTCCATGAGATGCAATCTTATATAAAATTCTACAAGGTTGGCCAAACAATAGTTAAGATGCTCTACGGTACACAGGTACCGCCTCTCAAGATCATAGGCAATAATATCAAATTTTCCAAAGATCAAAACATATTTCAGGTATTAGGCCGTTACACTCCAAGCAATAAATTCGTTAACACACCAAATCCGACAAAAATGACACAGGCAGCTACTAACGTAGGGTAGATTGACTGGGAGATTACCGAACAACCCGAACCGCAGGTTGCTCTAACCTGCCCCCCACTCCACAAGTGACGTCACCTTTGTTCAAAATGGTTCAAATGGCTCTGAGCACTATGGGACTCAACTGCTGAGGTCATTAGTCCCCTAGAACTTAGAACTAGTTAAACCTAACTAACCTAAGGACTTCACAAACATCCATGCCCGAGGCAGGATTCGAACCTGCGACCGTAGCGGTCTTGCGGTTCCAGACTGCAGCGCCTTTAACCGCACGGCCACTTCGGCCGGCCTACACCTTTGTGTTCCTTAAGCTTCCTAGGATACTGAGTGGCATCAGAGGCACAGTACGATGTAGTCTACATTTTTTAACGTCCCAAGTAAGCAGCCGTAACTGTAACTGAGGACAAAACCAAGCAGACAAGTGATAAAAACTCAAAATGAATAAAACTCTTTCCCAGCATGCAAGCTACCAGTCCAACTTGTTGTTGTTACATCTGATCCACAGATATGAGAGCCACAAATGGCGAGAATATCCCTAGAAGTTGACTTTTGAAGAAAAAGTGATTACTTTTACAAAAATACTTGTATACAAGAAAGTCAAGCAAAGTATAAGAACGTGCATACCGTTACACTCCATGCAAAATCGTTGTGTGTCAAGTAATGTGCCTGAAGAGGAATGGACATCTCTGAAAAGGGCCATCACAGAAGTTGGGAAGGAAAACATAGGTACAAAGAAGGTAGCTGCGAAGGAACCATGGGTAACAGAAGAAATACTTCAGTTGATTGGTGAAAGGAGGAAGTACAAACATGTTCCGGGAAAATCAGGAATACAGAAATACAAGTCGCTGAGGAATGAAATAAATAGGAAGTGCAGGGAAGCTAAGACGAAATGCCTGCAGGAAAAATGTGAAGACATCGAAAAAGATATGATTGTCGGAAGGACAGACTCAGCATACAGGAAAGTCAAAACAACCTTTGGTGACATTAAAAGCAACGGTGGTAACATTAAGAGTGCAACGGGAATTCCACTGTTAAATGCAGAGGAGAGAGCAGATAGGTGGAAAGAATACATTGAAAGCCTCTATGAGGGTGAAGATTTGTCTGATGTGATGGAAGAAGAAACAGGAGTCGATTTAGAAGAGATAGGGGATCCAGTATTAGAATCGGAATTTAAAAGAGCTTTGGAGGACTTACGGTCAAATAAGGCAGAAGGGATAGATAACATTCCATCATAATTTCTAAAATCATTGGGGGAAGTGGCAACAAAACGACTATTCACGTTGGTGTGTAGCATATATGAGTCTGGCGATATACCGTCTGACTTTCGGAAAAGCATCATCCACACAATTCCGAAGACGGCAAGAGCTGACAAGTGCGAGAATTATCGCACAATCAGCTTAACAGCTCATGCATCGAAGCTGCTTACAAGAATAATATACAGAAAAATGGGAAAGAAAATTGAGAATGCGCTAGGTGACGATCAGTTTGGCTTTAGGAAAAGTAAAGGGACGAGAGAGGCAATTCTGACGTTACGGCTAATAATGGAAGCAAGGCTAAAGAAAAATCAAGACACTTTCATAGGATTTGTCGACCTGGAAAAAGCGTTCGACAATATAAAATGGTGCAAGCTGTTCGAGGTTCTGAAAAAAGTAGGGGTAAGTTATAGGGAGAGACGGGACATATACAATATGTACAACAACCAAGAGGGAATAATAAGAGTGGACGATCAAGAACGAAGTGCTCGTATTAAGAAGGGTGTAAGACAAGGCTGTAGCCTTTCGCCCCTACTCTTCAATCTGTACATCGAGGAAGCAATGATGGAAATAAAAGAAAGGTTCAGGAGCGGAATTAAAATACAAGGTGAAAGGATATCAATGATACGATTCGCTGATGACATTGCTATCCTGAGTGAAAGTGAAGAAGAATTAAATGATCTTCTGAACGGAATGAACAGTCTAATGAGTACACAGTATGGTTTGAGAGTAAATCGGAGAAAGGCGAAGGTAATGAGAAGTAGTTGAAATGAGAACAGCGAGAAACTTAACATCAGGATTGATGGTCACGAAGTCAATGAAGTTAAGGAATTCTGCTACCTAGAAAGTAAAATAACCAATGGACAGAGCAAGGAGGACATCAAAAGCAGGCTCGCTATGGTAAAAAAGGCATTTCTGGCCAAGAGAAGTCTACTAATATCAAATACCGGGCTTAATTTGAGGAAGAAATTTCTGAGGATGTACGTCTGGAGTACAGCATTGTATGATAGTGAAACATGGACTGTGGGAAAATCGGAACAGAAGAGAATCGAAGCATTTGAGAAGTGGTGCTATAGACGAATGTTGAAAATTAGGTGGACTGATAAGGTAAGGAATGAGGAGGTTCTACGCAGAATCGGAGAGGAAAGGAATATGTGGAAAACACTGGTAAGGAGAAGGGACAAGATGATAGAACATCAGCTAAGACATGAGGGAATGACTTCCATGGTACTATAGGGAGCTGTAGAGGGAAAAAACTGTAGACAGAGATTGGAATACGTCAAGCAAATAATTGAGGACGTAGGTTGCAAGTGCTACTCTGAGATGAAGAGGTTAGCACAGGAAAGGAATTTGTGGCGGGCCGCATCAAACCAGTCAGTAGATTGATGAAAAAAAAAAAAAAGATATGCCTGTTATTATAAGAAGAGATAGAAAGAGAAATACACGCTTCTCATGCATGAAACAGTGTGTTTATATTCTTTTGCTTTGGAAAAAACTGCAATTATACACAATTTTGAAAGTATTTCTTCTTGAATACTTTGTAGCTTATGTCAATGAATCTACTGTATTCGATTCTTTTACATTTATTTCACGGCCATTCATGTCTCTCGATAATTTGCCAATGACTGGGACGCCAAAACATAAAAAGTAGTTGGCCAAATCAGCACAAAACCGACTAGAAACAAACGATCTCACTGATGGCTTACGCACCGCTTGGTGTTCCACCCTGATTCCTACTGTAAGACGGTCAGTGGGTGCGGCGACTGTATATGCCAGACCGTGCTAAAACTGTGTACCACTCAGGGATTCGTACCTGAAATGTTGCCTTTTGTGGGAAGTGCCCTTTGCGACATTCTGCTGCAAACTGAGACGTTATTTCTGGAATCAAAGTTATAATTCAGTATTACAGCTGCTCAGAGTACTATGTAAAGGCGCCGAGCGCACTCACTCCTTGTAAACAGAGGGTCACGTGTTCCACACTCGCCCTTCATTATGACTGCGGCATTTAAATCTATTGTTGGTGTGAGTGTCGTCTACAGTGATACAATCAATCCGAGGAGGAAGAAACGCGAAACAGAGGGAGATTGGGAAGGAGGGAGGGAGAGAGAGAGAGAGAGAGAGAGAGAGAGAGAGAGAGAGAGAGAGAGAGGGAGATAGATAGAGAGAGACGATTGCCTTTTAGCTTACTGCAGCTAGCAATTCGCATCTGATCTTGTGTCGACGGAATGTTTAACCTTCACTACCATCAACCTCACTTAGTAACATAGCGCTCCATGAAACACTAATGCACAAGCCGAAGTAAATTAATACATTTCTCATTAGTAGTTTAAGATGAGATTCAAAACAACGCCAACAGTTACTCCAGTGCTATAATCTGTAATCTCGATCAGGAAACAGCAACATAAATGGTATAGAAATGGCTTTTTTTTATCTAAATAACGATGACCACGGTATGATGGGAAAGTTCTCATAAAGAAGAAGATGTCAAACAAGAAGAATGCCCCAAAGCGTAAGAGGAAGATGGTGAAGGAGAATAACATGGAGGAGAAGAACAAGAAGGAGAAGATGGTGAAGAATAACAGCATGGCGAAGAAGAACAAGAAGATGATAATGAAGAACAAAATGAAAGACGAAATAGGAGATGATGAAAAGAAGAAAACGACAAAGGAAAGCCGGCCGGGGTGGCCGAGCGGTTCTGGGCGCTACGGTCTGGAACAGCGCGCCCGCTGCGGTCGCAGTTTCGAGTCCTGCCTCGGGCATGGGCGTGTGTGGTGTCCTTGGGTTGGTTGGATTTAAGTAGTTCTAAGTCTAGGGGACTGATGACCTGAGATGTTGAGTACCATAGTGCTCATAGCCATTTTGAACAAAGGAAAAGAAGAAGAATATGATGCTGATGCAGATGATGATGATGAATATGATAACAAAGGAAAAGAAAAAGACGATGATTATGATGATTGTGATCAAGAAGAATAGAACAAGAAAATGACGAGGATGATGATAAAAGGATGTCATTCCTAAATCCATTAGTTTTTTATTTAAGTTGTTAGATTTGTTACACACTTAGATTCATGAAATTGTACCCAGAACGTTTGCAGTTATGGTTATTTATGAGATTTTCTCTTGAGCGTGAGGGCTCAAAGCTCTAGTTCTTGGCAGGGACGCAGACGGAGCCCAATGCAGCGCTCCGGCCTGTCCCATACACACACCACACACTGACTGGCCTTGTAACCCGAGCCTCGTCCTAAGTTTTATGACGCGCCTGCCGGCTGCCTACAGCTGCTTCCAGCTTTTACCGCCTCCCTCGCCGCCTCCATCTGCGCCTGCGTGGGCAGCGGGCCGTAACCAGCAGCGCACATCTACCAGCCGACCGCCAGCGTTCGTTTGACAGCTTCTACATCAGGGAAATAACGTACAGGGCTTGGACAAAATAACTGCAACAGGGGTCCGGTAACGTATAGGCACATGAATTTGCCACGATAATCAATTGCCGATAGTATTCAATTGCTATTCCTACAGTATTATTTACAACACTAACTCACTGTGACAAAATTAATATTTTCGGCATCCATAGTTTCTCAACATACACATCAAAAAAGTTTTGCTTCACCTCGGTTCCGAGAGTTCCGGAACCTGTACAGAAAATTGGAATAGAGATCAACATAAACATTATTTCAGCCCTTTTTATTGCTCATGAAAACCACACATTGCATGTTGTACCACCATACAGCGAGACGTTCAGAGGTGGTCGCCAAGTTGTTGTACACACCGGTACATCTAATACCCAGTAGCACGTTCTCTTGCATTGGTACATGGCTGTATTCGTCGTGGCATACTATCCACAATTTCATCAAGGCACTGTTGATCCAGATTGCCCCACTCCTCAACGGCGATTCGGAGTAGATCCTTCGGAGTGGTTGGTGGACCACGTCGTCCATAAACAACTTTTTCAATCTATCACAGGCATGTTCGATGTGGTTCATGTCTGTAGAACATGCTGGCCACTCTAGTCGCGCGATGTTGTTATCCTAAAGGAAGTCATTCACAAGATGTGTCCATGAAGACAAAGCCTCGCCAATATTGTGCCGATATGCCTGCACTATCGGTCGGAGGATGGCATTCACGTATCGTACAGCCGTTACGGCGCCTTCCATGACCACTAGCGGCGTACGTCGGCCCCACATAATGCCACCCCAAAACAGCAGGGAACCTCCACCTTGCTGCACTCGCGGGTGTATCTAAGTCGTTCAGCCTGACCGGGTTGAAGGTATATGCGATAATCACCGGTGAAGAGGACGTGATCCCAATCCAGAGCGGTCCATTCTGCATGTTTTTGGGCCCATCTGTACTGCACTGCATGGTGTCGTGGTTGCAAAAGTGGACCTCGTCATGGATGTCGGGTGCGAAGTTGCGCATGATGCAGCCTATTCCGCACAGTTTGAGTCGTTACACGACGTACTGAGGCTACACGAAAAGCATTATTCAACACGGTGACGTTGCTGTCATGGTTCCTCCGTGCCGTAGGTAGCGGTCATCCACTGCAGTAGTAGCTCTTGAGTGGCCTGAGCGAGGCATGTCATAGACAGTTCCTGTCTCTCTCTGTATCTCCTCCATGTCCGAACGTCACTTTGGTTCACTCCGGGACACCTGGACACCTCCCTGTTGTGAGAACTTCCTGGCACAAAGTGACACTGCGGGCGCGATTGAATCGCAGTATTGACCATCTAGGCACGGTTGAACTACAGACAACACGAGCCGTGTACCTCCTTCCTGGTGGATTGACTGGAACCGATCGGCTGTCGGACTCCCTCCGTCCAATAGTCACTGCTTATGCATAGTTTTATACATTTTTGGGCGGGTTTAGTGACATCTCTGAACAGTCAAATGGACTGTGTCTGTCATACAATATGCACAGTCAACGTCCATCTTCAGGAGTTCTGTGAACTAGGGTGATACATACCTTCGGGCGCTTCAGTACAGCCAAGAGCTAGTTATAACTGGCAGCCGAAGTGCATGCCTGCGGGTGGTGATGAGACGGGGAGCGGGGGATCAGTCCTCCCATTCACTCTCTTCCGCTCCGCAATTCTCTGTTGTCACCCTTAAATCATGCGGGGACGGGGGCCTGACAAATACATGGTAGCATCAGTTACAACACTTTACCATGCCGGTGTAGAAAATCAGTTGGCATTCAAAACATCTTCCTATCGTCTCGGAATGGATAAATACAGGTCACATATCGTTTTCTAGAGAGTATTGTAACTTCCTTCCTGCAAAAAGCAGGTAATATCGGTGGAGGTGCATAGCGATCACGCAGCACCACAAAACAACCTACAGCACTTCAAGGTTATCTACGAGGTGCAACAATAAAGTAATTAGTCTGATGTGAAAAAAATGCTGCTTACCGTTTTAGTCAAGTTTAGTGTTGTCTCCTTCAAAGTACTTCCCTTCTGATTGCACACTTTTTCCATTGCTTCTGCCATTGATGGTAACATTTCTGAAACTCATCTTCTGTAATATCAAGACCCTCGTCACAGCTTTTTGGACATCTTATGCTGTTTGAAAACGGTGTCCCTTGAGCGCCATTTTGATCCTCGGAAATAGAAAAAAAGTCGCACGGCGCGATATTTGGTTAATAAGGTGGTCGTGGTAGTACTGAAATTTGCTTTGAGGTTAAAAATTGCTGTACTGACAGCAGTGTGGGATGGCGCATTATCGTGATGCAGAATGCAATTATCAGCAATGTTGGCATGGACACGAAGAACTCTTTTACGATGTCTTTCTAAAATATCTTTGTAGTAATATTGGTTAACTATTTGTCCATGAGGCACCCACTCTTTATGAACAACTCATTTGGAATCAAAGAAGCACACAAGGTTGATGGTCGTCCACTGTGGACTTCATCTTCAACATTCGTTCTGACTTCACTAAACATTTTATGCCAACGAAAAACTTGATCTCTTGACATAATATACTCTCCAAAAGCCTTCTCAAGCTTACCGTAAGTTGACGTCGCGTTTCCACCCAATTTTCCGCACAAATAAATGGCATACCATTGCGCAATATTATGTGGTTCCATTTCCGTGACGAGAGACACAAACACAACTTACTACAGCACAACTCACGACGGAGCAGTTGCATCGATGTGCCGCTTTGACTAGAAGCAGCTTATAGACCAAGGTCAATGATATTGTGCCTACGCAAGCCTGCAGGGTTGGCACATCCTGCAAAGAAAATCAGTCTCATTACTTTATTGTCGCACCTCGTATATCTCAGTTATTAGGTGTACCTATCGTAAATAAACGTATTAATGTATTATCTTTTTCAAGATGTTCGAATTACACTACTGGCCATTAAAACTGCTACACAACGAAGATGACGTGCTACAGACGCGAAATTTAGCCGACAGGAAGAACATGCTGTGATATGCAAATAATTAGCTTTCCAGAGCATTCACACAAGTTTGGCGCCGGTGGCGACATCTACAACCTGCTGACGTGACGAAAGTTTCCAACCCATTTCTCATACACAAACAACAGTTAACCGGCGTTGCCTGGTGAAACGTTGTTGTAATACCTCGTGTAAGGAGGAGAAATGCGTACCATCACGTTTCCGCGTTTGCGGTTTATCGTATCGCGACATTGCTGCTCGCGTTGGTCGAGATCCAATGACTGTTAGCAGAATATGAAATCGGTGGGTTCAGGAGGGTAATACGGAACGCCGTGCTGGATCCCAACGGCTTCGTATCAATAGCAGTCGAGATGACAGGCATCTTATCCGCATGGCTGTAATGGATCGTGCAGCCACGTCTCGATTCCTGAGTCAACCGATGGGGACGTTTGCAAGACAACAACCATCTGCACGAACAGTTCGACGACGTTTGCACCAGCATGGACTATCAGCTCGGAGACCATGGCTGCGGTTACCCTTGACGCTGCATCATAGACAGGAGCGCCTGTGATGGTGTACTCAAGGACGAACCTGGGTGCACGAATGGCAAAACGTTATTTTTTCAGATGAATCCTGGTTCTGTTTACAGCATCATGATGGTCGCATCCGTGTTTGGCGACATCGCGGTGAACGCACATTGGAAGTGTGTATTCGTCATCGCCGTACTGGCGTATCATCCGGCGTGATGGTATGGGGTGCCATTGGTTACACGTCTCCGTCACCTCTTGTTCGCATTGACGGCACTTTGAACAGTGGGCGTTACATTTCAGATGTGTTCCGACTCGTGGCTCTACCCTTCATTCGATCCCTGCAAAACCCTACGTTTCAGCAGGATAATGCACGACCGCATGTTGCAAGTCCTGTACGGGCCTTTCTGGATACAGAAAATGTTCGACTGCTGCCGTGGCCAGCACATTCTCCAGATCTCTCACCAACTGAAGACGTCTGGTCAATGGCGACCGAGCAACTGGCTCGTCACAATACGCCAGTCACTACTCTTGATAAACTGTGGTATCGTGTTGAAGCTGATGGGCAGCTGTACCTGTACACGCATCCAAGCTCTGTTTGACTCAATGCCCAAGCGTATCAGGGCCGTTATTTCGGCCAGAGGTGGTTGTTCTGGGTACTGATTTCTCAGGCTCTATGCACCCAAATTGCGTGAAAATGTAATCGCATGTCAGATCTAGTATAAAATATTTGTCTAATGAATACCCGTTTATCATCTGAATTTTCTCTTGGTGTAGCAATTTTAATTGTCAGTAGTGCATTTACTAGTCAGTTCGGTTAGGGATACATCAGTATGCTTCCGTTGGCATCGTGCAGGTTCCAGACACATTTCAAAAGCTTGAAGATCTACCTTTGGCAGCACGGACCGCTGTAGGATGTGCTGGAAGATAGGTAGTGGCGTTTTGGAAGCCACTGGCAGGGATTTGGAGCCATGGTCCGGTACACTGTGTTGAAGATGCATGATGCGAGCAGTTCGATCGAGGTGGTCCCTACACATTCTGGATTGGGTTTCAATCTGAGAATTTTGGTGGGCAGTGGAGTACGGTACAGTCATTCTGGTGCTCCTCGAAAAAACGTTTCTCTGTCCTGCTGGCAGACGACATAGTGTCACGGGGAAACAAAACTTGGACATGCTCCCCAGCAATAGATGCGTACTTGTATTGATTCATTGCGTCTTCCAGAATGACGAGGTCACACAGGCAATGCCACGAGAACTTTCCCCAAGCCATAACGCTCTCTTCTCCGACCTGGCCCCTACCGACGATTGTTCTTAGCAGCACACGCCTATCTGTGCGATGGGGCATTAAACGTGTTTCATCTGAATCTGCCTCCTGTTGTCACTCAGTGGATGTCCAGCTGCGGCACTGGAGTCCAAATTACATCTTTCTACAACGACGAATAGCAGTCATAACGGGTGCATGGAACAGGCACCTGCTGCTAAGGTCCATACGCTGCAACATTTGCTGAACGGTCGTTGACGTGGCACTGTTGGTAGCCCCTTGTGCCATCTGCATGGCCAATTGGTCAATAGTTGCACGTCTATTGGCCCGTACACATCTCCACTGGCGTCGTTCAGCCGTGGGTCGTGGAGCACCACTGCTGCCTAGCCGCCGGTTTTGGACAGCGCCATTTTACGATGCTTGGCCTACTTTAACCACGGCGGCACGCGAAGCGCCTACAAACCTATTCAAAAATGGTTCAAATGGCTCTGAGCACTATGGGACTTAACTTCTGAGGTCATCAGTCCCCTAGAACTTAGAACTACTTAAACCTGACTAATCTAAGGACATCACACACATCCACGCCCGAGGCAGGATTCGAACCTGCGACCGCAGCGGTCGCGCGGTTCCAGACTGTAGCGCCTAGAACCGCTCGGCCACTCCGGCCGGCAAACCTATTCATATCGGAAATGCTTCCACCCTTGGTCCAAAGCCAGTCGTCATGTTAGTTTGGACGCCAGATAAATCGCTCCGATTACGCATTACGACAACGACTGCATTGTTTTCCGCGTTCCCCGACACGTTTTGTATACCCTCCAATTCTAGTGCTGCCACCGGCCGTGTGAGATTGGTTATTGTTCGTTGACGTCGAACATAGGAGATGGTCACATAAATGTGACTAGACCGTGTATACAGAGGGTAGTTTATTATCGTATGCTAATAAAAGTCAGTTCTTGAAGACAATAGCTAGGATCCTTGTAATTTATCGACTTAAAATGTGTTTTGAAAAGGAAATGAGACACCGATTGTGCTAGAGCAATGGAAATTGGCACACAGGCGAAAGATCGTAGAAGACGTCTCCACACACGTAGACGCTGTAAGGACTAGACTTGATTTGATTTGATTTTAGCAGGAGAGCTAAAACTGCTTAGGTCTAACCCGCCACTGCCCGCACCGAAACTAGGTTTATTGTGCGGTATCGCTCCCTGTCTGTCTAGTAAAGCCAACCAGCGCCCTTAAATAGTGCAAGGAGTCCCCCTTCCAGTTTTTTGTTAGACACAATTTCTTCAGGTATAGTTGTCCCGAAGATTCCGTGTCTTTTACACTCCAATGCCATGCATTCAAAGATTAGGTGTGATGCAGTTTCTTCACCCTCATCACAGATCCTACATTTAGGGTCCTCTTCCACTATACCCATTGTGTGTAGGTGTTTTTTGAAGTTCCCACGGCCGGTAATCAGTCCAGTCATGAGTTTGATCTCTCTCCTGTTCAATCCCAGGACTACAGAACTTCTTTTAAAACATGGCTTGGGCATCATTACCTTACCATATTTTTGTTTATGGACCTTGGTCCAATATCCTAAGTTCTGTTTCCCAAGCCAGTTCCGTAGTTCTAATTTGATCATAGCCTTGGTGATTGTCAAGACAGGTTCCGGTCCAATAAATGGAGTTGTTGTCCCCATCCTAGACAAACTATCGGCTTGTTCATTGCCACAGATCCCTGAGTGGCTAGACTTGGTATGTGTTAAGCAGAAATTTGTACCTTCAAATTTCTTAAAACTTTGTGACCATGTACTTGAAACCTACTTTCACGACGTGTTAACAAGCAATTGAAAATACGTAAGTGCTAAGCCTCTACCAGAACCCAACCTGATATTGAGCAAATGATTCTCAGGCAGCTAAGAAACCAACACTAATGTTGTGCACGCCGTATGAACTGATTTCGCAGCTAACGTTCCTGTCTTAAGGAAACGTCTTTAGTGAGAAATTAGTACATGGAAAAGACTATTTCATTCACTGATTCCACTGTGGCTTCTTGGTGAACCATTTCGTTCGTTTGTTTTGCTATCCCATCTCTCATCGTTGATAACACAGCAGGCACTTCACCACTAGATGAATCATCGATTGGAAACATTCCGGTTTCGAATCCCGGCTCAGTTTTATTCTGCCAGGACATTGCAAAACAGTGCATACTGCGCTGCAGACGTAATGTTTTGCCCTCTACCGTGGAGATCAGTAATACGAAACAGTCTTACATCTCGACATCACTGATAGATAGCCCAGACTAAGAGAACAAAAGGTATGTGCGACTTATATAATATGAAATAAGGTGAATAAAACGAAAGTGCTTCCATAATACAGTCTGTAATCAAAAGTATCCGGACACCTGGCTCAAAATGACTTACAAGATCGTGGCGCACTCCATCGGTAATGTTGGAATTCAATATGGTGTTGGCCCACCATTAGTCTTGAAGACAGCTTCCACTCTCGCAGGCATACGTTCAATCAGGTGCTGGATGGTTTCTTGGGGAATGGAAGCCCATTCTTCACGGAGTGCTGCACTGAGGAGAGGTATCGATGTCCGTCGATCAGCTCTGGCACGAAGTCGGCGTTTCAGAACATACCAAAGGCGTACTATAGGATCCAGGTCAGGACTCTGTGCAGGCCAGTCCATTACAGGGATGTTATTGTAGTGTAATCACTCCGCCACGGGCCGTGCATTATGAACAGGTGCTCTACCGTGTTGAAAGATGCAGCCGCCATCCCCGAATTGCTCTTCAACAGTGAAAGGCAAGAAGATCCTTAAACCATCAATGCAGGCCTAGGCCTGTGCGGTGATAGTGCCACACAAAACAACAAGGGGTGCAAGCCCCCTCCACGAAAAACACGACCACATCATAACACCGCCGCCTCCGAATTTTACTGTCGGCACTACACACGCTGGCAGATGACGTTCCCTGGGCATTCGCCATACCCACACCCTGCCATCGGATCGCCACACTGTGTACCGTGATTCGTCACGGCACACAACGTTTTTCTACTGTTCAATCGTTCAATGCATACGCTCCTTACACCAAGCGAGCCGTCGTTTGGCATTTTCCGGCGTGATGTGTGGCCCATGAGCAGCCGCTCGACCATGAAATCCAAGTTTTCTCATCTCCCACCTAACTGTGATAGTTTAGAATTCCTGTTTGATGGTCTGGATAGATGTCTGCCTATTACATATTACGACTCTCTTCAACTGTCAGCGGTCTCTGTCAGTCAACAGAAGAGGTCGGTCTGTAAACTTTTGTACTGTACGTGTCCCTTCATGTTTCCACTTCACTATCACATAGTGGACCTAGGGATGTTTAGGAGTGTGGAAATCTCGCGTAGAGACGTATGACACAAATGACAACCAATCATTTGACCACTTCGAATTCCGTGAGTTCCGCGGAGTGCCCCCATTCTGCTCTCTCACGATGTGTAATGACTACTGAGGTCGCTGATATGGAGTACCTGGCAGTAGGTGGCAGCACAATGCACCTAATATGAAAAACGTGTGTTTTTGGGGGTGTCCGGATACTTTCGACCATATAGTGTAGCAGCAATTAACACCAAATTTATTTGCTGCACCTGGATAAAAAAACTAGTCCAGGTTGTTGGCTATTTAAGTCCCCAGCGCACTGAATTACGCAATTTCTATTTAAACGTCGCGGGCGACTATAATGTGGATTGCCTATCTCCCAGATATCTGCCAATTCGCTGTTAATCTTGGGTTAGTGTTGTTGTTGGTGTGTTCTTTCGTAGGAAGTCTGCTTTGATGCAGCTCTTCACGCTAGTCTATCCTGTACATGCCTCTTCATCTCAGTATAAGTACTGTGGCGTACATCCATCTGAACCTGTTTGCTGTAGTGAGGCCTTGGCTTCCCTCAGCAATTTTTATTCCTACACTTCTCTGAATTGGCCAACTGACGATTGCTTGGCGCTACAGGCTGTGTCCTATCAACTAATCGCTTCCTGTGGTCGAGTTTTGCCATCATTTCCTTACCAAACAGATTCAGTACTTCTTCATTAGTTACTCCATCTGCCTATCTAATCTTCTGCATTCTTCTGTAGCACCATATTTTAGAAGCCTCTCTTCTCTTCGTATCTCAAATGTTAATCGTTCATCTCACACTTCTGTACGTGGTACTGCAGGCAAATGTTGTTGTGTCCTGACCCAGGATAGAGGGAACACCGGGTGTTTGTGATCATTCTGGAATTTCCCAACAGTGAGGAGCAAATGTAGAAAGACAAAATTCCAGTGAAGGCAGGTTGACGACTTCGATCAGCGCTAATCACTGTCGCAGGGCACATACGAGAGACGCAGATTCTGGGATTCGATTGGTTGCTTGCAGCGGGAGGCTTGTGGAATTCAGGGCTCTGATTAACACTATTTATTTGATGTAAGGCTAACTAATACACGAAAGGCTAGTTCTAAACATTCGAAAAAACAAAGGAGGCAATTGGCTGCACAGCAGAAAATCTACGGGTTGGGAGCTAACTAGCAGCACGTTAAGTACAAAACTTGAGAGCAGCACGCCGCGCCGGGTAGCAGCGAGGTGTAAGGCTTCTTGCCACGGTTCGTGCGGCTGCCCCCCCCCCCCCCCCCCACTACCGTCGGAGGTTCGAGACCTCCCTCGGTCATGGCTGCGCGTGTTACCCTTAACGTAAGTTAGTTTAAGTTAGATTAACCCTTTAGTGACTAGTGGGAACTATACTTTCCACGTATTTGTTTTCACTGTAAGTTCAGTGGTAACCCGTGTTCCCACTTCTAATTTGTGCTGTCAGCTCTGTTAGAGTATGCTAACTACATGTAAATTGTCAACGGGTGTGTGAAAGCGGTTGTATTTCTACCTTGTTAGTCAATCAATGCAGAAGCGCAGTTTCCGTGTGAAAACGAGCCACTGTTTCGACCGCCACAGCGTTTTTTGTACATTGTGCTTTCCTTTTGCGTGTGAAGTGACTTGTGTCGTATTTATCTACTTTTACATTTGTGAGGGAGATAGTGTTCGTGTATATTTGCTAGATTTGACTGAAAATTCCATAAATATTACAAGGTAAGTTAGTGGGAATTATTTTTCCCACTGAACTTGGGAGGAGTGCATTGCATATGACTGCGTAATTGGCATCGTAGTTATTGTTTGTTTCTTATTGTTTAGAATGCCTGGACTGATGGCAGAAGATGTTTTCAGAATTTTGTATGCTTTACCAGAAGATGTAGAAGATTCAGATATCGATGCTGACTCTTATGATGGTTTTGAGTCACCAAATACTTCACAGATATGCTGAAAAAAATTCTAGACTTAGCAGGGGAGAATTCGAATTTTCTGTCAGGTCATGTGTTGCTGCAGTAAAGTGGCAGGATAGCAAACCTGTTTGTATACTATCAAATTACCACAATCCAAACACATTACAACTGTTTTGAGAAGAAACAAAGATGGAAGCAGAAGTAAAGTAAGTATTCTGCCCATTGACTGTGGCAGAGTATAATAAAATAATGGGAGGAGTGGATAGATTTGAGCACCTGCGTGAACGGTATGCTGTAGGCTATCGTTCATGGTAGTGGTGGCACAGACTGTTTTTCTTTCTTGTAGATTTGGCAGCTGTCAATTCCTACATTATGTGGAAGCTACAGAAGACAGAAGCAGACCAGCTAACATTTAGATTGCACTTGGCGAGGCAGCTTATCTCTGGAATCTCAGGTCCTAAGCGAAGAGGAAGGCCTGTTCATTTTCAAACACCAGAAAGGGGACAGGTCTGGAGTGCCAGATGAAGTTCGTCTGGAGAAAGTTGGAACTCATTTGCCTACAAAAGGTACAACAAACACAAGATGCAGCCAACGTAGCACCAAGAACAAAGGAAAGAGAACAAAACTAATGTGCAGCAACTGTCGGGTACCTTTGTGTGTAGCACCATGCTTCTCTAAGTTCCATAGTACATCACCTTAGTGAACTCTAAGGACAATATGAACAAATAATAATATAAATGTAATGTTTAACATGCTTTTGTACTAAAAAAAAGGATATACATTTTTTTTAAATTAGCAAGAGAAGTTACTCCAGAGTTCGGTGGGAACAATAGTTCCCACTAATTTTTTTATACTCTTAGGCTAAGCTCTCACTTTTAAGATTTAAACTATGAGTTTATTAATGGTTCCTTAGCCCAATAAAGTGTTCATAAAAAGTCTACGACTTATGGAAATAATTTGGTCACTAAAGGGTTAAGGAGTGTGTAAGCCTAGAGACCGATGACCTCATCACTTTGGTCCCATAGGAACTTACCACCACCAGCACTCCAAGTGAAGAAAACAGACTTTTCGGAGTTTAACGAGGCTGGCCCCGAGGGACACGGATTCGCCGTCCCAGTGAGCTGGCTGAGAACTCGGTCACGCGCTGCACCTCCAGGAGCCACATTTACAGGGTTAGCCAGTGGAACGGGCAGATTGGAGATGGCCTTGACAGCTGGAATGTGAGTGGTGGGGGTAATGGTGGCCGGCTCCATTCTACCTGCATGTCCAGTCATTTAGCGGCGATGGATCGTTGGACGGGTGATCACCGCGATTAAAGCGTATTATACGAATGGTGAGAGTCTGGTGAAAACGCGGCGTGCTTTTCGACGCCAACATACCATGCAAGCATGCAACAGACCTGTTCCCTCGGATAACGCAATTCGTTCGTGGATAAACAACCTTGAACAAACTGGATCGACGTCTAAAAAAGAAGGTGGGAGTGCAAAAACCGTTCGAAACCCTCAAAACATCGCTGCTGTTCAACAGGCAATGCTCAGAAGTCCACGCCGATCTGCCAAACAACATGATCTACGTCTTGGACTAAGTAATACTTTGGTGAGAAGGATTCCTCGTCAAGGTTTACGTTTTCACCCATACAGATTGTTGAATCTCTCAAACCAAGTGACTATCAGAAACGATTACAATTTTGTCAGGAAATGGCCAGAAGACTTGAAGAAAATGACGACCAAGTAAACCACTTGTGGATGAGCGATGAGGCGCATTTCCACCTCTCTGGTTTCGTTAATAAGCAAAACTTCAGATACTGGTCGGAGTAAAACCCTGGGGCACTTCATGAAACGCCTCTTCGTGCTCAAAAAGTGACGGTTTGGTGCGCAATGTCGGCAAGAGGAATCATAGGCCCATTTTTCGTCGAGGATATCAATGGAAGTGCTGTTACGTTGCAATGAACCATAACTTTCTTACGCCAGAACTCGCCCGTTTTCAGTGAATGAACACACAATGTTCCAACAAGATGGGGCAGCAAGCCACACTGCAAGAGTTGCCATGAATGCTGTGAATGCTTTGTTTCCAGGCGGCGTCATTTCCCGAAACTGGGACATCCCTTGGCCCCCTCGCTTTCCAGATTTGACAACCTGCGACTTTTTTCTATGGGGTTACTTAAAAACAAAATTTTTTGAGAGCGATCCACCCAGAACTACCCCAGCCCTAAAACAACGAATTCCGGATGAAATTGAAGGAATACCAGCCAATATGCTGCAAAATGTCATGGGAAACTTCCAGGCCTCGGTGCAGAAGTGCACAGATACCAATGGAGGACATTTGGCAGATGTTATATTCAAAAAATAATTTTTTCACTTATTGTACAGTACCTTTGTACTTTATATTTATAACCATTATATTAAGAAATAGATTATCTTACAGAATTAGTTACTTATTTAAGTCTTCCTGTTTCACTGGCTAACCCTGTAGAATCCTTTCCTTCTGCACACGGCAGGAAGGGATGCTTCTGGATTTTACATTTGCAAACTCCAAATTTATATCGACAGCGTTCAGCTGAAAGCTTGACGTCCCTGCCACTCCTATTGTGTCCAGTGACAACAGTGTTTTATGCCACATATCCCCGCCCTGCAGCAAATATCAAGCTTGATGCCTCTGCTAAGACGTGTCTTTCTCTGACCATTTTCTACAGTAACACCTTACGACAGCGTCTAGGCGGTGGATGGAGTTACCAGTTATTTCTCTGAAGAGAAACTTCTCCCCTAGGACAGCTGGCCAGAGCGTCTGCAATTTGCATGGCTTTCGTTTTATTATTTATCTCCGGGAACTTTGCCTGTTGTCTGCACTGTGTCTCTGATTTCCTACCTTGGAGTGCCGTTGATGGCTCCCAACAGCGTTAAGCCTAACAACGTACAAGTGACGATGTCGCCAGATATGACAATATCTTTAGAAAATACTTCCTAACGTCACAAGCTGCGACATTGTCGCGAATAAAACAGTGACTCGTATGTGCAGTAAGTTTCCTTTAATTTACGTCTATGGTCACAAACTTTTTGTTATTTCGGTCTATAATGACTATCATCAGATCTGCAGCAAAAAAATGGGGAAAAACATAAATACACTCGCAGATTGTCTACAGTTTAAAAACAATAAATAGAACATAATGAAAAGTACTACTGTATGTAGAGGCGTACCTGTTTTATAAAATCAAAGTCCTGATGTACTGCATCCATAGTGGCATTGTCAAATGTTAAATGCAAAATCAGCACCAGCATCATCAAATATATATAAATAACATCATACGCACGAGTCATGTTGTCAGTAGCGCTACTGTTCAAACCAAACTTACAGTAGCCACGAGATGTTTGTGTTGTAAGTTCACCAGGTGTCGCTAATGTTGGCATACACTAGTTTTCAATAATTAATTGAACAGCGTAAAATAAAGGGGGATCTATTTATTGCTTTTAAGCTGTAGATAATCTGCGAGTGTATTTATGTTTTTTACCATTTTTTGCTGCAGATTTGATGATGGTCATTATAGACTGAAACCGACAATCTGTTAACAAAAAGTTTGTGACCATAGACGTAGATTAAAGGAAACTTACTTCCTAACGCTTGAGTATTAACAAAATTCTCTTTTTCAGAAACGCTTTCCTTGCTAATGCTAGTCTGCATTTTACATCCTCTCTAGGTCGCTCATAGTAGGTAATTTCGCTAAACAAATACCCAAATTCATTTACTACCTTTAATTTCTCACTTTCTAACCTAACTCCTTCAGTGTAACTTGATTTAATTCGACTGCACACCATTACCCTTGTTTCACCATTGATGTTGATCTCACAACTTCTTTTTTAGACGCTATCTATTCCGCTAAAATGCTCTCCCAAGTCCTTTGCTGCTTCTGACAGAATTACAACGTCGTCGGCAAACCTTCGAGTTTTTATTATTCTCAATGAATTTTAATTTCCTTTCCAAGTTTTTCCTAGGGTTTCTTCACAGCTTGTTCAATGTTCATATTAAATAATATCGAGGATAGCTTACAGTTCTGCCACACTCCCTTCTCAACCACTGCTTGCCTTTCATGTCCTCTAACTGTTGTAAGCATAGCCTGATTTTCGTACACGCTGCCGACAACCTTTCGCTCGCTGCATTTTGTTCCAATTTCCTTCGAAATTTCAAAGACTATATTCCAGTCAACATCATCAAAAAGTTTCTTCAGTTTTAATAACTTAATGGTAGACGACCACACACGCCGTGTTAACGTGCTCCAAGTCCACTATTGCAAATTTATCAGCAGGATCAGGGTGACAACGGCTATTTACAGCATGGAGGATATAGTCTGATAACGTGTCTCGAGAACGTTTACTTGCAGGCGAATTTTCGTAGCTTTATCACAAGTAGTTTACATTTTATCGCTGAATAACACATTTCGAGTAGCCATCCACTCTTACTTTATGCCTTGTACTGTCTACTTTGTTCCTTGTTTATTTGCCTCGCTTATCTGATCACGGTTGGTTAGCATATAACGACAAGACATCACGTTGTGGATGTTATTTACAGTCGTCGCCCGTCGCTATCCATTTTCTATCTCTTTTATTGAGCCAGGGTCCTTCTTCAGCCCTCAGACACATTTCTCCCTCTTTAATGAAGGGCTGCCTTGTGGAGTAGATTTCCAAATTCCTTTTCATCACTTGTCGTCATTCATCCTTTTCAGGTGGCCGAGCACAACAGCTATTTTTGCCCGCATCTCGTGGTCGTGCGGTAGCGTTCTCGCTTCCCACGCCCGGGTTCCCGGTTTCGATTCCCGGCCTCGTGATGGCTGGGTGTCGTGTGCTGTCCTTAGGTTAGTTAGGTTTAAGTAGTTCTAAGTTCTTGGGGACTGATGACCATAGATGTTAAGTCCCATAGTGCTCAGAGCCATTTGAACCATTTGAACAGCTATTTTGTTTATCTTGCATCCGTGCCCGATTTTCAGGCTATCATGCTCTCCTTTACTGCATTATTCTTCACAGTATCCATCCTCAAATTGCCACAACTTCTTCTGCGAAAGTCAAAAAATGGCCCTGAGCACTATGGAACTTAACATCTGTGGTCATCAGTCCCCTAGAACTTAGAACTACTTAAACCTAACTAACCTAAGGACATCACACACATCCATGCCCGAGGCAGGATTCGAACCTGCGACCGTAGCGGTCGCGCGGTTCCACACTGAAGCGCCTAGAAACGCTCCGCCACTCCGGCCTGCTCATCAACATGTTCTATGATCTCAGTACAAATTTAACCTTTTCGGGTCTCACTAAAGAAATATTTCATACATATCAGTGTGCATATTTGTTTCTGGAACCAGCAGTGTTACAAGAAGCATTTCGTGCTGAACGTTTATGGTGGTCGTTGCAGGCCTCACCACTTTGCCAGTAGACGCCGAGGCAGTTCAAAATGGAGCGTGTGAGCGGTTCCCGCACTGCTAGGAGGAACCAAGGTAAATACTACAGTATTTCTTCAGTATCGAAAGCGGTTTCCTTTTATTGTGTTTCATTCAAGTATGGTAGTCGTACCAGTTGTGTTGGATAATTGAAATACAAATTTGCTTGGAATTCGTAGGTCAAAACATGAAAGTATTAGATTTGATAGGATTGTTCTTTAACGTTCCAAAGTAAACAATATTCACACCGAGCCAGGTGTTTTGCGTTCACTTGCAGCATTCACGGACGATGCAATTTTGGCTCTGATAACTCACATAGACCCAGAACTCTCTGAGTTTAAGTTTGAAGACACCGAAGACGAATGGGGCTGATTCAGGAAACTTTTAACACGTCTTGGGAAACTTCACATGAGGAACGTCCTAATCAGTTACAGTGAGATTTTAAGGCAGTAGAGAGAAGAAATGAACAGGAAGTTTAGAACTCCGCTAACAAAATTTATTTAATAATGAGGAGCTACATTGCTGAGATTATGATTGTAGAAATTACAGATTGTTTCCTTTCTTTTTTTTTTCTCTCAAGCAGATTTTCACCAACACAAATTGTTGCATCACAATTACTGTGTACTTATAATCTTAAGAAACCACTTGAATACTACCAAGGCATTGTAAATGGCGATATATATATATATATATATATATATATATATATATATATATATATATATATACACTCCTGGAAATTGAAATAAGAACACCGTGAATTCATTGTCCCAGGAAGGGGAAACTTTATTGACACATTCCTGGGGTCAGATACATCACATGATCACACTGACAGAACCACAGGCACATAGACACAGGCAACAGAGCATGCACAATGTCGGCACTAGTACAGTGTATATCCACCTTTCGCAGCAATGCAGGCTGCTATTCTCCCATGGAGACATCGTAGAGATGCTGGATGTAGTCCTGTGGAACGGCTTGCCATGCCATTTCCACCTGGCGCCTCAGTTGGACCAGCGTTCGTGCTGGACGTGCAGACCGCGTGAGACGACGCTTCATCCAGACCCAAACGTGCTCAATGGGGGACAGATCCGGAGATCTTGCTGGCCAGGGTAGTTGACTTACACCTTCTAGAGCACGTTGGGTGGCACGGGATACATGCGGACGTGCATTGTCCTGTTGGAACAGCAAGTTCCCTTGCCGGTCTAGGAATGGTACAACGATGGGTTCGATGACGGTTTGGATGTACCGTGCACTATTCAGTGTCCCCTCGACGGTCACCAGTGGTTTACGGCCAGTGTAGGAGATCGCTCCCCACACCATGATGCCGGGTGTTGGCCCTGCGTGCCTCGGTCGTATGCAGTCCTGATTGTGGCGCTCACCTGCACGGCGCCAAACACGCATACGACCATCATTGGCACCAAGGCAGAAGCGACTCTCATCGCTGAAGACGACACGTCTCCATTCGTCCCTCCATTCACGCCTGTCGCGACACCACTGGAGGCGGGCTGCACGATGTTGGGGCGTGAGCGGAAGACGGCCTGACGGTGTGCGGGACCGTAGCCCAGCTTCATGGAGACGGTTGCGAATGGTCCTCGCCGATACCCCAGGAGCAACAGTGTCCCTAATTTGCTGGGAAGTGGCGGTGCGGTCCCCTACGGCACTGCGTAGGATCCTACGGTCTTGGCGTGCATCGACGGGCACGTGCACCTTCCGCCGACCACTGGCGACAACATCGATGTACTGTGGAGACCTCACGCCCCACGTGTTGAGCAATTCGGCGGAACGTCCACCCGGCCTCCCGCATGCCCACTATACGCCCTCGCTCAAAGTCCGTCAACTGCACATACGGTTCACGTCCACGCTGTCGCGGCATGCTACCAGTGTTAAAGACTGCGATGGAGCTCCGTATGCCACGGCAAACTGGCTGACACTGACGGCGGTGGTGCACAAATGCTGCGCAGCTGGCGCCATTCGACGGCCAACACCGCGGTTCCTGGTGTGTCCGCTGTGCCGTGCGTGTGATCATTGCTTGTACAGCCCTCTCGCAGTGTCCGGAGCAAGTATGGTGGGTCTGACACACCGGTGTCAATGTGTTCTTTTTTCCATTTTCAGGAGTATATATATATATATATATATATATATATATATATATATATATATATGCAAAAGTAGCTGAGTTTACTAATTTAAGGAGCGTAGGAAGTTCAGGAAAATCATTTTATACCAACAATGATGAACTGAAAACATTCTTTGCATGTTGCATTTACACAAAGTTATTTGATTGTCCACGTTTGAGATTGTTTTTGGTTCTAGGAACAAGAATTCCAAAGACAAACCTCAAAGTTGTTGAAGATAACAGTGTGCTTCGATAGTACAAACAAATTTATCATTTCTGGAAAGTGAGGCCTATGCTAAATATTGTTCGAGACTCTTGTTCGAAGACGCCACGACCTGTAACAGTTTGCCCTGACGAACAAATGGTCTCCTTTATTAACGGTCGTGTTGATATGAGACAGTATATCAGAAGCAAATTAAATCCTATTGGAATAAAACTTTCTGTAATGGTGTTTCAGAGTAGCGCACCCTTGGACTTCATTATCAGTAGAAAGAAACATCTTTTGAGAGAAGAGTTAGTTCTGTTCCCCTAAGTACAAAGACATGGGAGTGAAGCCAGTGTTGAAGCTGTGTGGCACAGCTTCTGTAAGGTCGAGCATCTTTACTGACAGGTATTTTATCTTGATGCCATACTTGATGAATTACTGCACAGCAACAGGTACTATTATGTAGAATCGAATATGAAAATCGATATTATTTTCGACACATTATGTTATGAAGAGGGCAGCCACTATCAAGTGGTTCGGTGGGATGGCAAAATTGCCATAATCAAGTGGTTCAATATTTGAGGGATATGTCTTCCATGAACTGAGTTTGGTTTCGAGCCTAAAGATAAATGTACGCGATGGTGCACAAAACATAAGAAATATGTGGTGTCACCGCCAGGCACCACACTTGCTAGGTGATAGCTTTAAATCGGCCGCGGTCCATTAGTACATGTCGGACCCACGTGTCGCCACTGTCGGTACTTGCAGACCTAGCGCCACCACATGGCAGGTCTAGAAAGATGGACTAGCACTCGCCCCAGTTGTACGACGACTTTGCTAGCGACTACACTGACGAAGCCTTTCTCTCATTTGCCGAGAGACAGTTAGAATAGCCTTCAGCTAAGTCCATGACTACGACCTAGCAAGGCGCCATTAACCCTATCTGGAGATAGTCTCACTTGTATCGTCAATAGCGATGTACCACAAGGATGAATAAAAGATAAGTATTAGACAAGCTACGTACTTTTCTTATTAGCATTCATTACTTATCCTGTTCCAGAGTTCACGCCAGTCAGCGGGAGTTGACGCGTGCCCTTTCGGTAACCTCACCCTGTGTCTAGACTGTCTTGTCTAGACACAACAAAATATGTGAAACTGCTTCAGCAAATTTCACACGGTTGTTTGAGGTGCGTATGTATGAAATTCTTTAGCTTAAGACCCTAAGTATCATATATTCGGAAGGTGACAGGGATGAAATACAGGGAGCGAAAGGCCATTTACAATTTGTACAGAAAACAGATGACAGTTATAAGAGTCGAGGGGCATGAAAGGGAAGCAGTGGTTGGGAAGGGAGTGAGACAGGGTTGTAGCCTATCCCCGATGTTATTCAATCTGTATATTGAGCAAGCAGTAAAGGAAACAAAAGGAAAAATTCGGAGTAGCAATTAAAATCCATGGAGAAGAAATAAAAACTTTGAGGTTCGCCGATGACATTGTAATTCTGTCAGAGACAGCAAAGGACCTGGAAGAGCAGCTGAAGGGAATGGACAGTGTCTTGAAAGGAGGATGTAAGATGAATATTAACAAAAGCAAAACGAGGATAATGGCATGCAGTCGAATTAAATCGGGTGATGCTGAGGGTATTAGATCAGGGAATGAGACGCTTAAAGTAGTAGATGAGTTTTGCTCTTTGGGGAGCAAAATAACTGATGATGGTCGAAGTAGAGAGGATATAAAATGTAGACTGGTGACTGAAGAAAAGCGTTTCTGAAGAACAGAAATTTGTTAACATCGAGTATAGATTTAAGTGTCAGGAAGTCTTCTCTAAAAAGTATTTGTATGGAGTATAGCCATGTATGGAGGTGAAACGTGGACGATAACTAGTTTGGTCAAGAAGGGAATAGAAGCTTTCGAAATGAGGTGCTACAGAAGAATGCTGAAGATTAGATGGGTAGATCACATAACTAATGAGGAAGTATTGAATAGGACTGGGGAGAAGAGGAGTTTGTGGAACAACTTGACCAGAAGAAGGGATCGGTTGGTAGGACATATTCTGAGGGATCAACGGATCACCAATTTAGTACTGGAAGGCAGCGTGGAGGGTAAAAATCATAGAGGGAGACAAGATATGAATACACTAAACAGATTCAGAAGGATGTAGGTTGCAGTAGTTACTGGGGGATGAAGAAGCTTGCACAGGATAGAATAGTATGGAGAACTGTATCAAACCAGTCTCTGGATTGAAGACCAAAACAACAAAAACTTCCTGTTGGGCTTTTCTAGCCACAATGAAAAAAATTTTTTTGTATTGTATCTCATATGTTTTAACTCTAAGGCGATAAAGAAACCGAGGCATCAGGAAATAACTTCCGTGGTACTAGAGAGAGCTGCAGAAAGTAAAAATTGCAGGGGATAACGGTAATTGAAGGCGTTTCGTGCAAGTGCTGTGCCGAGATGGAGGTTGGTACAAGATAGGAATTCGTGGCGGACCGCACTAAAGAAGGCGGGCACTGATGACTGGTGACCAAAAAAGCACCTGGGGAAACGAAATAAACGTTAAGTATAGGACGAGGGAGGTTACATCACGGTCAGGATGCAACAAAATGTGATAATAATGTCGAAGAAGGAAAAATAATGGACGAACGTAGTGCACTGGATGTGAACAGCAAGCTTCTGATGTGCAAGCCGAGTGCAAAAGACGGGTATAAACTAGTTTCATGTCAATTAGCTCTCGTTAAATGCTTGGCAGTAATGGACTATGATTTTATAACCAAAGGTACCGACTCACGCCTGATTTACGGCAGCTACAATGTGAGACTGTCGGCTGTTTCGCGGCGACGTCTCGCCCCATGAAGCCTACTCAAACGGCGGGATCTCCACGGAGAGCAACCCGGGACAAACGACCGTCATAAGAAGGGAGACAGTGCGGCCATTAAACGCTTGATGGGCAGTTCCAGCCAGGCGAAATCTCTGGTCTGAGCAGGCGTCGTTCGGACCAGACCGATGGCGGAGCTGATCAGCTAAGAGGGTGTCGTTCCCTGTTAGTAGTACATCAAAGCTCTACACTGAAAAAATTATCGCCACTGTCCACCGCGAGGTGGCGGTATAGGCACGTGACGCGTATGAGAAGTATATACGCGGAACAGAGAAGAAAAAATAATGGCTCTGAGCACTATGGGACTTAACATCTATGGTCATCAGTCCCCTAGAACTTAGAACTACTTAAACCTAACTAACCTAAGGACAGCACACAACACCCAGCCATCACAAGGCAGAGAAAATCCCTGACCCCGCCGGGAATCGAACCCGGGAACCCCGGCGTGGGAAGCGAGAACGCTACCGCACGACCACCACGAGATGCGGGCCAAAAAGAGAAGAATGGGGAACTAATCTAACGACGATATGGGCCGGAAATGAGGAAATCCACTGACGTAAGCGTGTTTGCAAAGGGCAGACCGTTATCGCTCGGTTCCTGGAACGAGCATCTCGTGAAACGCGCTCGGCTGTTCGCGTGCTAGGGCAGGGAAGTGTTTGTAGGACAGAGAAACCACGAGTAAGAAACAACGCGCTGGACATCAGTGCCTCATCGAGGAACCCTGTGGTGCGAAGGTCGCCATAAGCGGCGATCTGTGGCAGGTCTGACGACAGAGCAAAGTCGTGCTGCAGACCATTTGTTAGTTAGGGCATACCGTTACAGCTCGTGGCATCTTCGAACAAGAGTCTCGAACAATATTTAGCATAGGCTTCAATTTCCAGAAATGATAAGTTTGTACTATCGAATCACACTATTATCTTCAACAACTTTGAGGTTTGTCTTTGGAATTCTAGTTCCTAGAACCAAAAACATTCTCAAAAGTGGACAATCAAATAATTTTGTGCAAATGCAACATGCAAAGAATGTTTTCAGTTCATCATTGTTGGTAGAAAATGAGTTTCCTGAACGTTCTACAGTCTTTAAATTAGTAAACTCTGTGGTAAATGTGGTGTCACCGCCAGACACGACACTTGCTAGGTGGTAGCCTTTAAATCGGCCGCGGTCCGTTAGTATACGTCGGACCCGCGTGTCGCCACTATCAGTGATTGCAGACCGAGCACCGCCACACGGCAGGTCTAGAGAGACTTCCTAGCACTCGCCCCAGTTGTACAGCTGACTTTGCTAGCGATGGTTCACTGACAAAATACGCTCTCATTTGCCGAGATGATAGTTAGCATAGCCTTCAGCTACGTCATTTGCTACGACCTAGCAAGGCGCCAATACCAGTTACTATTGATGTTGTAATACATGTACCGTCAAGAGCGATGTTCACCAATTATGGATTAAAGTTAAGTATTCCAGCAGCTACGTACTTTTTTTGCTAGTCTCTTTTTTTTGACCTGTTCCAGACCTCACGCCAGTCTGCGTGACCTAAAACGCGTGCCTTTCGGCTTCCTCTCATAGTGGGTTGGCTCTCTTGCCAATCCAGAACAGTAAATCTCATCGTCCATTCACGACCTATTGCTTGGACTGTCAGGTGGTAACTGACTACCAAGTAGCAATGCGCTCAACGAACGCACAAGCACAATGTAAGCAACATAACATCATACCTACCAACTACGAAGGTTGAACGGCACAAACAAGTGTCAGTATGCATACTTTCTAAAATGCCATACGTTGTACACGGCGTGCAATAGAATCCGGCAACAAACACAGCTGACATTCTACACTGAAGCGTCAGAGAAACCGGTATTGGCAAGCGTATTCAAATACAGGGATATGTAAACAGGCAGAAGACGGCACTGTGGTCGGCAGCGCTTATGTAAGACAACAAGTGCCTGGCGCAGTTCTTAGTTAGTTACTGCTGCTTCAATGACAGGTTATCAAGATTTAAGTGAGTTTGAACGTGGTGTCATAGCCGGCGCACGAGCGATCGAACACAGCATCTCGGACGTAGCGATCAAGTGGGGATTTTCCCGTACGACCCTTTCACGAGTGTACCGTGAAAATCAGGAATCTGGTAAAACATCAAATCTCCGACATCGCTGCGGCTGGCAAAAGATCCTGCAAGAACGGGACCAACGACAACTGAAGAGAATCCTTCAACGGGACAGAAATGCAACCCTTTCGAAGATTGCTGCAGATTTCAATGCTGGGCCATCAGCGTACGAACCATTCAACGAAATATCATCGAAATGGGCTTTCGGAGCCGATGGCCGTGTAGTCTTGATGACTGCACAAAACAAAGCCTTTCGTCTCGCCTGGGCCCGTCAACGCCGACACTGGACTTTTTATGACTGAAACACGTTGCCTGGTCGGACGAGTTTCGATTCAAATTGTATTGAGCGGATGGATGTTTACGGTTATGGAGACAAGCTCATGAGTCCATGGACCTTGCTTGTCAGCAAGGGACTCTTCAAGCTTGTTGAGGCTCTTTGATGGTGTGGGGCTGTGGAGTTGGAGTGATATGGAATTTCTGATGCGTTTTTATACGAGTCTGACAGGTGACACGTACGTAAGGATCCTGTGTAGTCACCTGCATTCATGTCCGTTGTGCATTCCGACGGACTTGGTCACCCCGCAGGTGCGACCCCCCACACGTTCAGAATTGGTAGAGTGGCTCTAGGAACACTCTTGTGAGTTTAAACACTTCCTCTGGCCACCAAACTCCACAGACATTGAGCATATCTGAGATGCCTGGTAACATGCTATTCAGAAGATACCTCCACCCCCTCTTACTGATTTACGGACAGCCCTGCAGGGTTCATGGTGTCGATTCCCTCCAGCAGTACTTCAGACATTAGTCGAGTCAATGTCTCGTCGTGCTGCGACACTTCTACCTGCTCGCGGGAGCCCTACACGATATTAGACACGTGTACCGTTTCTTTGGCTCTTCAATGTAAGTTACTCTACTTTTAGTCTACTGAAGTCGATAGGCATTGTTGCATTTAATAAAGCGTATTTTTTCACAAGACATAAACTTTCTAAGCGTTATTACAATCTGTTTACTGGCTAATCATACGTGACGATGACTGTCAATGCATTGCATGAAAACTGCACCTCAATTGTACTTCCCATTTCCGCACTAATAGCGGTGAAAGGTTTAGATGATTTACTCTGGCTATATAAATGATCTGACGGACAGTTAAAAAGCTGTCTGCGGTTGTTTGGTGACGATGCTGTCACGTACCGGAACGCGTCTAAGATGAGTGATTGTAAGAGGATACAAGACGAGATGGACAAAATTTTTAGTTAGTGTGACGAATTGTAGCTGGCTTTAAATGTAGAATAATGTAAGTTAATGCGGACGAGTAGGAAACACAAACCTGTAATGCGCGGGTTACAAATGGTTCAAATGGCTCTGAGCACTATGGGACTTATCATCTGAGGTCATCAGTCCCCTAGAACTTAGAACTACATAAACCTAACTAACTTAAAGACATCACGCACATCCATGCCCGAGGCAGGATTCGAACCTGCGACCGCAGCGGTCTCGCGGTTCCAGACTGTAGCGCCTAGAACCGCTCGGCCACCTCGGCCGGCCGCGGGTTACAGCATCACTAGTGTCACGCTTGACAAACTCACATCGTTAAAATATCTGAACGTAACGTTGCACAGCGATATGAGATAAGGCGAGAGTTTGATAATTATTGCACGGAAGGCGGATAGTTGACTCCGATTTACTGGGGCAATTTTGGAAAAGAGTGGATCATCTGTAAGGGAGAATGGACACAGGAGGTTAGTGCGACCCATTCTTGAGTACTGCTGGAGTGTTTGGGATCCGGCGCAGGTCGGATGAAAGAAAGATAGCGAAACAATTCAGAGGCGGGGTGCTAGATTTGTTACCGGTAGGCTCGAACAACACGCAAGTCTGATGGAGGTGTTTCGGGCAGTCATATGGGAATCCCTGTAGGGAAGTCGAGGCTCTTTTTTGAGACACACTACTGAGAAAATTTAGAGAACCGATACTTGATGCCCACTGCTAGATGACTGTTGAGCCGTGGTAAAAATTTCTGTTTTCAAGAGCGCGCCGCAGCGCGTAGTGCGAAGCAGTCGCCCTCCGTTTGTGGCGGTGGCGACGCTTCGGTGTCTCTCTCTGATAGGAAAGGGGAAAGTTCGCCTGTTCACGTGGATTTAAGGGGCGCTATGAGCTTTTTATAAGAAAAAGAGAATCTTCTGCAGCGGTCTGGACAGAGAACTCAGAAAGAGACTCATAAAATGTCTTGTATGGAGTGTTCTTCTATATGGCGCTGAAACATGGACTATGAGGAAAAAAGACTGGAGGCTTTTCAGATCTGGACATGGCGGAAGATGGAAAGAATAAGTTGGACGGACAGAGTAAAAAATGAAGAGGTACTGAGAAGAGTGGGAGAGAAAAGACAGTTACTAGATGTAATAAAGAGAAGAAAAAGAAATTGGATTGGGCATATATTAAGAAAGAATGACGGACTGATAAAAACAGTTTTAGAAGGTTATGTAGAAGGGAAAAGGAAGCGAGGAAGGAAGAGATTCCAGATACTGGATGACATGATGGACGGTACAACATACAGCAGCCTTAAGAAGGAAGCAATGGATCGCAGAAAATGGAGAGGCAAAGGACCTGCTAATATAGCAGATAAGTGATGATGATGATGAGCTCGCCAATTGGTCAGTCTGGGTGAGTCTGGATTTAGTCTGGGGTCAGTCTCTCGTCCCCAGCTTGTTAGTCTGTCTCTCGTCCGAATTTGTGGCGCAGTGAGAGAACTCAACGAATGGTCGCCCTGTCGCGGGCTTAGTTCCTGCATCTGAGTCTGCGCGTTAAGCCGCCAGTCTGCTCCAGTTGCTCAGGCAATGGTCATTGGTGGTTGGATCGATCTGTTGGTCTGTCGCGCAGTGAGACACAAGATGACTTGTCCGCCTTGAGCGTCGGCGCATGTGAGGTTGCCACGTGAGTCCAGTGGGCCGCGCCGTATAGCGAGGGGTAGTGGCTTCGCGGCCGACAGGAGAGCAACGGGAGTCAACCCACGACATCGGTCTGGCCGGTGCGAGCTGCGACGCCGTGAGACGGGAGATCGGAGCGCCTTCCTGCGTCCGTTGAAGTGGCTGGCAGCGGACGGTTCGGAAGAGTGTTTTGGGGGTGCTGCGCCAGGTCTTCGCCAGAAATCGCAGTTTGTTAGAAGTTAAGTGACTGGTGATATGTTGTTTCATTTAATTGTTAAATTCTGCTTGTTCTCATGGTGAGATAACCAGCCGTTTTGTTTTGGGATCGTCCCACCATTCTTCTCCGTTTGCCCACCCGCGGGAAGGTGGTTATCTATGAATTGGTTGGTCCGTTTTTCCCTTGTGGAGTTGGGGAGCGTTAGAGCAACCTGCGGTTCGGGTTGTTCGGTAATCTCCCTATCAATCTGCTGTACGTTAATAGCTGCCTCTGTCATGTTTGTCGGATTCGGTGTGTTAACGAATTCATTGCTTGAAGTGTAACGGCCTAATTCCTGAAATATGTTTTTATCTTGCCTATCATCTTGAGAGGCGGTATATGTGTACTGTAGAGCATGTTTGGCCAACCTTGTATAATTTATGTAAGATTGCATTTCATGGGCTTTTATTTAAATGGTCATTTTAGTATATAAAGTTACCACCCTTTTACCGTAAGACTTTCGTTAGACGTTAAAATCAAGTTCCACCTTCGGTGCAAGTTAATCTTTTAATTTTAGTGTTTTGTACCATTTCCATCCCTCCTACGGGGTGCATAGTCTGTGTGCTTGTATGAATTGTTAAAAAGATTACTTTAAGGTAATCTGGTGTGTTGCACATTTGCACCTGTGTAGTCTTTCAGAGGTTGTTGTGAGCGGTCGTGACTATGGCTGTGTTAAAAGGGAGTGGCAAGCTTCTCAGCCCGAAAGCTCATACTGTCAAAAAAAAATGTTATTTCTGCCTCTGAATAAATTGTAGCTCGATATTTAGAGGGTGCTTTCTGCTTGTAATTTTAAATCTGTTTATAAAAAAAAATTGCTAGTAAATAAAGTAAATTCTTAAGAAAAAGTTTTGAGAGTAAATTCACGGTTCAATTGTAGTACCGCGAACATACCTATTGTGTACATAGTTCCGTGTAGTCAGCGCGTACACAGCTTTCCCCTTTCCCACTAGAGCGCGCACCGCTAAGCACAGCAGCGCAGGCGCAGCAGTCGTCCGTCTCCGCACTACGAGATGGCGCTTCCATAGAGACGGACCAAAATTCTGCGTCCGCCGATCCGCGTATTAATATGTAATGCAGCCAATGAGATTGCCGCTAACGTAGAACCTTTTCTCCTCGCGGATCGCACTCACGCAGTGATATATTAACGTGCGAGTTATTGTAACGAGTGTACAGACCTCCGATTAATGAGTCTGCATTTGTCTGCACCAGTCTGTACCAGTCTGCAATTGTCTGTACCAGTCTATAGTCAAGTTTCAGTCTGCGCCTAATAAGATTACCATATTCCTGTACATAGCCATGAAGATAAATGTATAGACACTTTTGGCAAGTATCAGAGATATATGTGAGAATAAGATTAACGTACCAATGCCAAAGGAACTTCAGACTGTCAATTGTAAATAGCATCAAGAACCAAGTTAAGTAATTTTTATGCTTGTTATTATTTTAATAAATGTGTGCGAAAATTAATCAAGTTCTGTTTAAAGTTGGTTACCGTGAATCTGCTACTCTAAGCGTGCAAGTGGCATTTCTACCGTCTGACATAACGCCAGAAGATAAAGAAGCCACGATAAGACCAGGAGACATTTTGCTGACACTCGCCTACTTTGTTAGAGAGACAAGTCAAATAATCTGATGGGGTGTGTACTGAAGGTCTTACAGTACGCCCACCACAATATCTTTCGAGGAATTAGGGCCTCATGCGGAGGCATGGAGACAGTAGTTTTTCGCTCGTTGTGTTTGGGACTGGAACAGGAATGGGTATGACTAGCTGTGGTACAGGTACCCACCGCCACGCACCGTACGGTGGCATGCGGAGTAAGTATGTAGATGAAGATGCAGATGACGATGCCCTACACTCCAGACAGGCCCGGACTGCCGCAGTGTGACGTCCGCCCCGCGCTGTGGCAGCGTCCTTGGCCGGCGAGCGGCAGCAGCAGCAGCAGCAGCCAGTAGTAGCAGGAGGGTGGCGCCTCCAGCGAGGACGACGGTGGGGCGTCGCGGTGCCGTGTCTGGCCGCCGCCGCCTCCTTCCGCGCCATTTGCGCCGCTACCTCCCTCTCCAGTCCCTCCCCCTCCTCCTCCACTGCCGTCCTCTCTAGTAGTTCCCTGGCTGTCTTGAGCAGAACCGCCACTGCTGCCGGGGTCTGAGGAAAATTCTCCCGCCTGCGCTGCGCCACCACTGCGTGTCCCTCCGGCTAATCTCGCGTCCTGTTTGTAAGCAGGGCGCCTCACCCACCACTCTGTTGCGCCGCTCTTCGACTTGCAGCATCTGAAGGCCGGTGCCGCGACTTCAGTTTCTTGCAGCAGTACGGAGCACGTCTTGAAAACACTGGAAAAAAACAATCAAGCCGCCGTACGGTGCGTGGCGGAGGGTACTCTCTACTACTACTACTACTACTAGTCTTTTCCTATCCTGTTCCACTCGCAAATAGAACGAAGGAAAAACGACTATCTACATGCCTTTGACAAACTGCCTATTGGCTCCTGTCTCGGGTTCTTCTGCAGACGTTCATCTAATGATTTTACGGGCGTTTCACCAGCACGAGTGGCTGGCATTGTCAAATCTTCACCCTCCGGTAGTGAACTGGAGCCGAGCTCGCGGCCGCAGGCTATACAGGGTGAAAAGTATTTAAACCGACAAACTCTGGGAGGTGGTAGGGGACATCAAAACAAATATTTTTCCCTAATGTCATTTTTTCCTATGAGAAATATTTAAACCGTTAGAGGAAGATTTCTCTGGCGGCAAATTAATTAAACCAACAAACACTTTTCCATTTTTTTTATGACCAAGAGACAACACATTAACACAACCGAATTTGAATTACAGTAGATTTTCAAAAATGCCTCCATTGACACGTAAATAAAGGTTACACCGTCGGATCACGTTCTGTCTGACACGGGCAAAAACCCAAGGAGTATCCTGAATTGTTCCTGCTGCTGCTACTATCCGGACAACCAGAACCTCTTCTGATGCACAGGAGTTGCGTAAACAAGGTTGCGTATCTCTCCCCACACAAAAAAAGTCCAGAGGGGAAATATCTGGGGATCGAGCAGGCCATGGTACAGGACCACCTCTGCCAATCCACGTTTCTGGGAACCATCGGTCCAGGAATCGACGCACACGACGACTGAAATGTGCCTGCTCCCCGTCATGTTGGAACCACATGTGTGGTCTTGTGCCGGCGCCCCGTCATATTGCAACGGCATGCGTTGTCTTGTAGGGAGCGGAACGTCTTCCAGCAATTCTGGCAATGCTCTGGCGAGAAAACTGTAATAGTGTCTGCCATTTAATGGCCTAGGTAGCGGATACTGCTCAATTAAAGTCCCCAACAACACCGACCAACACATTAACGAAGAACCGTACTTGATGAGCGCTAGTAACTGTGGCATGTGGGTTATCCTCACTCCAAACACGCCAATTGTGCATGTAGAAGACTCCATCACGCCTGAACGTTGCTTCATCGGTAAACAACACAGAGGATGGAAATGTAGGATGCATTTCACACTGTTCCAGGTACCACTGCGAAAACTGTGCTCTGGGGGATACTCAAGTGGTTCCAGGTTGTGGACACGCTGTAAGTGAAGTGGACGTAACAACTGCTCTCGAAGGACTGTTCTTACATTCGTCTGATTCGTCCCCATGTTATGGGCAATTGCACGAGTGCTGATTGAAGGATCTCGCTCCACATGCTGCAAAACAGCTTCCTCAAATTGCAGCGTTCTCACCGTGCGACGGCGTCTCTGTCCGGGTAATTGGATACGGCGATTAGGACATTGTTGTTGACAAACCCGCTGTGCAGTTCGTTCGTTGTGGTGCGCACCAACCATATCGGTGTACTCACTCCAGGTGTATCGCTGCATTAGCAAACACAGACAATGCACTACTACACTGGTGGACAGCAGTTGCCTACAACTGAAGAGCTTAATACGGCCTCGACTGGTTTGAATAATCCTCATAGGAAAAAATGACATTAGGAAAGATATTTGCTTTGATGTCCCCTACAACCTCCCATAGTTTGTCGGTTTAAATACTTTTCACTCTGTATGTACCTGGTGCGCCAACGTCCGAGGGCTTCTCCGCGGTCATTGCCGGTGCGGTTCTCCTCTTGCTACCTGCGACGGTCGTTCGGTGCAGTACGGGAAGCTAGGATCCATTTACCTTAAGGCTTTCCTCTTTCTTGTTGAAACTGTTCGCGTGTTTTTGTATTTCTGCAGCTTCTCTGAACAAGCGAGCGTGATAGTGCTTCTCTACAGCCAGAACTTCTGTGTCGGCGAATTTTATTACGTGGTCGGTCTTACTCTGTGCGTGCTCTGCCACAGGCGATTTCTCCACCTGTTCCAACTTGCAATGTCGCTTATGCTCTTTGATGCTGGTGTTAATTGATCGTCCAGTCATTCCGACATAAACTTTTCCGCATGTGCATGGTATGCGGTATATTCCCGACAATGCAAGTGGGTCCCTTTTTCCCTTCGCCGATCTAAGACACTCTTTCATCTTCTTTTTCGGTTTGAAAATCGTCTTGACGCCATGTTTGCGCAATATACGGCCGATTCTGTCCATCACTCTGGGAATGTATGGCAGAAACGCCGTACCCGCCATTTCTTTTTCTGATTCCTTTCTTCGCCGAGTGTTTGGCTCTGCTACACTTCTAATATAATTTGTGGAGTACCCATTGCTCCTCAGAACACTTTCCAGGTGTTGCATTTCTTGTCTGAGGTGCTGCGGCTCACATATTCGTCCTGATCTCGTTACGAGCGTATTGATCATGCCTCTTTTCTGGCACGGGTGATGGTTTGATAGTTTGTGCAGGTATCGGTCCGCGTGTGTCGGTTTTCGATACACGCTGTGTCCCAGATTTTTGCCGTCCCTTGTGACCAGCACATCTAGAAATGGCAGTTTCTTGTCCTTTTCTGCTTCCATGCTAAATGTTATGTTGGCATGGAGGCTGTTCAAGTGTCTTACGGAGTCACCGAGCTGTTCTTCACCATGGCTCCACACCACGATTCATCGAAGTACCTGTACCACAGCTTACTTTTGCAAGTCGCCAAGCTTTCCTCGTATTCTCCCTTCATGGTCCTTATGCAGAATGTACAGATTGAGAGGACAAGTTACTCTCTCACCTATTTTTCGTATACAGAAAATTATTAAAGATTTTATTACAACCTGACGCAGCTTGAGCAGATGTTGATGGAGCCTCGTAGGGCTCTAAAAGCATAACGTATTTTTATGGTTCTTAGCTGATAGAACCCCCCCATGAACCATGGACCTTGCCGTTGGTGGGGAGGCTTGCGTGCCTCAACGATACAGATAGCCGTACCGTAGGTGCAACCACAACGGAGGGGTATCTGTTGAGAGGCCAGACAAACGTGTGGTTCCTGAAGAGGGGCAGCAGCCTTTTCAGTAGTTGCAGGGGCAACAGTCTGGTTGATTGACTGATCTGGCCTTGTAACACTAACCAAAACGGCCTTGCTGTTGTGGTACTGCGAACGGCTGAAAGCAAGGGGAAACTACAGCCGTAATTTTTCCCGAGGGCATGCAGCTTTACTGTATGGTTAAATGATGATGGCGTCCTCTTGGGTAAAATATTCCGGAGGTAAAATAGTCCCCCATTCGGATCTCCGGGCGGGGACTACTCAGGAGGACGTCGTTATCAGGAGAAAGAAAACTGGCATTCTACGGATCGGAGTGTAGAATGTCAGATCCCTTAATCGGGCAGGTAGGTTAGAAAATTTAAAAAGGGAAATGGATAGGTTAAAGTTAGATATAGTGGGAATTAGTGAAGTTCGGTGGAAGGAGGAGCAAGATTTCTGGTCAGGTGACTACAGGGTTATAAACACAAAATCAAATGGGGGTAATGCAGGAGTAGGTTTAATAATGAATAAAAAAAATAGGAGTGCGGGTAAGCTACTACAAACAGCGTAGTGAACGTATTATAGTGGCCAAGATAGACACGAAGCCCATGCCTACTACAGTAGTACAAGTTTCTACGCCAACTGTTGTTGTTGTTGTGGTCTTCAGTCCTGAGACTGGTTTGATGCAGCTCTCCATGCTACTCTATCCTGTGCAAGCTTCTTCATCTCCCAGTACCTACTGCAACCTACATCCTTCTCAATCTGCTTAGTGTATTGATCTCTTGGTCTCCCTCTACGATTTTTACCCTCCACGCTGCCCTCCAATGCTAAATTTGTGATCCCTCGATGCCTCAGAACATGTCCTACCAACCGATCCCTTCTTCTAGTCAAGTTGTGCCACAAACTTCTCTTCTCCCCAATCCTATTCAATACCTCCTCATTAGTTACGTGATCTACCCACCTTATCTTCAGCATTCTTCTGTAGCACCACATTTCGAAAGCTTCTATTCTCTTCTTGTCCAAACTAGTTATCGTCCATGTCTCACTTCCATACATGGCCACACTCCATACAAATACTTTCAGAAACGACTTCCTGACACCTAAATCTATATTCGATGTTAACAAATTTCTCTTCTTGAGAAACGCTTTCCTTGCCATTGCCAGTCTACATTTTATATCCTCTCTACTTCGACCATCATCGGTTATTTTACTCCCTAAATAGCAAAACTCCTTTACTACTTTAAGTGTCTCATTTCCTAATCTAATTCCCTCAGCATCACCCGACTTAATTTGACTACATTCCATTACCCTCGTTTTGCTTTCATTGATGTTCATCTTATATCCTCCTTTCAAGACACTGTCCATTCCGTTCAACTGCTCTTGCAAGTCCTTTGCTGTCTCTGACAGAATTACAATGTCATCGGCGAACCTCAAAGTTTTTACTTCTTCTCCATGAATTTTAATACCTACTCCAAATTTTTCTTTTGTTTCCTTTACTGCTTGCTCAATATACAGATTGAATAACATCGGGGAGAGGCTACAACCCTGTCTCACTCCTTTCCCAACCACTGCTTCCCTTTCGTGCCCCTCGACTCTTATAACTGCCATCTGGTTTCTGTACAAATTGTAAATAGCCTTTCGCTCCCTGTATTTTACCCCTGCCACCTTCAGAATTTGAAAGAGAGTATTCCAGTCAACATTGTCAAAAGCTTTCTCTAAGTCTACAAATGCTAGAAACGTAGGTTTGCCTTTTCTTAATCTTTCTTCCAAGATAAGTCGTAAGGTCAGTATTGCCTCACGTGTTCCAACATTTCTACGGAATCCAAACTGATCTTCCCCGAGGTTGGCTTCTACCAGTTTTTCCATTCGTCTGTAAAGAATTCGCGTTAGTATTTTGCAGCTGTGACTTATTAAACTGATAGTTCGGTAACTTTCACATCTGTCAACACCTGCTTTCTTTGGGATTGGAATTATTATATTCTTCTTAAAGTCTGAGGGTATTTCGCCTGTCTCATACATCGTGCTCACCAGATGGTAGAGTTTTGTCATGACTGGCTCTCCTGAGGCCATCAGTAGTTCTAATGGAATGTTGTCTACTCCCGGGGCCTTGTTTTGACTCAGGTCTTTCAGTGCTCTGTCAAACTCTTCACGCAGTATCGTATCTCCCATTTCATCTTCATCTACATCCTCTTCCATTTCCATAATATTGTCCTCAAGTACATCGCCCTTGTATAAACCCTCTATATACTCCTTCCACCTTTCTGCTTTCCCTTCTTTGCTTAGAACTGGGTTGCCATCTGAGCTCTTGATATTCATACAAGTGGTTCTCTTCTCTCCAAAGGTCTCTTTAATTTTCCTGTAGGCAGTATCTATCTTACCCCTAGTGAGACAAGCCTCTACATCCTTACATTTGTCCTCTAGCCATCCCTGCTTAGCCATTTTGCATTTCCTGTCGATTTCATTTTTGAGACGTTTGTATTCCTTTTTGCCTGCTTCATTTACTGCATTTTTATATTTTCTCCTTTCATCAATTAAATTCAATATTTCTTCTGTTACCCAAGGATTTCTATTAGCCCGCGTCTTTTTACCTACTTGATCGTCTGCTGCCTTCACCACTCCATCCCTCAGAGCTACCCATTCTTCTTCTACTGTATTTCTTTCCCCCATTCCTGTCAATTGTTCCCTAACGCTCTCCCTGAAACTCTCTACAACCTCTGGTTCTTTCAGTTTATCCAAGTCCCATCTCCTTAAATTCCCACCTTTTTTAAGTTTCTTCAGTTTCAATCTGCAGTTCATAACCAATAGATTGTGGTCAGAGTCCACATCTGCCCCAGGAAATGTCTTACAATTTAAAACCTGGTTCCTAAATCTCTGTCTTACCATTATATAATCTATCTGAAACCTGTCAGTATCTCCAGGCTTCTTCCATGTATACAGCCTCCTTTCATGATTCTTGAACCAAGTGTTAGCTATGATTAAGTTATGCTCTGTGCAAAATTCTACAAGGCGGCTTCCTCTTTCATTCCTTGCCCCCAACCCATATTCACCTACTATGTTTCTTTCTCTCCCTTTTCCTACTGACGAATTCCAGTCACCCATCACTATTAAATTTTCGTCTCCCTTCACTACCTGAATAATTTCTTTTATCTCGTCATACATTTCATCTATTTCTTCATCATCTGCAGAGCTAGTTGGCATATAAACTTGTACTACTGTAGTAGGCATGGGCTTTGTGTCTATCTTGGCCACAATAATGCGTTCACTATGCTGTTTGTAGTAGCTAACCCGCACTCCTATTTTTTTATTCATTATTAAACCTACTCCTGCATTACCCCTGTTTGATTTTGTATTTATAACCCTGTAATCACCTGACCAAAAGTCTTGTTCCTCCTGCCACCGAACTTCACTAATTCCCACTATATCTAACTTTAACCTATCCATCTCACTTATTAAATTTTCTACCCTACCTGCCCGATTAAGTGATCTGACATTCCACGCTCCGATCCGTAGAACGCCAGTTTTCTTTCTCCTGATAACGACGTCCTCTTGAGTAGTCCCCGCCCGGAGATCCGAATGGGGGACTATTTTACCTCCGGAATATTTTACCCAAGAGGACGCCATCATCACTTAATCATACAGTAGAGCTGCATGTCCTCGGGAAAAATTACGGCTGTAGTTTCCCCTTGCTTTCAGCCAACTAGCTCTGCAGATGTCGAAGAAATTGAAGAAATGTATGATGATATAAAAGAAATTATTCAGGTAGTGAAGGGAGACGAAAATTTAAAAGTCATGGGTGACTGGAATTAGACAGTAGGAAAAGGGAGAGAAGGAAACATAGTAGGTGAAAATGGACTGGGGCTATGAAATGAAAGAGGAAGCCGTCTGGTAGAATTTTGCACAGAGCATAACTCAGTCATAGCTAACACTTGGTTCAAGAATCATAAAAGAAGGTTGAATACATGGAAGAATCCTGGAAATACTAAAAGGTATCAGATAGATTATATAATGGTAAGACAGAGATTTAGGAACCAGGTTTTAAATTGTAGGACATTTCCAGGGACAGATGTGGACTCTGACCACAATCTATTGGTTATGAACTGTAGATTAAAACTAAAGAAATTGCAAAAAGGTGGGAATTTAAGGAGATGGGACCTGGATAAGCTGAAAGAACCAGAGGTTGTACAGAGTTTCAGGGAGAGCATAAGGGAACAATTGACAGGAATGGGGGGAAGAAATACAGTAGAAGACGAATGGGTAGCTCTGCGGGATGAAGTAGTGAAGTCAGCAGAGGATCAAGTAGGTAAAAAGATGAGGGCTAGTAGAAATCCTTGGGTAACAGAAGAAATATTGAACTTAATTGATGAAAGGAGAAAATATAAAAATGCAGTAAATGAAGCAGGCAAAAAGGAATACAAACGTCTCAAAAATGAGATCGACAGGAAGTGCAAAATGGCTAAGCAGGGATGGCGAGAGGATAAATGTAAGGATGTAGAGGCTACTAGGCGTAAGATGGATACTGCCTACAAGAAAATTAAAGTGACCTTTGGAGAAAAGATAGCCACTAGTATGAATATCAAGAGCTCAGATGGAAACCCAGTTCTAAGCAAAGAGGGGAAAGCAGAAAGGTGGAAGGAGTATATAGAGGGTCTATACAAGAGCGACGTACTTGAGGACAATATTATGGAAATGGAAGAGGATGTATATGAAGATGAAATGGGAGATACGATACTGCGTGAAGAGTTTGACAGAGCACTGAAAGACCTGAGTCGATACAAGGCCCCCGGAGTAGACAACATTCCATTAGAACTATTGACGGCCTTGAAGGGTTTGACAGAGCACTGAAAAACCTGAGTCGAAGCAAGGCCCCGGGAGTAGACAACATTCCATTAGAACTACTGACGGCCTTGGGAGTGCCAGTCCTGACAAAACTCTACCATCTGGTGAGCAAGATGTACGAGACAGGCAAAATACCCTCAGACTTCAAGAAGAATATAGTAATTCCAATCCCAAAGAAAGCAGGTGTTGACAGATGTGAAAATTACCGAACTATCAGTTTAATAAGTCACAGCTGCAAAATACTATCGCGAATTATTTACAGACGAATGGAAAAACTGGTAGAAGCCGACCTCGGGGAAGATCAGTTTGGATTCCGTAGAAATGTTGGAAAACGTGAGGCAATACTCAAATGGTTCAAATGGCTCTGAGCACTATGGGACTCAACCGCTGTGGTCATAAGTCCCCTAGAACTTAGAACTACTTAAACCTAACTAACCTAAGGACATCACACACATCCATGCCCCAGGCAGGATTCGAACCTGCGACCGTAGCGGTCGTGCGGTTCCAGACTGTAGCGTGAGGCAATACTGACCTTACAACTTATCTTAGAAGGAAGATTAAGGAAAGGCAGCCCTACGTTTCTAGCATTTGTAGACTTAGAGAAAGCTTTTGACAATGTTGACTGGAATACTCTCTTTCAAATTCTAAAGGTAGCAGGGGTAAAATACAGGGAGAGAAAGGCTATTTACAATTTGTACAGAAACCAGATGGCAGCTATAAGAGTCGAGGGGCATGAAGGGGAAGCAGTGGTTGGGAAGGGAGTGAGACAGGGTTGTAGCCTCTATCCGATTATATTCAATCTGTATATTGAGCAAGCAGTAAAGGAAACAAAAGAAAAATTTGGAGTAGGTATTAAAATCCAGGGAGAAGAAATAAAAACTTTGAGGTTCGCCGATGACATTGTAATTCTGTCAGAGACAGCAAAGAACTTGGAAGAGCAGTTGAACGGACTGGATAGTGTCTTGAAAGGAGGATATAAGATGAACATCAACAAAATCAAAACGAGGATAAATGAATGTAGTCGAATTAAGTAAGGTGATGCTGAGGGAATTAGATTAGGAAATGAGACACTTAAAGTAGTAAAGGAGTTTTGCTATTTGGGGAGCAAACTAACTCATAATGGTCGAAGTAGAGAGGATATAAAATGTAGCCTGGCAATGGCAAGGAAAGCGTTTCTGAGGAAGAGAAATTTGTTAACATCGAGTATAGATTTATGTGTCAGGAAGTCGTTTCCGAAAGTATTTGTATGGAGTGTAGCCATGTAGGGAAGTGAAACATGGACAATAAATACACTCATGGAAATTGAAATAAGAACACCGTGAATTCATTGTCCCAGGAAGGGGAAACTTTATTGACACATTCCTGGGGTCAGATACATCACATGATCACACTGACAGAACCACAGGCACATAGACACAGGCAACAGAGCATGCACAATGTCGGTACTAGTACAGTGTATATCCACCTTTCGCAGCAATGCACGCTGCTATTCTCCCATGGAGACGATCGTAGAGATGCTGGATGTAGTCCTGTGGAACGGCTTGCCATGCCATTTCCACCTGGCGCCTCAGTTGGACCAGCGTTCGTGCTGGACGTGCAGACAGCGTGAGACGACGCTTCATCCAGTCCCAAACATGCTCAATGGGGGACAGATCCGGAGATCTTGCTGGCCGGGGTAGTTGAATTACACCTTCTAGAGCACGTTGGGTGGCACGGGATACATGCGGACGTGCATTGTCCTGTTGGAACAGCAAGTTCCCTTGCCGGTCTAGGAATGGTAGAACGATGGGTTCGATGACGGTTTGGATGTACCGTGCACTATTCAGTGTCCCCTCGACGATCACCAGAGGTGTACGGCCAGTGTAGGAGATGGCTCCCCACACCATGATGCCGGGTGTTGGCCCTGTGTGCCTCGGTCGTATGCAGTCCTGATTGTGGCGCTCACCTGCACGGCGCCAAACACGCATACGACCATCATTGGTACCAAGGCAGAAGCGACTCTCATCGCTGAAGACGACACGTCTCCATTCGTCCCTCCATTCACGCCTGTCGCGACACCACTGGAGGCGGGCTGCACGATGTTGGGGCGTGAGCGGAAGACGGCCTAACGGTGTGCGGGACCGTAGCCCAGCTTCATGGAGACGGTTGCGAATGGTCCTCGCCGATACCCCAGGAGCAACAGTGTCCCTAATTTGCTGGGAAGTGGCGGTGCGGTCCCCTACGGCACTGCGTAGGATCCTACGGTCTTGGCGTGTATCCGTGCGTCGCTGCGGTCCGGTCCCAGGTCGACGGGCACGTGCACCTTCCTCCGACCACTGGCGACAACATCGATGTACTGTGGAGACCTCACGCCCCACGTGTTGAGCAATTCGGCGGTACGTCCACCCGGCCTCCCGCATGCCCACTATACGCCCTCGCTCAAAGTCCGTCAACTGCACATACGGTTCACGTCCACGCTGTCGCGGCATGCTACCAGTGTTAAAGACTGCGATGGAGCTCCGTATGCCACGGCAAACTGGCTGACACTGACGGCGGCGGTGCACAAATGCTGCGCAGCTAGCGCCATTCGACGGCCAACACCCCGGTTCCTGGTGTGTCCGCTGTGCCGTGCGTGTGATCATTGCTTGTACAGCCCTCTCGCAGTGTCCGGAGCAAGTATGGTGGGTCTGACACACCGGTGTCAATGTGTTCTTTTTTCCATTTCCAGGAGTGTAGTTTGAACAAGAAGAGAATAGAAGCTTTTGAAATGTGGTGCTACAGAAGAATGTTGAAGATTAGGTGGGTAGATCACGTAACTAATGAGAAGGTATTGAATAGGATTGGGGAGAAGAGAAATTTGTGGCACAACTTGATTAGAAGAAGGGATCGGTTGGTAGGACATGTCCTGAGGCATCAAGGGATCACAAATTTAGCATTGGAGGGCAGTGTGGAGAGTAGAAATCGTAGAGGGAGACCAAGAGGTGAATACAATAAGCAGATTCAGAAGGATGTATGTTGCAGTAGGTACTGGGAGTTGAAGGAGCTTGCACAGGATAGATTAGCATGGAGAGCTGCATCAAACCAGTCTCAGGACTGAAGACCACAACAAGAACAACAGCTGATAGAAATGGCATGTTTGAGTTGAAAGCAACTGGCGAGCCCATCCCTCAGTAAATCTTGCCGGAAAGGCCCATAGCTGTATGAGGCAGACAGGGCAGCCCCTTGTCGACACAGGTCTTCAGCAGAACAATGCTACAATACCTGCATTGGCGCCAGTGCGAAGGCTGGCCTGGGGGCGACGTACTGAAGGGACGCGTCTACGCAGTGGAGTCGTAAACTGGTCATTGTATGCAGAGACACACGTAATAAAAATTCACACGTTTTCGTGTTCGCCGATACTGCAAATAAGCCTGCGACCCACTTCCATGGGCTAAGAAATGTGTTTAGAGATAGAATCTTTATTACACCTCAGAGCTTGGATTAACTAAGATCTATGTGTCACTCTGCTTCTTGCTGTGGGAAGTGACGCGACCTCGAAGAAAAACATCTTCCCCCCTGCAAAAAATTAATAAAGCCAGTAATTGGCAGTTTCCCTCTTTTTCAGAGTTGCAGTTTTCGTAACTCTAACCCTGGTTCTACATGATTTTGTGCTGTCGTGTGGGAAGGGAGATTTAGCGCCTCTAGTGCCCTATGATTGGCTCAAGATGGCTTCAAGGCGGCGTCTTTCGTGCACTTTGCAGCAAAACGGAATTTTTTTCTGAAGAGGTGCGAAGCACTCGGGTGCTGGACTTTGTTCTGGTAAGAGGACGTCTGGTCGATGCTCTGGCATGTGTGGTTGGTTGCTCAAAAAACCTCGTAGCTGGTTTTGGAGATTATTTTTTTTTTTCCACCTCCACAAAACGTTTCTGCCTCAGCTCATCCTCTAGTGATCTGTCAGTAATTAAAGTTTTGGATCACAAAATCTTCTGACAATACAAATACAAGTGTACATAATTACAAGGTTCACAAACGTAGCCGGCCCTTGTTGCCGAGCGGTTCTACGCGCTTCAGTCTGGAACCGCGCGACCGCTACGGTCGCAGGTTCGAATCCTGCCTCGGGCATGGGTGTGTGTGATGTCCTTAGGTTAGTTAGGTTTAAGTAGTTCTAAGTTCTAGGGGACTGATGACCTCAGAAGTTAAGTCCCATAGTGCTCAGAGCCATTCACAAACGTACAAAAATAACAAATAAACAAAGATGTAAAAATGGGTATAATAAAATACCACACACAATTGTGTAAGCTCAAGAGGCAGTTGTAAATGCTTTACATCAAGAAATGCATATGGTTTATCAGATGCAATAACTTCCCACTCGCACAGATAGAAACCAAATGTACCAGCGCCAGAGCTGCAGTTAACGCGCGCTGTTGCCGATAGAGGCCACTTTGGTCTAACACAACGCCAGGTGACGGAGCAGCGAGTATCGTACGGAAATTTAATTTAAGTTGTACGTCCAGATTACTAACAATGACAAAAGTAGAGCGCAAAGTCGTAAAAACGTTTAATATATGACAACAAATATTACATATGTGACAAATACAGCGTACAAAAATACACTCAAAATTGTGGCAGACGTGTTATAAACAGTGTCCGCAAAGGAAGCACGATTTTTACTTCCAATGGCAATTGAAAACATTATCAAAAATATGAAAAAATAGTCTTTTGTTCCAGTGATCTGCTCATTAATTCCAAGATATCCAAATGAACACCTTTATCCTCATTGTTCCGGCGTAAAGTGAAGCGCCGGCACGCCGATCAGGAACGTTAGAGCAGACAGGGCTGTGAAGAAGACGTCAGCCAATCGCACGCGGACCGACCCCTCTCCAGGACGACAACGCGACACGAAGAGGACATAAGCGGCCCAGCTGAAGACTAGCCGTTCGACGAGCTCTGCAGCAGCTACTTAGGAACTGTATCGTTTCACCTGTATCAGGCATTGTCTATACTGATGAGATTTCTCATTTTATCTGTCGCCCATTGCTTGCGACACATCTCTGTATATTGTCGAAGTTAAATATTGTCATTTATCTTACTGTAATAATAATTCATTAATACGATTTGCTTGAATTGTTCTCTCGCGATCCGAGAAATCAGGTTCCCTAGGTACTGCATATTCGACGACTAGGCAGGACAACACTCATAATGTAGAATCTGTAAACAGTTTTCGATGTCACGAAGCTGATGACTACACTGACGTAACTGAGCTCATAGTACACTACCACAGCTGGAATAACCGTGTTCCCTGTATCGCGTTCTGAACTCCCTCCCAGTCTGTCCGATGTAAAACTTGTGAAAATGGTTCAAATGGCTCTGAGCGCTATGGGACTTAACTCCTAAGGTCATCAGTCCCCTAGAACTTAGAAACCTAACTAACCTAAGGACATCACGCACATCCATGCCCGAGACAGGATTCGAACCTGCGACCGTAGCGATCGCGCGGTTCCAGAGTGTAGCGCCTAGAACCGCTCGGCCACCCAGGCCGGCAAAACTTGTCACAAGCACCACACTTACACGGCGGATCCATAACGATTACTTAATGAGCAGATCAGTAGAACAAAGGACTGCGTATTTTTGATAATGTATTCGGTTGCCATCGTAAGTAAAAATCGTGCTCCCTTTCCGGCCACTATTTGTAACACCAAATGTGCGGCGACATTTGCCGCAATTTTGAGTGTATTTTTCTGTGCTGCATTTTTCACACATGTAATACTCCTTGTCATATATTATGCCTTTGAGCTTTACTTTTGCCATTGTTAGTAATCTGGATATACAACTTAGATTAAATTTCCTTATAATACAGGCTTCTCCGTCACCTGGCACTGTGTTAGCCCAAGACAACCTCTATCGGCCACAGCGCAAGTTAACTGCAGCCTTGGTTCTGGTATATTTGGTTTCTCTCTGTGCGAGTGGAAAGTTATTGCACCAGATATACCATATGCATTTCTTGATGTTAGGCATATATAACTGCCTCTTGAGCTTGTATAATTGCTTATGGTATGTACATTTTTGCCTTTTTGGACGTCTTCGGCTTTTTTATTATTTTCTACATTTGTGAATCTTGCAATTGTGTATACTTGCATTTGTATTGAGGGAAGAGTTTATAACCTCAAATTTTAATTGCTGACAGGTCACTAGACGACGAGCTGGCGACGAAATATGTTATGAATGTCTAAATAGAAAAAATCTCCAAAAAGAGGTACGTGATTTTTTTCAGCAACCAAATTAGCTATTCACAGTCGTTTTTAACACACAGGTTACAAGATTAGAATGCTAGGAGTCTAGCTACAGGTGAATATGTACAAATGCTCCAAATTTACTTTAGTTAACTACGTTCGGATATTTTCCGATTTTTTGTTGTTGTTTTTGCGACTTGTATCATACTGCTGTAGGAAACTGATGTCCAGGCACTGACTCTGAAACTGCGTAATTATGCAGAAAATTGTAGAGAGCCGCTCTGCAACGTCCCTTTTCAACTTCGCCTCCAGTGCTTGACGCTTAAACGTACTTTTCCCTTGTGTCATCGCGGGATGAAGTTGGCTGGAGCAGCCTGCTCGCGACAGAAGTTGTACGTCGCAAACGATTTCGCTACGTCGCGTAATTAAAAGGCGGCTGGATGGTGGAGTGTGGAGGAAACGTGTGTGCACAGCAGCTTGCTGCACTTTTAGGTGCTTACACAGTGAGGAATGTTAGCTTCGATGCAAACATTTCGGCGGTTCAGTTTTTGCACAACGGAGCCATTGTCTTCTGTGGCTCATTACTGGGCCATAATTTATTTGTAATTTTCTTGGTTTGTCATCCCCTGTAACTTTGTTTCTGCGAAAACATCTGTAACATGCAATCACCAAAACGTACAAAGGAAAACAAGTCGTCAAGTTTGAGCGGTACTAGGAACACCTCTGAGGATGCGCAGCGCAGCTGTGGTCGAAACAATAGTAGCGAAAAAGTTCTTTGAAGCATCGCCACACAGCCTGGAAGATTTACGAGCAGCCAGACGTAACCTGGTGAAAGCCTTCACTGTAACACAAAAGTACTGTGACGCTGTGGCCGTCGCTACAGGACCAGTTCAGAATAGGAAAGTTGCAGCGCCATCCCACTGCCTTCACTGAACCCACACACGAGGTGCATATCGATCAACTCTCCATCACTAAACCTTTCCACACAACTGTGTGTCACTGTTGACGTACAGCAAACACTGCTGAGAAATAAAAAAACATCAACAGAAGCGAGCAGGCTTGAGGGCTGTTGTAGAATTTTAGAACACGTTTTTTGCTCACGTATCATGTCGTTTCTGGAAACCCAGAATCTAATCTGTAGGAATCAACATGGATTCCGGAAACAGCGATCGTGTGAGACCCAACTCGCTTTACTTGTTCATGAGACCCAGAAAATATGGGATACAGGCTCCCAGGTAGATGCTATTTTCCTTGACTTCCGGAAGGCGTTCGATACAGTTCCGCACTGTCGCCTGATAAACAAAGTAAGAGTCTACGGAATATCAGACCAGCTGTGTGGATGGACTGAAGACTTTTTAGCAAAAAGAACACAGCACGTTGTTCTCAATGGAGAGACGTCCACAGACGTTAAAGTAGCCTCTGGCGTGACACAGGGAGTGTTATGGGACCACTGCTTTTCACAATATAGATAGTGTTGGAAGTAACATGCGGCTTTTCGCGGATGATGCTGTAGTATGTAGTATACAGAGAAGTTGCAGCATTAGAAGATTGTAGCGAAATGCAGGAAGATATGCAGCTGATAGGCACTTGGTGCAGGGAGTGGCAACTGACCCTTAACATGGACAAATGTAAAGTATTGCGAATACATAGAAAGAAGGATCCTTTATTGTATGATTATATTATAGCGGAACAAACACTAGTAGCAGTTACTTCTGTAAAATATGTGGGAGTATGCGTGCGGAACGATTTGAAGTGGAATGATCGTATAAAATTAATTTTTGGTAAGGCGGGTACCAGATTGAGGTTGATTGGGAGAGTCGTTAGAAAATGTAGTCCATCAACAAAGGAGGTGGCTTACAAAACACTCGTTCGACCTATACTTGAGTATTGCTCATCAGTGTGGGATCCGTACCAGGTCTGGTTGGCGGAGGAGATAGAGAAGATCCAAAGAAGAGCGGCGCGTTTCGTCACAGGGTTATTTGGTAACCGTGATAGCGTTACGGAGATGTTTAACAAACTCAAGTGGCAGACTCTGCAAGAGAGGCGCTCTGCATCGCGGTGTAGCTTGCTGCCCATGTTTCGAGAGGGTGCGTTTCTGGATGAGGTATCGAATATATTGCTTCCCCCTACTTATACCTCCCGAAGAGATCACGAATGTAAAATTAGAGAGATTCGAGCGCGCACAGAGGCTTTCAGACAGTCGTTCTTCTCGCGAACCATACGCGACTGGAACGGGAAAGGGAGATAATGACAGTGGCACGTAAAGTGCCCTCCGCCACACACCGTTGGGTGGCTTGCAGAGTATAAATGTAGATGTAGATGTAAGGAGGGCATTACGGTTGTTAACAGGAAGTACCGTAGTGAACTGAATTAACTCGTGAGCTTTAATTTGGCTGAACGCCAAATGTGTGAATCCATAACAAAGCGGGCCGGCCGCGGTGGTCTCGCGGTTCTAGGCGCGCAGTCCGGAACCGCGCGACTGCTACGGTCGCGGGTTCGAATCCTGCCTCGGGCATGGATGTGTGTGATGTCCTTAGGTTAGTTAGGTTCAAGCAGTTCTAAGTTCTAGGGGACTGATGACCACAGCTGTTAAGTCCCATAGTGCTCAGAGCCATTTGAACCATAACAAAGCGTGCGAGAGTCGGTCGCCCGAACTACTGATATTGTGCGACGAGATTGTTCTGGGAACTAACAGCGTAGCACTCTGCGGGAGACACGGTACTGTTTCTACTTGTAATTTCCATTTGCAGCAATGCACAACAGGAAGTTTCCAACACAACGTAACAGGAAGTTATTTCAAGTAGGTTGCACTGTTACACTGTGGTGCATAACTCTTCCGTTTCCGGAAAATATAGCGCCTGGCTGAAAAACCGAACGAGGTGCCGCAGTGGCTAGCACACTGTACTCGCATTCGGGAGCACTACGGTTCAGAATACAGATTTAAGTGTCAGGAAGTCGTTTCTGAAAGTATTTGTATGGAGTGTACCCATGTATGGAAGTGAAACATGGACGATAAATAGTTTGGGCAAGAAGAGATTAGAAGCTTTCGAAATGTGGTGCTATAGAAGAATGCTGAAGATTCGATGGGTAGATCACATAACTAATGAGGAGGTATTGAACAGAATTGGGGAGAAGAGGAGTTTGTGGCGCAACTTGACAAGAAGAAGGGATCGGTTGGTAGGACATGTTCTGAGGCATCAAGGGATCACAAATTTAGCATTGGAGGGCAGCGTGGAAGGTAAAAATTGTAGAGGGAGACCAAGAGATGAATACACTAAGCAGATTCAGAAGGTTGTAGGTTGTAGTAGGTACTGGGAGATGAAGAATCTTGCACAGGATAGAGTAGCACGGAGAGTTGCATCAAACCAGTCTCAGGACTGAAGACCACAACAACAACAACAACGGTTCACACCTGCATCCAGCCATCCTGATTTAGGTTTTCCGTGATTTCCCTAAATCGCTTCAGGCAAATGCCGGGATGGTTCCTTTGAATGGCACGGCCGATTTCTTTCCCCATTCTTTTCTTTCCCCATTCTTTTCTTTCCCCATTCTTCCCTAATCCGATGGGATCGATGACCTAGATGTTTGGTCCCCTCCCTCAAATCAACCAACCAATCCTGGCTGCAAACTTTACATATAAGAACTCAGTTTAAGGTAGAGTTAAGAAATTGATACCAGAAATGTCACAAACGTAGCTAAATGTTGCAAAAGTAACTTTCCGGGATACCAAACATGTCGATGTACAGAATGTGCTTCTGCAAAACTCTTGTCTGAGGACCAGAGCAATGCGTATTAATGAATGTATGGTCGTATATGGTCATCAAACAGGATTCGGAATGTCTTCATAGGAAAGAGCAGAATGCCATCTTGGACGGAGATTCATCGACATGTATAGGAGTGACGTAAGGCATGTGTCTCGAGTCGTGCTGTTAAAAAAAATGGTTCAAATGGCTCTGAGCACTATGGGACTTAACTTCTGAGGTATCAGTCCCCTAGGACTTAGAACTACTTAAACCTAAGTAACCTAAGGTCATGACACACAACCATGCCCGAGGCAGGATTCGAACCAGCGACCGTAGCGGTCACGCGGTTCCAGACTGTAGCGCCTAGAACCGCTCCGCCACTTCGGCCGGCTCGTGCTGTTCATGATGTACATTAATGACATAATACACGATATCAACAGTAACCTCAAAAGAAATTTGGAAATTTGTGGTACGGTCTTAGGAGACCAAACTGTTGAGGTCATCGGTCCCCAAGCTTACACACTACTTACGTTAAGGACGAACACACACACACACACACACACACACACACACACACACACACACACATCCATGCCCGAGGGAGCACTCGAACCTCCGACGGGGGAAGGCGCTAACCTCAAAGTTTTGCGGATGATGCAGTTATCTATAAGGAAATAACGTCTAAACAAGTTGCACAAGTATTCAGTAAGTTCTTGAAAATACTTGAAATTGAGACAAAGACTGGAAATTCGCTTTAAATATTCAGAAATATAAAATTGCTCACATCGTAACGCGTGGAATTCTATGTATATACTATCAATGAGTATAAATGAAATCAGTTAATTCACACAATTAACGGTGTTTCATTATTTAAGAATATGTTTACTGATCCATAAATATTCCCACGATTTGATAACCTTTTATCTAAATCTGCATCACAGTCAAAGGTAATGTTAAAACTCAAGTAACTAAAGTAATTATGACTGTGCATCATTTTACAATTAATAGCAATATTTTCCAGTAACGTGTATTTTGAAGTTTGCAAATTTTAGCCACCCTCCGGTGGAGTTTAACTGTACTTGGTTATTTTGAATTGAAGTGCACCAGCGGAATCTTCTACCTTGTGGCCGTTAACGTTCCGGTTACCTGCCTTGGCCGTTGATGTAAATTGAGGCAGTGTATTTTCCTCATCGTGTTGTCGCTGTCCAGCACGGTGTGTAGTTTGACAGCTCAATGTATAATTGGTTGTGGGCGCCAATACCTTCTCCTTTGTTCCATTCAACTCCCTGTTGTGTGCAGGTCGGGTGAAGCGGAGATTATCTTGTCAGGGGGTGTGTTGGCTGTCTGTCGGTTGGGTTGTCGTCGGATCGACAATGGTTGGGCCAACTGTCTGTCCCACCTAAGGGAGCGTTAGTGTTTGAATTCCAAGCCGACCCTAGGAACTTCTGAGCGCCCTTGGGTGTACTGCTTTTCTTGTTTGTTCTTGTTGTTTGTACTTGTATGGCTTCTTGCCGATTTTTAGAGTAAGATTTCGCTTAAGGTGTCAGATGGTTTGGGCCTTCAGCCTAATTTAAGAACTGTTTTACGTAAAGCCTTTGTCATTTTTAAAATTAATGTTATTGTGTCTTAAGTGTTGGGCCTTCAGCCGATTTTGAATTTAAGTTGTTTGATCTTAAGTGTCACATTCTTTGGGTCTTCAGCTTAATTAAGGAACTTTTGGTAAACATTTTTGGCATACAGTGATCAATAGATTATTATATTTTAACTACAGTTCAGTCTTGATCGCAGCAATTATGTCTCAATAACATAGGGGACCGTTTTCGGTTATATTTATATAAACATCTTCAGACCCATGGGCTCCCTTGGAGGATGGTAGGCGGAGCTCTCTTCAGCTGCTACGAAGTCAACTGATCAGTTATTGAGACATAAGTGTTCTGATCAAGACTGAACTTTAGTTAAAATATAATTAAGGAACTGTTTTAAGGCCTTGCCTTTTTTAAATTAAACTGATCTTGCCCTTAACACATGAGATTGTACGGCGCATTCAACCGCTAATTAAGTTCCGAAATTAGAACTGTGCTCTTTTTTTTAATTTCTTGGCTCTTGTGATGTTTGATAAAATGAAAGATTGTATGTTCGAGTGTAAATGACAGCCCGTTATTTTGGCCTCTTTCCACAACTTAAACTACCTGTCCTGTCCTGCGGGCTTAGCAGGGCGTCTTCCATTCCCGAATTGCTCAAAAAATGGTTAAAATGGCTCTGAGCGCTATGGGACTTAACTTCTGAGGTCGTCAGTCCCCTATAACAGAACTACTTAAACCTAACTAACCTAAGGACATCACACACATCTATGCCCGAGGCAGGATTCGAACCTGCGACCATAGCGGTCGCGCGGTGCAAGACTGTAGCGCCCAGAACCGCTCGGTCCGAATTGCATCGCGAATACAAATGCTATGTTAGAACGGTATATGACTCCTTTCCCTGCTGAGGTAGGTTTGTAGGTTATTTCAATTTGCCAGATATCCCTACAGAGACTGCGGTGTTCTCGTATAAATTCTTCAGTGCATTTATTAGGTGTGTAGGACATCACTTATGTTTCATGATACCATACAGTTTTTCCTCCGCAAATACTGTCCAAAAAATTTTGTGGTCAATAAAAGCCAAGTGAGATCCCACATTAAGAAAACTTCGATGAATTAGTAGAGCGGATAGTTAGCCGGGTGGTCCAGTATTCTGCCTTAATGGTGCTATTCGGCTTGGCATTTCGCCGACAGAGAAGACGTCGGTAGAAAATGCTCAGAACTGATGCGTCGCCTTCCTCTCCTACGCATCCACACACCCACACACACATTAACACCCGCTTTTGCTACTGCTCTCGGTGCAGTACCCCTCATAATCGCCGCTCGGCGTATAATCGCCTCGCACGGCCTGGATTTAGGACTTATCTCGCTGCCACCAGCTGCGGCCCATTAACCCCACTTGGCCCCTGCCTGCTCAACAACAGGCCAACTGCCCACCCCCGTCCCTCCCCTCTCCCACTTTTCTCGCCACCGTTACGGCACGGCATAACAGGGTCAGACTGTGGTGTCACCGCCAGACACCACACTTGCTAGGTGGTAGCTTAAATCGGCCGCGGTCCATTAGTACATGTCGGACCCGCGTGTCGCCACTGTCAGTACTTGCAGACCTAGCGCCACCACATGGCAGGTCTAGAAAGACGGACTAGCACTCGCCCCAGTTGTACGACGACATTGCTAGCGACTAGACGTACGAAGCCTTCCTCTCATTTGACGAGAGACAGTTAGAATAGCCTTCAGCTAAGTTAATGGCTACGACCTAGCAAGGCGCCATTTGTAACATTGCGTGTATCGCATTCACTAATTATCCCGTTCCAGAAATCACGCCAGTCGGCGTGTGTGTACGCGTGCCTTTCTATCGGCTACCCGTCACTGTGGACTGGCTGCCTTGACAGTCAACACAGACTGCATTCACCCTGTGTGCTTGAAATTGGTGACAGTGTATTTGCAGCGGAACGTAATGTAAGTCGAGAAAAATTAGGCGGACTAACAGAGTAGCCTAATCACTGTCGTACAAACACTATTAAGGGGGGTAGAGCGTCGAACGGGCCGACTTGGAACAGGAGAGGCCCCACAGGACATTTTAATTTCCACTGTCTGTACTTTCACAAATAAATTCATAAGACTTTGTCAGCACGACCAGGAAGGATTCAGGATTCACACTCATTGCAGTGGAAGTAAGAACACATAACGAAGTAATTTTTTTTTACGTGTCAAAATTCATCATTTTTTCACTTTCTAATGGCAGCATTTGTTGCTATAGGTACACTTTTCTTCATATGTTATAGAGATTCTTCGATGAATTTTGCGCAGCATACATACCATACTTACAGGTGCACGAAACTCTAGAATTTATTTAATTTATGAAAAAACGAATGAACTGTTGTATTTTAAACTTAATGTTTACAAAAAAAACAGAAATTTTATAGGTAATTACCTCAATTTTATTTTTAATATATTTGGAAAATTCTAGAGTTTCATACATCTTTAAGTATGGTTTGTATGCTGTGCAGAATTCATCGAAGAATCTCTCTTACTTCTGAAGAAAAGTGTACGTACAGCAACAAATACTGCCATTAGTAAGTGAAAAAATGATGAAATTTCACATGTAAAAAAAAATATCATTTCGTTATGTTTTCGAACTTCCACTGCTATGAGTGTGGATTGTAAATCCTTCCTGGTCATGCTGACAAAGTTTTATGAATTTATTTGTGAAAGTACAGACAGTGGAAATTAAAATGTCCTGTGGTGCCTCTCCTGCTCCAAGTCGGCCCGTTTGACGCCCTACCCCACAGCTTTACTTCTGCCAGTACCCCGTCTCCTACCTTCCAAGTAAAGCTGTGAGTACCGGACGTGAGTCGTGCTTCGGTAGCTCAGATGGTAGAGCACTTGCCCGCGAAAGGCAAAGGTCCCGAGTTCGAGTCTCGGTCGGGCACACAGTTTTAATCTGCCAGGAAGTTTCATATCAGCGCACACTCCGCTGCAGAGTGAACATCTCATTCTGGAAACATCCCCCAGGCTGTGGCTAAGCCATGTCTCCGCAATATCCTTTCTTTCAGGAGTGCTAATTCTGCAAGGTTCGCAGAAGAGCTTCTGTAAAGTTTGGAAGGTAGGAGACGGGGTACTGGCAGAAGTAAAGCTGTGAGTACCGGACGAGAGTCGTGCTTCGGTAGCTCAGATGGTAGAGCACTTGCCCGCGAAAGGCAAAGGTCCCGAGTTCGAGTCTCGGTCGGGCACACAGTTTTAATCTGTCAGGAAGTTACAATGATTTCTTTTTTTCCCTTTGACTGACCATGGTGTCCATAGTTGGCTTGTAATTACTCGCTCACAGACCACACCTACATCCCACTCAAAGGCAAAAAAACGACGCACCACGATGGAATTACCTGAATGGGACGGAAATCGGTAGATGTAATGTACATATACGGTCAAACAAATAATCACAGTTACAGAGAAATTGGATCATTTATTCAAGAGAAAGAGCTTCACAAGCTCAGCAAGTCAACAACACGTTGGTCCTCCTCTGGCCCTTATCTAAGCAGTTATTTGGCTTAGCATTGATTGGTTCAAATGGTTCAAATGGCTCTGAGCACTATGGGACTCAACATCTGTGGTCATCAGTCCCCTAGAACTTAGAACTACTTAAACCTAACTGATCTAAGGACATCACACACATCCATGCCAGAGGCAGGATTCGAACCTGCGACCGTAGCGGTCACGCGGTTCCAGACTGAAGCGCCTCGAACCGCACGGCCACAACGGCCGGCATTGATTGACAGAGTTGTTGGGTGACCTCCTTAACGATATCTTGCCAAATTCTGTCCAATTCGCGCGTTACATCGCTAAAATGGCGAGCTCGTTGGAGGGCCCTGCCTGTAAAGCTCCGAACGTTCTCAACTAGGGAGAGATCCGGCGACCTTACTGGACAAGATTAGGCAAGCACGAAGACAAGTAGAAACTCTCGTCGTGTGCGGGCGGCCATTATCTTGCCGAAATGTGAACCTCGGTTGGTGTGCCACGAAAGACAGCAAAACGAGGCGTAGAATATCGTCCACGTACCGCTGTGCTTTAAGGATGCCGGGGAAGACAACAAAAGGGGTCCTATTATGAAATGAAATTGTGCCCGAGACCATCGCTCCGGGCCATGTGACTGTTGGTATCTCACAACTGTCTGGGCCGTCTCCAGACACATGTTTGCTGATAATCGGTGCTCATTTCGCAGCTGGACTCGTCACTGGAAGCAATTCTACTCCAGTCAATGAGAGTCCGGGCCGAAGATGTTTCTAGAGGTGATGATGATGATGATGTTTGGTTTGTGGGGCGCTCAACTGCGTGGTTATCAGCGCCCGTACAATTACCCAATCTTTGCTCAGTCCAATTTCGCCACTTTCCTGGATGATGATGAAATGATGAGGACAACACAAACACCCAGTCATCTCGAGGCAGGGAAAATCCCTGACCCCGCCGGGAATCGAACCCGGGACCCCGTGCTCGGGAAGCGAGAACGCTACCGCGAGACCACTAGCGGCGGACATAGTTTCTAGAGGTGTCCCACACAGCGGTGGGATACCAAATTATGGTCTGGGGTGCCATTTCTATTCATGGCAGGATCATTTTGATTGTAAACCGCGGAACCCTTGTATTCTACACCTCGTTTTGTTGTACTTCATGGGAAGCCATGCTGGACTTACATTCCAGCAAGATAATGCGCGCCCGCACACGGCAACCCTGGCTGCCGTGTTATGGGCCAGCTCGGGATTTTGACGATCTACCCCGCCAACTGGAGACAACTTGGCACGATATCCCTCAGGACGCGTCCAACAGCTCTGTGAATCAGTGCCAAACTGTTTGCATAAGGGCAGGAGGAGGACCAATAAGTTACTGACGCGCTCAGGTGTGAAGCTTTTTCTGAAATTGTAATCATTTATCTGTCTGTACATGTATATCACTTCTGTTGACTTCTGTCCCATTCGGATACTTCCTTCGTGCCTTATAGTGTTCTTCAATACGTCACCAGTACGCTGGATATCTGATACTGAAGCAATGTTGCGTATTTATAGTTATATGTTTTTAAAGCAGTCAGTTATGTGACCCAGGTAGACAACCGAGTCCACGCGTGGCGCATATCTGGCAACACTTGTTTGTCGTGTGTTGGGGGAATCTCGTAGGATGGCCGCTTCTTGGGGCAGGATCTCAGGGCGACTCCGGTAAGCTGGAATTCCGCGAAGAAGGCAAATTCTTTCGTCGTTGTCGTAAGGGCTTGGCAAGCTGGGAGGAGTCAGTGCAGCGGATTCACTGAAGGCAACAGTCAAGGGCCATCGGTTTTGCAGACGGAGACGGAACCAGATCTCATTGGTAGACAGGCAGTGTCATAGGAGAGACGTATGTAGCACCGCCTCCATCTGAAGGCCTGGGCCTGTGGTCACGACGCCCGATCTGTGCCCGGGGCCAGCGATTCGAGATATTCGTGTTCGGGTCTTGCGGCGTGCGTCACTGTACTGGACGCCGCAGGTTTTACGCCACAGTGGCCGTCTCCGGACCATGCTATTTCACGCTGGTTTAATAATTCCTAACTGCGCGTTTACATACGAGAGGGTACCCGAGAGTAGCCGAACTTTTTTCACTTATTTATTTGCATTTTAATCAAAAACCAATCTCCTTCAAAGCACAATCCAATTGCACTAATACTTTTGTCTTATCTTTTATTTCATTTTCAAAACATTGTTTAAATTCATCTTTTGCGATGACTGGCAGCTCCTCCGTGGTTTTTTTCCCCTCAGCAACATCCAGAAAAATGCTTTCCTTTCATGTCTCTTTTCATTCTAGAAAACAAAAAAAGTCGTACAGGATAAGGTCGGGTGAGCATGGGGGCTGAGAAATAGGGGTTATACCATTTTTTATCAAGAAGGGTGTGAGACAGGGCTGTGTGAGGGGGGGGACATTGTTATGATGGAAAAACCAGTCATGCGACTGCCACAAATCACGCGCTTCCACCACACACTGTTGTGCAGTATTTTCAAAACTTCCAAGCAAAAAGTCTGGTTAAATGTCTGACCCTGCAGAACAAAATTTGAATGGGCGACACCTCTCATATCGAAAAATCAAATCAGCATTGTTTCAATGCTTGATTTCACTCGGCAGGCTTTCTTAGGGCAGGGCGAACTTGGAAGTCTCCCACTGCCTTGATTGTTGCTCCGATTCGGGATAGTATGCATAGCACCAAGTTTCGTCACTAGCCTATCGGAGCAGCTCGATGGCGGATGTCGGACACTCACTTATTCAGTAATTTAATTTAACGGGCAACTGCATTTGTATGCGTCAGATTGTGCGTCTACTGCGTAAATAAAGTCCCTCGTCAGATAATATTAGAAACACTTTTGGTAGAGTACTTGTCCTCGAAAGGCAAAGGTCCCGAGTTCGAGTCTCGGTCCGGCACAAAGTGTCAATCTGCCAGGAAGTTTCATATCAGAGCACACTCCGCTGCAGAGTGAAAATCTCATTCTGGAAACATCCCCAAGACTGTGGCTAAGCCATGTCTTCCAATACCCTTTCTGCAAGGTTCACAGGAAAGCTTCTGTAAAGTTTGGGAGGTAGGAGACGAGGTACTGGCAGAAGTAAAGCTGTGAGGACGGGGCGTGAGTCGTGCTTGGGTAGCTCAGTTGGTAGAGCACTTGCCCGAGAAAGGCAAAGGTCCCGAGTTCGAGCCTCGGTCCGGCACACAGTTTTAATCTGCCAGGAAGTTTCAGTGTGGTTACTTTTGGATGCACCGACGTACGTGCAAGCTCTCGACAACACATGACATGAAATACTAGTGTTACAAAAGTGCTTGACATTGACGCTAAGCCGAAATTAGCTAAACGGACGATTAAATAAACATCTCATTATAGCCTGTTACGCGTCATCGTAAATGGAAGAAATTTGTGCAAGATTTGGTAGATAGGATATCCGCAACTCAGAGGCACAATAATTAATTTAGAGACATCCGCTTCAGTCGTGGTTAATATTTATCTAGACCACGACCGGTTTCGAGATTTTAAAATCCCATCTTCAGGTGTATGAAATTATAGTATTTAGTAATACATAACCGACTGCATGATGCGTATTAACAAACACCTGAAGGTGGGATTTTAAAATATCGAAACTGGTTTAAATAAACATTAATATAGCTGAAGCGGATGCCTCTAAAATAATTAGCATGAAAGAATATTAGGATGTGGTGTATCATCATTTGCTGTCAGTAATGGTCTCGTCGCTACGTTACTGTCCCATTCAGTGCACGTAGTCAATTTTGGATGTATAAATACTGTGCCAGGTAAAATTTGCGCCCACAAAAAATCAGTAAAATTTGCGCCCAGTGTTCCTGGAAACTGCCTGCTCACTAAGTCACAGCAACAACTCTCTCTCATTAAAGATTATTACTTTTACTTAATATGCGATTCATAATGTTGATACATCTTCTACTTGGTAATTATGACAAAAATATGCAGAATTACAATCATAAAGAATTTTTTCTTTTTCTTTTCAGGTTTCGAAGTAACATATAGAGGCCGCACACAAGTAGCGTTAAGAGTGGGAGGAGTAGCTAGGTAGAACTTATGTTACCTATTGATATGCATAATCTTGGCATTTTAGTTAGCATGCCAAAGTATATTATGTACATTACATGTCATTACGGACTACATGTTATTTTATATTTATTTTAAAGTACCGTTTGCCGCGCGGGGTAGCCACGCGGTCTGAGGCCCTTGTCACGGTCCGTGCGGCTCCCCCCATCGGAGGTTCGGTTGTACACAGCGTAAGTTAGTTTAAGTTAGCTTAAGTAGTGTGTAGGCTTAGTAGTTTGGTCCCATAAGACCTTACCACAAATTTCCAAAGTACGGTTTGTGAAGTAGAAGAATAACGTCTAGCTAAAATTTCAAGTTAGTGATTCGGATCTCATGCTTTCCACAGTATTTTATGAAGAATCGGTAGTAAGTAAAAATTTGTGTTTCTGACAGAAAATAAATTATGGTGACTGACGATTGTAAAAATTCCGGCGCTAGAGTTCTTGTTCGAGAATCAGTCGTTATTATAAAGTTCACACAAGAGCCCTGCCGGACCAGCTGCGGAGTATTTCTTCGACCTCTCCTGGGCGCGGTTTCCAGAACACCGCAAAAGTTCAGCTCCACTCGGCACACTGTGAGACGCTGAACGGTGGAACCAGCGGCTCTTGCGAAATGTTGGTAAGGAATTAAATTTACAAAGCGAACGCCTGGCCAGAAACACAGCATGAAACACAGTGAGTCGTCATAAGCACAGAAAACCAGTCCAAAGTGGACAGCCGAGCTGAGTGGCCGCGTGGTTTGAGGCACCATGTCACGGATTGCGAGGCCCCTCCTACCGGAGTTTCGCTTCTTCCCTCGGGTATAAGTGTATGTGAAGTTAAAATCTTCTGGGTCTATGGCCGCGTCATGTTTCTTCTAAAATGTTCGACGTTTCGACCCTTGTGCTGGGATCTTCTACATCTACATCTACATTTATACTCCGCAAGCCACCCAACGGTCGTGTGGCGGAGGGCACTTTACGTGCCACTGTCATTACCTCCCTTTCCTGTTCCAGTCGCGTGTCTTCCTCAGGATCCTTTGGTGTCCATAGTGTTCTAGCAGTAGTGGACACCAAAAGATCCAGAGGAACATCCCAGCAGAGGGGTCGGAAAGTCGAACATTTTAGAAGAAACATGACGCGGCCTAATAACCCAGAAGATGTTCAGTGACAACGGCCACGAAAGCCTGCAGAAAGTGTATGTGCTGTTCTTAGCATAAGCCAGTTTAATTTAGTTTAAGTAGTGTGTAATTCTAGGGACCTATAAACACAGCAGTTTCGTCCCTTAGGAATTCACACACACATTTTTTTCCAAAGTGGACACCGAAAGACAGAAAACTGTACAGCTAGTAAAAATAGAACAATGTATTGAATGGCGCGTTGCGAAGGCTTTGATAGGTGAGAGGCAAGTGCATGAACGTGACAACGTGCGTGTGTTAAGTGTCCAACCTCACCAGAGAGCCCACCCGATGTAGCCTCTGCTCGCGGCGTCTAGGCTGTGCAGCTGCGAAACTCTCTTCTCGCCAGCCGCGTTGTCTGAGACACTGTCGATACTGCATCCTGAGCCTGCAAGGGGGGAGGGGGGCGATTTGGGGTGCAAGATACTGTGTGGGAGGTGATTCTTCAGTAAGCAACAGCCATCTTTTTTATGGAGGGCACACTTTCAAGAATACGGACTGGTGGGTACTTGCAAAGGAGTAGTTACACCCCAACCAAAAATCAAGTCTAAAAACAATGGCGCAAAATGATTTAAAACACGGAGTTCAGTCCTGTCAATCGATTACACTACTGGCCATTAATACTGCTACACCAAGAAGAAATGCAGATGATAAACGGGTATTCATTGGACAAATATATTATACTAGAACTGACATGTGATTATAATTTCAAGCGATTTGGGTGCATAGATCCTGAGAAAGCAGTACCCAGAACAACCACCTCTGGCCATAATAACGGCCTTGATACGCCTGGGCATTGTGTCAAACAGAGCTTGGATGGCGTGCACAGGTACAGCTGCCCATGCAGCTTCAACACGATACCACAGTTCATCAAGAGTAGTTACTGGCGTATTGTGACGAGACAGTTCCTCGGCCACCATTGACCAGACGTTTTCAATTGATGAGCGATCTGGAGAATGTGCTGGCCAGGGCAGCAGTCGAAAATTTTCTGTATCCAGAAAGGCCCGTACGGTCGTGCATTATCTTGCTGAAATGTAGGGTTTCGCAGGGATCGAATGAAGGGTAGAGCCACGGGTCGTAACACATCTGAAATGTAACGTCCACCGTTCAAAGTGCTGTCAATGCGAACAAGAGGTGACCGAGACGTGTAACCAATGGCACCCCATACCATAACGCCGAGTATGGCGATGACGAATACACGCTTCCAATGTGCGTTCACCGCGATGTTACCAAACACGGATGCGACCATCAGGATGCTGTAAACAGAACTTGGATTCATCCGAAAAAATGAAGTTTTGCCATTCGTGCACCGAGGTTCGTCGTTGAGTACACCACCGCAGGCGCTCCTGTCTGTGATGCAGCGTCAAGGGTAACCGCAGCCGTAGGCTCCGAGCTAATAGCCCATGCTGCTGCAAACGTCGTCGAACTCTTCGTGCAGAGGGTTGTTGTCTTGCAAACGTCCCTGTTGTGGACTGACAAGACAGCCAGTCCACAGTGACGGGTAACCGAAAGGCACGCGTTTACACACGCCGGCTGGCGTTAGGTCTGAAACAGGATACGTAATGAATGTTATAAAGAAAAGTACGTAGCTGCTGGAATACTTAACTTTAATCCATCATTTGTGTACAGCATTCTTGATGATACAAGTGAGACTCTCTCTAGAAATGGTTAATGGCGCCTTGCTAGGTCGTAGCCATGGACTTAGCTGAAGGCTAATCTAACTATCTCTCGGCTAATGAGAGAAAGGCTTCGTCAGTGTAGTCGCTAGCAAAGACGTCCGTACAACTGGGGCGAGTCCTAGTACGTCTCTCTAGACCTGCCGTGTGGTGGCGCTCGGTCTGCAATTACTGACAGTGGCGACACGCGGGTCCGACATGTACTAATGGACCGCAGCCGATTTAAAGCTACCACCTAGCAAGTGTGGTGTCTGGCGGTGACACCACAGTCTCCATCTGTTGACTCAGGGATCGAGACGTGGCTGCACGATCCGTTACAGCCATGCGGATAAGATGCCTGTCATGTCGACTGCTTGTGATACGAGTCCGTTGGGATCCAGCACGGCGTTCCGTATTACCCTCCTGAACCCACCGATTCCATATTCTGCTAACAGTCATTGGATCTAGACCAACGCGAGCAGCAATGTCGCGATACGATATACTGCAATCGCGATAGGCTACAATCCGACCTTTATCAAAGTGGGAAAGGCGATGGTACGCGTTTCTCCTCCTTACACGAGGCATCAGAACAACGTTTCACCAGGCAACGCCGGTCAACGGCTGTTTGTGTATGAGAAATCGGTTGGAAACTTTCCTCGTGTCAGCACGTTGTAGGTGTCGCCACCGGTGCCAACCTTGTGTGAATGCTCTGAAAAGTTATCATTAGCATATCACAGCGTCTTCTTCCTGGCGGTTAAGTTTTGAGTCTGTTGCACGTCATCTTCGTGCTGTAGCAATTTTAATGGTCAGTAGTGTATGTTGTGATGCATGTACTGAGATCTTTGAACCACTGTTATGAGCTTAAGCAGTCTCTGTAACGATTACTTTTTTCTGTCAAGAATAGCAACAATGTCATCAACAAGTACTCTGTTTAGGATACTCTACCATGCGTGATGTTGGCCATAGAGCTATTGATCACTTAGCTACCACGTCTCAAATTAGTGGAATATCGTGGTAATAATATCGTGTAAAATGCCAATACAAAATTATCTGCTTGAAAAGTGTTCGCAGTTTCGAATACGAATAACAATGAGCTGTATAGGGAATTGATGACAGTGAAAATTTGTGCCGAAGCGGGAATCGAACCCGTATTTCCTGCTTTACGCGAGCAGTCGCCTTAACCACTCTGGCTACCCGTGCACGATTCCCGGCAGACCCAAACTTCCATATGTCGTCGTTCCTGCGTCACAGCCTGTACTCGAACACACATTATGATGTCCTGTACAGGGGAGTACTTTTTAATTGAGAGTCTGGTGTCGGCGGATAAATACAATATTGCAGTGCCTGTGCGGACATGCCTTCATGTTCGAAGGAACACTGCATCGTTCTTCTTAACAGCACAGGCACTGAAACATCATAAAATTATTTAGTTTTTGTGGGTAAGTTGTTTCAAGACCCGCCAGGTTAGCCGAGAGCGCTAATGCGGTGCTTCCTGGACTCGGGTAGGCGCGCCGGCCCCGGATCGAATCGGCTCGGCGGATTACCGATGTCGGCCGGTGTGTCGACCAGCCCGGATGTGGTTTTTAGGCGGTTTTCACATCCCGCTAGGCGAATACCGGGCTGGTCCCCACGTTCCACCTCTGTTCCACGACTCGTAGACATCTGAACACGTTCGCACTATTCCATGGATTGCACTAGAGGCAGACTGCTTGGGTACACTAATTCCGTCCCGGGGGGGGGGGGGGGAGGGGGGGAGTGGGGGAGGGAGGTACGGGGTGGCGGCAGGAAGGGCATCCGGCCACCCCTTAAAACTAACCTTGCCAAATCCGTTGCTAAACGTGCCAACCCTGCGAAACTGCGGGACAAGTCGCCAGCAAAAGAAAGAAAGAAAGAAAGGTAAGTTGTTTCAAGGAAATTACCTGTTACGAGACGTTGAAGTCACAGCGCAGCCGAATCAGCCGCAGCGCCCAATTTCATGTAGTGACAATAAGTCTCGTGATTTCGGGACTCACTCACCTGCAACAAAAACGAATTTCATTGGTATAGGAAAATGCAATCAGGGTGCAGACTCTCTCTTCTGGAAGTCTGTTCCCAAGATTATATCATACATTTGCAGTATACTGTATTACAATAGCGCCATCCAAATAGTCCGATTTGTCTCAGCACAAATACTACGTTCCAATGTTTCAGGCACTTTCAGAATTTCAAGGAGTGTATTCCACTCATCTCTGTCAACGGCTTTGTCTCTCTTTAACCTATCTTATGTGGTAAGTCATAGGGTCAGTACGGTCCAGTGCGTTCCTTCATTCTTTCAGAGTCCAAAGTAATCTTCCCGGATGTTGGCTAATTTCTCGTCAGCACTACCACTTTAGCCTTTAGATTGTCTCTAACTAGTAAACTCAATTCTCAAATTAAGAGGAATATTTATGTGCAGAAGCCAAGTGTGTAGATATTTCTTATGGTATGTACATGAAAAAGGAAATTTATCAGCTCACCTCATTAAATTTTGCAAAATAATGCACAAGTTCGCCCCAGTTGGAACAGTGACTTATAAATTAGCGTTGCCAGTAAAGAGACTATAGCTCAGTGCTATCCTTGTCGCCACTGTTGGATCTGCGACAAACGAATTGGCCATGCAGCTGCGCCACCAGTGCGCGACAGCACACCTAAGACGTATGCAGCAAAGTGTGTTAAGGGGCTCCGGAAAGGCTCAAAATCATGAAAAGTTCAATTTTTACTTTTATGCGTTTTCAGAATCTGCAGACTATTACCTTTTAATAGATATATAATTTATTCAATTCCGAAGACTACAACTATTTTTAAATTTTTTTTGAAATGTGTTCTACATGGGCGTGACCCACTGTGGCGCTGTTAAACTGCTGTCAAATGGTGTTATTATTAACGTCCGTGTTCATCAGGTACATTTTAGTGATGTGAGATAAAGTATGTGTTGTGGCTAACCTGTGATGGTTCAATATATATTGCTGGTGTGATTGTCGATTGTTTCATGTTTATTTACTCTGTCGTTATCTCGAAAATATTCGTAATTAATTCTGTTTCTTGAGTCTCTGTTTTGTTGAAGTATAATAATAGGTAAAAGTAAAGTTGCTGTTGCGACTTTCAATGATGGCAACATTGTAAGGTGCAAGGTATTTAGAAATATGGGAATGAAGATAGGTTCTAACATGGTACGAGCGATGCTTGCTTTAGACAAGGAACGCCTTCGGGCTGCAGACAGGGCTGTAAAGGGTCTAGAAATACAAGCAAGAGTAAACACGAGGAGGAACAAGAGGAAGCTGGAGGAGGAGTTTGCAGAGGATGAAGATAATCCATCCTATGGACTTGGAATGCACTAAAAAGTTAATCCAATCTTTGTCGCTCGATTCCCAAAACTTTTATATTCTCATACTAATTACATGTTTTCTAAGGATCTTCCAAACATATTTGTTTCAAACTTTCAGTAAATGTTACACAGTAGCTTCTGCATAATTTAACACAGCCTTTGTCCAAAAAACTGTATATTTTTGAATATATAAATAAAAAATTGGAAAAAAATGTTGTGAATTTTCATTACAATTGAAAAAGAATCATCTTTAATAACTGAACTAAAATTTTGTAAAATCCCTGTGTTAAGTTGTAGCCCATATTCCAATAAATAATCTGTAAAAAGTTCAACTTCCTACCTCAAATACTTTGTGAGGAAAGATGTAATTTATAAGCGTTATTTTAACATTGCAAGTATAGGGCATTCCGGAGCCCCTTAAGATTTACGGAACCTGTAGCACAACACCAGCACAAACATTTTTAGTAAATCTGCGAATATATCCAGCCGATAGAATCGCCATATACTGTATAGAGCTGCATACGTAAGTCCATAGGTAAAGGTAAAAGCGAGCGTCCCTTGTGGTGGGGGAAGTACCTTGCCATGGGGGAACTATCTAAAATCTTTCTCTTAGCAAATTAGCTTCTTGGTTCATTTTTTTTCCATCGTAGGTAGATTACCCGTCCTTAGAGTGAGACATGAAGTTCGTGGAACGGAGTACGTATGTCGATCAACAGACGGCACACAGCATTGAACGTTACATGTTAATTTTTGTTGCTATTTGCTACTTATGACTTCTAGTTGCGCCTGAAATCGCAGTTATGTACAGTAAACATGCACCATCATTTGTAACAAATACCTGATATCAATCTCTAGCCAACAGGCTACATGGGTCCCAGAAAGGAGAGAATGAGAAGGTGGGACAGGTCACTGGAGAACAAATCAGGAATAAAGCGCAATTAAAGACCTGGAGGCGCAGTACGGGGATCAGAGATTCTTACTATAGGGGCTCTGGTCAGAAAGGAAAGGAACAGCAGTATATCAACTAAAGTACTGGCATGATCCATTTCACAAAGGCACACGAACTGTACCCTGGGTGTCTGCACAAAATCAGCAAACGTTAGACAGATTCGCAATGTGAGGGGGTGGTACAACTGGTCACATTTTGTTAGTTTGATCTCTAAACAGAGGTATCCGCGGCAACCTCACAGTAGAAGTCTATCTTCGATTAGCTTTGAGAAAGCCCGATTTCTGGGCAGCTTCAAATAACGTTGCTAACCAGATACCACACAGGGAACGTCTAAAGTTCAGGGCAAAAAGGAATGTAAACAGATGACGCGTTAAGCACATAAACTATTCCTGTAGTCTCACTGTCAGGTAACAGCAAAAACGAAAAAACAAGTAGAAATAACTCAGAAGCCAAGATCGCTTAAATACTGTTTACTAGATGACCGATTTCAACACACTAAAGGTGCCGTCATCGGATCTGTGAAGATATAACATGACAGGTTTGAGGGAGGCCTTACATGAGTTACACTATATACGTTACTATTAGTACAGTACCACATACCTGAATGTAGCTTAACATGTATAAATCATTTGGATATAACGATACATGAGACAGACCAGCTGATATAAAATCATTGTCTCAGAACTAAAAATTAAAAAACAACTGCTCTCATGGTCATTCTATTAGATCAGATATATAAAACCGAAGTTACAAGATAAAACTATTCGACACATGACCGCAGCTCCGATGACGGCACCTTTAGTGGGTTGAAACCGGTTATCCAGTGAACAGTATTTAAGCGATCTTGGCTTTTGAATTATTTCTACAACAGAGTGATCGCCCCAAAATACACTATGTGTTCACTGGAAACCAAATATTACGTCATACTGTAAAAACGTATGGCCTGATTCAGTTGCCCCTATCAATAGGTTTAATGCAACCTACAGTACTTTCAAATACGACGCAGAAGATTTTCATATTCTCTCGCTCACTATACATGCAAACTTTTAGTCCTACAGAATAAATGGTTAGGAAATTTTTGTAGGAAATTTAGTATGGCTAAATTTTGCACAAATTCGTTTCCTATGACAAACTCAAAAACTGTTGCGCCCGCAAAAACGTATCCCAGTAAAAAATTTAATTACATTACATTTTCTACAAAAATGACCTGTTTATTTTTTCTATAGGACTAACAGTGGCAATGAGAGAGTATGAAAATGTCGCGCATGGTTTTTGAATGCATTGTGGGTCGAAACCTATCAGCAAGGGCAGCTCTGTCACCCTGTATACCATTAGATGGGTAGGCAAACGTTATTCAGTACCTTGAAGGAAACAAGAGCAGATATCCAACACATGTTAGCAGGCTGAAAATCTAAATTCCATACCGGCGTTCGCCAAGGAGTGGACTCCCCCCCCAACCCCATGTTTAACATGGTTCTGCAAAAAAATTTCAAGACAGAAGAAAAGAAAGCAACCCAGTATTAAAAAGACCAGAGAATCAACGTGAAGTGTCCAGTTTTCGCTGACGATCTCGCAGTCCAAAAACAATAGAGCAGAATACAAATTTGCCGTGGAGAAGCCTCACCACCTTCACCTGTCCATGTTAGGCAAAATTTTGTGCCTGACCCATGTAGTACTATCACCGTCAGAGGGTGATACGGGACTACAAGTCCCACCGCCACACCTCCAAAGTGAATTGCAGTGACGCAGTCACTGCCTTGTGTAAATTTACTGCCTCACCAACACAGTTCGACCGCAATAGTCCGGTGATGCTGTATTGTAACATATCATCCCGGGACTACAAGTCCATTAAAAAAAAAAAAAAAAACCTCATGAAACATCACAGAAAACTGGCCTACAAATCCTAAAACTGGCCTACAAATCCTTTCACAAGTTATGCACTTCAGATAGCTAGGAGAGATCACCCAACACCAGAAATGAACACAATAGCCAATCAAGTACGAATCTCTAAATTAAAAAAAGCATGTAAGCTCACGTGGAGTCACTACAATAAAAAAATCTGTCTCCATCAATGCAAAACTAAGACGTTACGATGGGAAGCAATAGTAAAGGACTAGCCGCGTTATATGCCACTTTGTTAATACTTGATTGATTTGTGAAGTCCTCTCCTTTCCTTAACATAATGTTTTGCTAAGTGGTTTATGAGGCCCGGGGATTGATTTATGACACCCCAGAGATGATCTGTCCTCATAAGAAACCCCCCATCCATCCCCTCCTCCTCCTCCCCCCACCCCTCTCGGAAGCACCACCCCTTACCCGTCACCCTTGTCGGTACAAGCACACATTCTGGCCATGGTTATTCCAATAGCCCCTACAATACTATCAATTTCATTGACTAATTAATTAAATCGATAAAGTAATGAACCCTCAAGCTACCCGTACCCTTCCTCCACTGGAAACTGATGGATCTCTGCTGGAGAGGAGTGATCTCATGGCAGGAAATTCAATATCACAGCATAGGATATGTTGTTTATTTGTTGTTGTTGTGGTGGTATTCAGTCCTGAGACTGATTTGATGCAGCTCTCCATGCTACTCTATCCTGTGCAAGCTTCTTCATCTCCAAGTACCTACTGCAACCTACATCCCTCTGAATCTGCTTGGTGTATTCATCTCTTGGTCTCCTTCTACTTTCTGACACTTAAATCTACACTCGATGTTAACAAATTTCTCTTCTTCGGAAACGCTTTCCTTGCCATTGCCAGTCTACATTTTATATCCTCTCCGACCATTATCAGTTATTTTGCTCCCCAAATAGCAAAACTCCTTTACTACTTTAAGTGTCTCATTTCCTAATCTAATTCCCTCAGCATCACCCTACTTAATTCGACTACATTCAATTATCCTCGTTTTGCTTTTGTTGATGTTCATCTTATATCCTCCTTTCAAGACACTATCCATTCCGTTCAACTGCTCTTCCAAGTACTTTCCTGTCTCTGACAGCATTACAATGTCATCGGTGAACCTCAATGTTTTTTATATTTCTTCTCCATGGATTTTAATACCTACTCCGAATTTTTCTTTTGTTTCCTTCACTGCTTGCTCAATATACAGATTGAATAACATCGGGAATAGGCTACACCCCTGTCTCACTCCCTTCCCAACCACTGCTTCCCTTTCATGTCCCTCGACTCTTATAACTGCCATCTGGTTTCTGTACAAATTGTAAATAGCCTTTTGCTCCCTATATTTTACCCGTGCCACCTTCAGAATTTGAAAGAGAGTATTCCAGTCAACATTATCAAAAGCTTTCTCTAAGTCTACAAATGCTAGAAACGTAGGTTTGCCTTTCCTTAATCTAGCTTCCAAGATAAGTCGTATTGTCAATATTGTCTCATGTGTTCCAATATTTCTACGGAATTCGAACTGATCTTCCCCGAGGTCGGCTTCTACTAGTTTTTCCATTCGTCTGTAAACAATTCGCGTTAGTATTTTGCACCCGTGACTTACTAATCTGATATTTCGGTAATTTTCACATTTGTCAACACCTGCTTTCTTTGGGATTGGAATTATTATATTCTTCTTGAAGTGTGAGGGTATTTCGCTTGTTTCATACATCTTGCTCACCAGATGGTAGAGTTTCGTCATGACTGGCTCTCCCAAGGCTGTCAGTAGTTCTAATGGAATGTTGTCTACTCCCGGGGCCTTGTTTCGACTCAGGTCTTTCAGTGCTCTGTCAAACTCTTCACGCAGTATCATATCTCCCATTTCATCTTCATCTACATCCTCTTCCATTTCTATAATATTGTCCTGTTTATTTATAAAATTCAATTCCCAGGGGTTGGATTTCTCTTGCTCATCGTTCTCTGCTGTTTGGGAAGATGCAAGATCTTGTAAAATACTTCAAAAAGAAGTAAATAAATCGATCGCTTTTTTATTCTAATCATTCAAAGACTACTGTCAGCATAACTCAATGTACGTAATTAATCTATTAAAAACATTTCGATCACGAAGCACGCACCGTCCGCCAGGCTGTACTACGTGGCAGCTACCTCAAGTATTCTCACAGGCACAAGCCCTTAGCAGCCGTCGGCTGACGCGCTATTACCCCAAAGAAATGTTTCTGATGGCGGCAACCCTTTGATATTGATACCTGATAAATTCCTGTCAAAACACAAGCTCTCTCTCTCTCTCTCTCTCTCTCTCTCTCTCTCTCTCAAATTGGTGCTTCCTGTTTGTGTGAACCAACGTATGCAAACACACACAGACTGAGATGTCCTCCCCACCCCCTCTCCATTCTATCCCCGTCTCCTTGGCACCTCGCCGTTCATGCAGACCTGGCAGTGGTATTCGGTACATGCCTTTGTTCTTTCACTTCCACTGCTATGGAAACCTGTAGCTGATGGAACAAGACATTCGAGAAGAAGTAGGTAGTGTCTGTTGTGTTGCCACACTAATCGCACCTTTGCCCTGAACAAAGTAGTGGAAGATGGTAAATCCTCCAGCTGTGGAATGTCTTTAAAATATCACCTCACTCTATCTTATTGACTGACTAATTAATTCAATCGATACCTTTTGTGTGTATCCAGTCTTTTCCTAGGACTGCTATATTTGGTAGGATTCGATCCCGCAACTGCCCAGTTTCCAAACCATACTGAATGTGTTTCCTCTTGCCTCCTGTTGGTCGATATTGGCACAGTTAGATCATTTGGTAGGAAGTCCACTACGTTAGAGCAGTTGAAACTTTCAGATTTCAGCTCAGTTGCTTGCTATGTCGTTAAACAATTTGTAGGAGGTTCCTGGTATATTAAAAATGTGTGCCGGACCGAGACTCGAACTCGGGACCTTTGCCTTTCGCGGGGAAGGGCTCTACCAACTGAGCTACCCAAGCATGACTCACACCCCGTCCTCACAGCTTTACTTCTGCCAGTACCTAGTCTCCCACTTTCCAAACTTCACAGAAGCTCTCCTACGAACGTTGCAGAACTAGCACTCCTGAAAGAAAGGATATTGCGGGGCCATGGCTCAGCCACAGCCTGGGGGATGTTTCTAGAATGAGATGTTCACTCTGCAGCGGAGTGTGCGCTGACATGAAACTTCCTGGCAGATTAAAACGGGACGTGAGTCATGCTTGGGTACCTCAGATGGTAGAGCACTTGCCCGCAGAAGGCAAAGTCCCGAGTTCGAGTCTCGGTCCGGTACACAGTTTTAATCTACCAGGAAGTTTCATATTAGCGCACACTCCGCCGCAGAGTGAAAATCTCATTCTGGAAAGTGTCCTTTATATCTCGTGCTACGATTTGTAACTGGGTTACTATTGTTAATGTAGATAAACTCATTTCGTTCACAACAAGTCGAGTGTCCCTCATAGTGTTCGTTCATCCTGTGGATTACACAGGGTGAAAATTAATAAAATCGACAGACTGCCGGGATGGGTTCCTGACTGGAAATGGAGGAATGAACGTCCTGTCAACGTGGTCCAGAAATGCATTGTTCCCGCGGTAGATGGCGCTGACGAATGGAAGTTCCTCTGACCACATGCCGTGTGACGCTTGGGTGTTGAGCATTGTGTGATTGATGCAGCGTACTTTAAGCAGCGGAATGCTCCGAGATGGTGTTTGCGTACGGCCAAGCAGATGGAAATTGTCTAGAGGCAGAACCCGGTACTCCAAATCAGGTGTACGCACATTCCGCCGCCTCCCTGCACGTGCACCTGTCTGAAAGGATCCATGATCGCACAAACGCCAAAAAAGAACTTGATGTATTGTGTGATGTGGTTGGTGTCTATGGGGGTACTTGTTTTGGTATAGCTGTGCTGCCTCTCGACCGTCGACCGTTTCCATCTGCTTGGTCCTACATAACTCCAACTCGGCTTGTTCCCGATATGAATACCGGGCCATTCTGCTGCTTACAGTACTCTGCGTCAATCATACAGCCTGAAACCCAGAAGGAACACACGGCACGTGATCAGAGGAACTTTCATTAGTCAGCGCCATCTACCGTGGCAACGATGCATTCCCAGAGACTTGTTCAGACACAGCGGTTTGATCTCTACAGAGGCCAACGAAAGCGTAGGGTTTTATCGAGACAACTGAAATTGCTAACAGACAGAACATACGGTTCTGTGACTAGCGTTTTATCGAGACCAGCATGGAGCCATTGTATAACAGAGTTTAAATTTGAATTAACTTTCAGGACTAGTGGAGTTATATGCGATATTGTGTCATGTTCTTCAGTCATTAGCTTTTTCCTCCAATTGCCCATATTATTATTTTTAGTATTATACAAAGCTTAAAATATCATAAATTTCTAAACATAAAACCATGTATACACTGAAGAGCCAAACAAACTGGTACACCTGCCTAATGTCATGTAGGGCCCCAGCGAGCACGCAGAAGTGCCGCAACACGACGTGACGTAGACTCGACTAATGTCTGAAGTAGAGCTGGACGGAACTGACACCATGAATCCTGCATGGCTGTCTATAAATCCGTAAGAGTACGAGGAGGTGGAGATCTCTTCTGAACAACACGTTGCAAGGCATCCCAGTAACGTTCACGTCTGGGGAGTTTGGTAATCAGCGTCTAACATTACCACCACTTGCAAAGTAGGTTAGAAATCAGATTAATAACGCAGCATATGTTCGCTTTATCGGGCAACAACAAAGTTATTGACTGAGGATGGTATAGCCAGAATAGAAGTAATGAAGTCACTGTAAAAAAGTCGTTATATCTGGCACTTATCTTGAATGGATTCCCACGTAGATTTCGTCGAAGTTGTTATGGCTCATCTTGTTGATTCTAGGGTGATTCCACTTTGACTGCTAGAAGGTCCAGATCTGTATTTTAGCGATATTTGAAGACCTAACTGTGGTGTCACCGCCAGACACCACACTTGCTAGGTGGCAGCCTTTAAATCGGCCGCGGTCCGCTAGTATACGACGGACCCGCGTGTCGCCACTGACAGTGATTGCAGACCGAGCGCCGCCACAAGGCAGGTCTAGAGACTTCCTAGCACTCGCCCCAGTTGTACAGCCGACTTTGCTAGAGATGGTTCACTGACAAATTACGCTCTCATTTGCCGAGACGATAGTTAGCATAGCCTTCAGCTACGTCATTTGCTACGACCTAGCAAGGCGCCATTATCATTTGCTATTTATCTTGTGATGCATGTACCGTCTGACCGATGTTCACCAATTATGTATTAATGTTAAGTATTCCAGAAGATCCGTACTTTTTTTTACTAGACTCAACTCCTTTAATGTTCCAGACCTCACGCCAGACTGCGTGAAAGTAAACGCGTGCCCTTCGGCCTCCCGTCCTAGTGGATTGGCTGTCTTGCCAGTCCACAACACTAACAAATGCGTTTCCAAGAAATTCCTAACGATCAAACAATCCCAGATCAGAACAATGGTATGGTAGAAATAATTTTTGACTTGGTGTTCACGATCCACATTTTCATTAAACTTCTTGTAAATTCACATATACTTCTTCTTAATTGTCACATCGTCAAGAAAACAGTTTTGTATCAATCTTCATATATTTAATTTCCACTTTAACCAAACACAAGACCTGACTGTTCTTTTACAAAGCGAAAGAACAACTTAACTTCTGCAAAGTGAAACAAAGACTGCTCTGTGCGCATTCGCGCCAACAGGGTTACAAGTAAGTCAAAGTTTATGACAGTCTCACAGAAATGAATACACACAAGAACCATATCACTATAATATATCGATACATCGGAGTACCTATACATTAATAAAACCAAATGTGAATATTGTCACAAAAATATGTCTGTTACTTCGCAGAAAAGTAGTACGATGTTATTGGTATCGAGAACTGCGGTTGGAGTGCCGTAATGGTCACGTAAATAAAGAACCATTACAAGCGGAAGTGTTTAAACTCAGAAGAGTGTTCCTGGAGCCACTCTGTAGCAATTCTCTACGTGTGAGGTGGCGCATTGCCCTGCTGGAATTGCCCAAGTCCATCGGAATGGGCAATCGACATGAATGAATGCAGGTAATCAGACGGGATGCTTACGTAGGTGTCACCTGTCGAGTCGTATCTAGAAGCATCAGGGGTCGCATATCACTCAAACTCCACACATTCCACACCATTACAGAGTCTACACCAGCTTGAAGAGCCCCCCGCTGACATGCAGGGTCCATCCGCTTGATACAATTTGAAACGAGACTTCGTACGACTAGGCAACATGTTTCCAGCCATCAACAGCCCAATGTGGTCTTGACAGGTCGTAAAGCTCTGTGTCGTCCAGTCAGCAAGGGTACACGAGTTGGCCTTCGGCTCCGAAAGCTCTTGTCGATGTTGTTTCGTCGAATGGTTCACACGTTGACATTTGTTTATGGCCCAGCATTGAAAAAATGGTTCAAAAGGCTCTGAGTACTATGGAACTTAACATCGACGGTCATCAGTCCCCTAGAACTTAGAACTACTTAAACCTAACTAACCTAAGGACAGCACACAACACCCAGCCATCCCCAGCATTGAAATCTGCAGCAATTTTCGGAAGGGTTGAACCTCTGTCACATTGAAAGATTCTCTTTAGTCGTCGTTAGTCCCGTTCTTGCAGGATCTTTTTCCGGCCACAGCGACGTCGGAGATTTGATGTTTTGCCCTGATTCCTGATATTCACGGTACACTAGTGACCCTCGGAGATGCTGTGTCCGATCGGTCGTGCCCCGACTATAACACCACGTTCAATCTCACTTAACTCTTGACAACGTGCAACAGTAGCAGCAGTAACTGATCAACAACTGCGCCAGACACTTGTTGTCTGATATAGGCATTGCCAACCGTAGCACCGTATTCTGCCTATTTGTATACCTCTGTTTTTGAACAATCATGCTTATACCAGTTTCTTTGGCGCTACAATGAATTTAGACAATACCATTATAATTTGCGCTTCTGGGAAGTGCTGAAGGCAACCGCGAAATAGGTCATGTTGAAACTTCCCCTTAGAAAAATTATGAATGAATGTGCTGGCAAACTTCTACGTTATTTGATTTTCAAACAGCTGAGCGAAACTGAACGTACTCAGACATTTCTCTCTTTACTTATTCTGATCATCACTAAACTGACACACAATATTTTTGGCGCAAAGCAATCTGAATTTCAAAAATCCCTACAAAAGAATGGCCCTGACAGACAATAACCTATACCTTTCATGCTCCCTGCCGCCGTTGGATAAGCAGCTGCAGCAGCAAGTCGTATACTCCTAGCTCACTCATTTGTTACATAGTTTAATTCTTAATTTCTTTGCGTGTTTTTGGTACTTGCATTGTTTAATTCATAAATTTCGGGCGTATTATAGTATTTGAGAGTTGTAGCATCGCGTTTTAGTACCTGAATAGTGTAAATTCGCGTAGTCGTCTGTCAACTGTTTTTGTTTTGAACGGCCAGTGTCGGTTGGTCACAGTCAGTGTGCTCCCTGCCGCCGTTGGATAAGCAGCTGCAGCAGCAAGTCGTATACTCCTAGCTCACTCATTTGTTACATAGTTTAATTCTTAATTTCTTTGCGTGTTTTTGGTACTTGCATTGTTTAATTCATAAATTTCGGGCGTATTATAGTATTTGAGAGTTGTAGCATCACGTTTTAGTACTCGAATAGTGTTAAATCGCGTAGTCTCCTTCCGCCGCCGAGCAGTGTGTCAGCAGTGCACAAGTGGCAGCATTACTGCATTTACTAGGCAATCTTGTATTTTAATAACCGCTTCAATTTTGTGTCGTTCTGTTTGCGCTCTCTGTAGATTAGTTCAGACGTTCTTTGCACAGTTTTTAGCATGGATAGGGACTGCAACTGCTGTGTTCGGATGCAGGCTGAGTTGGCATCCCTTCGCTCCCAGCTTCAGGCAGTGTTGGCTTCGGTCACACAGCTTGAGGCTGTTGCCAATGGGCATCACTGTGGGGGTCCGGATGGGGGTTTGTCGGGGACGGCCAGCTCGTCCCACGCATCCCCCGATCGGACTACGACTGTGGTTGCCCGGGATACTGCCCGCATTGAGGCTGATCCCTCACCTGTGGTAGAGTGGGAGGTCGTCTCAAGGTGTGGCAGGGGGCGAAAGACATTCCGGAGGGCTGAACGGAAGGCCTCTCCAGTTTGTCTGACGAACCGGTTTCAGGCTCTGTCTCAGGCTGATACTGATCTTCAGCCTGACATGGCTGCTTGTCCTGTTCCAGAGGTTGCCCCTCAGTCTGCAAGATCCGGGCAGTCGCAGAGGGTGGGCTTACTGGTAGTTGGGAGCTCCAACGTCAGGCGCGTAATGGGGCCCCTTAGGGATATGGCAGCAAGGGAGGGGAAGAAAACCAAAGTGCACTCCGTGTGCATACCGGGGGGAGTCATTCCAGATGTGGAAAGGGTCCTTCCGGATGCCATGAAGGGTACAGGGTGCACCCATCTGCAGGTGGTCGCTCATGTCGGCACCAATGATGTGTGTCGCTATGGATCGGAGGAAATCCTCTCTGGCTTCCGGCGGCTATCTGATTTGGTGAAGACTGCCAGTCTCGCTAGCGGGATGAAAGCAGAGCTCACCATCTGCAGCATCGTCGACAGGACTGACTGCGGGCCTTTGGTACAGAGCCGAGTGGAGGGTCTGAATCAGAGGTTGAGACGGTTCTGCGACCATGTGGGCTGCAGATTCCTCGACTTGCGCCATAGGGTGGTGGGGTTTCGGGTTCCGCTGGATAGGTCAGGAGTCCACTACACGCAACAAGCGGCTACACGGGTAGCAGGGGTTGTGTGGCGTGGGCTGGGCGGTTTTTTAGGTTAGATGGCCTCGGGCAAGTGCAGAAAGGGCAACAGCCTCAACGGGTGCGGGGCAAAGTCAGGACATGCGGGGACCAAGCAGCAATCGGTATTGTAATTGTAAACTGTCGAAGCTGCGTTGGTAAAGTACCGGAACTTCAAGCGCTGATAGAAAGCACCGAAGCTGAAATCGTTATAGGTACAGAAAGCTGGCTGAAGCCAGAGATAAATTCTGCCGAAATTTTTACAAAGGCACAGACGGTGTTTAGAAAGGATAGATTGCATGCAACCGGTGGCGGAGTGTTCGTCGCTGTTAGTAGTAGTTTATCCTGTAGTGAAGTAGAAGTGGATAGTTCCTGTGAATTATTATGGGTGGAGGTTACACTCAACAACCGAGCAAGGTTAATAATTGGCTCCTTTTACCGACCCCCCGACTCAGCAGCATTAGTGGCAGAACAACTGAGAGAAAATTTGGAATACATTTCACATAAATTTTCTCAGCATGTTATGGTCTTAGGTGGAGATTTCAATTTACCAGATATAGACTGGGACACTCAGATGTTTAGGACGGGTGGTAGGGACAGAGCATCGAGTGACATTATACTGAGTGCACTATCCGAAAATTACCTCGAGCAATTCAACAGAGAACCGACTCGTGGAGATAACATCTTGGACCTACTGATAACAAATAGACCCGAACTTTTCGACTCTGTAAGTGCAGAACAGGGAATCAGTGATCATAAGGCCGTTGCAGCATCCCTGAATATGGAAGTTAATAGGAATATAAAAAAAGGGAGGAAGGTTTATCTGTTTAGCAAGAGTAATAGAAGGCAGATTTCAGACTACCTAACAGATCAAAACGAAAATTTCTGTTCCGACACTGACAATGTTGAGTGTTTATGGAAAAAGTTCAAGGCAACCGTTAAATGCGTTTTAGACAGGTACGTGCCGAGCAAAACTGTGAGGGACGGGAAAAACCCACCGTGGTACAACAACAAAGTTAGGAAACTACTGCGAAAGCAAAGAGAGCTTCACTCCAAGTTTAAACGCAGCCAAAACCTCTCAGACAAACAGAAGCTAAACGATGTCAAAGTTAGCGTAAGGAGGGCTATGCGTGAAGCGTTCAGTGAATTCGAAAGTAAAATACTAGGTACCGACTTGACAGAAAATCCTAGGAAGTTCTGGTCTTACGTTAAATCAGTAAGTGGCTCGAAACAGCATGTCCAGACACTCTGGGATGATGATGGCATTGAAACAGAGGATGACAAGCGTAAAGCTGAAATACTAAACACCTTTTTCCAAAGCTGTTTCACAGAGGAAGACCGCACTGCAGTTCCTTCTCTAAATCCTCGCACCAACGAAAAAATGGCTGACATTGAAATAAGTGTCCAAGGAATAGAAAAGCAACTGGAATCACTCAACAGAGGAAAGTCCACTGGACCTGACGGGATACCAATTCGATTCTACACAGAGTATGCGAAAGAACTTGCCCCCCTTCTAACAGCCGTGTACCGCAAGTCTCTAGAGGAACAGAAGGTTCCAAATGATTGGAAAAGAGCACAGGTAGTCCCAGTCTTCAAGAAGGGTCGTCGAGCAGATGCGCAAAACTATAGACCTATCTCTCTGACGTCGATCTGTTGTAGAATTTTAGAACATGTCTTTTGCTCGAGTATCATGTCGTTTTTGGAAACTCAGAATCTACTATGTAGGAATCAACATGGATTCCGGAAACAGCGATCGTGTGAAACCCAACTCGCATTATTTGTTCATGAAACCCAGAAAATATTAGATACAGGCTCCCAGGTAGATGCCATTTTCCTTGACTTCCGGAAGGCGTTCGATACAGTTCCGCACTGTCGTCTGATAAACAAAGTAAGAGCCTACGGAATATCAGACCAGCTGTGTGGCTGGATTGAAGAGTTTTTAGCAAACAGAACACAGCATGTTGTTCTCAATGGAGAGACATCTACAGACGTTAAAGTAACCTCTGGCGTGCCACAGGGGAGTGTTATGGGACCATTGCTTTTCACAATATATATAAATGACCTAGTAGATAGTGTCGGAAGTTCCATGCGGCTTTTCGCGGATGATGCTGTAGTATACAGAGAAGTTGCAGCATTAGAAAATTGTAGCGAAATGCAGGAAGATCTGCAGCGGATAGGCACTTGGTGCAGGGAGTGGCAACTGACCCTTAACATAGACAAATGTAATGTATTGCGAATACATAGAAAGAAGGATCCTTTATTGTATGATTATATGATAGCGGAACAAACACTGGTAGCAGTTACTTCTGTAAAATATCTGGGAGTATGCGTGCGGAACGATTTGAAGTGGAATGATCATATAAAATTAATTGTTGGTAAGGCGGGTACCAGGTTGAGATTCATTGGGAGAGTCCTTAGAAAATGTAGTCCATCAACAAAGGAGGTGGCTTACAAAACACTCGTTCGACCTATACTTGAGTATTGCTCATCAGTGTGGGATCCGTACCAGATCGGGTTGACGGAGGAGATAGAGAAGATCCAAAGAAGAGCGGCGCGTTTCGTCACAGGGTTATTTGGTAACCGTGATAGCGTTACGGAGATGTTTAACAAACTCCAGTGGCAGACTCTGCAAGAGAGGCGCTCTGCATCGCGGTGTAGCTTGCTCGCCAGGTTTCGAGAGGGTGCGTTTCTGGATGAGGTATCGAATATATTGCTTCCCCCTACTTATACCTCCCGAGGAGATCACGAATGTAAAATTAGAGAGATTAGAGCGCGCACAGAGGCTTTCAGACAGTCGTTCTTCCCGCGAACCATACGCGACTGGAACAGGAAAGGGAGATAATGACAGTGGCACGTAAAGTGCCCTCCGCCACACACCGTTGGGTGGCTTGCGGAGTATAAATGTAGATGTAGATGTAGATGTAGAATCGCTAACCTCACAAAAATCTTCGTTACTCGAACTACTGCAATAAAGCGAGCGCCAATACTGCCAGCTAAATAAAAGATTCTGACTACTGAAGGCACTAACTACTGATAGGCATAGTTAGCAAATGAAAGATTTTGATAAAGAACAAACAATTTGTTTACGTTAATAACGTTCAAAAGTCGTCATATATCTATGAATTCATGACAAGCATCTTTACAAATTTCCTTTTTCTGGCGGACACACGTCCAGATCGTCCGCTTATACACTCCTGGAAATTGAAATAAGAACACCGTGAATTCATTGTCCCAGGAAGGGGAAACTTTATTGACACATTCCTGGGGTCAGATACATCACATGATCACACTGACAGAACCACAGGCACATAGACACAGGCAACAGACCATGCACAATGTCGGCACTAGTACAGTGTATATCCACCTTTCGCAGCAATGCAGGCTGCTATTCTCCCATGGAGACGATCGTAGAGATGCTGGATGTAGTCCTGTGGAACGGCTTGCCATGCCATTTCCACCTGGCGCCTCAGTTGGACCAGCGTTCGTGCTGGACGTGCAGACCGCGTGAGACGACGCTTCATCCAGTCCCAAACATGCTCAATGGGGGACAGATCCGGAGATCTTGCTGGCCAGGGTAGTTGACTTACACCTTCTAGAGCACGTTGGGTGGCACGGGATACATGCGGACGTGCATTGTCCTGTTGGAACAGCAAGTTCCCTTGCCGGTCTAGGAATGGTAGAACGATGGGTTCGATGACGGTTTGGATGTACCGTGCACTATTCAGTGTCCCCTCGACGATCACCAGTGGTGTACGGCCAGTGTAGGAGATCGCTCCCCACACCATGATACCGGGTGTTGGCCCTGTGTGCCTCGGTCGTATGCAGTCCTGATTGTGGCGCTCACCTGCACGGCGCCAAAAACGCATACGACCATCATTGGCACCAAGGCAGAAGCGACTCTCATCGCTGAAGACGACACGTCTCCATTCGTCCCTCCATTCACGCCTGTCGCGACACCACTGGAGGCGGGCTGCACGATGTTGGGGCGTGAGCGGAAGACGGCCTAACGGTGTGCGGGACCGTGGCCCAGCTTCATGGAGACGGTTGCGAATGGTCCTCGCCGATACCCCAGGAGCAACAGTGTCCCTAATTTGCTGGGAAGTGGCGGTGCGGTCCCCTACGGCACTGCGTAGGATCCTACGGTCTTGGCGTGCATCCGTGCGTCGCTGCGGTCCGGTCCCAGGTCGACGGGCACGTGCACCTTCCGCCGACCACTGGCGACAACATCGATGTACTGTGGAGACCTCACGCCCCACGTGTTGAGCAATTCGGCGGTACGTCCACCCGGCCTTCCGCATGCCCACTATACGCCCTCGCTCAAAGTCCGTCAACTGCACATACGGTTCACGTCCACGCTGTCGCGGCATGCTACCAGTGTTAAAGACTGCGATGGAGCTCCGAATGCCACGGCAAACTGGCTGACACTGACGGCGGCGGTGCACAAATGCTGCGCAGCTAGTGCCATTCGACGGCCAACACTGCGGTTCCTGGTGTGTCCGCTGTGCCGTGCGTGTGATCATTGCTTGTTCAGCCCTCTCGCAGTGTCCGGAGCAAGTATGGTGGGTCTGACACACCGGTGTCAATGTGTTCTTTTTTCCATTTCCAGGAGTGTAGTAACCTCTCAAAACTCTGGCATCTCTCTCTCCACATCCACCACTGCTGGCGGCTCACCTCCAACTGCACAACGCTATGCTGTGTTCACAAACAACTTCCCAACACTACACTAGTGAATATTTCAACAATGAGTCTAACCGGCCACAGACTGCACACAGTGAGCCGTGGCGGCTCATATCGATAGTGCCACTCTGGTGGTTTATCTTTCCTGCCACGGTCAGGGCGGTAAGTAACGCCCTCTGGGGCCTACGCGAGGAGTAACGAGGCGAGCACCCCTGGGGTGGCGGGGTGGGGGGCGAGGGGGGTGCTCCGGAACGTGGTGGAAGACGGTTGTCGGGTTGACGCAGCGAGTGTGGGACCGGACCTAACGCATGGAGATATACAAGTTGGCTCTGAACGGAAGGCGCCGTAGCAAGCAGCGGGAAGCGGGCGTCCTGTAATTTGTGTGAAGGAATAACGATTTTTGCATTGGATGTCCCAGTGGTACCCGAGAGTTGCGGTGCCTGCTTTCGGAGAAGGGAATTGGTAAGAGCTTGTGTCTACGCTCTTTTCCGTACTATGTTGCTGCCTGCCGTTATAAACGGGTGAAAAGCAGGCGCTTGTATTGACTATATTGGAACTGGTGATGTAAAATTACATTTGTGATTGAGTCCCGCTTGTACTGTGACAATTTAGAGGCGAAAACTGCGGTTGTTTCATTAGGTCTGGTTATTTGCTGTGCAACTAAGGGAGTCAGTTATTTGGGGTAACTGAGGGAGCACCATTATGTTGGTCTAAGTGATACGTTCTCCACGTTTTATCTACGGCTTGCGAATCGAAATCGTGGGGGAGTACACGTGTGAGTAATTTGCTATTGTATTGATAGTTATATTGTAAAGACTGTTCTCTGGTGTGTTAAATCACGCGCTGATTTGTAGCCAATCTAAGCAGGAGTTACCATTGCTACTTGCTTATGTGCTACTGTCCTTATGATTGGCGTTGTTTGTCTTTTGATTGTGGGTGTGCTCAAGTTTAAAAAAATATTACGGCTACTATTCACAAGGGTTGTCTAGTACGAAATTGCTTAAGCTTTTATCATATGCTGGTCTGTTTGCCTATCACATTGGCTTTCTATGCAGTAACTGAAGGAATGTGTATGGTGGTTCAAGATTGTAGGCTGACTAGTATTTGAACTGGTGTTGAGGTTAAGGGCGAGATCAGCAAACCCGCAAACCCGCACGCTGCGCGTGCTTAAATGTTCCGCTATTGGGGAGCCGGCTCTCTGTTCTTGGATTTTGTAAGGATACCTGATGAGTGCATCGCTGTAGTTTCTCGCGTGCTAAATTGCGGGGTGTCGGTGCCGTCCTAGGGCTAGACTTGTGATGTATGTTACATTGAAAGGAAATTAACTGTACCAAACTTTTAGTTTGTTTTCGGTCTGTACATGGAATGATGTTGATATTTTGTCGATTGCGGCAATAACTACCTGTGTGGGGAGATCCTCTGAGGGACTTGTATTGTACTGTTGCAGTGCAGTCCATCTGAAACGTACTGCTTAAAACTTGGGACTGCAGCTGTCTAATGCTATATATTACTGGTTAATCTTAAATGTCTTGGATGTAATATGGTTGTTAAGGATTATGTAATTAATTTCGATCGCTGGTTCCTTAAAGGAAGTATTTCGTTTTAAAATATGTGCTCGGTCAGAGCCTATTTAAATATGATTTTAACTCATCATTCAAATTTTCTAGTCTTGCTTTCTTAAAAGGCTTTCAGTTAAATGATTGCTATTTGCCTGTTTAGTTTGAATGACTTAAAGGAAAAGAATATTATTTTGTAATTTGTACTGGTTGTTTCTTTTGGGTAATACCTGACTTATGTGTTCAATAAATGAGTGTCAATGGTGATGCACTGTTCCATTGCTAGCCTAACCCTTCCACTCCACAGCCTATTGAGCTGCTGACACCTCACACAGCACAGTGATTTTTCATACAGAGCGCTACGTGGCGTTACCAACATAAAAACCTAAAAAACCTACTTACAATGTGATGGTGTGTTCTCAGTAATTGAAATGAAAAATGCGCCTCGTTGCGTCACCAAGGTGGGCATCTCTACAACCTGGTCCACAGTTCGTTTTTTGTCGAGTAAGAACTTCAATGTTACGCGGTTTGTTTACACATAGAGGCTATCGCAGATGCCTTTGCGCAGGTTGCTTACACTGGAGGAAGCGGCCGCGCCGAGGTCAGCGCTATCTCCGCCACAGGCAGCCCCAGGGGAGGAGGGCGCGGGCCAGCTGCGCGCGCCCCCCAGGGCTCCGCCCCCGGCCCTTCGCTACTCGGCACCTCTCGCGTTCGTTACTGTGACGAGGGCGGGTAGGGCAGCGGCTAACGAGCTGCCAAGGACGCGCGTGCCACACAGAGGCCGGTGCGGGGGCGCCAAGTTTCTCCCGGGCGAATTGCATACTGTTGCCTCTCCCAGACAATGTTCTGACAGTCGTTGGAACGGTGGTCTGATCATTTAATATTAAAGACTACGACCAAGGTGTGGACGGGGCCAAGGAATTGACGTATCGGACGTGATTTAACAGATAAATAATTTATTCATAACTTACAATACATAACACCAACTACGTAAATCCTGCTTCGATGCTTACAATTGCCCAAAATGGGAGGGCCACCACTTTCGAATTGGAAAGGCTTTAATTTAAGAAACTAAAACGCCAATTATAATTTTAAAAAATAATAATAACACAACACATAAGTAAGCGCTAAGTGAACACACTCTTCAATGACAAACTGCATATTGGCTTCTGTCTCGGGTTCTTCGGCCGACGTTCATCTAATGATTTTTCTGACGTTTCGCCAGCACGAGTGGCTGGCATTGTCAAAGCTTCATCCTCCATTGCCGGTGGTGAACTGGAGGCGAGCTCGCGGCCGCAGACTATAGTCTGAAAAATCATTAGATGAACGTCGGCCGAAGAACCCGAGACAGAAGCCAATAGGCAGTTTGTCAACAAGTGGCCACGAAAGCCTTAACAATTTTGTACACTCTTAAATCTTTAATTATTAATCACAAGGTGTGGGTTTACCACATTTAAATTCTCATTGCAGTGTAAAGCATAAATACATGAATTCACAACACAGCATGGCTTCAAATTTCTACTAGGACAACCTATGGTCCTAAAACTTTCGTATTACATTCCAGCCAATCACATTAATAACTTATAAACACGGTTGGTAAAATACACATGTTTGCACTATAATGAATTTTAATAATCCACAATCACTCAAAAAAAACAAGATCAGAAGTTCGATACGGAGCATGTAAGCCTGTTTATACAATCTTTCGGACCAAAATTGGCATGAGGGCCACCATAACAGTAGTGCGCTAGTTGCTTTTAGGATAGGTGCTCCCATTAGCTTAATCACTGAGCAGATATTTACTTAAGCAACAGGTAAGATAGTTAACGCAAATACACTCCTGGAAATTGAAATAAGAACACCGTGAATTCATTGTCCCAGGAAGGGGAAACTTTATTGACACATTCCTGGGGTCAGATACATTACATGATCACACTGACAGAACCACAGGCACATAGACACAGGCAACAGACCATGCACAATGTCGGCACTAGTACAGTGTATATCCACCTTTCGCAGCAATGCAGGCTGCTATTCTCCCATGCAGACGATCGTAGAGATGCTGGATGTAGTCCTGTGGAACGGCTTGCCATGCCATTTCCACCTGGCGCCTCAGTTGGACCAGCGTTCGTGCTGGACGTGCAGACCGCGTGAGACGACGCTTCATCCAGTCCCAAACATGCTCAATGGGGGACAGATCCGGAGATCTTGCTGGCCAGGGTAGTTGACTTACACCTTCTAGAGCACGTTGGGTGGCACGGGATACATGCGGACGTGCATTGTCCTGTTGGAACAGCAAGTTCCCTTGCCGGTCTAGGAATGGTAGAACGATGGGTTCGATGACGGTTTGGATGTACCGTGCACTATTCAGTGTCCCCTCGACGATCACCAGTGGTGTACGGCCAGTGTAGGAGATCGCTCCCCACACCATGATGCCGGGTGTTGGCCCTGTGTGCCTCGGTCGTATGCAGTCCTGATTGTGGCGCTCACCTGCACGGCGCCAAACACGCATACGACCATCATTGGCACCAAGGCAGAAGCGACTCTCATCGCTGAAGACGACACGTCTCCATTCGTCCCTCCATTTACGCCTGTCGCGACACCACTGGAGGCGGGCTGCACGATGTTGGGGCGTGAGCGGAAGACGGCCTAACGGTGTGCGGGACCGTAGCCCAGCTTCATGGAGACGGTTGCGAATGGTCCTCGCCGATACCCCAGGAGCAACAGTGTCCCTAATTTGCTGGGAAGTGGCGGTGCGGTCCCCTACGGCACTGCGTAGGATCCTACGGTCTTGGCGTGCATCCGTGCGTCGCTGCGGTCCGGTCCCAGGTCGACGGGCACGTGCACCTTCCGCCGACCACTGGCGATAACATCAATGTACTGTGGAGACCTCACGCCCCACGTGTTGAGCAATTCGGTCGTACGTCCACCCGGCCTCCCGCATGCACACTATACGCCCTCGCTCAAAGTCCGTCAACTGCACATACGGTTCACGTCCACGCTGTCGCGGCATGCTACCAGTGTTAAAGACTGCGATGGAGCTCCGTATGCCACGGCAAACTGGCTGACACTGACGGCGGCGGTGCACAAATGCTGCGCAGCTAGCGCCATTCGACGGTCAACACCGCGGTTCCTGGTGTGTCCGCTGTGCCGTGCGTGTGATCATTGCTTGTACAGCCCTCTCGCAGTGTCCGGAGCAAGTATGGTGGGTCTGCCACACCGGTGTCAATGTGTTCTTTTTTCCATTTCCAGGAGTGTATTATAACGGTTGTGACACAGGCGAAATACCCCTTGACCTGAAGAAAATAATCATTCCAATTGCAGTCCCACACAAGGCAATGCTTAGAGGTAGGAATATTATGGAACAATCTGTTTAATGCGGCATGTTTGCAATTTCCTGACAAGAACGGAAAGAGCAGAAGAAGGACATCAGAAAGAAAGCTCACTATTAACTTCAGTCACTAAATTAACTTTCGATTTTCCGGTTTTATTAATTCTTTTGCTACATTAAGTCAGAGTGTAGCGAAATTTATTACTTCTGACAAACTTTCATTTTTCACACTACACGTGTCAACCTTCAGTTGCCACGCTTCTAGTGCTAATTATATGTGTAATAACCTTTCTTTTTCAGTTACTATAGTAATTGTCCTTAGGACTGGCGACCATAATTTCCCCCAAATCTCAATTATCTAATTACCGCTAGTTGATTGTTAACGTAACGGCCGCACATTTACTTTCTTTATTAACTTTACCCCTTTTCAAAATTAATTTCCACCAGTTTCATTAGCATTTTTCCTTTCATTTAGATGTAACCCTTTCCTCCCTCTTTACCGACAAATTAACTTCGGTGACGATTGCTTTTCCCAAATTTCCATTAGGTACACGCGGTTTAATTTTTCACTGTCATTAAGGTCGATAAGTGAGGGGGAGGTTACAGTGTCCATCAGAGTACCTGAAACTACCGCGAAGCTTAAAAGACCACCATCTCCACTCCACAAAAACTCTGCTAACCGAGTAGCTGCTTCCTTTGTGCAGCGCATCCTATCAGGACGAATCCTATAATTCCGTACCTCATAACGCAGGTCTAGAAATCTTCAGCCAAGACCGTCACAAATGAAACTTTCCATTCGGCTCCACTCAGCACTCGACTCGTTCGCGGAGAAAGGCAGGAATACGCGAAGCAATACTTACTCTTCCACTTAACTTAGGTGGTAGACTAAAGCAATGAAAACGTACATTTCTAGCATTTGTAGATCAGAGAGAGCTTTGACTGGAATATAGTCTTTGAAAATCCGAAGGTAGCAGAGATGAAATACAGGGCGTGAAAGTTCATCTACAACTTGTACTGAAATCAAACTGCGATAATAGGATTCTAAGAACATGAAATAGAAACAGTGGTTGACTTGAGCCAAGGTTGTAGCATATCCCCAATGTTATTCAACCACAACATTGGGCAAGCACTAAAGGAAAACGAAAGAGAGATTCTCAGAGAGAATTAAAGTTAACATAAGAGGAATAAAAATTTTAGGTTTTTTGATGACATTTTAATTCTGTCAAAGGTAGCAAAGGACTTGAAAAGAGGCTGTATGGTGAATATGGAGGAAAGTAATACAAGGTTTATAAATACCTCACATCGTCAGCTGAAGACCGATCAGTTAGTTCAGTGTAAAGAAAGCTTTTGAGATAAAGGTTATTACTGCTTTGATAGCGTGTATGTACACTGGCTTACTAGAAACGACTAAGCTGCCATGTTCAGAACTGCAAGGTTATGTTCAAATGTGTATGAATTCCTAAGGGACCAAACTGCTGAGGTCATCGGTCCCTAGACTTACACACTACTTAAACTAACTTACGCTAAGAATAACACACACAGCCATGCCCTAGGGAGGACTCGAACCTCCGGCGGGAAGGGCCGCACAATCCGTGACATGGTGCCCTAAACCGCGCGGCCACTCCGCGCGGCTTCTGCAAGTTTACAAAAATTACAAAAAAATTTTTACATTGTAGTAGCTGCAATCGTAAAATAACGACTTTACGCAAGTTATTTTTGACGTATCCATAGAGTACAGGTTAATGAAATAATGCTGTGCGATAAACCGTACTTTTGTTTTCGTTAACATCACCTCGTAATAAAAACACAGTAGAACATTAAAAGATATAGGCGTGTCTTCATGGGAAGACAGTCATATAAGCGTAGCACATCGAGAAATGGCCCATGTGTCTGGGTTAGCTGCCGGCTACATATTGCCGAATACCAATCAGGCTAACAAGCTAATGCAGAGGAGTACCACCAGATGACAGCAGTCTCGCGAATAAAAACAAATGCTTTCTACGTTTTTTTTTTTTAAAAAAAAGTACATGTAACACTATATAAGAAAACGTAAAGTTAATCATTTAAAACGGAAAATGGTACAACGTCGTTCATAGATAATGCAAAATACATTAGGTAAAAATATTTAGTCACTTTTGTAGACCAGCAAAATTATTTACAATGACTCAGTTAACGTTAAACAATTGTTACTGGCCAAATGAGCGCACAATGTAGCTAAAAGTATGAGCTCACGATGAAAAACGGCACTGTAGGTGAAAATTTCAATATAATATCTACTGTGAGACACTACTTCTACGGTATAATGTTCACTTAGATGTCGAGATACAATATTTCGTACGTAAGTACTCTCATTTATCTGTTTTCATACAGCAGGCCCTTGTGGCCGAGCGGTTCTAAACGCTTCAGTCTGGAACTGCGCGACCGCTACGGTCGCAGGTTCGAATCCTGCCTTGGGCAAAGATGTGTGTGATGTCCTTAGGTTAGTTAGGTTTAAGTAGTTCTAAGTTCTAGGGGACTGATGACCTCAGAAGTTAAGTCCCATAGTGCTCAGAGCCATTTGAACAAATACTTTTTGTTATAACCATATGTATCCTCATTTTATGGTACACACAGTCCATATATTTTTCTAGACCTGTTTTTCGAATACTACAAATAGTTCAATGCTGACTAATTGATATATTTTCGTTGTTTTTGTAGAGTCTATAATAATAAATATTAGCAATGGAATCCAGAAAAAATAAACTTGAATTGGCCCTCTAACTAACAAAAAAATACGTACAACAAAAAATCCATTTCATGGGGGTCCAAAATTACACATTGCAAGACAGTGATTAAGCCAGAAGCACTGTATGCAGCAGAAACACTAAACATGAATTTCAAAGGCCAAACAGAGAAACTTGAGTTAAAGGAAAGAAAAATTTCAGAAAAATCATAGGACCAAAATTTCAAGACAATAAGTTTATATACATCAAAAGTGAAACCCTCTACAAGAAAAGTGAAAAACTTTCAGATACTATGCGAAAAAGGAGGATAAATTTTTATGGTCATCATCTCAAAATGAATTCCAATAGATTAACTAAACAAATCTTTGACTTTTTTCGTATCCGCATAACGAAATCCAACTGGTTTAAAGAAACTGACAAAGACCTAGTAGAATTAATGATTTCAGAAAATTCACTTATTGACCGAACAGCTAAATTAATTACTAAAGATGAAAACATAAAGTTCCAAAACAAATCTACACAAACGGCCAAACCCTGCACCTCCGAAGAAGAGAGGAAAAGATCAGAAAGAATGAAGAAATACTGGGCCCTAAGAAAAGAACAACGCGCAAAGAAATGATTGATCCAGCGTACACCAAAGAGGGTGAAACGAAAGAAGAAGAAATATTACACTTAGTACAAACACATTGGGAGTCCTTCCCTCTCAAGCAACCGGTTAATGCTTACTTTTACTCATAATGACCTAGACCTCAGTTCACAAAGCCTGCTTCTCCACCTTGAGATAACTATGTCAACATTGTTTATATCGCAAGTCGTGTGTATTGTATGATTTACGCTTAGTTATGACTATACATGGCAATGCATGTATGTGCCATCCACTAAACACAAGCGTTGACTTCAAACAAACCACCTACATAGGGTTCGTTCTGTCCTGCACTATCTTTGTATTTGCTATTTTTTATGTTATTTTATAACATTTGTGCCCACGTTAACTAATTTATTCCAGAATATTATCAGACAAACCACTCTATTAATGCTATTCTCCAGATGACTGTACAAAAGTAAGGTCCGTGTTCATACACGTTGATATCCTATATGAACTTACAAGCACTTGTTCTAACCAAGGCAGCCAGCTTACATGACATAACTATGTCAATAGTTATATTTTATCATTGTCGGGACTATAGTTTTGCTGTTTCTCACCTAAATCTAGAACATAGTATCGAATTGTTCTGTAGCATAACTCTGAAGTATGGAGGATTTCCTAGGTCATACTTAATTTCCATAATAGACAGCCGAATTACAGGAAATATTTCTTTTGATGTTGTATGTTATCGGTGTCTTGATGTCACTTTACTGTTTCTCACTAAGACGTCGGGGACCATATAAGATTATTTTATACTGTAGCTATGAGGCCCCCCACCATAAGTACCTGTTTCTAGGTAAATCGACAAAAAACTGTACTCTAAGGTGGATAGCGCCATTACGCTTTTACTAAATATTGATGATAATTTTGTAGTTTTTTCATAACATTGGAATGTAAACTTATATTGTACGTTAATAGTTCTGTGACTGCCATTTTTCTCACTTGTAATTGCTTATATCTCTATGTACTTAATCGGCGTATTGCCTTATAAAGACACCAGTTGGCTTGATATTTCTCTGTAAATTGCAACAGTATCACATCATACTGTTCAGTTGTTACCTAAAAGTCGAGAGACATCGTAGTCATCGATTTTGTCAGTAGTTGTATTTTATCACGAAAATACCGTAGTTTTAGATTGTACTTCATAGTTCCTCACTAACACGTTAGGCGCAGTATCAGATTGTTTTATACTGTAACTATAAGGTCCACTGCCATATGTGCCTGTTTCTAGCTAAATCCACAAAAAATTGTACTCCATCCTCGACAATGTCATCTCCCTCGACAATGCCATCTCATTTTAGTAAAATATTGATGATAATTTTGTGTTTCTGTCATTAACACTGGAATACAAACATATATTGTAAGTTAGTAATTCTGTTTCTTCCATTTTTCTCATACGCAGTTCCTTATATATCTATGTACTTAATCTGTGAATTGCCTTAAAAAGGCAGCAAGAGTCTCAGTATCCCTCTGTGACGCCGTTGTCGTCGATAAACAACATTTTTATCAAGTAGAAATTGTCTCTCATTACTTCCTTGATCTAGATTACATACTATTATCACTGCATGAGAAAATGTATATGCGTGCATTCACTGTGAACTATGTAATCTTGACCTTGGGTTCTGGCATGTTCCTTCCGATATCCATCACTGTGATATGCCCAGACGCTATCACTCTTATACCATGTTATGTGTATGGATATATGCATTACAAGTTAATGATTACGTAAAACGGCACTATAATTGGATATTTCACTATTATGTCTATTGTGAAACGGAAGGTATAGTGCATGATGATACGAGTTGTAAAAGTGGACATTCTGGCATGGTCCCGTTAAGTGAGCGATTCTAATGCTGTTAACTACATTGTTCCCCACTTTCGTCGTTCATTTAAGCTATAACAACTGTTCAGTTTCTCTGGTCTTAAAAATTGACGATCTTTCTTTTACCTCGTGTATCTTCCATTTTAAATAGATGACATTGTACTACTTTCCATTTTAAATGATTCACTTTGCATTCTCTCATATACTGTTACATGGATGTTTAAAAAAAATATATATAAAAACTATAAAAAGTTTGTTATTATTCATGAGACGGTTGCCATCTGGTGGTATTCCTCTGAATTAGTCTGTTACCTGAATGGTACCCTGCAGTATGTAGCCGATAGTCAACTCAGACAAATGCGGCGGTTCTTGATGCACCACGTTTGTATGGCACTGTCTTGCCATGAAGACACGGCTATATTTTTTAATATTCGACTTTCTTTTACTGTGGGAAACATTATCTTAGGCAGTCACTGGAATTGTATATTTAATAAGTTACGTAAAGATAATTTTGTGTTGTTTCAAATTCACAGTCGGTACAAAAACAAACGGACGGTTTATCGCACAGCATGACTTCATTACTTACACCTCAAAAAGAACTTAAGTCAAGTCGTTATATTACGATTACAGTCTTACAGATCTGGAGATGGCAGCTTAGTCCAATCGAAACTGGTAACCCAGTGTACATACATACGATCAAGGCAATAAGAGAACGTCGTATCCGACGCTTTCTTTGCATTTAGTACAGTATAGTAGAATGTAGTCGAATTAAATCACGTGCTGTTGAGGAAATTATACTCGGGAACCCGATGAGCTAGGTTATTTGGAAAGTGAAATAAGTGACAAAAGACGTAATAGAGAGGATATAACATGCAGACTGGCAATAACAAGAAAATTGTTTCTAAAAAAAGAGAAATTTGCTAACGTCGAATCTAAATCTGAATATTCAGAACTCTCGTCCGATGGTATTTTGTCAGCGTTAGCCTTGTATGGAAGTGAAACTGGGACGATAAACCATTCAAACCATTCATACAAAAAGAGAGTAGAAGTTTCTGAAATGTGGTAGTACAGACGAGTGTTGAAGGTTCGATGGGGGGATCGGATAATTAATGAGGAGGTAGAGGTTCGAATTGAGAAGACAAGAAATATATGTCACAGCCTGACTGAAAGAAGATATCGATTCATAGCACACGTCCTAAAGCATCAAGGTACTGTCAGTTTTGTAATTGAGGGAAATGTCGGTAGTGAAAAGAACAGAGGGAGGTCAGTTTTGAATACAGTAAGCAGATTAAAGTGTATGTAGGCTGCACTAGTTAGCCTTTTCCCATGGCTTTGCCTGAGTATGTATTTGATACATATTTTGAACACACCTCGTCCCCCACCTCTCTAGGTGCATCTTTTCTTTCTCTGTCTATCCACACCATTTTCCCACCTGTATCTATCTCTTCCTTCCGCACTCTGTTTCTGCCCGCATCTCGTGGTCGTGCGGTAGCGTTCTCGCTTCCCACGCCCGGGTTCCCGGGTTCGATTCCCGGCGGGGTCAGGGATTTTCTCTGCCTCGTGATGGCTGGGTGTTGTGTGATGTCCTTAGGTTAGTTAGGTTTAAGTAGTTCTAAGTTCTAGGGGACTGATGACCATAGATGTTAAGTCCCATAGTGCTCAGAGCCATTAGAACCATTATAACCCACTCTGTTTCTTCAACTCCTCCCCCTCTCTTTCCTAGTTTCCTCTTTCCCCACTCTCTAGCTATATCGTCCTTCACCTCTCTCTATCCATCTTCACCTCCCATCTTCCTTTGCCACCTGCCCACTACTGCCCGACACCCTCCACCTGATGATGATGTTTGGTTTGTGGGGCGCTCAACTGCGTGGTTATCAGCGCCCGTACAATTATCCAATCTTTGCTCAGTCCAATTTCGCCACTTTCCTGGATGATGATGAAATGATGAGGACAACACAAACACCCAGTCATCTCGAGGCAGGTGAAAATCCCTGACCGCGCCGGGAATCGAACCCGGGACCCCGTGCTCGGGAAGCGAGAACGCTACCGCGAGACCACGAGCGGCGGACACCCTCCACCTGCTTCATGCATCTCCATCCCTCACTGTGTCCACCCCATCCTCTATCTACACAAACCTGTCTACAGTCCGAGCAATACAGTTCAGTAAAGCAGGCCAATAATACTCCCACAGCAGGCCGCAGTGGGCGAGTGGTTCTAGGCGCTTCAGTCTGGAACCGCTCGACCGCTACGGTCTCAGTTTCAAATCCTGTCTCGGGCATGGATGTGTGTGATATCCTTAGGTTAGTTAAGTTCTAAGTTCTAGGGGACAGATGACCTCCGATGTTGTCCCATAGTGCTCAGAGCCATTTGAATCATTGGAATACTCCCACAACATACCTGTCATGCTGGGCAGCCTATGAGCCTGGGACTGGAAAAAGTAACGTTTTTACTGTCTAACTTTTACAAAACGTAAAACCATCCAGGCATGCTTCAGCACCTAGGCTGTTTCTCCAGTGGATATCTATCTAATAAAGATTAAAATCAAGACAACTATGCAAAGTAGCTGTCTACCTGCAGTATCCACACCTCTTATTATTTAAAATGGCGTGGGAAATGATACGGGCAGTTGTTACAGCTGGGCTGTTTCAATTTCGCAGCACAAATCTGTCCTTCACAGATCATAATACATTCATACCTTATCTTCATATAGTGTGTCAGATGCGGGCTAGTTCCATAATTTGTTATGTCTGTGTCAGTAACTGGACTAGTATTGTGCACATTCATCCATATCTTCAGAGTTGACTGCTGTAGGAGCCCTCATTCGGATGAGTCTATAATTACAAATAAGACTATAAAGAACCGATCTGTGCTCATTTCAGTCATATGCATCAGATAAGTAAGCCAAAACAGAAGGTGAATGAAGAATGGAGCGAATGCTGCGTATTTGCAAGTTCAGTGGATCATAGCTACGATATTCCACTATTACATGAACAAGTCTGTTTACAATACACTTTCTCAGGGACAAACTGGCAACCCGCTGACTATTTATGTGGCAGCCTTTTACAGTAATCATGAGATGCCTTTCACTCTTTTGTAGAAAGTGATATATACTTACGTTCTCATTCTCGTTCCCGTTCTTGTAATATCACATGTAAATTAAGTCTTGGAAGATAGCTGTAGCAGTAATTTCTGTCTCAGCGATTGTGGGGAGTCAAAGTTGCTCCGCGCTTGTTCTCAGTTACTGACAGCCTTTTTTTTGTGATCCATGATGGAATTATAAAAGTCGTCGATTTTGGTATAAACCATCATTTTGTCTGCGAGGCTAAAAGAACACAGGTATACAGCGTGGTCTGAAGCAGCCTGAAAAGCTTGTAGGGTTGTGGCAGGGTATGTGGTGCTGTGAAATAATTGTGAAGAGAAAAATTCGGTACGTTGCGCTGTTTACGAGTTAATTAGCGTTGAAGTTACTCGATCAGGCTGTTGGGCGCGCCAATTCAAGCGACCAGCTAGAGACGGCGCTGCCATATTTGTCCCTCGTTTGGTTTCCCGAAACTGAACAAGAGCCCGATACCAAAAGTGGACATGAGACGGTAGTAGGGATCGAACTCGAGCAGTCTCGTGCGCTAGCATCTCCGCTATGAGAACACCACGCACTGGCGGAGCGCTTGAATATGCACGCGCAACGGGCTCATTAGCAAAATTTGGAAATTTGTAGTAAGGTCTTATGGGACCAAACTGCTGAGGTCATTGGTCCCTAAGCCTAAACACTACTTAATCTAACTCTATCTTCATTCCCATATTTCTAAATATCTTGCACCTTACAATGTTGCCATCATTGAAAGTCGCAACAGCATCATACACACCAAAGTGATCTATTCCAACAAATACAGTCTTGGGGATTCTCGACCATATAACACTATTTACACTTTCATTGGGGTTTTGAGTTTTTCCGTGAATACACTTTTTCAACAGCTCAGGTGCTGCTAAGTCTCTGAAAATAGGTTTTATCACCTCCATTATTGCATGAGGCAGACTATGCTTATGAGTGTACACTTCACCAGTTAGCAATCCTTTGTTATATTTACACCAACTGTCTTCTTCTTTGGGACACAAGCTATGTTGGGGATTTTTATCGGTTGAAGAAGTATGAAAAAAAAGAGCCCAAACAGCCTTCTTCATTTCGTCGACACTTTATGTATTTTGCCTAATAGCCATTCCATAATAGTTCTGTATTTTGTCAATTACACTGTCAGTTAACCTTCCCTTCCCATCCAACCGTTTACCATCACTGAGTTTTTGTTTTTTGTACGAAGCTTTCAGTCGCCGAAGTCTTGTTCCCATTCGCTTCTGTACGTGTCCAATACACTCAAATTTCTGCGCTACAACATCATCACCATAGGGCTTCAGTCCTTGAACATGTTTGAAACTTTTATAATCACCGCCACCAAGGTAATTAACATATCGCACTATATCAGACGCCTCAGAACGCTGGAATATACTGGCAACACCAGCCACTTCCATTCCTCCACTACTGCCATTATAGTTAGCTTTGCAATTATTTTCATGTGTACCTTTATATTTTTGTGGACATCTACAATACTTTGATATTACTGCTACATCTAAAACTTTCCCTGTATACATACTGGTGGCAGATACTACACCATGAAGAGATGTGTGTCCCCGTTTGTGCCAGGTACCATCGAACGCTGCAGTCAAATCTCTGTTACCACTATTTTCGATTACTGCCTCTTCCACAGCGTTCTTCATAGATTCTATACCGACATCTTCTACTTTAGACCCTATTCATTTATTATAGGTCGTAAACTTGGTTGGGGGATTTGGAAGATTCATGATGCCACAGAAAATTGCACCTGCAGTAGCACCCTTACCAACTGAACGCAAGGAATAAACAAATCTAATGTTGTGTTCGTAGACTTTGCTACCATTTTCTTCAGTTGCAGTTACTGCAACACTGTTCCAAAAGGTGGTCATGTATGAACACTTATCACATTTCAGTTGTATTTCACTAGCAAGTCCTACGTGCTTTATTATGGAGAGTTCCAGACCAACTTCACTACAATGAATACATCTTACACAGTTTGAAAAATTTCCTTTGAGAACCGACATATCAAATATTTCATTCACATCCGATTCGCCCATAAAACATTCATAGTTTTCACTCATTGAACCAAGCTTCTTCTGTGAAGTATTTTCTTTCCCACTTTGACTGCTATGGGCAGGTGTACTTGAGAGGTTAGGTTCACTCACTTGGTTATCGTCTTTATTGTTTACAGTAATAACACATACCTTTGGCTTTCCAACATTTCTCCTTTTCTTAAAAGCCTTCAGAGGATTTCTAATAACTTTACTTTTACTCATTTGATACTTCAACAAAACAGAGACTCAAGAAACAGAATTAATTACGAATATTTTCGAGATAACGACAGAGTAAATAAACATGAAACAATCAACAATCACACCAGCGATATATATTGAACCATCACAGGTTAGCCACAACACATACTTAATCTCACATCACTAAAATGTACCTGATGAACACGGACGTTAATAATAACACCATTTGACAGCAGTTTAACAGCGCCACAGTGGGTCACGCCCATGTATTTAAAAATAGTTGTAGTCTTCGTAATTGAATAAATTATATATCTATTAAAAAAAAGGTAATAGTCTGCAGATTCAGAAAACGCAAAAAAGTAAAAATTGAACTTTTCATGATTTTGAGCCTTTCCGGAGCCCCTTAATCTAACTTAAACTAACTTACGCTATGGACAACACACACACACCTATGCCGGTGGGAGGACTCGAACCCCCTACGGGGGGAGCCGCACTGAGCGTGAAAAAACGCATCAGACAGCGCGGCTACCCCGCGCGACGCCTCATTGGCTAACTTCAATGCTCATTAACTAGGAAACGGAGCAACGTATAGAATTTTTTTCGTAACATTTATTTTGCAACACAAGCTACCCTGCAACACCCGTAGAAATTTTCAGACTGTTTCTGGCCAACCTGCATATGCAAGTGGCGCCAGTATACGCCGTACTGTTATGTACATAGCACCAGTAAATTACTCACCTTGGTCAACGAGCTAGACAAATCAATTGTCATTCTTATTATATATCGGGTCTGGCGGTCTCGCTGTAAGGCGCGTGCCTGGAAACAGAGAGGTCTCGGGATCAAATCTCGGTCGGATATTTTTCAGTCTTCGTTCTTATCAAGTCCTCACCTCTCAACGACCCGAGGTGTTGCCAGAAACAACGTATAGTTCGGATTCCACGTTAATCTGTAGGTCACCTTTCCCCGGGTGGGAAAATGGGGTAGGTTAGGAACACGCTGGTACTGGAAGTGGCGTCCAATTGAAAGACCTGCACCACGCTATTGAGCCAAACCAAATTACTCTACTACTATTTCATTGATGCAATTCAACATGTTAATATACGTGTGTATTTTTTGTTTCATGTGGATGTAGCAACCGTTGGCCGCGGTGGCCGAGCGGTTCTAGGCGCTACAGTCTTGAACCGCGAGACCGCTACGGTCGCAGGTTCGAATCCTGTCTCGGGCATGGATGTGTGTAATATAGATTAGTTAGGTTTAAGTAGTTCTAGGGGACTGATGGCCTTAGAAGCTAAGTCCCATAGTGCTCAGAGCCATTTGAACCATTTTTTTACCTTGAAGAAAACGTTCTATTGGCACACAGTTGACACGGATTTGGAAAACATCGCTCTTGTCAAACACAACCAGCTCTTTACTCACACGAAGTGTGGAGTGCTACTGACAAGGCGTTTCAAATTGATTCCGTATTTCTCGATTTCCGGAAGGCTTTCGACACTGTACCTGAGAAGCGGCTTGTAATCAAACTGCGTGCCTTTGGGATTATCGTCTCAGTTACTCGACTGGATTTCTGATTTCCTGTCAGAGTTCGTAGTAACTGACGGAAAGTCATCGAGTAAAACAGAAATGATTTCTGGCGTTCCCCAAGGTAGTGTTATAAGCCCTCTGCTGTTCCTTTTCTGTATAAACGATTTAGGAGACAACGTGAGCCCCCGTCAAAGGTTGTTTGCAGATGAATCTGTCGTTTATCGACTAGTAAAGTCACCATAAGATCAAAACAAATTGGAAAACGTTTTATCAACGATATCCGTATGGTGTCAAAATTGGCAAATGGCCCTTAATAATGAGAAGTGGGAGGTCATCCACATGAGTCCTAAAAGGAATCCGCTGGACTTCCCTTACACGATAAATAAATAAAGGCTGTAAATTCAACTAAATACCAACGAACTACGATTACAATCAACTTAAATTGCAAGAACCAAAGACTGCGCTTTATTGGCATCAACTTAGAAGATGCTACGATCTACCAAAGAGACTGCCTACGCTACGCTTTTCCGTCCTCCTTAGGAATACTGCTGCGCATTATAAGATCCTTACCAGATAGGATTAACGGAGTACATCGAGAAGTTTCAAAGAAGAGCAGCACCTTTTGTGCTATCGATAAATATTGGAGAGAGTGTCACTGAAATGATACAGGATTTGGGGTGGACATCATTAAAACAAAGCTGTTTTTCTCTGTGTCGCGAAATTTCATTCATCAACTTCCTCCTCCGATTGCGAAAACATTTTGTTGACGCCGACCTACACAGGGAGAAATCATCATCATAATAAAATAAGGGAAATCAGAGATCATACGAAAATACCGGGTGACGAAAAGGTCGATATAAATTCCAAAACTGAATAAATCACGGAATAATGTAGACAGAGAGGTACAAAGTGACACACAAACCTGGAATTACATGGGGTTTTATTAGAACCAAAAAAATACAAACGTTCAAAAAAAGTCCGACAGATGGCGCTTCATCTGATCAGAATAGTAATAATTAGCATAACAAAGTAAGACGAAACAAAGATGATGTTCTTTACAGGAAATGCTCAATCTGTCCACCATCATTCCTCAACAATAGCTGTAGTCGAGGAATAATGTTGTGAACAGCACTGTAAAGCATGTCCGGAGTTACGGTGAGGCATTGGCGTCGGATGTTGTCTTTCAGCATCCCTAGCGATGACGGTGGATCACGGTACACTTGCGACTTCAGGTAACCCCAAAGCCAATAATCGCACGGACTGAGGTCTGGGGACCTGGGAGTGGCGATTGAGCACACGATCATCACCAAACGACGCACGCAAGAGATTTTTCACGCGTCTAGCAATACTTTGTTTTTATTTTTGGTTCTAATAAAGCCCCATGTCATTGCAAGCATGTGTGTCAATTTTTACCTCACTACATTATTCCGTGGTTTATTAAGTTTTCAAATTTATACTGACTTTTTGATCACTTGGTAGATAGGTGTTCGTTTTCCCCGTGTGCTCTTCGAGATCGGAATTACAAATTTGGTGAAGGTGGTTCGATGAACCCTCTGCCAGGCACTTTTTGCAGAGTATCCATGTAGATGTAGATGTAAATGATGTACGGCCTTCTACACGTCACGTTTATACTCTAGTCACTGCACTATGCCTCTACGGTGGATTAACCACTTGCAACGATGAATTGCAGCCTCCAAAAATCAGACTTTACTCAATGTCGTGCGAAGCTTATCTAACGTAAGCGATCACTGTCGGTTATACGAGGGCAGTTCAATAAGTAATGCAACACATTTTTTTTCTCGGCCAATTTTTGTTGAAAAAACCGGAAATTTCTTGTGGAATATTTTCAAACATTCCCGCTTCGTCTCGTATAGTTTCATTGACTTCCGACAGGTGGCAGCGCTGTACGGAGCTGGTAAAATGGCGTCTGTAACGGATGTGCGTTGCAAACAACGGGCAGTGATCGAGTTTCTTTTGGCGGAAAACCAGGGCATCTCAGATATTCATAGGCGCTTGCAGAATGTCTACGGTGATCTGGCAGTGGACAAAAGCACGGTGAGTCGTTGGGCAAAGCGTGTGTCATCATCGCCGCAAGGCCAAGCAAGACTGTCTGATCTCCCGCGTGCGGGCCGGCCGTGCACAGCTGTCTCCTGCAATGGCGGAGCGTGCGAACACATTCGTTCGAGATGATCGACGGATCACCATCAAACAACTCGGTGCTCAACTTGACATCTCTGTTGGTAGTGCTGTCAAAATTGTTCACCAGTTGGGATATTCAAAGGTTTGTTCCCGCTGGGTCCCTCGTTGTCTAACCGAACACCATAAAGAGCAAATTGCTTGCTCGTCATGTGGCTGAGGGTGACAATTTCTTGTCAAAGATTGTTACAGGCGATGAAACATGGGTTCATCACTTCTAGCCTGAAACAAAACGGCAATCAATGGAGTGGCGCCACACCCACTCCCCTACCAAGAAAAAGTTTAAAGCCATACCCTCAGCCGGTAAAGTCATGGTTACAGTCTTCTGGGACACTGAAAGGGTTATTCTGTTCGATGTCCTTCCCCATGGTCAAACGATCACCTCTGGAGTGTATTGTGCTACTCTTCAGAAATTGAAGAAACGACTTCAGCGTGTTCGTAGGCACAAAAATCTGAACGAACTTCTCCTTCTTCATGACAACGCAAGACCTCACACAAGTCTTCGCACCCGAGAGGAGCTCACAAAACTTCAGTGGACTGTTCTTCCTCATGCACCCTACAGCCCCGATCTTGCACCGTCGGATTTCCATATGTTCGGCCCAATGATGGACGCAATCCGTGGGAGGCACTACGCGGATGATGAAGTTATTGATGCAGTACGACGTTGGCTCCGACATCGAGCAGTGGAATGGTACTATGCAGGCATACAGGCCCTCATTTCAAGGTGGCGTAAGACCGTAGCATTGAATGGAGATTACGTTGAAAAATAGTGTTGTGTAGCTAAAAGATTGGGGAATAACCTGGTGTATTTCAATGCTGAATAAAACAACCCCTGTTTCAGAAAAAAAATGTGTTGCATTACTTATTGAACTGCCCTCGTAGTAACTGTGTATGTGACGTTGAATCTTGTGGCGGCGTTTGGTTAGTGATGTGTATGACAAGTGTGTTTCATTAGCGCCGTTGTGTGTGTATGTTGTTTGGGTGACGTTATCGTGTCACGAATTTCGAAATAAAAGGGCCTGACCCAGGATTCCGTATCCAAACACACCAAGAAAGAAGGCCGGACAAGGAGTGTGAAGTGAACTGACCGTCTGTTGTGGCAGTCGGGCCACGGCGAACGGTTCGGGAGTGAAGCTGGCCGCTCTGATCGGAAGAGACCAGCCGCAGTGGTGAGTTGTCAACTTGCTAGTAATTTTAATCGGACCGGAACACTACAAGGGGATCTGTGCGTCAGTTGGCGTCACACCCTCCACGCACTTTCTCGTCGGCATTTGCGCTGCGCGGCGCCGTTGTTGGTGGGGGGCGCGAAGCCAGGAGGGGGAGAGGGGGGGCGGGGAAAGCCAAGGCCGGCGGCGCCGCACTGCAGCGTCTGGCGTCGAGGCGCGGTCCTCGGGAGCCGGCGGCAGGAGGGCACTGCGCAGGCGCGGGGCTGAGGTGTCGGGGCGTCGGATGTGATGGGGTCACGAGGGGTCATAAGTAAGCCCCCCAGCCCGTCAAAACGGAAATCATTTCATTAAAAGCGATTATATTTCTAAAAGTACCACTTTCCAGATTTCACAAATACATTTCGGAGAATAAAGTAGCATTAAAGCTAAGACTCCCGGAAATGGCACAGAGTTGTACACTACTGGCCATTAAAATTGATACACCACGAAGATGATGTGGTGTCACCGCCAGACACCACACTTGCTAGGTGGTAGCTTTAAATCGGCCGCGGTCCATTAGTACATGTCGGACCCGCGTCTCGCCACTGTCAGTAATTGCAGACCTAGCGCCACCACACGGCAGGTCTAGAAAGACGGACTAGCACTCGCCCCAGTTGTACGACGACTTTGCTAGCGACTACACTGACGAAGCCTTTCTCTCATTTGCCGAGAGACAGTTAGAATAGCCTTCAGCTAAGTCCATGGCTACGACCTAGCAAGGCGCCATTAGCCTTACAGTGATTGTATTTAAAGAGTCTCATTTGTATCGTCAAGAGCGATGTACCACAATGATGGATTAAAAGTTAAGTATCACATCAGCTACGTACTTTTCTTTATAGCATTCATTAAGTACCCTGTTCCAGACCTCACGCCCGTGTGCGTTAGATTATAGCGTGAATTTAGGCCTCCTCTATCTACAAGGTGTTGGCACATTTGCCAACACATCAGATGACATGCTAGAGACGCGAAATTTAACAGACAGGAAGAAGATGTTGTGATATGCAAATGATTAGCTTTTCAGAGCATTCACACAAGGTTGGTGCCGGTGGCGACACCTACAACGTGCTGACATGAGGAAAGTTTCCAACCGATTTCTCATACACAAACAGCAGCTGACCGCCGTTGCCTGGTGAAACGTTGCTATGATGCCTCGTGTAAAGAGCACCATCACGTTTCCGACTCTGATAAAGGTAGGATTGTAGCCTATCGCGACTGTGGTTTATCGTATCGTGACATTGCTGCTCACGTTGGTCGAGATCCGATGAATGTTAGCAGAATGTGGCATCGCTGGGTTCAGGAGGGTAATACGGAACACCGTGCTGGATCCCAACGGCCTCGTATCACCAGCAGTCGAGATGACAGGCATCTTAACCGCATGGCTGTAACGGTTCGTGTAACCACGTCTCGATCCGTGAGTCAAGAGATGGGGACGTTTCCGAGACAACAACCATGTGCACGAACAGTTCGACGACGTTTGCAGCAGCATGGACTATCAGCTCGGAGACCATGGCTGCGGTTACCTTTGACGCTGCATCACAGACAGGAGTGCCTGCGATGGTGACTCAACGACGAACCTGGATGTACGAATGGCAAAACGTCATTTTTTCCTATGAATCTAGGTTCAGTTTACAGCAGCATGATGGTAGCATCCGTGTTTGGCGACACTGCGGTGAATGCACATTGGAAGCGTGTATTCGTCGTCGCCATACTGGCGTATCACCCGGCGTGATTCTATAGGGTGCCACTGGTTACACGTCCCTGTTACCTCTTGTTCGCATTGACGGTACTTTGAACAGTGGACGTTATATTTCAGATGTGTTACGACCCGTGGCTCTACCCTTCATAGATAGTAGAATTCCTTAACTTCGTCTACGTCATGATCATCAATCCTAATATTTCTCGCACTTTCTATTTCTGCTACTTCTCATTACTTTGTGTTTCTTCCATTTACTCTAAATCCATACTCTGTTCTCATTAGATTGTTCACTCCATTCAGGAGATCATGCTATTCTTTATCACTTTCAAGTTGGATAACCACGTCATCAGCAAAAGGTCGGATTGTAGCCTATTGCGATTGCGGTTTATCGTATCGCGACATTGCTACTCGCGTTGGTCGAGATCCGATGACTGTTAACAGAATATGGAATCGGCGGGTGCAGGAGGGTAATACGGAACGCCGTGCTGGATCCCAACGGCCTCGTATCACTATCAGCCGAGATGACAGGCATCTTATCCGCATGCCTGCAACGGATCGTGCAGTCACGTCTTGAATCCGGAGTCAGCAGATGGGGACGTTTGCAAGACAACAACCATCTGCACGAACAGTTCGACGACGTTTGCAGCAGCCTGGACTAAGAGCTCGGAGACCGTGGCTGCGGTTACCCTTGACGCTGCATCACAGACAGGAGCGCCTTCGATGGTGTACTCAACGACGAACCTGGGTGCACGAATGGCAAAACGTCATATTTTCGGATGAATCCAGGTTCTGTTTACAGCATCATGATGTCGCATCCGTGTTTGGCGACATCGCAGTGAACGCACATAGCAAGCGTGTATTCGTCATCGCCATACTCGCGTATGACCTGGCGAGATGGAATGAGGTGCCATTGGTTACACCTCTCGGTCACCTCTTGCTCACATCGACGGCACTTTGAAGAGGGGACGTTACATTTCAGACGTGTTACCACCCGTGGCTCTAGCTTTCATTCGATCCCTGCGAAATCCTACATTTCAGCAGGATAATGCACGACCGCATGTTGCAGGTCCTGTAAGGGCCTTTCTGGATACAGAAAATGTTCGACTGCTGCCCTGGCCAGCACATTCTCCAGATCTCTCACCAATTGAAAACGTCTGGTCAATGGCGGCCGAGCAACTGGCTGGTCATAATACGCCAGTCACTACTCTCGATGAACTGTGGTATCGTGTTGCAGCTGCATGGGCAGCTGTACCTGTACACGCCATCCAAGCTCTGTTTGAGTCAATGCCTAGGCGACTCAAGGCCGTTATTACGGCGAGAGGTGGTTGTTCTGGGTACTGATTTCTCAGGATGTATGCACCCAAATTGCGTGAAAATGTAATCACATGTCAGTTCTAGTATAATATATTTGTCCAATGGATACCCGTTTATCATTTGCATTTCTTGTTGGTGTTGCTATTTTAATGGCCAGTAGTGTAGGTAGGTAAGAGGAAGTGGGTGGAGATAAGATGTGTGATATGATACTGCGAGGAGAGGCTGATAGGGTACTGAAAGACTTATGCTAAAGGCGACATTTTTTCTGAACTGTTTATATCGGCCAGCCATGACAGCACTATTCCACGTGGTGTGCAAGATTCATGGGACAGGCGGCACATCCTCAAACTTCTAGAAGAATACAATAATTTCAACTCCAAAGGAAGCTGGTGCTAAAAAGGGTCAATATTATCAGTTTAATGAGTTATGGTTGCAAAATATTAAAACGAATTACTTAAAGAATAATAGAACAACTGGTGTAAATCGATCTCGAGGAAGATCAGTTTGGATTCTGCAAAAATGTAGAAACGCGCGAGGCATTACTGGCGGTCCGATTTATCTGAAAAGATAAGACAAACATACAATTATAGTTTTCGTAGACTCAGAGAAATCGTTTGACACTGTTAACTGGAATGCACACTTTGAAATTCTGAGGGTATGAGGGGTAAAATGTAGGGAGCGATAGGTTGGCTACAACTCGTACAGAGACGAGATGGCAGTTATATGAGTCGAAGGGAAACAGTGATTGAGAAGGAGGTGAGAAAGGTTGGTAGCCTTTCGCCGGTGTTATTTAGTCTATACTCTGAGCAAGAAGTAACCGAAACCAAAAAAAAATTAGGAGAAGGGATTAATGTTCAGGGAGAAGAACTAAGGACTTTGAGGCTTGAGAAGGACGTTATAATTCTTTCAGACAAAGCACAGGACTTGAAAGGGCAATTGAATAGGGAGAGTATTATTTCGAAAGGAGAATACAAGATGAAATAATCACAAAAGAAAAACAGGGGTAATAGAATGTAGTCGAATTACATTAGGCGATGTGGAGGCAATTAGATTAGGAAACGAGACACTTAAAGAGGCAGATGAGTTCTGCTGTTTGGGGAGCAAAATAACTGATGATGGTTCAAGTTGAGAGGATATAGACTCGTGGTGTCAAGAAAACGTTATCCAAGAAAAGGAATTTGCTAACATCGAATCAAAATTTAAGTGCTTGGAAGTCTTTTCTGAAGATATTTGTCTGGAAATGTACAGAAATGAAACGTGGACGATAAGCGGTTCAAACAAGAAGAGAACAGTGCTGAAGATTAGATGGGTAGATAGCGTAAGTAATGAGGAGGCACTGAACGAAATTGCGGAGAAAAGAAACTTGTGGCGTAGCTTGACTGAAAGAATGGATCATTTGACTGGACTGATTCTGACACATCAAGGCATCGCCAATTTAGTATTGGAGGGAGGGTTGGGTAGACGGGAGGGTAATAATTGCAGAGAGAGACGAAGAAACGAGAAAAATTAAAAAGTTCTAATGGACGTGGGTTGCAACTGTTATTCGAAAAAGGGTTGCTGAGAACAAAGCAGCGTGGAGAGCTGCATCTATCCAATCTTCGGACTGAAGACCATCACAATGGCAACGACAACAACAGCTGCCAGAGACGAGACCGCAACAAAAGGCACTGATTTTCGAGACCTATACGTCACCATTGCATGGAATCATGGTGTTGGGAGCTTTCGGATATGACAACAGGAACAATTTGGTAGACGTTGAAGGGAGGCTGAATACTCCCCAGTATGTGGCAAGAGTGGTAAACCAAGCTGTAATATCCTTCATGACGCAGTACCAAATCCCATATTGCAGCAGGGTAATGCAAACACATTAAGTTACGTACGGATCCTTGACTGGTCTGTCCAGTACCCTGACTTGTTCTGCATAGAGCGTGCCTGCGTTGAGATGGGAAGACGTAAAGTTTCATGTCAGCTTCCAAATACACTACTGGCCATTAAAATTGCTACACCAAGGAGAAATGAAGATAATAAACGGTTATTCATTGGACAAATATATTATACTAGCACTGACATGTGATTACATTTTCACGCAATTTGGGTGCATACATCCTGAGAAAGCAGTACCCAGAACAACCACTTCTGGCCGTAATTGACTCAAACAGAGCTTGGATGGCGTGTACAGGTACAGCTGCCCATACAGCTGCAACACGATACCACAGTTCATCGAGAGTAGTGACTGGCGTTGTGTGACGAGCCAGTTGTTCGTCCACCATTGACCAGACGTTTTCAATTGGTGAGAGATCTGGAGAATGTGCTGGCCAGGGCAGCAGTCGAACATCTTCTGTATCCAGAAAGGCCCGTACAGGACCTGCAACATGCGGTCGTGCATTATCCTGCTGAAATGTAGGGTTTCGCAGGGATCAAATGAAGGGTAGAGCCACGGGTCGTAACACATCTGAAACGTCCAGTGTTCAAATTGCCGTCAATGCGAACAAGAGGTGACCCAGACGTGTAACCAATGGCACCCAATACCATCACGCCGGGTGATACGCCAGTATGGCGATGACGAATACACACTTCCAATGTGCGTTCACTGCGATGTCGCCAAACACAGATGTGACCATCATGATACTGTAAACAGAACCTGGATTAATCCGAAAAAATGACGTTTTGCCATTCATGCACCCAGGTTCGTCGTCGAGTACACCATCGCAGGCACTCCTGTCTGTGATGCAGCGTCAAGGGTAACCGCAGCCATGGTCTCCGAGCTGATAGTCCACGCTGCTGCAAACGTCGTCAAACTGTTCGTGCAGACGGTTGTTGTCTTTCAAATGTCCCCATCTGTTGACTCAGGGATCGAGGCGTGGCTGCCATGCGGATAAGATGCCTGTCATCTCGACTGCTAGTGATACGAGACCGTTGGGATCCAGCACGGCGTTCCGTATTACCCTACTGAACCCATCGATTCCATATTCTGCTAACAGACATTGGTTCTCGACCAACGCGAGCAGCAATGTCGAGATACGATAAACCGCAATCGCGATAGCCTACAATCGGACCTTTATCAAAGTCGGAAACGTGATGGTACGCATTTCTCCTCCTTACACGAGGCATCACAACAACGTTTCACCAGGCAACGCCGGTCAACTGCTGTTTGTGTATGAGAAAACTTTCCTCATGTCAGCATGTTGTAGGTGTCGCCATCTGCTCTGAAAAGCTAATCATTTACATATCACAGCATCTTCTTCCTGTCGGTTAAATTTCGAGTCTGCAGCAAGTCATCTTCGTGGTGTATCAATTTTAATGGACAATAGTGTAGCAATCCTCAATGGTCTGATACAGCACGTGCTTCAGGCATGGCAATAAACTGCTGTACGGGCAGATCACAATCCGACATGTTCACTTCCATGTCACAATGAAAACGAAAGTGTATTCGTGGCCATGGAAGTCACAACTGTCATTCATCCTTATGACGCACATCAGTTTCGAATGGAACGAAGCTCTAATCGTATAATACCCTCCACAATGTTTCATAAATGTCGGATTGGTGCCTCTCATGAAGTGACACTTTGATCTTTCGTCACGGTGTGTACCCCAAACGACGCCCTGCTGTCAGTGCGTGTATGTCCTTCATTTTGTTCTTGAGGCCGGCGTCCAACCTGACCGACCTAGGAGTGCTACGGTGCTGGCGTGTTTTCCAGTGTGTGTGTGTGACCGGGTCCCGGAGAAACGGGTCAGCGAGCGCCTTGGGAGACGTCTTGGAGCCGCGACCTGGAGGCACTGCAGACGGCCGGCGCTGGCCCCACGCCGCGGCGCTATCCCACCTTATCCCTCTGCGGTCGGTCGTACGGTCGCTCTGCCTGCCCCCGGGGGCACATTGTGGCGGCTCGTGATCTGGGTCACCGCGTTTCAGCGCGGCCGGGACCTCCCCAGCGGCGTTGATACTCGCTCTCCGCTGCCGGCCTTTCAGCTCCGGAGTCCTCTCCTCTGTACGTGTCTGCAGGCGTATTGAATCGCGACGCAATTTGTGTGTACCATCATCGTTAGCAGGGTCGGAACGTTAGAATTAAATGTCAGTTTTGCGTCGGATTCGAAAAATCTAGACTCACAGGAAACGACCATAAGGTGCCCGAGGCAGCAATAGACCCTTGGAGACAAGTCGGCTGGAGGACGATGTATTGAATCTCGACGCAATTTGTGTGTTCCATCGTCATTAAGAGGCTCTGAACGTTACAATTAACGGTCAGTTTTGCGTCGGATTCGAAAAACTAGACTCACAGGAGAACGACCATAAGGTGACCGAGGCAGCAATAGACCCTTGGAGACAAGTCGGCTGGAGGACGATGTATTGAATCTCGACGCAATTTGTGTGTTCCATCGTAATCAGGAGGCTCTGAACGATACAATTAACTGTCAGTTTTGCGTCGGATTCGAAAATCTAGACTCACAGGAGAACGACCATATGGTGACCGAGGCAGCAATGGACCCTTGGAGACAAGTCGGCTGGAGGACAATGTATTGAATCGCGACGCAATTTGTGAGTACCTTCGTCGTTAGCAGGGTCGGAACGTTAGAATTAAATGTCAGTTTTGCGTCGGAATCGAAAATCTAGGGTCACAGGAGAACGACCATAAGGTGCCCGAGGCAGCAATAGACCCTTGGAGACAAGTCGGCTGGATGACGATGTATTGAATCTCGACGCAATTTGTGTGTTCCATCGTCATTAAGAGGCTCTGAACGTTACAATTAACGGTCAGTTTTGCGTCGGATTCGAAAATATAGGGTCACAGGAGAACGACCATAAGGTGCCCGAGGCAGCAATAGACCCTTGGAGACAAGTCGGCTGGAGGACGATGTATTGAATCTCGACGCAATTTGTGTGTTCCATCGTCATTAAGAGGCTCTGAACGTTACAATTAACGGTCAGTTTTGCGTTGGATTCGAAAAACTAGACTCACAGGAGAACGACCATAAGGTGACCGAGGCAGCAATAGACCCTTGGAGACAAGTCGGCTGGAGGACGATGTATTGAATCGCGACGCAATTTGTGTGTTCCATCGTCGTTAGCAAGGTCGGAACGTTAGAATTAAATGTCAGTTTTGCGTCGGATTCGAAAATCTAGAGTCACAGGAGAACGACCATAAGGTGCCCGAGGCAGCAATAGACCCTTGGAGACAAGTCGGCTGGATGACGATGTATTGAATCTCGACGCAATTTGTGTGTTCCATCGTCATTAAGAGGCTCTGAACGTTACAATTAACGGTCAGTTTTGCGTCGGATTCGAAAAACTAGACTCACAGGAGAACGACCATAAGGTGACCGAGGCAGCAATAGACCCTTGGAGACAAGTCGGCTGGAGGACGATGTATTGAATCGCGACCAAATTTGTGTGTTCCATCGTCGTTAGCAATGTCGGAACGTTAGAATTAAATGTCAGTTTTGCGTCGGATTCGAAAATCTAGGGTCACAGGAGAACGACCATAAGGTGCCCGAGGCAGCAATAAACCCTTGGAGACAAGTCGGCTGGAGGACGATGTATTGAATCGCGACGCAATTTGTGTGTTCCATCGTCATCAGGAGGCTCTGAACAATACAATTAACTGTCAGTTTTGCGTCGGATTCGAAAATCTGGACTCGCAGGAGAACGGCCATATGGTGACCGAGGCAGCAATAGACCCTTGGAGACAAGTCGGCTGGAGGACAATGCATTAAATCGCGACGCAATTTGTGAGTACCTTCGTCGTTAGCAGGGTCGGAACATTAGAATTAAATGTCAGTTTTGCGTCGGAATCGAAAATCTAGACTCACAGGAGAACGACCATAAGGTGCCCGAGGCAGCAATAGACCCTTGGAGACAAGTCGGCTGGAGGACGATGTATTGAATCGCGACGAAATTTGTGTGTTCCATCGTCGTTAGCAGGGTCGGAACGTTAGAATTAAATGTCAGTTTTGCGACAGGCACCATAGCGGTGTGCAGGTAGGAAGGTTGCAATATGATACTCCGGCGAAGTACTTCTTCACTTTCGAATAGCATTGATTCCATACCACAGGGACGATGAAGTGTCAAAAATAATGGGTACTGGATTCAAGCAGGCGGCATGTTAGGTTGGCTGGAGAGGATTGCCAAATGCAGGACCAACTTCACGTATTCCCTGGGAAGTGTGTTGACACTGAAACGTCCCCGCAGAAAAATTTTTGAATCACTGTGCTGATAAACCTCTTACATTATTTGATTTTCAAACAGATGAGCAGAACTGAACGTACTCATACATTTCGCTCTTTTCCTATTCTGATCAACACTAAACTGACACACAATATATTTAGCGCAACGCAATCTGGCTTTCAAAAATCCCTACAAAAGAATGGCCCTGACTAACAATAACCTATACCTTTCATGAAACACTTACCTCACAAAAATCTTCGTTACTCAAACTACTGCAATACAGCGAGCGCCACTAATGCCAGCTAAATAAAAGATTCTAACTACTGAAGGCACTTACTACTGATAGGCATAGTCAGCAAATGTAAGATATTGATAGTGAACAAACAATGTATTTACTTTAATAATGTTCCAAAGTCATCATATATATGTATCAGTTCATGATATCCAATATTACAAATTTACTCTTTCTGATGGACACACGTCCAGATCGTCCGCTCTCAAAATTCTGCCATTTCTCTCCCCACATCCTCCACTGCTGGCGGCTCACCTCCAACTGCGCAACGCTACGCGCTGTTCACATCCAACTGCCCAACACCACAATGGCGAGAACAAACAATGCCAACCAGCCACAGACTGCACACAGCACAGCCAGTGATTTTCATAGAGAGCGCTAGGTGACGTTACCAACATAAAAACCTAAACAGCCTACTTACATAGCACCCATGCTCCCCACAAAAATTTTACAAATTGTTTTGGGCAGTGGCCAATAATGATTTGATAAAATTTTTCATAATTACAATAACAAAGATATCAAACGCACACACTTATTGATGCAATGTTGGTCAAAAGGAAAAATTGTTCTCATAAAGACAGGCCTGATCATTCATCACAATAGTAATTACAGTTTTCCTTTTTTTTCTCAAAGTCTGAGCAGTAAAAGAAAATGCACACGGAATTAATGGTTCTCCATACAGTCTTGAAGAAGTAGTGTTGTCCTTCCAACAGAGTGCTGTCTTTTGACATGCAGACAGGTAATGGGCCACAACAGAGCAAATCCACAACAGAGTCAGTCGAAGCTTTGAAGAATATTAGTAGGTAGGTCATCACAGACCCATTATAGTCCTGATAGAGAGTATGGTATTGGTGGGCCATCAAAGGTGCAGACCCACTGCAGTCCTTGTAGAGACGGCCAGCAGCAACTTAATAATATTCAAAAGTCATAATATATATATATATATATATATATATATATATATATATATATATATCTGTTCATGATATCCAATATTTCAAATTTACTCTTCCTGGTGGACACACGTCCAGATCGTCCGCTCTCAAAATTCTGCCATTTCTTTCCCCACATTCACCTCTGCTGGCGGCTCACCTCCAACTGCGCAACGCTACGCGCTGTTCACATCCAACTGCCCAACACTACAATGGCGAGAACAAACAATGCCAACCAGCCACAGACTGAACACAGCACAGCCAGTGATTTTCATACAGAGCGCTACATGGCGTTACCAACATAAAAACCTAAACAGCCTACTTACAACACTCCTGCTGTTCATGTTGCATATTAATGACCTGGCCCACTATTTTAATAGAATTTCGGACTTTTTGCTGATGATGCAGTCACCTGAATTCATGTACTATCTGAAGAAGTTCCACAAATATCCAGTCAAATCTTGACCAGCGGAAAAATGCTGCTATGGGAGCACATAAAGTGCAAAAATGTTCCTCTTTATTTAAAAGACTGACTGAAGACTGCGCTACCAGCTGTCTCATTCTACCTTTAAAAATCTTCCCAAAAATTTTATTTTGGCTTGCAAACATATTTGCGCTCTTTTTAACATGCAGCTCACCACTCACTCCCGCAAGCTTCAATAACTGTAACTCGATCAACCCTACCAGTCCAGCGCCATAGGTCGCTCATACACATCAATTCCCAGTTGCCCATTCCCAATCACTCATTCAACCCAACTCATTTGCATTATCTTTTTGTGTCGCTATCTTTTTGTGTCGCTCTGTCACTGTCCCCTATCTCACAGCCACTGTCTGCTTCGTTCTGTCCAACTACTGTTCTCTCCGTGTCAAGGTCTCCCTGTTGCTCTCTCTATTACTCTCAGTCTCACTCAACCTTCCCACTTTTGCTGTCTCTTTTCACGAACACTATCTCTCTCATCCTCTTTATTATTGTCGTAGATTATTTCCTACTGCCACTGGGTTTCACCCACATCCACTTTCTCCATCTCTCTAATTCTCTCCCACTGGCACTCTCTCCTTCACTCTTTTCCTGGCACTGTTATTTCACTGTCAATTACGTTCCACTGCCATTTTGTCTCTCTCTTTCTCTCACACTGCTATTCTCCTTCTCTCTTTCTATAACACAACCACTATCTACTATTTCTCTTTCTCAATACCACTGTCTCCTTCTCACTCAGCATAAAAAAGCGTTTAAGGTAGGTAGAAAGAGGCAGGCGCTACCCTACTTTTCTATCAGTCTTTTAAAGAGGAGCGCTGCGCGGGATTAGCCGAGCGGTCTGGGGCGCTGCAGTCATGGACTGTGCGGCTGATCCTGGTGGAGGTTTGAGTCCTCCCTCGGACATGGGTGTGTGTGTTTGTCCTTAGGATAAGTCAGGTTAGTGTCTCAGGGACTGATGACCTTAGCAGTTAAGTCCCGTAAGATTTCACACACATTTTTAAAGAGGTTCATATTTGTCAATTTTTGTGCTCCGACAGGACCATTTTTCTGCTGGTTTCCTTCTTTTCCCTGTTGCATCACTCCATGTCTCCCATACGAAAAGAAACGTACTTGTCAATAAAATTTTGACAGTTTACTTATGTGAAACTGAAATAACGCAGGGCCTATTTTAAACCTCATATCGCATTTTACGTGCAAGAAGATATTGCATGTGCTTCATTACCACAACATGAGGTTCCAGAACCCTTCTGATATAACATATACCATATTTCTCCGTTATGTGTCACTTTATGAACTACATTTTCACCTCATGTCGGATTTTACTTGCGTATTTTACTTGGACAAGTAGCGTAACTCTGAAGTTCGTTTCTCGGAAACACATAATCAAAAAAATTGTCATGGCTTTTTGATCGCGGGATCTTAACAATATATCGCAAAAAAGTCAGCCATCTGCTGTGCATAACCGTCCTGCAATCCGCAGCTCGGTTTTGGTACGCAAAAACCACGTTTTTGGGGTGTTTCTCGATAACGAATAAAGAGTTCAGAAACGAGAAGATGGCACTTCTAGATAAATGCCCAGAGGATATTTCGTTAAAAATTGAACAATTTTGTGTGATTATTTATTATTTATATTTCACCTCATACAGGATTTTATTTGCTTATTTCACGTGTGGAAGTACGGTAACTTTGAACCACTGTATTTCGGAAACGGATAAAGTTCACAAGAACATTTTCAAGACTGTTCAAAATAAGGATCTTAAGAACATTTTGTAAAAATTTTAGCCATTTGCTGTGCATAGCCGTCCTGGAATCCGCGGATCGCTTTTAGCAGGAAAAAATAAAAAAAAAGCTTTTCTTTTAGGTTGGTTGAATTAAATGGTGCCTCTGTAAACCCCATAAAGCCCACAGTAGGCCATATTAAATGCAAAAAGCACCAATAGATTGGCTTCATTTGGCTGAGCTGTAAAGAGTGTCTAATATTCATACGTAGTGTAGGATAGTGACACTAAGGCGATCCTTCTGTTGAGTATACAAATGGTCCCTATCCCATGGGCTGTGCAAAATACTTATTGTTGTCTCTAGACAAGACAGTCTAGACACAAGGCGGAGATACCGAAAGGGCACGCGTCAACTCACGCCGACTGGCGTGAATTCTGGAACAGGATACGTAATTAATGCTATAAAGAAAAGTACGTAGCTGAGTTAATACTTAACTTTATTCCATCATTGTGGTACATCGCTATTGGTTATACAAGTGAGACTCTCTCCAGATATGGTTAATGGCGCCTTGCTAGGTCGTAGCCATGGACTTAGCTGAAGGCTATTCTAACTGTCTCTCGGCAAATGAGAGAAAGGCTTCGTCAGTGTAGTCGCTAGCAAAGTCGTCGTACAACTGGGGCGAGTGCTAGTCCGCCTCTCTAGACCTGCCGTGTGGTGGCGCTCGGTCTGCAAATACTGACTGTGGCGACATGCGGGTCCGACATGTACTAATGGACCGCGGCCGATTTAAAGCTACCACCTAGCAAGTGTGGTGTCTGGCGGTGACACCACACTTATCTCTACCTCTTACCGGGATATGAGCTTTGGTAAAACCCCAAAACCCCATTTTAATATACAGCGTTATGGTTTTGTACAGCCTGCGTGAGTTGCGGACACCAAATACGGTGTCGCTCTCTGGCCACATGAAACGTCGTCTCCGCCAATCAAAAGAGGAAATCTGGGAGATTTTCTTACCTGGAAGCCGAGGAACGAGAGAGCGGAACGAGGAGCTACTGTATTCTGGCGAGGGAAGACTGCAGCGTTCTTTTGCGGGCCATGGAAGTGAAGCGTGGACGTACTAGGAGCAACGGACAGCGCGCAGCGGCGGAACGAAATTTATTGCTTGCATCTGCGTTCCTCGGAGGCCATCAGAAATTTCAGTGCGCCGTTGGGAAACGGCCTGAAAGTAACGGCGACCACTGCCGAATTCCACCAGACACGGAGGGAGGGAGCCACGAGCCAAGGCTTGCAATGCCATCGCGTCTCGCCAAAAACTCTCTGGCCATATGAAATGCTGCCCTAGCCTATCGAAGCAGCTCGACGGCGGATTTCATGTCGGACACTCACTTATTCAGTAATTTAATTTAACGGGCAACTGCATTTGTATGCCTCAGATTGTGCGTCTGCTGTGTAAATAAAATCCCTCGTCAGTTAATATTAGACAGGAAACACTCCGCTACAGAGTGAAAATCTCATTGTGGAAATATCCCCCAGGCTGTGGCTAAGCCATGTCTCCGCAATATCCTTTCTTTCAGGAGTGCTAGTTCTGCAAGGTTCGCAGGAGAGCTTGGAAGGTAGGAGACGAGGTACTGGCAGAAGTAAAGTTGTGATTGAGTTGCTCAGATGGTAGAGCACTTGCCCGCGAAAGGCAAAGGTCCCGAATTCGAGTCTCGGTCCGGTACACAGGTTTAATCTGCCAGGACGTTTCGTACGAGCGCACACTCCGCTGCAGAGTGAGAATCTCGTTCTGGAAAGATTTTTGTAATTTTCTGTAAAAGTACATCTATTTGGTCACGAAACGGATTTCAGCTTCTTTGGCCATCGTCAAGTAACAATCGACTATGGCAGACACACGAAATAACATAGGACAGACTCAGATATTACCTACATAGAAGATACAAAAATGATTACGTATAGAATGTTTGCAAAGGAAATTATTACATTTATATCACTCCGAAATATTTACCTTTAACTAAACAGCCGGATAAGTGCGCTCTGAGAATTCCGCACTATATATATATATATATACCGTGATCAAAATTATTCGAACACCTGGCTGAAAATGACTTACAAGTTCGAGGCACCCTCCATTGGTAATCCTGGAATTCAATACAGTGGTGGCGCAAGCTTAGCAGGCATACGTTCAGTCAGGTGCTGGAAGGTTTCTTGGGGAATGGCAGCCCATTCTTCACGGAGTGCTGCACTTAGGAGAGGTATCAATGTCGGTCGGTGAGGCCTGGCACGAAGTCGGCGTTCCAAAACGTCCCCAAAGTTGTTCTAAATTATTCAGGTCAGGACGCTGTGCAGGCCAGTCCATTACAGGGATGTTATTGTCGTGTAACCACTCCGACACAGATCCGTGGTTTATAAACAGGTGCTTGATCATGTTGAAAGATGCAATCGCCATCGCCGAATTGCTCTTCAACAGTGGAGGGCAATAACGTGCTTAAAATATCAATGTAGGCCTGTGCTGTGATAGTGCCACTCAAAACAACAAGGGGTGCAAGACCCTTCCATGAAAAACACGACTACACCATAACATCACCGCCTCCGAATTTTACCGTTGGCACTTCACACGCTGGCAGATGACGTTTATCGGGCATTCGCCATACCCACACCCTGCCATCGGTTCGCCACATTGTGTACCGTGATTCGTTACTCCACACAACGTTTTTCCACTGTTCAATCGTCCAATGTTTACGCTCCTTATACCAAGCGAGACGTCGTTTGGCTTTTATCGGCATGATCTGTGGCTTATGAGCAGCCGCTCGACCATGGAATCCAAGTTTTCTCACCTCCAGCCTAATTGTCATACTACTTGCAGTGGATCCTGATGCAGTTTGGAATTCCTGTGTGATGGTCTCGATAGATGTCCGTCTATTACACATTACGACCCTCTTCAACTATCGGCGGTCTCTGTCAGTCAACAGACGAAGCCGGCCTGTAGTGCTTTTGTGCTGTACGTGTCCCTTCACGTTTCATTATCACATCGGAAACAGTGGACCTATGGATGTTTAGGAGTGTGCAAATCTCGCGTACAAACAGATGACGCAAGTGACACCCTCTCACCTGGCCACGGTCGAAGTCCATATGTTTTTGGGAGTGTCCGGATACTTTTGATCACATAGTATATATATAGCCGTAGACATTAGAATTTTACGTATGTTTCTTCTACCAGTTCCTGAAAAAAAGGGTCTTAAAAAGGGTTTTAACAGACGGATAAAGCAATCTTATTGGGGCTCCGTTTTTACCAATTATGGTATAGAACTCTGAAAATGAGAAATGAAACATTTTATGTTGGTATCGGTACATTTCTAATGTTGAGAGACATGTCTCCGGGAAAATGTAATTCCATCAGATGAATCGAAAAAATTATTTTTGGAGTGCAGTTGCATGAGTAGTACTAAAAAGATTGTTCACTAATGTACCACTAATCATGAAAAGAAAGCCTATAAAACTACTCGTTCCACTGCATTTCGACAAAAGAATTGTTCAAAAGATTTATGGAGTATGTGTGCAACTACGTAAGTTTAACAGCAGACGAAAATAAAGTCGACTTGACAGTAGAAAACTACTATTTCTATTACTAAAACAGGGAAAAAGTAAATCATTTTGTCTGCTTTTCTTAACAGTGTGTAAGACTTCACAATATACGCCAAATGGGTCGTTAAAAGTGTTGTAGACTGACAAGACAGCCAGTCCACAGTGACGGGTTACCGAAATGCACGCGTACACACACGCCGGCTAGCTTGAGGTCTGAAACAGGATACTTGATGAATGCTATAAAGAAAAGTACGTAGCTGCGTTAATACTTAACTTTAATTCATCCTTGTGGTACATCGCTATTGTTAATACAAGTGAGACTCTCTCCAGATATGGTTAATGGAGCCTTGCTAGGTCGTAGTCATGGACTTAGCTGAAGGCTATTCTAACTGTCTCTCGGCAAATGAGAGAAAGGCTTCGTCAGTGTAGTCGCTAGCAAAGTCGTCGTACAACTGGGGCGAGTGCTAGTACGTCTCTCTAGACCTGCCGTGTGGTGGCGCTCGGTCTGCAAATACTGACTGAGGTGACACGCGGGTCCGACATGTACTAATGGACCGCGGCCGATTTAAAGCTACCACCTAGCAAGTGTGGTGTCTGGCGGTGACACCACAAAAAGATTTTCGGCAGGGGCCGAATAAGTCTTCCTAAGGGGGGATGTTGATGAAATTGACCAAAAATGTCAATTTTCGATTTATTTTTTATTTGTTAGTTCAACTCGTGTACAATAAGTCCCAAAAGTTTCCATGTCGAAATCGCATCCAAAGTGCTTGAAAATTTATTAAAAGTGTGACGCGGCCTCCCTGCCACGCTCACTTTTTGAAGCGGCACTTCAGTACCAGCTCAGTGAACAACGATACTGTGTATTACTTTCAACCAAACGTTTGCGGGATACATCGAGAACACCGTGATACATTCTCTTTGGTTTTATAGATCACCTTTGACTCTGTTCCGTATGTTATAAACAATAACAAACTAGCTGCATCGTTTACGACGAAACAATTTTTTATTTTTTTTATTTTTTTATTATTATTTTTTTTTGCCTTGTGATATTGACGGAGATTTATAGAAGTGTTCGATTCTTTCTTCATTCAGTTATGCCACGATCACAAAGAGTGTATAAAAAAATGGATAAACTGCGTTTGAATAAGTTAGTGGATGAAAGACGCGAGAAACAACGACAAACCAGCGGTGAGGCTACGTCTCTGCAGCTGAAAAGTCAGTTGAAGACCTGGTAAAGGAAAGAAGACAGACAACAAGAAACCAGAAGAGAAGCCTTGATGGGACTTGATGGGAAAGACGACCCAGAGTACAAATGTCGTGCCTTCTGAAGAACTGACATAAGGAAAAAAGTTAGGATGAACTTTAAATTGCATTTCCTGAAAAGTTTGTTTTTTAAAGTTTATGTACCATTTCCTCAAATTCTATGAATGCTAGAATTATGAAATTTTGTACACATATTTCTGTTAACCTAATAAATATCTCTAGAGCAAATTTCGAGATTCCGATTGCAAGCTGAGATATGGGGCAAAGTGCTTGGAATTTTGCACGAATTTAAAATTGTACTTGTGGAATTATAATTAAAAAATTATGAAAATTTTCCTGTTTGACCTATTCCGAAAACCTCATGAGAGAAACTTCTAACATATAAAGAGATGAAACGGAGAAAGTTTTGTAGAAATCTCCTGAATACTTTCTGAGAAAAAGGAAGATACATTATTTTTTGAACATTTTATATGTAAATGTGTTACTTTCATGTAAAACGTGGTAAAACTTTTGTTGCCATATCTCCAAAACTGTGGATTTGGTGCATTTTTCAAACAGTGTTGTTTTTCATCAACGTCCCCCCTTAATCTGCAACTCCTCTCATGTCTGGATTACCTAGTTTCCAGAGCTCTGCCTGACCAACACATATGCCACAATTATGAAATTTTGTACACATATTTCTGTAAACCTAATAAACGTCTCAAGAGCTTGCATGCGATTTTGCACACACGACTCTGTGACAAAGGTTGCAATTTGTCTTTACAGCTCAATAAAAATTTTTACATATCGTTGGTATTATGGAACGCAGGTCTGTGGGTGAGAAACGATAATTTCTTTTACGAGGTTATCTGAAAATTTGCCAACGTATGTACCAAATTTTACGAATACTAACCGGTTTCTGTTGGTCAGTTTAAAGAACTGGTTTCATTCTACGTATTCATTTTATTCGTGCAACAATATCAAGTACGGTAGAGCTATACCTATTGCAGTAAATGGAAGTTTAAAAGTCCGTATTTCGGTTTTTACAACAGTTTCACCTCATTTCACTAACAGAAAACGCACTAACCCAGCCCTCCGTACATATTTGACATTCAAACTAGCGCACGTCAGCACTACCACAATGTAATTTTGAATATCACTTTGCTGCCTCTGTAATCATTTCAGAGTAAGACAAACTTACTGATGCCATTTCAGGGCACCAGATTCTCAGCGTATAACTCTTATTATTAAAACATATCTGCAGGGCAGTCAAAAATCAGTCTGAAAAACTTATAAAGGTGTTGCAGGGGAGGTAGCGCTGCGAAATAATTGTCAAGAAAAAAAATGCGATACGTTGGACCGTTACGAGTTATTTGCTATTGATGTTAGCCTCGCAGATCGTCGCGCGCAAAACTTGGAGCACTTGGACCGAATGCTGTAATGCACAGACATCTGTGCGTCCGTGGGTTGAATTGTTCTAATATTCATTTGCCTTTTTCGGAAGCGACAAATTTAAGCTAAGTGAGGGAAACACTACGTTTGTTCAGTTTGAGTTTGAGGAAACCAAACAAAGAACACGTTTGGCGACACTGTCTCTGGGAAGCTGCTTGAAATTTTGCGCTTGCTGACCTTCAGTACTAAACAACTCGGAAGCAGCACAAAGTACAGAATTCTTTTTTCTTAAGAATTATTTTTCAGCACAACTTCACCTGCAACACCCTTAGAAGCTTATCAAACTTGTTTCCGACAACCCTCTATATGTTTCTGAGCGCTTTATAGGAACGACAGTGCAATGGCGCCCAATATCGGACCTAACTAAACCCATCTATAATTCAGTACTAAACGACAGACCCTTCTTGCAACGTCGGGTCTGTGGGTGTCTTCCACATCAGCAGCTCTCCAGATCAGTGCATTAATCTGCCCCACATGGCGGCTCACTCTGTGACAAATAAGGAGGACGAGGAACGCAGTTTGCTCCAAGTGTGAGAGTGGCGACAGCATTGTCTCGAACATCGTAAGACAGTAGGTGTGCATTTAACACAGAGTCTCATTTAAAAAAAAAAGGAGAGAGAGATTTTCAAGAGTTTATGGGACCATTGCTTTCTTCTTCTTCAGTTTTCAACCCTAAGGTTGGTTTGCAGCAGTACACCATCTCTTCTCGCCTCCCTCTTCATTTCTATAGATGTACCGCATCCCACAGTAGTCAATCTGCTGTATGTATGACATCCTTGGTCGTCTCCGGCCATTTATTCCCTCGATACCTCTTCCTGCTACTATTTCAACGATGTTGTTGTGTCTTAAAATGTGCATTTTTCTCTTCTTGTTTGGATGTGTCTCAGACGGTCAGCTGCTCTTTTTTCTCTTCTCAGCACCTCTTCATTGGTAACTTAATTTCTCCAGCGGATCTTTATCATCCTCCCGTAGCGCCAAATCTCTAGGGCTTCTAGCCGCCTTGTCTCTTGTTTCCGATTTTTCAAGTTTCAAACCGCACGGATTCACACTCCAGCTAAATACTTTCATTATCCATTTCCTTACTTACATGCAGTTGTTCATGGTCCGCTATCTTCTGTTCACAGTTTCTTTCCGGCTTCTGCCATACCTTGTGATCTTCCCTCCGAAATTGGTGAATTCCTCTATCATCTCTAAATGCTCTTTTCCAATTCTTATTCTTAGAGGTGTACATTCAGTAATAAATACTATCACTTCAGTTTTTCAAATGGTTCAAATGGCTCTGAGCACTATGGGACTTAACATCTATGGCCATCAGTCCCCTAGAACTTAGAAATACTTAAACCTAACTAACCTAAGGACAGCACACAACACCCAGCCATCACGAGGCAGAGAAAATCCCTGATCCCGCCGGGAATCGAACCCGGGAACCCGGGCGTGGGAAGCGACAACGCTACCGCACGATCACGAGATGCGGGCACTTCAGTTTTTCCACTGTTTATTCTCACACTATACTGATTACAAAAAGACCTTTCCAAACGTACTGAGGACGTTTCTAGATTTTCCTTCGTCCCCATGACCACAACAATATTATCTGTGTAAGGCAGCATGCGTATCTTCTGCCCATTAATTTTGATCCTCACCTCAATAGTATCGTGAACTTCCTGGACGTAAGTAGAGAAGAAAGTGCACATCTTTCTCTCACACCTTTTCTAATTTTTGCTTCTTGTTCCTGTCGAAAATTCCTACTCTCACCCACGTCGTTCTTGAAGGAGCTGAGTATCACCCACACGTCTTTGTAATGTAGACTTGCTTTCATCAGTACTCTGGGCATCTCTTGGCAGACAACATTATCAGATTCCTTTTCCAGCAGTGAAACTTTGTATTTCACGCAGGTGAAACACTAGCTCTGCAAAGTTTGAGAAGAGTGTGAGCACGTCGTGAGCTACCGGAAAGCAGCCCACGGAGGGTTAAATAAAGGGATCGGTCGATTGCCCCCACATGGAGGGGCCCACGTGAATAAGTTACCAGCTGGCGGCGCGCGAATCAATACCGCTAACGACGCCTCACTCCGCCTGCCTTGCCGAGAGCTCTCTCTCTCTCTCTCTCTCTCTCTCTCTCTCTCTGTCTCTCCCCCTCACACATACACACGCCTTTAACGGAATTCCATTCATGCTCTCACACTGACAGGAAACAACAACAGAAGCTGCAGTGTAAGTGTGGTGCTGCTCGCTACTAGGGTCGCAATAGTTCGCTCGCCTTCCACCTTCTTGCAACACAGAGACGGGAAGAAACGTCTAGCAATCTACACTCCTGGACATTGAAATAAGAAAACCGTGAATTCATTGTCCCAGGAAGGGGAAACTTTATTGACACATTCCTGGGGTCAGATACATCACATGATCACACTGACAGAATCACAGGCACATAGACACAGGCAACAGAGCATGCACAATGTCGACGCTAGTACAGTGTATATCCACCTTTCGCAGCAATGCAGGCTGCTATTCTCCCATGGAGACGATCGTAGAGATGCTGGATGTAGTCCTGTGGAACGGCTTGCCATGCCATTTCCACCTAGCGCCTCAGTTGGACCAGCGTTCGTGCTGGACGTGCAGACCGCGTGAGACGACGCTTCATCCAGTCCCAAACATGCTCAATGGGGGACAGATCCGGAGATCTTGCTGGCCAGGGTAGTTGACTTACACCTTCTAGAGCACGTTGGGTGGCACTGGATACATGCGGACGTGCATTGTCCTGTTGGAACAGCAAGTTCCCTTGCCCGTCTAGGAATGGTAGAACGATGGGTTCGATGACGGTTTGGATGTACCGTGCACTATTCAGTGTCCCCTCGACGATCACCAGTGGTGTACGGCCAGTGTAGGAGATCGCTCCCCACACCATGATGCCGGGTGTTGGCCCTGTGTGCCTCGGTCGTATGCAGTCCTGATTGTGGCGCTCACCTGCACGGCGCCAAACACGCATACGACCATCATTGGCACCAAGGCAGAAGCGACTCTCATCGCTGAAGACGACACGTCTCCATTCGTCCCTCCATTCACGCCTGTCGCGACACCACTGGAGGCGGGCTGCACGATGTTGGGGCGTGAGCGGAAGACGGCCTAACGGTGTGCGGGACCGTAGCCCAGCTTCATGGAGACGGTTGCGAATGGTCCTCGCCGATACCCCAGGAGCAACAGTGTCCCCAATTTGCTGGGAAGTGGCGGTGCGGTCCCCTACGGCACTGCGTAGGATCCTACGGTCTTGGCGTGCATCCGTGCGTCGCTGCGGTCCGGTCCCAGGTCGACGGGCACGTGCACCTTCCGTCGACCACTGGCGACAACATCGATGTACTGTGGAGACCTCACGCCCCACGTGTTGAGCAATTCGGCGGTACGTCCACCCGGCCTCCCGCATGCCCACTATACGCCCTCGCTCAAAGTCCGTCAACTGCACATACGGTTCACGTCCACGCTGTCGCGGCATGCTACCAGTGTTAAAGACTGCGATGGAGCTCCGTATGCCACGGCAAACTGGCTGACACTGACGGCGGCGGTGCACAAATGCTGCGCAGCTAGCGCCATTCGACGGCCAACACCGCGGTTCCTGGTGTGTCCGCTGTGCCGTGCGTGTGATCATTGCTTGTACAGCCCTCTCGCAGTGTCCGGAGCAAGTATGGTGGGTCTGACACACCGGTGTCAATGTGTTCTTTTTTCCATTTCCAGGAGTGTATATCTGTAATCCGTAAGTGACGTTATGGTGTGTATGGCGGAGGGTACTTCCCTTCCTTTCCTGTTCCACTGACTAATGGTCCGTGGGGAGAACGACGTTTGGTAAGCCTCCGTGTGGGCTCTGAACTCTCAAAGTTTACCTTCATCGTCCTTTTCTCGAGATATGCCTACGATGAAGTATTATGTTGAGTTACATTTTCGTATTGGGAAAAGTGACTGGGATGTAGTGTACACTTCTCTTTATTTACTTTAGACTAGAGGTTCCTACCCTTTCTTAGACCATTATCCCCGAGTGCAGTTAAGACATTAGCTAGTACCCCCGCCCTCTCCCTCCCCCATCTGCCATCTATTGGTCTCCATCCCTCCCTCATATCATCACCAACTTTAGCGACTTGAAACGTCCCCTTAGAAAAATTAATGAATTACTGTGCTGATAGGCCTCTTACATTATTTGATTTTCAAACAGCTCAGCAGAACTGAACGCACTCAGACATTTCGCTCTTTGCCTATTCTAATCAATAACTGACACACAATATTTTTACCGCAACGCAATCTGACTTCCAATAATCCCTACAAAAGAATGGCCCTGACTAACATTAACCTATACCTTTCACAAATCACTTACCTCACAAAAATCGTTGTTACTCGAACTACTGCAATTCAGCGAGCGCAACTACTGCCAGCTAAATAAAACATTCAACCTACAGAAGGCACTAACTACTGATAGGCATAGTTAGAAAATGAAAGATTTTGATAGAGAACAAACAATGTATTTACCTTAATTGTGTTCAAAAGTCACAATATATAAAGCAGTTCATGACATCCAGACTTACAAATTTACTGTCTCTGATGGACACACGTCCACATCCGCTCTCAAAACTCCGCCATTTCTCTCCCCACATCCACCAGTGTTGGCGGCTCGCCTCCAACTGCGCAACGCTACGCGCTGTTAACATCCAACTGCCCAACACTACAATGGCGAATATTACAACAATGCCAACCAGCCACAGACTGCACACAGCACAGCCAGTGATTTTCATATAGAGCGCTACGTGGTGTTACCAGCATAAAAACCTAAACAGCCTACTTACAGACTAAGTAAACGGCAGAATGAAAGACTTTTCTTGGAACACTTTTATTTTTAAAATGACGAAAGATGAATGATATTTAAACTACGTACAGCACTACAGCAGCCCTCGTGTAGTCACTGCTGTGTCGTGCTGTCAATTAATTCATTCATCTGTCTAGAAGCGAGTAATGAAGCAATTTATGGACTACTTCAGTTACATCTACAAATTCAGGAAGGCATTTTCTTGAGATATTTAGCATCTGTTACGTATATGTCTCACGTTTATCATCAGCGATGTACGGGACAAAGTACAACATGTGTGTGATGCATCTGGCCCAATGTTGTTTCCACGATGTAAATGCACTTTGGTAAAATTCTGAGGATTGACTTTCACACCATCGCTTTACACAGGAAATAAGGTCTTTCTCACTATCAAATGTTTTATCGCGCAGGTGGGGCTTCAGACGACCAAAGAGGTAAAAATCAAACAAAGCCAAGTCTGGACTGTAGGGAGGATAAGGAACAATTTTCCAACATATTTTCCTGATTTTCTCCTGCGACATAAAGGCTGCATGGGGTTTGGCATTGTCATGGTGAAGTCTGATGAGTTGACCCTGAGGCTATGGTCTGTGGGTCTTGATGGCACGTCGCAGCTGACAAACAGTAACGGTCCCTGTTAATTGTGGAGCCAGGTTCCAGAAAGTCAATGAAAATGACACCACACTGATCCCAGAAGAAGGAGGCCATCACCTTTTTCCTGCGACATAAAGGCTGCATGGGGTTTGGCATTGTCATGGTGAAGTCTGATGAGTTGACCCTATGGTCTGTGGGTCTTGATGGCACGTCGCAGCTGACAAACAGTAACGGTCCCTGTTAATTGTGGAGCCAGGTTCCAGAAAGTCAATGAAAATGACACCACACTGATCCCAGAAGAAGGAGGCCATCACCTTTCGGCCTGCTGTTCGTCAAAATCTTGGTTTCTTCTCCCGAGGGGAACCCGGATGACGCCACTCCATGGATTGGGTTTTGCTCTCAGGTTCGGACAAAAATAACCATGTTTCGTCCTGGGTAATGACGCCGTCAAAACACTGGTTCAAATGGCTCTGAGCATTATGGACTTAAACTTCTGAGGTCATCAGTCCCCTAGAACTTAGAACTACTTAAACTTAACTCACATAAGGACGTCACACACATCCATGCCCGAGGCAGGATTCGAACCTGCGACCGTAGCGCCTAGCGCCTAGAACCGCTCGACCACTCCCGCCGGCGTCAAAACACTAATGGTTCAAATGGCTCTGAGCACTATGGGACTCAACTGCTGTGGTCATAAGTCCCCTAGAACTTAGAACTACTTAAACCTAACTAACCTAAGGACAGCACACAACACCCAGCCATCACGAGGCAGAGAAAATCCCTGACCCCGCCGGGAATCGAACCCGGGAACCCGGGCGTGGGAAGCGAGAACGCTACCGCACGACCACGAGATGCGGGCGTCAAAACACTGTTTCCACTCTTCAGTAGCCGGCCGGTGTGGCCGAGCGGTTCTAGGCGCTACAGTCTGGAATTGCGCGACTGCTACGGTCGCAGGTTCGAATCCTGCCTCGGGCATGGATGTGTGTGATGCCCTTAGGTTAGTTAGGTTTAAGTAGTTCTAAGTTCTAGGGGACTAATGACCTCAGAAGTTACGTCCCATAGTGCTCATTTTGAACTCTTCAGTAAAGGTCTTCATCAGACCCTCGCACACATTCTTCCTCGTCGTTTTCATTTCTCTTGTCGATAATCTAGGCACTCAACGTGCAGAGATTTTTCCGTACCCTAGTGACTGTACCAGTGATACCACACTACCCAACGACAAACGAGTCGTTTTAGCAAGTTGTCGTGTCGACACACGTCTGTCATTTTGGATGACTTGATCAATGGTCTCCTTATTCACATCACTCACTGTTGTCGATGCTCTACCGCATCGTGGATTGTCCAATAGAGAGAAATCACCTTCTTTATACCTCTGCAACCACCCCTGGATACTGCTACGATCCACTGTGTCCTCCACATTAATAGGGAGCAGCTTCCTGTGCATCGATGTGGCAGAGTCATCGCCGGTCTTGAAGAGGAACTCCATCAGCGACCGTTGTCGCAAACTGACATCTACTTCACTATCCATTATGGCTCATCAGTAAATAAAAGAAAATACTTTTATACACCAACTTACAGATAAATTTTCCAAGTATCTTCACAAAAAATTTCTTTCTCCTGTTGCAAAATATAAAAAAATTAGATACGACTGTGCAAAACTTTTTGAACGCCCTTTCTATTTTTTATTCGTTTGTTATCTGATATCGATATCAATATGAATAACAGGCAAACATCGTCGACAATCTTGATCCTGGAATAGATGAACTGTTGAAACGTCCCCTTAGAACAATTTATACAAGACTGTGCTTAAACTGACACACAATATTTTTAGCGCAACGCAATCTGATTTTCAATAATCCCTACAAAACAATGGCCCTGACTAACTTTAACCTACACCTTTCACAAATCACTGACCTCACAAAAATCTTCGTTACTCGAACTACTGCAATACAGCGAGCGCCACTACTGCCAGCTAAATAAAAGATTCAAACTACAGAAGGCACTAACTACTGATCGGGATAGTTAGCAAATGAAAGATATTAATAGAGAACAAACAATGTATTTACCTTAATAGTCATAATATATATATATATAGCAGTTCATGACAAATTACAAAACTCCGCCATCTCTCTCCCCACATCCACCACTGCTGGCGGCTCACCTCCAACTGCGCAACGCTACGCGCTGTTCACATCCAGCTGCCGCTGCCCAACACTACAATGGCAGACAACAATGCAAACTAGCCACAGACTGCACACAGCACAGCCAGTGATTTTCATACAGAGAGCGCTACGTGGCGGCGGCGTTACCAATATAAGAACCTAAACAGCCTACTTACATAAAGAAAACATAAACAGCCTACTTACATAAAGAAAACATAAACAGCCTACTTACACTGTCTGTATGTCTGTACATAACTAGGTTTGTGCGGACCTCGGTGTTCGAATCGTTTCGTACTTATCCAAGTTTTTTGTGTAACGTTTCACGAGACTCCAGTTTCAGGACCTTTACGGACACACCTCTTATCTCATCCAGAAGGCGCGGGACATCTCCCTCCCTCCACCCTCCCACCCTACTAAACCCAAAACTAAACTGCAGCCGAACAGGCCTGGGAAGGCTCAACGGTCCCGACCGAACGCCGTGTCACCTTCAGCCGACACGCGTCACTGAATGCGGATATGGTGGGGCATGTGGTCAGCACAGCGCTATCCCGACCGTTGCCAGTTTTCACGATCGGAGCCACCACTTGTCAGTCAAATAGCTCTTCAGTTGGTCTCACAAGGGCTGAGTGCGCCCCGCTTGCCAACAGTGTTTGGCATCCCCGGACGGTGACCCATCCAAGTGCTAGGCAAACCCGACAGCGCTTAACTTCGGTGTTCTGACTGGAACCGGTGTTACCGCTGTGGTAAGGCCGTTTCCCCTACCCCCCCCCCTCTCCCCTCCTCCTCCCTCTCCCCTCCCCAGCATATATATTAAATCAGTCAATATTTCTTTGTTCCCTTAAGGGGCTCCGGAACACCCTATACCTGCAATGTTAAAATAACGCTTATAAATTACATCTTTCCTCACAAAGTATTTGAGGTAGGAATTTGAACTTTTTACAGATTATTTATTGGAATATGGGCTACAACTTAACACAGGGATTTTACAAAATTTTAGTTCAGTTATTAAAGATGATTTTTTTCAATTGTAATGAAAATTCACAACATTTTTTTGCAATTTTTTATTTATATATTCAAAAATATACAGTTTTTTGGAAAAAGGCTGTGTTAAATTATGCAAAAGGTACTGTGTAACATTTACGGAAAGTTTGAAACAAATATGTTTGGAAGATCCTTAGAAAACATGTAATTAGTATGAGAAAATAAAAGTTTTGGGAATCGAGCGACAAAGATTGGATTAACTTTTTAGTGCATTCCAGGTCCATAGGATGGATTATCTTCATCCTCTGCAAACTCCTCCTCCAGCTTCCTCTTGTTCCTCCTCCTGTTTACTCTTGCTTGTATTTCTAGACTCTTTACAGCCCTGACTGCAGCCCGAAGGCGTTCCTTGTCTAAAGCAAGCATCGCTCGTACCATGTTAGAACCTATCTTCATTCCCATATTTCTAAATACCTTGCGCCTTACAATGTTGCCATCATTGAAAGTCGCAACAGCATCATACACACCAAAGTGAAGTGTTTCTATTCCAACAAATACAGTCTTGGGGATTCTCGACCATATAACACTATTTACACTTTCATTGGGGTTTTGAGTTTTTCCGTGAATACACTTTTTCAACAGTTCAGGTGCTGCTAAGTCTCTGAAAATAGGTTTTATCACCTCCATTATGTACCTGATGAACACGGACGTTAATAATAACACCATTTGACAGCAGTTTAACAGCGCCACAGTGGGTCACGCCCATATAGAACACATTTCAAAAAAAAATTAAAAATAGTTGTAGTATTCGGAATTGAATAAATTATATATCTATTAAATGGTAATAGTCTGCAGATTCAGAAAACGCAAAAAAGTAAAATTTGAACTTTTCATGATTTTGAGCCTTTCCGGAGCCCCTTAAGCATCTGTGCGCTGTAATACCCTAATTTAAGCTACAGGCATACAGCGAAAAGTGACTGACACGGGAGGTGGACTTTCTCCCTTTTTCCCCTCTGTGGTCTTCAGTTTACGAGCTCGCACTTCGTAAGTCCGATTGTCTTCCATCTTTCGTCTCTCCTTTCATAGCGCACTACACAGCATCGGTTCGACATACATGGCCGTCTTCTGCGGTGATCCATTCCGGCTGCAAAAATTTTGCGGCCGCCTGTTGTGGATCCCGTGCTCTGTTGGCGGCGCGCCGCTATTTATACCAGAGTTCGATTCCCGGTGACGGCCACGCCCTTCGTTCCGCGTTCCCTTTTTATGCTTCTCCCGCCAGCGTTCCCCGAAACGTCCACCCTTTCGGTGTTTCCAGTAAACGAGTTACGCTTTTCGCGGCGTGTTACTGCTTTGTCTTCCTGATGCGAAGCGCCGTTCAACTTCAGACTCTCGTCCACATTTACTACATCAGTTCGACCAAATTCAGTCAAATAAACGGAAACAGTGAAAGAAAAATATAGAAATAAAAGTCAAAATCTGTGATATGAAATTATATCAGTGAAAACCTTTGAGAAATTCAGAACAAACAAAAAACATAATGAGTGCGTTAAGCGCGGAGCTCTCATTAGACAACCAGATGGCTATCGGGACTGCTCGCACTGAGCAGGTTGTTTCTGTCCCTGTTTGACACTACTCATTATTATCAAGTCTACTTCAGAATTCTTACTTTAGTAGTTGACGTTTATCAGCACGCTAGCCATGCACTCAGTACTGCAAATGTGAATATCTGCTTCCTAGTTAATGTCAGGCCAATCTCGAACTAGAACGTACGAAACGTTGTCCAGACTGTTAATACTGTTCCTATGTTTCTTGTTTTGGGCATTGAATATCGCGTCAATTAAGATCAGTTTCGGTTCCTCTGGTCTTTATCTTTGCCCACCTTCTTCGCTGTTCCGTCCCTGGTGTTTTCGTCCTGGGTCTAATTATGTTGTGGAAACTCATGATTCCCAGATTTGTTTTTATGTCAGTTTCACCCTGCAGTAAATCTATGTTTCCTGTATTCCCTTTTCTTCCAAAACCCTTTTCCCTTTGATCCAGAATGTTAAATCCCGCTTAGTCGTCGAGTGTGGGGTGTCTAGGAAACCTGCTTTCTTGGATCACTAGACAAACAATTCAAACAAATCGTATTAATGAGTTTTGTTAGGAAAAGTAAGTGATAATCCTTTAAGAATTACATAGACGTGTCACAGGCAAAGGGCGACATCCGAAATAAACAAGCTTGTACAATATAACAATTTCAAGTTTGAGCTGCATAGAATGTACGAGCAAAGTAATGAGCTTTGACGCTTCTAAGCATGTCGCTAGTTTTCAGGCTTCTCTTCGACTGGGCTGCGGCCAGCCGGGCGCGGCGCTTTTGTTCTCTTCGCATAGAGGCCGTTGTTGTTGCGTTGTCGTCCTGGAGAGTGGTCGGTCAGCGAGCGATTGGCTGACGTCTTCTTCACCGCGCTCTCTGCTCTCTAGTTCCCGACTGGCGTGCCGGCGCTTGAATTTACGCCGCAATACAGAGTACTTTGTTCATAAGAAAGTGATTTCACTGCCTGCAATGTCAATCTCCTCTGGCTGACTCTACGTATATGTCCGGTAAATAAAGAAGAATCGGAATACTGTCACCATAAATTCAGATTCTCAAGCAAAATAACATGGCAAACTATTTCTTTTTATCTCAGAGAACTAACACACGTATCATTTTTATAATTATATTTATATGTATCGGACCACGCGGCTGTTACGGTCGCACGTTCGAATCCTGCCTCGGGCATGGACGTGTGGTGTCCTTAGGTTAGTTAGGTTTAAGTAGTTCTAAGTCTAGGGGACTGATGACCTCAGATGTAAAGTCCCATAGTGCTCAGAGCCATTTGAACCATTTGAACCATATGTATCGGACTAAAAGCGAAGTTTAACGTATATGAGGCTGTGCTGATGAGTAATTCTTTTAAATTCTTTATGTGAATACTCTTAAAGTTTTTTTAAATAAAAAAATCTTCATTAACATTCTACATATTTCTTCTTCATATACAGGGTGTCCCAGCTATCTTGTCCACCCAAAATATCTCTGGAACAATAACAGCTATTGGAAAACGACTTTCACCGGTATCAATGTAGGGCTGGGGCCCATGAATGTACATATTTGGAAACATTCTAAAACGAAAGCATATGTGTTTTTTAACACAAACTTATTTTTTTTAAATGGACCTCGTATATTTTGTCTTGAGCAATCCATAGCATGACAAAGCACATATACAATGGCGTTGATTGCATCGCAAAATTCCCATTACATCCCGAGATATTGAGACGCGAAGTTGACGCTTGAAACACCTGACATACGCTGGTAGCGCACGTCCTGAGTCTCAGGCGTGAACCCCATGCTTCCCGTAATCGCGATGTGACTGACAGGTGTAATCACACCTCAGTACTTATCAAGAGATCCGAAACGAATAATACGGTCTGCTACCATCAACTCTCATAAGCACATAATTGTTTCCCTCTTGCAGGTTTTACGTATCTACGTACACAATACGAACCAGTACCGATCGGTGTACACCCGTCAGGTTGTCTTATTTATCCTGCACACCCCTAGCCTATGGGATAAATACCTGCTGGAATGTACGACGTTAATGCAGGATGGCAGCAGATAGTACCACCGATTAATACTTCATATCTGTGGCACGAATTCATGATGAACTTACCCTTCATAGTCAAAGGACATTCGCCTGTAGACGTCGAAGGACGTTCTAAACGAGAATCATCTTTAACTTCCGTCCGGGAATTTTTAAGCCTTGTGAACCATTCGTGACACCGAATACGGCTTAAGCACTCATCACCGTAGGCTTCTTGCATCATTTGGTGTGTTTCACGCAAATTTTAATGCCTACGCGTTGCTCCTCTAAGGAACAGTCTCGATTTTCTGAAACTGTGCGACGCAAAGATCCATTCAATACAGCACTGAACAATAACTAACAGACATACAACAGTGAAACTTCCGGCAGTTACACATTAAACACAGGCGTGTGCAGAGATGCCAAGCTCGTTTCGCTCAAACACACCATTGGCGAGAAATTACGAATGTTCCGGAATTTTTTTAACAGACCTCGTATGTAATAAAATCCAGACTGCTGCTGTAGTAATAATGTATTTATAGTCATGGACCCATTTCGGCTGAGTACCATGCTGAGACCGTCTGTGAGAGTTACAAAACTTTTTTTTTTTTTGTTATTAAGTTGGTCAGTCATACATTCGGATATGCAGACTTCGTACTTACGTCCATGTACAAACACTGGTCGCTCTCACTCGATATTGTATTACAATGTGGTGTAGGTTTAGGTCTCTTATGCTGTAAATTGTTTTTTGAGTTGCTCCTGTTAATGGTTGTTTCTCGCATTTTTTATAATTTGATGTTTTATTTTCAGATTTGAGAGATTGACAGTTTAGACAGTTCGTCAAAGATGCTATACGGTTAGAGTTGCTGTGGTGTGTTAATGTAATCATTTCGGGTTACATGTATGACATTTTTAATTATTGAGTCTGTGGGTCGTTATTTGTTTCTATCCGTTGTCTTTGATTAGGAACAAAAGGAACAACAACTGTAAAACGTAAACATTTCATATAGAATTTTACCGAATGCCAATCCAAAGATAACGGATGGACACAAATAACTACCCAAAGAAACATCGATTACAAAGACCATACATAGAGCACGAAATGATAAAAACAACACACCGTAACAAGCGAAACTTCGACCATAGATACTAGTAGACTGGCCTTGCTGTGCAGAAGCTATAGAGCTAGTGTGGCTCCAACATAAACCACGTGACTGTTGGCAAAATGGGGCGGGATTTCAAATCAGCGGTCTGCCATCCTATATTTGTATCGTATTTTACCCACATTACTCAATTGACTGCCAAACGCTTCCAACAAAAATTACTTTTTTATTTGCGAAAAATTATGTCAGAACTACATTTGACCTGGATTTGTTCACAGTACCATTTATAAAATCTAACAAATACATCGAACGCCCCTCTGGTGGGCAGCGGGGCGAAATTACTATAAACTATCAATTAAAGTAAAATGTTGTTAAAATTCTTTTAAACAGTAAGAGTGGGCTCGTGTCAAAACTTTAAACATTGGATTCGCAGCGTTTTGCGCTCTAGTCACTTATAAAAGAAAATTGGATATGGGAATTATGTCAACTATAGGTGCCAAAATTGTCGACTTTAGGAGCAGGTCCATTTTAGAGTATCAATTTTAGGTGCACTTCAAAGGTTCAGTTCCCACTACTTTTACAAAAGTTTAAACTATCATTTTGAAAAAAAAAAGATATTTTAGATGAAAGGTGAGACTTTGAAGTTTCAGAAAATAATTTTCGAGCCCACATTTGTTTAATAGTATTAGAAGGTAGAAAAAAAAATTCTCTTCATGTGTCGACTATAGGTGCTCTTGAAAAAAAAAAAAAATGAAGTCCCATGCTTCTTTACAGAGCGTAGGGGAACGATGCGGGAGACCCGCACCGCCTTACTAGGCAAGGTCCTAATGGAGGTGGTTTGCCGTTGCCTTCCTCCGACCGTAATGGGGATGAATGATGATGATGAAAACGACACAACACCCAGTCATCTCGAGGCAGGAAAAATCACTGACCCCGCCGGGAATCGAACCCGAGACCCCGTGCTCGGGAAGCGAGAACGCTACCGCGAGACCACGAGGGCGGACATATGAGTTCTTACCTTATTATAATCTCACTTGATACACAAAAAGGCGTGTATGTGCAGAGGGCTTAAAGTTTTTCCGTTTCAGGGCCTGTATCCAAAGCTGTCTTCGGTTTTCATCCTTAGGGAACCTCTGAGTGGAAACGAGAAACAGTTATACTTACTTCTGTAACCGAATTATCACAGATACTTTCCAAAATGTAATATGAGTCTGACTTTAAATGCATCACTTTCAACACTTTAATTTACATGATACTCTATTTCAGGTGTAAAAAACATATAAAAGTAAAGCTATAAGCGCAACACGAAACAACCATGTTTTGCCAACATTCACGTGACTTTAGCCCAGAGATGTTGGAGCCACGAAAATGACGTCAGGGCCAGTCTATTATATTTATGGTCGAAGAAGCGAAACCATATAGTATCTTTGGCCAAGTGTCACAACTGTCAGATCTTACAATAAAATAAAGCTTATAAAAATTACAACAAAAGACCATCAACAAGGAGGAGCAAAACACAGACAATTTTATAGCATGAGACTCCTAAACCTCAGTGCACAGTGAGAGCGACAAGCGACTACGTATGAACGTAAGAACGAAATCTGCATATACGAAAATATGATTAACCAACATTATAATGAGTAAAAAGTGTTACGTGACCTTCGAAGATGGTCTGAAGATGACATTCCAGTCTAAATGTATCCATCTCAATAAATATACCACTAAATTACACTACTGGCCATTAAATTGCTACACCACGAAGATGACGTGCTACAGACGCGAAATTTAACCGACAGCAAGAAGATGCTGTGATATGCAAATGATTAGCTTTTCAGAGCATTCACACAAGGTTGGCGCCGGTGGCGACACCTACAACGTGCTGACATGAGGAAAGTTTCCAACCGATTTCTCATACACAAACAGCAGTTGACCGGCGTTGCCTGGTGAAACGTTGTTGTGATGCCTAGTGTAAGGAGGAGAAATGCGTACCATCACGTTTCCGACATTGATAAAGGTCGGATTGTAGCGTATCGCGATTGCGGTTTATCGTATCGCAACATTGCTCCTCGCGTTGGTCGAGATCCAATGACTGTTAGCAGAATATGGAGTCGGTGGGTTGAGGAGGGTAATACGAAACGCCGTGCTGGATCCCAACGGCGTCGTGTCACTGGCAGTCGAGATGACACGCATCTTATCCGCATGGCTGTAACGGATCGTGCAGTCACGTCTCGATCCCTGAGTCAACAGATGTGGACGTTTGTAAGACAATAACCATCTGCACCTACAGTTCGACGACGTTTGGAGCAGCATGGACTATCAGCTCGGAGACCATGGCTGAGGTTACCCTTGATGCTGCATCACAGACAGGAGCGCCTGTGATGGCGTACTCAACGAGAACCTGGGTGCACGAATGGCAAAACGTCATTTTTTCGGATGAATCCAGGTTCTGTTTACAGTATCATGATGGTCGCATCCGTGTTCGGCAACATCGCGGTGAACGCACACTGGAAGCGTTTATTCGTCATCACCATACTGGCGTATCACCCGGCGTGATGGTATGGGGTGCCACTGGCTACACGTGTCAGTCACCTCTTGTTCGCATTGACGGCACTTTGAACAGTGGACGTTACATTTCAGATGTGTTACGACCCGTGGCTCTACCCTTCATTCAATCCCTGCGAAACCCTACATTTCAGCAGGATAATGCACGAGCGCATGTTGCAGGTCCTGTACGGGCCTTTGTGGATATATAAAATGTTCGACTGCTGCCCTGGCCAGCACATTCTCCAGATCTCTCCCCAATTGAAAACGTCTGGTCAATGGTGGCCGAGCAACTGGCTCGTCACAATACGCCAGTCACTACTCTTGATGAACTGTGGTATCGTGTTGAAGCTGCATGGGCAGCTGTACCTGTACACGCCATCCCAATGCCCAGGCGTATCAAGGCCGTTAATACGGCCAGAGGTGGTTGTTCTGGGTACTGATTTTTCAGGATCTATGCACCCAAATTGCGTGAAAATGTAATCACGTGTCAGTTCTAGTATAATATATTTGTCCAGTGAATACCCGTTTATCATCTGAATTTCTTCTTGGTGTAGCACTTATAATGGCCAGTACTGTACTATAGCAGCAATCTGTATTTTTTTACATGAGTACAGTATTTATAAGCATAAATTTTGTAAGCGTAACCTTTATAAGTACAACGTATCTTACGTGTAATATTTCTAACTGTAACGTTTCTTAAGTGTAACGTTTCTTAAGTGTAACGTTTCTGAAGTGTAACGTTTCTGAAGTGTAACGTTTCTTAAGTGTAACGTTTCTTAAGTGTAACGTTTCTTAAGTGTAACGTTTCTTAGTGTAACGTTTGTGAGTATAACGTTTATAAGTGCATTAGTATTTCCGGCTATTGGTACCGCTTTTGGAAAGCAAAAGCAAAATGCGTGTGGGCTAAGTACCCCATTTTCAAGACGCACAGATATCACTAACAGAATGAGTTACTACCTAGTATCACTTGGAGAAACAGAGTAATTGCTCTGATGCCTCGACAGACAAATCAGCGATTACGGAGCACAACAGTCGGCCGCTTAACCACGTACCAGGTTTGCGTATTTCAGGCGTAACGCGCCGCGCCGCCATTACGCAGCCGGGCGCCTTGCGCTCGCCAGTACGGCAGCACACCCGCCCGGCGTTCCACTCGCACTCAGCCCGAGTTGCAGGAATTTCGGCCCCTCGGAACGTGCACTGTAATTGCGCCAGGAGCGGAGAGGTTCGCGGGCAGCGAGGCGTTAGCGCGACGCAGGGGCGCGGCGGATTAAAGCGCGCGGAAGCGAGTGCTGTTTGAGCTCGCTAAATTATGTCTGCCGCGAGGAGGGTCCGCAGCAGCAGTTTAAAACCCTCCCGCCTGCACCAGCCTCAGTATGCACACGAAAAGCGGCCCACTTGGCGCACCTACCAATTAAGAAATTTGTAACGTACCCGTCTGCCTTTCGAAATGTAGTGTCGCGGAAGGATGATGAATACCAGACTGATAAACTGGATAGCTAATAAAGTTCATGAAATGTGTTCGCAATTTTCGAACACGGTACTGAAACAACTATACACCTTACTGGAAACAAATGAAAATTTGTGCTGGACCGGGTTTCGAGCCCGCATTGCACCCGTGTCCGAAGGAACATTGTATCGAACTTTGCAGACACAATCAAATAGTGTCTCTGCCCTTATCTATAATTAAAGAATCGAACTGGGGTTGTAAATCTTGGGCTGTGGTCTTACCCTGACTGCATTTCCTTCTCCTCTCTCAGATAAGTGAGGAATAGAAAAGCAACTGAAATCACTCAGCAGAGGAAAGTACACTGGACTTGACGGGATACCAATTCGATTCTATACAGAGTACGCGAAAGAACTTGCCCCCCTTCTAACAGCCGTGTACCGCAAGTCTCTAGAGGAACGGAAGGTTCCAAGTGATTGGAAAAGGGCACAGATAGCCCCAGTCTTCAAGAAGGGTCGTCGACCAGATGCGCAAAACTATAGACCTATATCTCTGACGTCGATCTGTTGTAGAATTTTAGAACATGTTTTTTGCTCGAGTATCATGACGTTTCTGGGAACCCAGAATCTACTCTGTAGGAATCAACCAACATGGATACCGGAAACAGCGATCGTGTGAAACCCAACTCGCTTTATTTGTTCATGAGACCCAGAAAATATTAGATACAGGCTCCCAGGTAGATGCTATTTTTCTTGACTTCCGGAAGGCGTTCGATACAGTTCCGCACTGTCGCCTGATAAACAAAATAAGAGCCTACGGAATATCAGACCAGCTGTGTGGCTGGATTGAAGAGTTTTTAGCAAACAGAACACAGCATGTTGTTCTCAATGGAGAGACATCTACAGACGTTAAAGTAACCTCTGGCGTTCCACAGGGGAGTGTTATAGGACCATTGCTTTTCAAAATATATATAAATGACCTAGTAGATAGTGTCGGAAGATCCATGCGGCTTTTCGCGGATGATGCTGTAGTATACAGAGAAGTTGCAGCATTAGAAAATTGCAGTCAATGCGGGAAGATCTGCAGCGGATAGGTACTTGGTGCAGGGAGTGGCAACTGACCCTTAACATAGACAAATGTAATGTATTGCGAATACGTAGAAAGAAGGATCCTTTATTGTATGATTATATGATAGCGGAACAAACACTGGTAGCAGTTACTTCTGTAAAATATCTGGGAGTATGCATGCGGAACGATTTGAAGTGGAATGATCATATAAAATTAATTGTTGGTGAGGCGGGTGCCAGGTTGAGATTAATTGGGAGTGTCGTTAGAAAATGTAGTCCATCAACAAAGGAGGTGGCTTACAAAATACTCGTTCGACCTATACTTGAGTATTGCTCATCAGTGTGGGATCCGTACCAGGTCGGGTTGACGGAGGAGATAGAGAAGATCCAAAGCCGGCCGGAGTGGCCGAGCGGTTCTAGGCGCTACAGTCTGGAACCGCGCGACCGCTACGCTCGCAGGTTCGAATTCTGCAAGGATGTGTGTGATGTCCTTAGGTTAGTTAGGTTTAGGTAGTTCTAAGTTCTAGGGGACTGATGACCGTAGAAGTTAAGCCCCATAGTGCTCAGAGCCATTTGAACCATTTTTGAAGATCCAAAGAAGAGCGACGCGTTTCGTCACAGGGTTATTTGGTAAGCGTGATAGCGTTACGGAGATGGTTAGCAGACTCTGGCAGACTCTGCAAGAGAGGCGCTCTGCATCGCGGTGTAGCTTGCTGTCCAGGTTTCGAGAGGGTGGGTTTCTGGATGAGGTAGCGAATGTATTGCTTGCCCCTACTTATACCTCCCATGGAGATCACGAATGTAAAATTAGAGAGATTCGAGCGAGCACGGAGGCTTTCCGGCAGTCGTTCTTCCCGCGAACCATACGCGACTGTAACAGCAAAGTGAGGTAATTACAGTGGCACGTAAAGTGCCCTCCGCCACACACTGTTGGGTGGCTTGCGGAGTATAAATGTAGATGTAATGTCTTTCTTCCAGAAAATTCCTTCTGAGAAGGGTGGCGCAGCAGTTGGCACACTGTACTCGCATTCGGGAGGACGACACTTCAAACCCCCGTCCGAATATCCTGATTTAGGTTTTCCGCGATTTCCCTAAATCGCGTCATGCAAATGCTGGGATACTTCCTTTGAAGGGCGCGCCCGATTTCCTTCCCCACCATTCCCTAAAACCGAGCTCGTGCTCTGTCTCTAATGACATTTTGCAGTAAACACATAGTGCGTAGTGGGGCGATCACTCTGTTGCAGAAATAATTCAAAAGACAAGATCGCTTAAATATTGTTTACTAGATGACCGGTTTCAACACACTAAAGGTGCCGCCATAGGATCTGTAAAGATATAACATGACAGGTGTGAGGGGGGGGGGGGGGCTCAGATGAGTAAATATATACAACATTATTAGTACAGTACCACATACCTGAATGTAGCTTAACGTTTATAAACCATTTGGATGTAACGGTACATGAGGCAGACCAGCTGATGTAAAATCATTGTCACAAAACAATAAAAGACAACTGCTCTCGTGGTGATTCTTTTCCATCAGATACGTAAAACCGAAGTCACAAGATAAAACTATTTGGTAGATGACCGCTGCTCGACTAACAACGGTCGGTATCACACTGCACTATTCGGCGTCGGTTTACCTGCTGCGATTCTAGTGGTTCACAGCCGGCCACTAGACAGCGCAGTCCAAGCAGTGCACACACAGTCCTAAAGTATAACCACTCATTACTACTACAATATCCGCCCCGATAGCTGGGTGGTCAGCGTGACGGATTGCCGTCCTACAGGCCCGTGTTCGATTCCAGGCTGGGTAGGGGATTTCCTCTGCTCAGGGACTGGGTGTTTTGCTGTCTTCATCGTCATTTCATCCCCATCCGACACGCAGGTCGCCCAATGTGGCGTCGAATGTGATACCACCTGCACCAAGGCGGCCGGACCTCCCCCGCAAGGGGCCTCTCGGCTAATGACGCAAAACGCTCATTTCCATTTCCACTACTACGACTTCATTATTACTGCTAATCAAATACCCATGCAAAGAACACTTTCGCATACACTTCTGTACATACCGTCCGCCGCCCGGTAGCTGAATGATCAGCTTGACGGACTGTCAATCCTCTGGGCCCGGGTTCGATTCTCAGCTGGGTCGGGGAATTTTCTACGCCCAGGGACTAGGTGTTGTGCTATCCTCGTCATCATCCTATCATCCTCATCGACTGCAGGACACCGAAGTGGCGTCAAATTGAAGGACCGGCACCCGGCGAACGGACTGCCCGACTGGGGGCCCTAGCCATACTATTAAATAAATAAAACTATGCATACTATAAAGTACGTCAGTTATAGAGTAAATACATGTTAAGCTACATTCAGGTGTGTGGTACTGTACTAATAGTAATGTATATAGTGTAACTCATGTAGGCACTCCCTCAAACCTTTCACGTTATATCTTCACAGATCCGATGTTGGCACCTTTAGTGTGTTGAAACCGGTTATCCAGTAAACAATATTTAAGCGATCTTGGCTTTTGAATTATTTCTCTAATGAAATTGTTGTCGACGGGACGTTGTCTCCTCCAGAGAATTTATCCTGTCAGTATGACCATTTCAGTATCGGACTTCCTATCTTATTGCAAGTGTTTCTGAAGAAATTGCTATGTGAATGTCCTGCGGTAGGACAAGAAACAGTTAGTAGAAGATTAAGTTGGTTTAGCTACATTTTTCAATACGTACAACAAGTAAGGCCATATTTTTGGAAGACACTAATCCACAACAATCCTATTGTTACAGGAAATAGCTCTGTCACATACGGTACATTGTTAGAACATTAAACCCAGTATACAAATACTGGAGTTCGCACACTCGAGCTCATAGCAGGTTAGAGCGGAACGACAAGGTCACAGCACGCCAATTAACTGCCATGTACGCGTAAGAAACTAAGGAAATCGTTCGAATTTCAAATGAACACGGACGGGAACCAAGCAGAGAAGGGGAACAGAAGTTACTAGTCATGGGTGTTGTAGTGATTCGTTGAAAGCTGCGGCGTAGCGCATACCAACATCGACAGCAAGTGCACTATGAGATCAAAAGTATCTGGACACCCCAAACACGTACGTTTTCATATTAGGTGCATTGTGCTCCGACCTACTGCCAGGTACTCCATATCAGCGACCTTAGTAGTTATTAAACATCGTGAGGGAGCAGAATGGGACGCTCCACGGAACTCACAAACTTCAAACGAGGTCATGTGATTGGATGTCACTTGTGTCATACGTCTTTATACAAGATTTCCACACTCCTAAACATCCCTAGGTCCACTGTTTCCGATGTGATAGTGAAGTGGAAACGTCAAGGGATGCGCACAGCACAAAAGCGTACAGCCGACCTCGTCGGTTGACTGACAGAGACAGCCGACAGTTGAAGAGGGTTGTAGCGTGTAATAGGCAGACATCTATCCAGACCATCACACAGGAATTCCAAACTGCATCACGACCCGCTGCAGGTACTATGACAGGTAGGTGGGAGGTGATAAAACTTGGATTTCATGGTCGAGCGGCTGCTCATATGCCACACATCACGCCGGTAAATCCCAGACGACGCCTCGCTTGGTGTAAGGAGCGTAAACACTGGACGATTGAACAGTGGAAAAACGTTGTGTGGAGTTACGAATCACGGTACACGATGTGGCGATCCGATGACAGGTTGTGGGTACGGCGAATGTCCGGTGAACGTCATCTGCCAGCGTGTGTAGTGCCAACAGTAAATTTTGTAGGCGGTGGTGTTATGGTGTGGTCTTGTTTATCATGGAGAGGGCTTGCACCCCTTGTTGTTTTGTGTGGCTCTATCACATTACAGGCCTACATTGATGTTTTAAGCACCTTCTTGCTTCCCACTGTTTAAGAGCAATTCGGGGATGGCGGTTGCATCTTTCAACACGATCGAGCAGCTGTACATAATACACCTCCTGTGGCCGAGTGATTACATGACAATAACATCCCTGTAATGGAGTGGCCTGCGCAGAGTCCTGACATGAATCCTACAGAACTTCTTTCGGATGTTTTGAAACGCCCACTTCGTGCCATGCCTAACCGACTGACATCGATGCCTCTCCTGAGTGCAGCACTCCGTGAAGGATGGGCTGCCATTCCCCAAGAAACCTTCCAGCACCTGATTGAAAGTGTGCCTGTGGAAGCTGTCATCAAGGCTAAGGGTGGGCCAGCAGAATACTGAATTCCAGCATTACCGATGAAGGGCGCCACGAACTTGTAAGTCATTTTGAGCCAGGCGTCCGGATACTTTTGATCTCATAGTGTAGGTACACGGAGAATCGCAGAACCGACCCTAGGCGCACGTGGTGTCCACTTCGGCGTGTGTCGAGGTCACGTTCTCGCGAGGCGACAGAATTAATTGTTAAGACTCTGCCGAATTGGCATGCTGTTATCTAGCATGGGAACAGATTTCTGCGCCAGTACAGGCCTACACGTTGGGGCGAATCGAGCGAGTGAACTTCGCAAGTGATCCGAATGGGTGCACGAGTTAGACGGAGAGCAGAGTCTCCGTCCGTTCTATAGAACGAACCCTACACGTCAGCGCCACTGCTCTAGCCCTGTTATGTCTTTGTAGCGGAGGCGAGAACATTTTTAGCTCTAGGAGTGCCCTCTCCACCTGGCGCCAAGGCGTGTCCATGGCTGTAAACATCTACTGCTGCGACCGCATGGGTCATTTTGTGGTGTCACCGCCAGACACCACACTTGCTAGGTGGTAGCCTTTAAATCGGCCGCGGTCCGTTAGTATACGTCGGACCCGCGTGTCGCCACTATCAGTGATTGCAGACCGAGCGCCGCCACACGGCAGGTCTAGAGAGACTTCCTAGCACTCGCCCCAGTTGTACAACCGACTTTGCTAGCGATGGTTCACTGACAAAATACGCTCTCATTTGCCGAGACGATAGTTAGCATAGCCTTAAGCTACGTCATTTGCTACGACATAGCAAGGCGCCATTACCAGTTACTATTGATACTGTAATCATGTACCGTCAAGAACGACGCTCATCATTAATGGATTAAAGTTAAGTATTCCACCAGCTACGTCCGTTTTTCTACAGTCTAAATTCCTGGTCCTGTTCCAGACCTCACGCCAGCCTGCGTGAGCTAAAACGCGTGCCTTTCGGCTTCCTCTAGTACCCGGTGTTGGCTCTCCTGCCAACCCACAACACATTTAAAAAATTTGAATGTAAGCAGCTTCTCCTGCCTGCCACGCATGTTGGGAATTTTAAAAACGGTGATTAACGCATGGTAATCACATAAAGATTTCGAAAACAATGATCATATTCCATTCCTTCCGCAACACACTGTCAATTTCCAAACCTGCATACTGATTTTATGGGCTAGACTCGCAAAAAATGTTTATGTACGCGCTTAAAATACACGTAATCGATCATCCTTGCGGTCATTAGATTTTTAATTGCATCAGCATGTGAGAACTTGTGATTTGAATTTAGATTTATAAAATGCCCTTTCTTCTTATGGGTGGACGTATTGGTTGCCTTAATCTTACCAAAGAGATGGTGCAACACGCTTGGAAAGTCTATGATTTAAGAAAGTGATCTAAGAAAGGGATCGGTTCATAGGGCACATCCTGAGGCATCTGATAATAGAGTGGAGTGTGGGAGGATACAAATTGTAGAGGGACGCCAACACTTGACTAAACAGATTCCAGTGGGTGTATGTTGCAGCTACCAACGGCAATAAATTGTAGAGCTTTTTATCAATACAGAATTTTATGATTTGCACAAATGTGATCATGCAAAAGGAACAGAGAAAACCAGAGCTGTGTTTACACTATTCTATCCAGCTTCAAACATCTTTCATAAATACAAGTTTGTTTTTCCTAATGCACTGATATCGCGAGTAAATGGCAAAATATATCTGTTGTTGTGCTTTTCAGTACGATGGCGGCTTTGACGCGCCTCACCATGCACCTCTACACCGTGCAAGAATCTTCATCTCTGCGTAACTACCGCACTCTACATTCATTTCACTCTCCTTTCTGCAGTCCTGACTTGTCTTCCTGTACAATTTTTACCTTCACGATTCTTTCATGCCTCAGGGTATTTTCCATCAATTGATCGCTTCTTTTAGTCAAGTTGAGCCACTTATTTGTTTTTCTCGATTCGACCCAGATCCTCCTCATTAGTTATTCGATCTACGTATCTAATCTTGAACGATCTTCTGTAGCACGGAATTTCAAAAGCCTCTATTCTTTTCTCGTCTAAACTGCTTATCGTCCGCGAACAATACTATACTCCAACGTATATCTTCAGAAAAGAAATTTTAACACTTTAATTTGTATTTTTTAGAATTTCCAATCGAAATTTTACATCCTCTCTACTTCGGCAATTATCAGTTATTTTGCTGCTCAAATAGCAGAAGTCATCGACCACTTCCATTGTATCACTTCGTAATGTAATTCCCTCAGTATCGCTTGATTTACTTCGGTTATATTCCATTACCCTTGTTTTACTTTCCCTAATGCACATCTTACATTCTCCTTTCAAAACTCTAATCTGTTACATTTAATAGCTCTTGGAAGTTCGTTCCACTCATTTTCTCTTCCGAGTCCTTTGCTGCTGCTATCAGAATTACAGTGTCATCGGCAAACCGCAAAGCTTTTATTTGTCCTGCTTGAACTTTAGTTCCCTTTCCAAATTTTTCCATGTTTTCTTTTGCTGCTTGCTCAGTGTGAAGACTAAATAACATAGGGGACAGGCTACAACACTGTCCCACTCTCTTGTCGACTACTGCTTCCTTTTCGTGTCTTTCGACTGGTAACTATGGTCTCGATTCTGTACAGTTTGCAGATAATGTTTCGCTGCCTGCGTTTTATCCCCACTACCTAAATAATTTCTAAGAGTCAAGTCAATACTGTACTACAAGCTTTATCTAAATCTGCAAATGCTGTAAACGTAGTTAGCCTTTCTTCAGTCTGACCTCTTAGCCCTGTGGTCAGTATGACCTCGCGTATTCCTACATTTCTCCGGGATCCAAACTGATCCTCTCCCAGGTCGATCTCTACAAGTTTTTCCATTCTCCTGTAAATAATTCGTGTCAGTATTTTGCAACGATGGCTTATTAAACTGACATTTCGGTAACATTTACTTCTATATGATACAACCATAGATAAATCTTTGTGATTCTTACCGTATTAATGCGCGTTGGACGGAGAATATTCCGGTCGTAAAATAAAACACAACGCGGGGTCAAAAACTGAGTCAGACCGTGTGAAATGAAATAATCTTTCCTGCTACGCTAAAACAGCTCCCTGTGCAACACGAGATATGGGACTGCTGAGATTAATTTGGCGAGAAATTAAGATCAACCCTCCAGCAGCAGAGCCAGAGAGACGCACGCTCAGAAATGTTTATCTTGTAGCCGCGGCAGGGCTCACCCAGACGGGTCATTAATATCCACTGTGGCGCCTCACTTCAAAGGCGTCTCCATGAAGACCCTGGCGCAAAGCCACTCCACCGATGAATCGTGTGTCAAAAACATTTCACGCACCATCATATACACATCACTACTCACTTATTAAGCTACAGGTAATGTAATTACAGGTATAACTAAGTCAGAGGATGCTGCATTTATGTACATCGCTTCTATCGTAATTTAAGAAAGATATTCTAGTATCTTTCATATATAACAGGAAATTTTATGTATGTAATAAACAAGAAAACTGGCCCCAATATATAACCCTGTGGGAGATTAGCAGCGATTTTACCTCTAGTGTGAATTAATCAAGTCGGACAGTGTGGCCGAGCAGTTCTAGGTGCTTCAGTCTGGAAGCGCGCTGCTGCTACGGTCGCAGGTTCGAACTCGCCTCGGGCATGGATGTGTGTGATGTCCTTAGGTTTAAGTAGTTCGAAGTCTAGGGGACTGATGACCTCAGATGTTAAGTCCCATAGCGCTTAGTGCCATTTGAACCATTTTGAATTAATCAGATTAGAGTGGTGCACACACACACACACACACACACACACACACACACACACACAACATACACACACCCAAAAGCCATCACCACCACATATCGCGATGACATACCATGTTTTAGAATTTGTTCTTGCTTGACAAATATTTCGATAATCCTTTTAAGGCCCAGACCTGTCATATGAGAAGACCAACGACAGCATGGCCTCGCTACGAGTGCCTTAACACAATGGAAGAATAAAATCGTGCCTTCAGTACGATACAAAATAACATGTGTAGCTATTCAGTATTATCAACATGCAGTTATGAAATGCAATAGGGCCAAAGTTTCAACTCATCCATTACTTTATTTTTTCACTTTCTGAAAATGTGCTTAAAGTGAAGTAATATGGTTCAAATGGCTCTGAGCACTATGGGACTTAACATCTGAGGTCATCGGTCGCCTAGAACTTAGAACTAATTAAACCTAACTTACCTAAGGACATCTTACACATCCATGCCCAAGGCAGGATTCCAACCTGCGACCGTAGCGGTCGCTCGGCTCCAGACTGTAGGGCCTAGAACCGCACGGGCACTCCGGCCAGCACATTTCTGTTAATCTCTTCTTTTTCTGAACGCATTGCTGTTAACAGAAGTGTGAAGTCTTGGAGGATGATGAATGGTACGATCAATGGTCTACCCTCCTTTATTCTAGTCTGTTTCTATAGTTCTCGTTGATGGTGTTTTAAGCAATTCACTTTCCTTAACTTTAACTGAAATATGTCCGTTGAATCAAACTACAGTCGTTGCATCGCCAGTTGAGAAGGCATCTTCGAACTCTGTCAATGTACACTGAGATGATAAAAGTCATGGGATAGCGATATGGACAATACAAATTTCGGTACTACCGCGTACACAAGCTATTAAAGGGCAGTGCGTTAAACGAGCTGTCATTTTTACTCAGGTGATTCATGTGAAAAGGCTTCCAACGTGGTTATGGCCCCGCAACGGGAATGAAAAGACTTTGAACGCGGAATGGCTGATGGAGCTAGATGTGTTGGAAGGTCCATTTTTTAAATCATTAGGGAATTCAGTATTCCGAGATTCCGAGATCCACTGTGTCAAGAAGCTGCCGATAATGACAAATTTCAGGCATTACCTCTCGCCACGGACAACGCAGTGGCCATTCTTCACTTAACGACCGAGAGCAGCAGCATCTGCGTTGAGCTGTCAGTGCTAACAGACAAGCAACACTGCGCGAAATAACCGCAGGTATTACTGTGGGACGTACAGCGAACGTATCCGTTCGGGGAGTGCAGCGGAACTTGGCGTTAGTGAGCTATGGCGGCAGATGACGGACGCGAGTGCCTTTGCTAACAGCACGACATCGCCCGCAGCGCCTACCTTTGACTTGTGACCATACTGGTTGGACTCTAGACGACTGGAGAGAACTGTGGCGTCAACAGGTGAGTCCCTGCAAGTGGTAAGAGATGACGGTAGGGTTCGTGAGTGGTGCAGACTTCACAAAGCCATGGACACAAATTCTCAACAACGCACTGAGCAAGCTGGTGGTCTCTCCATGATGTAGTGGGCCGTTTTTACACCTACATCTACATCTGCATCTACATTTATACTCCGCAAGCCAACCAACGGTGTGTGGCGGAGGGCACTTTACGTGCCACTGTCATTACCTGTCTTTCCTGTTCCAGTCGCGTATGGTTCGCGGGAAAACGACTGTCTGAAAGCCTCCGTGCACGCTCGAATCTCTCTAATTTTACATTCGTGATCTCCTCGGGAGGTATAAGTAGGGGGAAGCAATATATTCGATACCTCATCCAGAAACGCACCCTCTCGAAACCTGGACAGCAAGCTACACCGCGATGCAGAGCGCCTCTCTTGCGGAGTCTGCCACTTGAGTTTGTTAAACATCTCCGTAACGCTATCACGGTTACCAAATAACCCTGTGACGAAATGCGCCGCTCTTCTTTGGATCTTCTCTATTTCCTCCGTCAACCCGATCTGGTGCGGATCCCAGACTGATGAGCAATACTCAAGTATAGGTCGAACGAGTGTTTTGTAAGCCACCTCCTTTGTTGTTGGACTACATTTTCAAATGACTCTCCCAATGAATCTCAACCTGGCACCCGCCTTACCAACAATTAATTTTATATGATCATTCCACTTCAGATCGTTCCGTACGGATTCTCGCAGACATTTTACAGAAGTAACTGCTACCAGTGTTTGTTCCGCTATCATATAATCATACAATAAATGATCCTTCTTTCTATGTATTCGCAATACGTTACATTTGTCTATGTTAAGGGTCAGTTGCCACTCCGTGCACCAAGTGCCTATCCGCCTCAGATCTTCCTGCATTTCGCTGCAATTTTCTAATGCTGCAACTTCTCTGTATACTACAGCATCATCCGCGAAAAGCTGCATGGAACTTTTGACACTATCTACTAGGTCATTCATATATATTGTGAAAAGCAATGGTCCCATAACATTCCCCTGTGGCACGCCAGAGGTTACTTTAACGTCTGTAGACGTCTCTCCATTGAGAACAACATGCTGTGTTCTGTTTGCTAAAAACTCTTCAATCCAGCCACACAGCTGGTCTCTTACATGGGATGAAGTGGGTACTCTCATCCAATTGAACGGATCATTGACTGGAAATGGTTATGTTCGGCTACCTGGAGACCATTTTCAGCCATTCATGGACGTTCCTTTCCCAAATAACGATGGAATTTTTCTGGATGACAATGTACCATGTCACCGGGCGATAGTTCGAGCGAATGATTAGGCCACCTGGACCGCCCCCTATGAATCCCATCGATGATTTTTGGGACGTAATCGAGAGGTCAGTCTGCTGCACTGGCACCTCTTTCGTAGTTATGGACGGCTATAGAGATAGAATGGATCAATATTTCTGCAAAGAACATCTAACGATTTGTTGAGTACAGACCACTGCGAGTTTCTGCATTACGCCGGGAAACAGGAGGTCCGACATGATATTAGGAGGTATCCCATGAATTTTGTCAGCTTAGATTGTCGCGGGGAACGTGGCATACGTAAAACGCAATAGAATCGGGCCCAGCGTACAGTGGTGAACCATTTTCAAATACGGGATGTACCAAAAGAAATCATCCGACTTAAAAAAAATCGTAAATATTATGTTATTTGAGATATTGAGTCAACAACATACTGTTGGAAGGAGCAAACTCTCGAACTTTACATGGTTCCCGCTAGGTAGCAGCAATGTGCGCCTACTTCAGTTCTAGTAAAAATTGTATCGGGACAACAGAAAGCATTTGGTGTTCAACGTTTTGCGCAGTGCGGGTCTGTAATAACAGTTCAGCGTGACTTTTTCACTAGTTATAGTTTGGATCATCCTAAAGCACAGAGCATTAGACGATGGCATGAACAGTTCTTAGGAACAGGCTGTTTGTGTAAAGACAAATCGCCGGGCCGTCCCAGAGGGTCTGACACAGACGTCGAAGGCATCCGCCATGGTTTCACAAGGAGTCCGCAGAAATCCGGTCGCGGTGCAGCTTGACAGCTCAATATGTCTCCGATGTCCGTCCGGCGTGTGTTGCGTCGACGTTTACACATGAAACCGTACAAAATTCAGCGACTGCAAGCTCTTTATAAAGGTGACCAACAACAATGTGTTCAGTCCTGTAATTTCGTGCTTGGCGAGGTGGAGGATGACAGTGAATAGTGAGGAGGCAAAATTATATTTAAAAGGGAAGTTGAAGCGTCGTTATGTGAGAATATGAGGTACGGAACAACCACAAGTTGTACAACATGAGAGGGGCTCTCCAAAATTTAATGTGTTTTGCGCAGTTTAACAGGGAAAGATATGTGATCTTCTTTGCCGAGAACACTGTTACAGGAAGCACGTATCTCGATATGCTTGAGAACTTTCCTTTCCCATAGTTGGAGACTGATTGGAAAGATTTCGTTTACCAACAGGTTGGGGCACCGCCGCACTGGCATTTGGAAGTGCGGGTTTTTTAAATCAAGGGATTATTGAACGATGGCTGTACCAAATGATTCAGCCTTACATTACTGCCGGCCGGGGTGGCCGAGCGGTTCTAGGCGTTACAGTCTGGAACCGCACGACTGCTACGGTCGCAGGTTCGAATCCTGCCTCGGGCATGGATGTGTGTGATGTCCTTAGCTTTAAGTAGTTCTAAGTTCTAGGGGACTGATGACCTCAGATGTTAAGTCCCATAGTGCTCGGAGCCATTTGAACCATTTTTTTTTTTTGCTTATAAAAGACTCAGTTTATGTGCTTCCCTTACCGAAAACAATGAATGAACTGAAGTATCGCATAACAGCAGCTGTGGAAGTTGTAAGTCAAGACATGCTCTCTGCAGTGTGAGAACAATTTGAATACCGCATTGACATATGCCGTGCACCTCAAGGGAAGCTCATTGAACACCTATGAAGAGTTACAGAAAAAAAAGTTTCTTAGTTTCGCGTTCATCAAAAAACAAAGTTCATTGTATATGTCTACTAGTTTCAGAAATATAGACGTGCCAAATCGGATGACACTTTTTGATACCCCTGTATTTCAGTATTAAAGAGATGTAAAAATGGTTCAAATGGCTCTGAGCACTATGGGACTTAACATCTATGGTCATCAGTGCCCTAGAACGAAGAACTACTTAAACCTAACTAACCAAAGACATCACACAACACCCAGTCATCACGAGGCAGAGAAAATCCCTGACCCTGCCGGGAATCGATCCCGGGAACCCAGGCGCGGGTAGCGAGAACGCTACCGCACGACCACGAGCTGCGGACAAAGAGATGTAGAATATTGCTTAAATTCAGTGGGTAATAGGTAATCAAAAAGATGAGATTAACGTGGATAAAGAAGACATTCGGGAAAGAAAGGTTCAGGACCAAAATAAAAGGAATTCAAGGGTTTTGAAGAAAAAGAGAGTAAATCTCGATGACTTCAGCCAGGAACTAAAACAACAGCAGACCGAGGGCACGAAAATAATTGGTAAGACAGGACGAATAAGTCCTCTGAAAGAGTGTCTCGCGGCTCCTGAAATAGTGTCGAATGTGAGAATCTGCGGCAGCGCGCCATCGGATAAGACGAACTGAAGACCTGCACCGTCGTGCTTACTTCCGGGTTGCGGGGAGCGGATTTACTTAACAGCGTACGCTACCGTGTCCTCACAAGTGTAGAGACGCCACACGCTACAATTCAACACGACAAAGCCCGCGTAGCACAACAATGTAACAGTGAGTGACGCTTTTGCTTGACGGTACTCCGGCACACTATCGCTGTGAAATATTAATCATCGTTTTTCTGTTATAGCTTTTCCTACTTTCCGTACCTGCTAAGAAAAACTGGAGAGCAATTGCGCCTTACGCAGTGCACTGTTTTATTAGTGTCGTTACTACTCAAACATGTTTCAGCACTTTATATAATCTACCACGTAACCTACACATGACGTTAACACGTGATAATAATTTTTCAGAAAGAAAATGAACGAAAAATCCTAATGGAGATAACTCGAGAAGAGATGAAACATGTCGGGGTAGAAGCGAAACTAATAAAACAGTGTCTTCTTTAACGCGGAATATCAAGTTTTTCCTGCTGTGATATCATTTATTCACCATATAATATGTATGAACCAATTTTTCGGCTAAATAAATTACTGACCGCTTTAATCCTGACACTTCATTTTTTCGGAAAAATCTAATGCAGTACGCCTTTTTGTAACTACGAGCGTAATGCAATAATTAAAAGTAAAAACATATGCAGCCGAGGCAATGCTTGATCCAGGAAACTGAAACTTTTATAACTGTTAGTTAAGAACCTTGCTTGTTTGCTGTCCTTAGGTTAGTTAGGTTTAAGTAGTTCTAAGTTCTAGGGCACTGATGACCATAGCTGTTAAGTCCCATAGTGCTCAGAGCCATTTTTTTTGGAACCTTGCGAATAGTGTCATTTGCACGATTAATATTTACGTCAACACCTCAGTTAGGATGGCGTGTTCCTTTTAGGATAGTATGTTTGAAGAACAATATTATGTGACCTGATTTGACTTGCGGTAAGTGTACAGCTGTTAGAAACATACTACCAGGTGAACGAGCAATACGGAATTAGTTGCACACACGGTGCGTGTTTTTACGTGTGATTGGCAAAGTTTAAAAATGGCCGCAAAACCGTAGTCGACAAGCACAGTTGCGGGCGTCCGCCACCAGCTGCGTTGCGAGTTCGTATCGACTGACTTGTCTGAGAAGACTTACAGTTGAACAAATTGCTGAAAAATACCGAGTGAATATCGGCGTAACTCATTTCATCCGCCGGCCGGAGTGGCCGTGCGGTTCTAGGCGCTACAGTCTGGAACCGAGCGACCGCTACGTTCGCAGGTTCGAATCCTGCCTCGGGCATGGATGTGTGTGATGTCTTTAGGTTGGTTAGGTTTAATTAGTTCTAAGTTCTATGCGAATGATGACCTCGGAAGTTAAATCGTATAGTGCTCAGAGCCATTTGAACCATCATTTTATCTATCAAAACGAACTGGATCACCATAAGATTTCAGTAAGACCAGAGAGCTTACCATTGATCACAAGGAGCAGAAATTTAGAATTTGAAGGTGATGCATTTCTGAATACGACTTTAACCTGTGATTAAATTTGGTTACATCATTTTGAATCTGACTCCAACCGTTAAAGGATGCGGTGAAAATATCCTGAATCTTCCGTCTGTAGGAAACCGAAAACGAAAGTGCCGGTTGGTAAGGTCACGTTAACCATCTTTTGGAGTGCCTATGGCCCTATTTTATGTGATTTTTTGGGGAAAGTCAACAGGCTATACAACTGAGTCGCGAATAAGGACAAAGTCAAACCTGGGCTAAGAGGAAATATCTTGGAAGGCAGACGAAGGCGTGCTTCTCCTTCAAGGCAACTCTTGATCGCACATGGCGCAGCTGACTCTGGAAACTATTGGTGAAGTCCAGTGAGCGACACAACAGACCTTAAGAAGCTTTGGGTTCGCGGTTCCCAATGTTTTTGGACCTTCTACAGAAAGTTTCCTTGGATCAATATGATCACTCAGACTGAAAGAGGAGTTGAAGATGCAGTACTGTAACACCAAATCCTGCTGCATATGAATAAAACCAGTAAATACAGCTGATGGTTTTACACTTACTACATTTGTTTGTCATTTATATGCTATAAAGCAGAACCTATATGTATATGTTACTGATCTCCATCAAAATCTGGATCGATTTCAGTGAAATCTGGCACAGAAACAGCAACAATTGCAACTGGGTTTGTAACCATCTAGCTCCAATAATGGAGGTACGGGCAAATAAGTGTTTGTTCCCAGCCCCTGGCATGCAGACAGCCCTGCTCGGCAGAATGTTGTGTGGGAACAGTATCAGCCTACCAAATCAACTGGCTTTGCAAGGCAGCCTACATGACAGGGGCAAGAAAACGTTTCTCTGAGCCCCAATATATAGGCTATCCTTCATACCAGACTGTATTGTATTGGAGTAGTATCGGCCCACTTCGTTGATATGCTTTGCGTGGCGACCTTTGCACCAGGAGCAAATTGACGATTTCCAGGGCCCTGATGTGTAGCCTGCCCTGCATGACAAACACGTTGTGGGAGTAGTCTCTTCCTTAGTGAACTGTATTCCAGAGGCTATACTTGCTGATGAGAATGGCTGGAGACAGGTTGGATGGATAGAAAAGCGGATGGACAGAGTGGGAAGAGGGTGGAATGGATATTGAGAAAGTGGAGGAGGGAAGATACTTGTCGGAGTTGGAATATATAGCAGGTTAGTGGACAAGTAGCGAAAGAAGAGGGGGATGCAAAGATGGAAAGAGAGAGAGAGGGAGCAGGATATCATCAGAGGGAGGGAGGAATATATTATCAGAGAGCCTGGCTTAGCAAATGGACAAGGAGAGGAGTAGAAGGAGATGAAGAAGCAGACAGAGTGGGGAGGATGACATAGACAGGCAGAGCTAGGAGCATGAGGTAGAGGGAAGAAGAGATGGATGCAGAGAGAGGGATAAGGAGTCGTGTTCCAAACATGTGTCGAATGAACATGTGGGCGAAGTCGTGCGGGAATGGCTAGTATATACTAACAGCTGTTGCCAGAATATCCACCAGAAGGTGGATGTACAGAGATTCTTTACCTGCGTCCAATCACTGCAAAGAAAAATGTTTGAAATTAGAATCAACCAAAATATAGCGGATGGGAGGTCACAGAATCTAGTCACAGGCGTCAAATGTAACGAAAGAACAAGCTGTGTCTCCTGCTGGGATAGGTACTCAGCTCCGAATGCTTCACAGAACGAGCGATGCGTGAGCGGTACAAAGAACTATAACATACCACTATCAACAGTAGTTCCGCTTACACTACAGGCACCATTTCGTAGTGAAAAGTAGCAGTTACTAGTCACGTGACTAAGTTCACATGACGGCTGAGTCCCCGATTCACTTTAGGAGTAATACGTGTAGCATCTAATGTCTGTAATCACTGCTCCAGAGTTAGAGGGTAGCTAAATCAGAAACCTCGGAAGCATTCTGCAGCGATTTAAGCCCCTCTCTGTGAATGCTAGACTATCGCCAGTCGGAAACGGCAGTAGTTGTGGTAAATTGGTTTCGCTTAGGGTTTCCCTCCGCTCCTCCCCTCCCACACAGCACTAAGTGGCGGTGATTCTGGCCGGCGGAAACTGGCGAGGCGCGGCGCTGCACGCGACTTTGGCAGAGCCGAAGCCTGTTTACGGGAAACGCGCGCCCCGGGGCAGTCGTCGGGATTCAGGGCCCCTGCCGGCGCTGCGTACAATTGCCGACCTGCGGCGGGCTTCAAGGGCGAACGCTCCACTCTTATTGGATTAGCGGAAGCGTCTTCGCCGAAATTCGCACGAAGCCGTTGCGAAGGACAGAACAAGGGATTACTGTCACAATGGCACGTGGAAAAACACCCACGTGACGCACTAATCTTCCTCAAATCGCCTGAGCCACTCAAAACAAACAAGTTCGTTACGGAGCGAAATCTTGTATTGTCTAAAGTAAAGTTCTATGTACTGACTTGGCAGAAAATCCTAAGAAATTTTGGTCTTATGTCAAAGCGGTAGGTGGATCAAAACAAAATGTCCACAGTGTGGTATCGAAACAGAGGATGACAGACTAAAGGCCGAAATGCTAAATGTCTTTTTCGAATGCTGTTTTACAGAGGAAGACTGCACTGTAGTTCCTTCTCTAGATTATCGCACAAATGACAAAATGGTAGATATCGAAATAGACGACAGAGGGATAGAGAAACAATTAAAATCGCTCAAAACAGGAAAGGCCGCTGGACCTGATGGGATACCAGTTCGACTTTACACAGAGTACGCGAAGGAACTTGCCCCCCTTCTTGCAGCGGTGTACCGTATGTCTCTAGAAGAGCGTAGCGTTCCAAAGTATTGGAAAAGGGCACAGGTCATCCCCGTTTTCAAGAAGGGACGTCGAATAGATGTGCAGAACCATAGACCTATATCTCTAACGTCGATCAGTTGTAGAATTTTGGAACACGTATTATGTTTGAGTATAATGACTTTTCTAGAGACTAGAAATCTACTCTGTAGGAATCAGCATGGGTTTCGAAAAAGAAGATCGTGTGAAACCCAGCTCGCGCTATTCGTCCACGAGACTCAGAGGGCCATAGACACGGGTTCCCAGGTAGATGTCGTGTTTGTTGACTTCCGCAAGGCGTTCGATACAGTTCCCCACAGTCGTTTAATGAACAAAGGCCTATCGGACCAATTGTGTGATTAGATTGAAGAGTTCATAGATAACAGAACGCAGCATGTCATTCTCAATGGAGAGAAATCTTCCGAAGTAAGAGTGATTTCAGGTGTGCTGCAGAGGAGTGTCGTGGGACCAAATGGTTCAAATGGCTCTGAGCACTATGGGACTTAACATCTGTGGTCATCAGTCCCCTAGAACTTAGAACTACTTAAACCTAACTAACCTAAGGACATCACACACATCCATGCCCGAGGCAGGATTCGAACCTGCGACCGTAGTAGTCGCGCGGTTCCGGACTGAGCGCCCGAACCGCTAGACCACCGCGGCCGGCGTCGTGGGACCATTGCTATTCACAATATACATAAATGACCTTATGGATGACATCGGAAGTTCACTGAGGCTTTTTGCGGATGATGCTGTCGTATATCGAGAGTTTTTACAATGGAAAATTGTACTGAAATGCAGGAGGATCTGCAGCGAATTGACGCATGGTCCACTGATTGGTAATTGAAACTTAATGTAGAAAAGTGTAATGTGCCGCGAATGCATAGAAAGAAAGATCCCTTATCATTTAACTACAATATAGCAGGTCAGCAACTGGAAGCAGTTAATTCCATAAATTATTTGGGAGTACGCATTAGGAGTGATTTAAAATGGAATGATCATATAAAGATGATCGTCAGTAAAGCAGATGCCAGACTGAGATTCATTGGAAGAATCCTAAGGAAATCTGAAAACAAAGGAAGTAGGTTACAGTACACTTGTTCGCCCACTGCTTGAATACTGCTCAGCAGTGTGGGATCCGTACCAGATAGGGTTGATACAAGACATAGAGAAGATCCAACGGAGAGCAGCGCGCTTCGTTACAGGATCATTTAGTAATCGCGAAAGCGTTACGGAGATGATAGATAAACTCCAGTGGAAGACTCTGCAGGAGAGACTCTCAGTAGTTCTGTATGAGCTTTTGTTGAAGTATCGAGAACATACCTTCACCGAAGAGTCAAGCAGTATATTGCTTCCTCCTACGTATATCTAGCGAAGAGACCATGAGGATAAAATCAGAGAGATTAGAGCCCACATGGAGGCATACGGACAATCCTTCTTTCCACGAACAATACGTGACTGGAATAGAAGGGAGAACCGATAGAGGTACTCAAGGTACCCTCCGCCACACAGCGTCAGGTGGCTTGCGGAGTATGGATGTAGATGTAGATATCACTAGTTCCAAGTGTCGCGTCGGGAATTACCATAACATTCAGATTTAGTCGTGTACGGACGATAGTAATAAAGATTCTGTCACCATTTCGTTAAACTAATATTACGTAAGTAATTACTTGTTTGTTTGCAAGTTGGACCAAAATGTGGCAGCAGCAGAAACGCGTTGCCTAATTCGGTGTAGAAAACCCGTGGGCATTCAAAAGAGTTTCCAGTCGTCTCAACAGGGATAAACACAGGTACTGTGTGCTTTTCAAGGTAATCTTATACCATTCTTTCTGAAAATAAAGGGAAAGATGGTGGACGTTGGTAGTTATTACGCACCGTCCTCTCCAAAGTAGACCAAAGAGCCTGAATAATACTGAGATCTGTGGTGGCCTTGGGAGATGCGACAGTTGAAGATCGTGCTCAGTCCTGGACGATGCGAGTTGTGTGAACAGGAGTCCTTGGGGAACAAATATTGTACCACGGGATGGACCTTATTGGTGAAAATGGTCACATGATCCATGGCATAGTGCGAACTTGCAGAGTAAGCATGGTGCCCACTGGATAACATTATATGGGAGCCTAAAACATCACCAAACGCACGCCATGTCTCACTCTTGAGACGTAAACTAATCCAGTGGTTGGAAACAATGAGAGACAGGACTTATCCAACCAAATGATTTTCTTCCACTGCTCCATAGTGAGCCGGTGGGTTCCTGGCGCCAGGCGATACCGATTCTTTCTTCCATCTTCGATCGTTGTCCCTGTGACTTGTTCTCTTTGCGTCTTACGGTGGCGCGCGTGGGCAAATCGAGGAGAGTGGGTCCGTGCATGAGCCGACTCAGTCTGTGACGTCACGTGCTTTCGATGTTGTCGTTGTGGGGAGTTGGCAACACCGTGTCACGTGGCACGGCCGTATGCCATGAGGACCAGTTCAGTTGGAGCAACGATGGAGCATGGGCCGCTGCCGGAAAGTATTAAAGTTGTATTGACACGGCTGGCCAGTGGCGACCAGGATTTGCTAATACCTCGACAACTATGTGGCTTGATGGCGTGTGAATTTCACACGAAGAAGAAAAAATTAATCGCCAAGCTTTCGTGGTGGGTTCCTTCTTCTATATACAGTGAATATTATTGTGTACTTAAGGGGCTCCGGAAAGGCTCAAAATCATGAAAAGTTCAATTTTTACTTTTTTGCGTTTTCTGAATCTGCAGACTATTACCTTTTAATAGATATATAATTTATTCAATTCCGAAGACTACAACTATTTTTAAATTTTTTTTGAAATGTGTTCTACATGGGCGTGACCCACTGTGGCGCTGTTGAACTGCTGACAAATGGTGTTATTATTAACGTCCGTGTTCATCAGGTACATTTTAGTGATGTGAGATAAAGTATGTGTTGTGGCTAACCTGTGGTGGTTCAATATACACTCCTGGAAATTGAAATAAGAACACCGTGAATTCATTGTCCCCGGAAGGGGAAACTTTATTGACACATTCCTGGGGTCAGATACATCACATGATCACACTGACAGAACCACAGGCACATAGACACAGGCAACAGAGCATGCACAATGTCGGCACTAGTACAGTGTATATCCACCTTTCGCAGCAATGCAGGCTGCTATTCTCCCATGGAGACGATCGTAGAGATGCTGGATGTAGTCCTGTGGAACGGCTTGCCATGCCATTTCCACCTGGCGCCTCAGTTGGAGCAGCGTTCGCGCTGGACGTGCAGACCGCGTGAGACGACGCTTCATCCAATCCCAAACATGCTCAATGGGGGACAGATCCGGAGATCTTGCTGGCCAGGGTAGTTGACTTACACCTTCTAGAGCACGTTGGGTGGCACGGGATACATGCGGACGTGCATTGTCCTGTTGGAACAGCAAGTTCCCTTGCCGGTCTAGGAATGGTAGAACGATGGGTTCGATGACGGTTTGGATGTACCGTGCACTATTCAGTGTCCCCTCGACGATCACCAGTGGTGTACGGCCAGTGTAGGAGATCGCTCCCCACACCATGATGCCGGGTGTTGGCCCTGTGTGCCTCGGTCGTATGCAGTCCTGATTGTGGCGCTCACCTGCACGGCGCGAAATACGCATACGACCATCATTGGCACCAAGGCAGAAGCGACTCTCATTGCTGAAGACGACACGTCTCCATTCGTCCCTCCATTCACGCCTGTCGCGACACCACTGGAGGCGGGCTGCACGATGTTGGGGCGTGAGCGGAAGACGGGCTAACGGTGTGCGGGACCGTAGCCCAGCTTCATGGAGACGGTTGCGAATGGTCCTCGCCGATACCCCAGGAGCAACAGTGTCCCTAATTTGCTGGGAAGTGGCGGTGCGGTCCCCTACGGCACTGCGTAGGATCCTACGGTCTTGGCGTGCATCCGTGCGTCACTGCGGTCCGGTCCCAAGTCGACGGGCACGTGCACCTTCCGCCGACCACTGGCGACAACATCGATGTACTGTGGAGACCTCACGCCCAACGTGTTGAGCAATTCGGCGGTACGTCCACCCGGCCTCCCGCATGCCCACTATACGCCCTCGCTCAAAGTCCGTCAACTGCACATACGGTTCACGTCCACGCTGTCGCGGCATGCTACCAGTGTTAAAGACTGCGATGGAGCTCCGTATGCCACGGCAAACTGGCTGACACTGACGGCGGCGGTGCACAAATGCTGCGCAGCTAGCGCCATTCGACGGCCAACACCGCGGTTCCTGGTGTGTCCGCTGTGCCGCGCGTGTGATCATTGCTTGTACAGCCCTCTCGCAGTGTCCGGAGCAAGTATGGTGGGTCTGACACACCGGTGTCAATGTGTTCTTTTTTTCATTTCCAGGAGTGTATATCGCTGGTGTGATAGTCGATTGTTTCCCGTAGCCGCTTGCCATTCCGTAAGCAAACACCAAGCCTCGATTCGAATACGAAACCACTACAAGGTGAGTCAGCAAGAGAAGTGAAGCGGACACAACATTACCAATTACTATGGCATGACGTCTAAGGAACAGTACCACGCTGTGGGAGGAAACCATGCATACTGTAACTGTGCCTGCACGGTACAGCACGTATTAGACAGCAGTCTCTGTATCAAAGTATGACTGAATAAATGGTCTCTAGCACGGAAACCATGCATTTCCAGACATGTCGTCTCATCGATCAATGGACGAGAGGAAGCTGGAGGAGGAGTTTGCAGAGGATGAAGATAATCCATCCTATGGACCTGGAATGCACTAAAAAGTTAATCCAATCTTTGTCGCTCGATTCCCAAAACTTTTATTTTCTCATACTAATTACATGTTTTCTAAGGATCTTCCAAATATATTTGTTTCAAACTTTCAGTAAATGTTACACAGTACCTTCTGCATAATTTAACACAGCCTTTTTCCAAAAAACTGTATATTTTTGAATATATAAATAAAAAATTGCAAAAAATGTTGTGAATTTTCATTACAATTGAAAAAAAATCATCTATTAAACTGAACTAAAATTTTGTAAAATCCCTAAGTTGTAGCCCATATTCCAATAAATAATCTGTAAAAAGTTCGACTTCCTACCTCAAATAATTTGTGAGGAAAGATGTAATTTATAAGCGTTATTTTAACATTGCAAGTATAGGGCGTTCCGGAGCCCCTTAAGGACTGTTGACTGTTGCAGTTGCTCGTGCTAGTGGCCAGCAAAACACTCACTGCAGTGGTGGCGAGGCGAGTTATGTTCTGGAACGGCCATGAAATTATGTTACTAAAGTGGCTAGAAATAGCGCCTCGCATTTGTAAGTTTGGATTTGGCGCTTAGTGGCACGCTGAAGATAGCTGGTTCACTTGAACGTCATTTCTTAATTTAGTTATAGATTTAGAATTTTCTGGTTTTACGAATTAGTGGTAGTTGTTGTTTCATAATAATTCCTTGTGCGTATTGAAGGCAAGTGGCCATGATAAATATAGGTCACATTGTGTTTTATGGTCGGATAGAGGCCGTGTGTATTTTGGTTTGTGGCCATAGGGGCCGTGCTTATTGCATTAGAGACCTGTTGAAGTGACATTAGTTTTCTATTGCAATTTCAAATGTCTACCTAAAGGTTGATTGTCACTTTAGGTACTGCACGTTTGATTTATGTGCTGTCAGCCATTCAGCAAAGACAGATTATCTTGTAGAGTGGACCTTAAGTCATTCGGTGTGGACTGACACAGCTTTTCACGTAGTATCTAGATTTTTTTTTTAATCAAAGGAAACTAAGCTCCTTAATTCTGTTGATTGGTTAACTTGTAATATGGTTATATTAAGGTATTGCTTTTATATATATATATATATATATATATATATATATATATATATATATATATATATATATATGTGTGTGTGTGTGTGTGTGTGTGTGTGTGTGTAACTTGTATATACTACAGTGTGTCTGCCGCTCATCTTTTCCTGTTGTCAGAAACGTGTATAGTGGTCGACGCGAGCAAACCTCGTCCCGCGAGCTTGCAGTGTGACGGAAATCTCAGGATTTGAACTCAGGGCCGTCCTGACCCCGTCAACGCGCAATTTCTCTATTCCATTCAACGAGAGGCTTTTTTTACACAGAAGATTTCCTACAACCCAAAGTTGAGTATAAGTTCACCCTTTGGATCGTGTGTTAGTGAAATCGTAATAGATTAACGTTCGCTCTCGTCCATCACAAGTTCATGCAATTGACGTTTTACGTAAAGCTTGCATAAAGTCTAGAATCTTCCGGACGCTGAGTGTAGTTGAATGCTAAGTATAAACAGAACAATTAATACTACCCTTCAGTTTACATAGCATAAAATTAATTTTACCTTTTCAGTAAGTGTAAAACTGAGTGAGAAAGGCGATAGCCGACAGTGTAAACATTTGGTTACCTATTTCATCTATTATTTTGGTTGTAGTTACCGGCACGTAAAGGGGCCGTTGTCACAAGTGTGACGGTTAATATTGCAAATACTAATTGTGGATAGGGCCTTGATATGCAAATGTTGTTAATTGATTATTACTGCTGATGAATTCATGTGTATGAGTAATCAATAAAGAAGTGTTGCAACTACAAACTGGTTGTGTTACTGGTATACAAGGTTAGAGTGTGCAATCGCCACACCACATAGCATCGGTACTACGCTTTCCTTTTACGGGCATTTCCATCGCTGATGAATGCTTTTGGAAGTGCAGTTCGCCCTCTAACTCCCTGCTTATGGTGATCCGTTCGTGTTGTTTTGATGTTGACAGGTTTCGCGAATGCGACAGACAGTTCTGCAGTGACTTTTGCAGCTGCCATCTAGTAAATTTTTCGTCACAGTCCTGTTCAATCAGCGTCTCTCACGTTTACTCAACACTCAATTTCGTCCGGCTTGTTTACTTAGCGGACGAAGTCTTTCGTTTGACGTCGAAAGTCAAAGTCAGCCACTACGCACTAGTTCAACACACGATTCCTAGAGTACGACGGTACAATACGGCAAAACGTCAAGGCGGTCTATCGGTTCAACCTAAGAGGAGAGGAACAATATCCAAACCGTATTTTTGTACAGTGTCCTCAGAACACGAACGTCCTTGCAAGTAATCTTGGGGCTCTTGGCCACCTGTGCCCAAGCAGCCTCCAAATCTCGTTGGCATCCAACGATGCAGCAACGCAGAAGCTGACTGTACTTGTCTGCCAACAGTGCCAGTGTCGAGATACAACAGCTCCCTGCGCAGCTACTCTAGTGCTCCTGGTACTTAGAATGCCAGGAGAAGACGAAAGCGCAGCTGACTGTGTTCCCACGTGCTACAATGCAGAATACGGAACGCTCAGCCTCTAAATATGGCACTTATCGACCTAGAAAAATATACAATTCTCTATCTGCCACTTTTGAAACAATTCTGATATAACATGGAAAGAACATTTTATTAACAATGTAAATATGTTGTCATTCACGTGGACGGAATTGGGAATATTACAAATGTGTACCAACAGCGATGAACCATTTCTTCTTGTGTTATCAGTACGATATTTATAGTAAACTATCACAGTGTATCCTGTGTTCCATTTTCGTCCTGGCTAGTGTTAGCATTGTGTGTATTGTATATTGAACTGGGGACCTAGAAACGACGGAGAGGCTTCATCCCGCCGTAACCCTCAGTGGTTCAGAACCCCACAACGGGCCAGAGCAGTCCATAAGGGGAACCAGCTCGCATTCGCCCAGGATTGTTGTTCAAATGTGTGTGAAATCCTATGGGACTTAACTCCTAAGGTCATCAGTCCCTAAGCTTACACACTACTTAACCTAAATTATCCTAAGGACATACACGCACACCCATGACCGAGGGAGGACTCGAACCTCCGCCGGGACCAGCCGCAAAGTCCATGACTGCAGCGCCTGAGACCGCTCGGCTAATCCCGCGCGGCCGAGGAAGGTGGACAACCGCCTTAAAAACCATCCACAGGCTGGCCGACACACCGGACCTCAACACTACTCCGCGCGGCTAGCCGGGAGGGCAGTCGTAGCATACGCTGGTTGTAAAACTTCTTTTGCGTCGAATCAGTCCTCTGCTGCTTGGTTGAGTCGGAGGAGGGGACCAAACAGCGAGGTCATGGGCCGCATCGGATTAGGGAAGGATGGGGAAGCAAGTCTCCCGTGCCCGTTCTAACAAGCAATTTAGGAGAAATCACGGAAAACCTGAATAAGGATGGCCGGACGCGGGTTTGAACCGTAGTCCCCCCGAATGAGAGTCCAGTGTGCTAACCACCGCACCACCTCGTTCGGTAATCTTTCGTTAATCCTCTTTTTCATATTATCTGGGTACGACTTAAATTAATGCCACCATGAAATGTCAAAGCCACTTGTAATATAACATTTCCTGTGTTTGGATGGCTAAATAACGTGTTACTAAAGCCAATAAATTAAAAAATAGTTTTCTCCTTACATTACTTACGGTATAAAATCTTCCATACCGCACCTCTTGAAACGCCAGGCAGTTCTGCTACCTTGATTACAGAAGCACCCGCTATATGAGCAGCAGTAATTTGCCCACGTTCAGCGTCACTACATTATGTAAGTAGGCTGTTTACGTTCTTATGTTGGTAACGCCAGGTAGCGCTCTGTATGAAAATCACTGACTGTGCTGTGTGCAGTCTGTGGCTTGTTGGCATTGTTGGAATATTTGCTACTGTAGTGTTGGGCAGTTGGATGTGAACAGCGTGTAGCGTCGCGTAGTTGGAGGTGAGCCGCCAGCAGTGGTGGATGTGGAGAGAGGGATGGCGGAGTTTTGAGAGGTTACTAAAGCGGACGATCTGTACGTGTGTCCGCCAGAAAAAGGAAATTTGTAAAGATGGATGTCATGAACTGATAACTTTTGAACATTATTAAGGTAAATACATTGTTTGTTCTCTATCAAAATCTTTCATTTGCTAAGTATGCCTATCAGTAGTTAGTGCCTTCAGTAGCTAGAATCTTTTATTTAGCTGGCAGTATCGGCGCTCGCTGTATTGCAGTAGTTCCACTAACGAAAATTTTTGTGAGGTGAGTGATTCATGAAAAGTATAGGTTATTGTTAGTCGGGGCGATTATTTTGTAGGGATTACTGAAGGTCAGATTGCGTTGCGCTAAAAGTATTTTGTGTCAGTTTAATGATGATCAGAATAAGTAAAGAGAGAAATGTCTGAGTACGTTCAGTTTTACTCAGCTGCCTTTATATCAAATAGCGTAAAAGTTTACCAGCACAGTAATTTATAATTTTTCTAAGGGGACGTTACAATAATGCACTCACAACCACACAGCACACTGTTATGACCGAGACTGGCACTTGCGATGTATTGAGAACACACTGTGCAGGTGCCGTTTGTGGTCAAATACAGCAACAAAACCTGCAGGCTCGGCTAGCGTTTTCATTTATGCTCAAGCGTGCATTTCCCGCGCTGTTTCCATATCTCTGTCCAACTCTTGATACACAATAATTTCCTTGCGCCATATTTACGTAGCAAGCCGTTATAGGCGGCAGAAGAAAATCGCCCGACCCATTAAGCAGCGGAAACATGTGGTTTCACAACCGCCGAAAAAGGTGGTGATGACCCAACCGTAGTACATACAGCTGACGCTGGGTGTTTTCTGGGAGTGTGGTGTTAAACAGACTGCGACTACTGCACCAACAAACTACCGAGATCTCCTGACGAGATTACGGGAGGCTATCAAGCTGAGGCGCCGCGAGGCGGCCTTTTGCTTCATTACTGCTGCTGGAACAGCCGACTCGTTCTAACAGCAGACTGATCACTGGACAGTGTTTTCATTTAGTGGGGATTTTTCACTGGACTGAAACTGTTATCGGCGGCCACATCTGCTATATAAATGTTTTTCACTCACCCTCATGGGTTCGGGTGTTTCCACTCGACGTGGGACAAACTGACTGACATAAGTCTCTGACGGTTAGGGCAGTTACATGAATGTTTTCAACCTGTCTCGGTTAGGAGTGATTTCATTTTCATAGTTTTTCAGGCTTTTCGGCTATACGCGAAGAATAACTATGGTTGCGAACACTTTTAGAGGCAAATAAAGTGCAACACTATGTCAAGGAGGAGTGAAAAAAAAGTATTCCTAAAAATAAAGTACTTTCAAAATCTATTTAATTAAATGCGGATTTTTTTGGTCAGTTTTGAAAGGGTAACAACTATTGCTGCATTATATATATATATATATATATATATATATATATATATATATATATATATATATATATGAATTAATTTAGAATTACTTTTTTATTTAAATTTGTTGAAGCCCTGTCTCTTTGTAAGTGCTGGTTTGTAGCCGCTACCGATAATTCTATTTAGTTTAATGCTGAGGGAACGTGAACAGACAGCACGTAATGTACATTTTTCGTAATTCTTTGGTGACTTGATAACTTGCTTTCTTGGAATATACTTAGACTTGTAGGAGTCTCTTTGTTTGAAATATTTGTCATCATTCATTAACCTTCTTCGAATTTCTTTCATTAATATAGTTTCATAATATGAATGATCCTTGCAGATACAGTACATCGCATTGACTTTATGTTTAGGCAGTCACGTGATTTCTTCTGTTCCCACGCCACTGAGGGTTTCGGCATTCTGATCCAGAGACAAACTTCATTAACAATTATCTTTTCATAAACATGGACGAAAAGCTGAACGAAGAACTACTCATTCACGCTGAATAAACATATGAATCTCGGAACGGCAGTAACAATGTCGACTGGTTTCACTCGAAATAACAAACGAATGATTCCACCGATACACCAAAGGAACAAGAGATTCAGTCGATTGTTTTTAATAACCGAGTGGGTCGGCTGTTTTCGTTCGGTTGTTACCAGCAGTAGTCAAAATACCAATGCAGTTTATTCAGCACACAAGCTGCTGCTATGGTCAATCAGAGTTTGCCCCACCTCGCATACCCTGCTAACACGACGCCTAATGAAACTTCCTGGCACATTAAAACTGTGTGCCCGAACGAGACTCGAACTCGGGAACTTCGCCTTTCGCGGGCAACTGCTCTACCATCTGAGCTACCGAAGCACGACTCACGCCCGGTACTCACAGCTTTACTTCTGCCAGTATCTCGTCTCCTACCTTCCAAACTTTACAGAAGCTCTCCTGCGAACCTTGCAGAACTAGCACTTCTGAAAGAAAGGATATAGCGGAGACATGGATTAGCCACAGCCTGGGGGATGTTTCCAGAAAGAGACGCCTAATGCTCTTATCCTCTTCCCTCCGATGAAGAAACTATTGTATGGCAGGCATTTCCAAAAGGACGAGGACGTGAAACGTTTCCTGAACAGCCTTTTAACCAAGGTCTCCGGGAAGTTGGATCAGTCGTAGGGTGAAATGTCTCGCATTCAAAAGTGAACATGTAGAGAAATACTAATATCAAAAATGGCTCTGAGCACTATGGGACTTAACATCTGAGGTCATCAGTCTCCTAGAACTTAGAACTACTTAAACCCAACCAACCTAACGAAAACACACACATCCATGCCCGAGGCAGGATTCGAACCTGCGACCGTAGTACTCGCGCGGTTCCGGACTGAAGCGCCTAGAACCGCTCGGCCACCAAAGGCCGGCGTACTATTATCTCAAAGTTTCTTGGTCGCTGCTAAATTTTTCGAGGTGCCGATTAAAACTTTATGACTGACCTTCGTAGCTGGCGATGCCTTCAGAAACCCATGTCCTGAGGCATATCAGTTCCTCTGGGGACAAAAATGTTTAACAATCTAAACATTCTGTCGGATTACGATTGCTAGCCAGACCTACACTCAAACACGGAGCAATGCTCTTCGAAGGCAGTGTTCTTACCAGATGAGCTATCTACGCCCCACTAATGTCACCCCACTGCTCTCCTCCCCCCCCCCCCCCATAACCCCACCCTTCCCGCCTTTACAGTTTCTTTTCTGCCCGTCACAAATTTCACTCAAGTTCTTCTGCACGCCTTGTTGGCACGTCGCAAGAGAACCGGTTTAGCCGTCTTGTTTCCATAATATGCCTTTCAGTTTGCAGCGGAATGTGCACAGCGTCCGAACTAAATAACAGGGGAACTGAAACCAGTTTTCTTTCGCGAGCGATGTAAAACTTTGCGATAATCGTTGAATACGATAGGGACATGAAATCAACCTTCCCTTACTACGTTATCCAAAGCCTGACACTTGGGTATTGCACATCAGTTTGGTATCCTAAAACCAATAGCGGCGGCGGGGAAACACAGAAGACCCAAAGAAGAGCAGAGCGTTTCGTCTGATAACCGTGTAAGCAGCAGGAACATGATCAGCCAACTCCACTGACAAAAGCTACAGGAGTGTCGTTGTGCATGAGAGGGTACTTAGGAAGGTCAACGAACATATTACTCCCCTTACGCATATCTCGCGAAAACACAATGAAGTTAAACTTCGAGCTTACACGGAACCCTACAAACCATCGTTCAAAATGTACCCCATTCGCCATTGGAACAGTAAAGAGGGGAAGCGTCGTACACAAAGTACCCTCCACTACAACAAGACTGGCTTGCGAAGTGCAGATGTAGAAGGAACTGACTGATAATGCCAGGGTTGAAACCCCCGTCTGGTAATTCAGAAACAACTTTTTTCCTTCTTTTTCTTCTTCTTTTAACATTTCTTTTAACGGTTCTATACAGACGAATGGCAAAACTCGTAGAAGCCGACCTCGAGGAAGATCAATTTATATTCTGTAGAAATACTGGCACACGTGAGGCAATACAGACCCTACGAATTATCTTAGAAGATAGATTAAGGAAATACAAACCTACGTTTCTAGCATTTGTAGACTGAGAGAAAGCTTTTGACAATGTTGACTGAAATACTCTCTTTCAAATTCTGAAGGTGGCAGGGGTAAAATACAGGGAGCGAAAGGCTATTTACAAATTCTACAAAAACCAGATGTCAGTTATGAGAGTCGAGGGACATGAAAGGGAAGCAGTTGTTGAGAAGGTAGAGAGACAGGGCTGTAACCTCTCCCCGATGTTATTCAATCTGTATATTGAGCAAGCAGTGAAGGAAACAAAAGAAAAATTCGGAGTATAAATTAAAGTCCATGGAGAAGAAATAAAAACTTTGAGGTTCGCCGATGACATTGTAATTCTGTCAGAGACAGCAAAGGACTTGGGAGAGCAGCTGAATGGAATGGACAGTGTCTTGAAAGGAGGATATAAGATGAACATCAACAAAAGCGAAACGAGGATAATGGAATGTAGTCGTATTAAGTCGGGTGATGCTGAGGGAATTAGATTAGGAAATGAGACAAAGTAGTAAAGGAGTTTTGCTATTTGGGGAGCAAAATAACTGATGATGGTCGAAGTAGAGAGGATATAAAATGTAGACTGGTAATGGCAAGGAAAGCGTTTCTGAGGAAGGAAAATGTGGTAACATCGAGTATAGATTTAAGTGTAAGGAAGTCGTTTCTGAAAGTATTTGTATGGAGTGTAGCCGTATATTGAAGTGAAACATGGACGATAAATAGTTTGGACAAGAAGAGAATAGAACCTTTCGAAATGTGGTGCTGCAGTAGAATGCTGAATATCAGATGGGTACATCACATAATTAATGAGGAGGTATTGAATAGAACTGGGGAGAAGAGGAGTTTCTGGCACAACTTGACTAGAAGGAGGAATCGGTTGGTAGGACTTGTTCTGAGGCATCAAGGGATCACCAATTTAGTATTGGAGGGCAGCATGGAGGGTAAAAATCGTAGAGGGAGACCAAGAGATGAATACAATAAGCAGATTAAGAAGGATGTAGGTTGCAGTAGGTACTGGGAGATGAAGCAGCTTGCAACTGGATAGAGTAGCATGGAGAGCTGCATCAAACCAGTCTCAGGACTGACCACAGGCTGGCATGAGTGGCCGTGCGGTTCTAGGCGCTGCAGTCTGGAACCGAGCAACCGCTACGGTCGCAGGTTCGAGTCTTGCCTCGGGCGTGGATGTGTGTGATGTTCTTAGGTTGGTTAGGTTTAATTAGTTCTAAGTTCTAGGCGACTGATGACCTCAGAACTTAAGTCGCATATTGCTCAGAGCCATTTGAACCATTTTTTGAAGAATACAACAACAACATTAACATCATCTTTCGGGCGGTGACTGTAATGTTTCATTTGTCATTACACTACTATTTCCGCTCTTAGGTCACTATCAAGTGCTTAAAACAGTGCCTTAGGCTAAGTCAGAAATACCCAGTCATTACACAAACACCGAGATCTTGCATCATCAGTCTGAGATACTTTTGTGTAATTAACATTAACTGAACTTTCCGTCGGTGGCTGTCAGAACATAAAAGTAATAAACCGTTCAGTCACATTAATGTGACCACCTGTCAAGCGCCTCTTGCAGCGCGAGACATGCAGAAAGAGAGACAGTGAGGTTCCGTAAGGTACCACCATGGACGTGGAGCCATGCTGACTCTACTGCCGAGGCCAGCAGGCGTTACGTTTCTGCTTTGAGGATCAAATGGTGCAAACAGCCCGATAGAGATGGTCCCACAGTTTTTCGGCTGGGTTTAAATCCGGGGAGTTTGTTGGCCAGCGGAGTACAGTAACTCGTTCTGGCGCTCTTAGAACCACGCACATACACAGCGAGCTATGTGACACGTTGTATTATCCTCCTGAGAGATGCCACCGTGCCGAAGAAAACAAACTGCATGTAGGGGTGGACATAATCACCAAGGATGCTTGTGGTGACCCAGTGTGCTTTGCGGAATGACAATGATTGGTGGTTGATTTGGCGGAGGGAACCAAGTAGCAAGGTCATCGGTCCGATCAGGTTAGGGAAGGATGGTGAACGAAGTCTGCCGTGTCCTCTCAAAGGAACCATCCCTTCATTTGCCTGAATCGATTTAGGTAGATCACGTAACACCTAAATCAGGATGGCCGGACGTGGGTTTGAACCGTCGTCCTCCCGAATGCGAGTCCAGTTGCTAACCACTGCACCACCTCGCTAGATCCACCCACGGAATACCATGCAGACATTACCCAGACCATAACTCTCCCTAGATTGTTGCAGTGTATTTGCTTTGAGACGTTTCGCACCGTAGACGCCAACGGCCACATGTCCGACGGAGCATAAAACGTGATTCAGCTGGAAAGGTAACCTGTCACCACTCAGTGGGCGTCCAGTCGCGTAACTGGCGTGCACATTCCAGCCTTCATCGTCGATGAACAGCATCGCTGCATGAAGCAGGCACCTGACGATGAGGCCTGCAGGAAGCAATGTCTTTGAAGTTGTTGGTAAACCCTTTATTCAGCTGCGTGGTCAGTTGCTCAGCAGTTGCACGTCTGTCCGTCCATACACATGTCCACAACCGTCGTTCACCTGTGTCAACTATGGCCTGTGGTGTACCACACTTGCCTCAGCAACCGTTTTGGACAGAGTCAGTTTGCCATACACCGTATACTTCAACTACGGAGGCAAGCGAACAGTTTACAGAATTAGCCGTTTCCGAAACCCTTCCACCCTTGTTCCGAAAACCGATGATAATTCCCTTTTGGAAGTCTGATAAATCGCCGCGATTTCCAATTACGAAAAAGACTGAACTGTTTTCCGTGTCCCTCCGACACGCTTTATGTGCCTTTTCTGCTGGTGCCGCCACCTGCCATGTTTAAGGGTTTATTGCACGGTGACGTGGAACACAGGGGATGGTCACGTTAATAATTAAATAGTTAACACTTTCCCATTGTTCGTCTGGAGAATTACACACATCAAAAAATTTTTTGCATCACCCCGGTTCCCGTAACTCCTAAAGATAGACGTTCAATGTCGATATTGTATCACAGACACAGTCCCTTTGACTGTTCAGAGATGTCACAAAAACCGCCCAGAGAGGTAAACAACCATCCATGAGCAGAGGCTATTAGACGGAGTGTATCAGACAGCCGATCAGTTCCAGTCATTCCACCAGGACGGAGGTACACGTCTCGCGTTGTCTGTAGTTCAACCATGCCTAGACGGTCAATACCGCGGATCGATCGCATCCGCATTTAGTTTGTGCCAGGAAGGGCTCTCAACAAGGGAAGTGTCCAGGCGTCTCGGAGTGAACCAAAGCGATGTTGTTAGGACATGGCCGCCAAAGGTCTACTACTGCAGTGGATGACCACTACCTATGGATTATCGCTCGGAGGAACCCTGACAGCAATGCCACCATGTTCAATAATGCTTTTCGTACAGCCACAGGACGTCGTGTTAACACTCAAACTGTGCACAGTAGCCTGCATGATGCACGTGTTCACTCCCGACGTCCATGGCGAGGTCCATCTTTGCAACCACGACACCATGCAGCGCGATACGGATGGGCCCAACAACATGCCGAAAGGACCGCTCAGGATTGGCATCACGTTCTCTTCACCGATGAGTGTCGCATATGCCTTCAACCGGAAAATCGTCGGAGACGTTTTTGGAGGCAACCCGGTCAGCCTGAACCCCTTAGACACTCTGTCTTGCGAGAGCAGCAACTGGAGGTTCGCTGATGTTTTGGGGTGGCATTATATGAAGCCGACATACGCCGCTGGTGGTCATGGAAGGCACCATAACGCTGTACGATACGTGAATGGCATCCTCCGACCTATAGTGCAACCATATCGGCAGCAGATTGGCGCTGATTCGTCTTCATGGACCACAATTCGCGCCCCTATCGTGGCACATCATGGGAATGACTTCCTTCCGGATAACGACATCGCTCGACTAGAGTGGCCAGCATGTTCTGCAGACATGAAGCCTATCGGACAAGCCCGGGATAGACTGAAAAGCGCTGTTTATGGACGACGTGACTCACCAATCACTCTGAGGGATCTACGCTGAATCGCTGTTGAGGAGTGGGACAATCTGGACCAACAGTGCCTAGATGAACTTGTGGATAGTATGCCACAGGAATGCATCAATGCAAGACGACGAGCTGCTGGGTATTAGAGGTAGCGGTGTTTACAGAAATCTGGACTACCACCTCTGAAAGTCTCGCTGTATGGTGGTACAACATGCAATGTGTGGTTTTCATGAGCAATAAAAAGGGCGGAAATGATGTTTATGTTGCTCTATATTCCAATTTTCTGTTCAGGATCCGGAACTCTCGGAACCGAGGTGATGCAAAACTTTTTTCGATGTGGATATTTCAATGTATTCTGCACCTAGGCTAGTATGAGGAACTAGTTTTATGTAGGCGATTGTACTTTTTTGAAATTGAATCCGAAACACAAAATAGCCAAATACTACACCATTACGTTGTGAGACCTGATTTTCTCCCGGCGTACTCCATGTTCAAATAGGAGAATGCACCCGGATGACGTCATCGGCAACCGCCGATATTTCGATTGAAGCACTCCCTGCCACAAGTGCAGCATGTAAACGGTGTGCAAAAGAATTGAAAACCTCGGTTTCAAAGAAACTCCGGAAAGATAACAGTCACACACACACTGTAGACACTAGCTTCATCACAAACCAAAGCTGAACATCAGAAGTTATCGATAGCGAAATTAATATCAATTCTTCTTCGTCGGATTTTAACATCGGTGCTACGACGTGCAGTGTAGCAAAACACCTTGCTACTCTAATGAGCCCTACAGTAGGTCGGTGTGAGGTTGACATTAAGAACTTGGCGGATTTCTTATGTCGATTAGACGGAATGCTTCTGAATGAGCGTGATGTTCTAGTAAGTTTTGATGTGGTCTGTCTCTTCACTCGTTTTCCTCTTTCTGGTTCGTTGCGATTGATCGAGGTAAAGTTTGGTGCTGAATCAACTAAGCTGTTTCGTCATGTGTTGTCTTCTGCTTATTTTTTTATTCAGTGACCAGTACTACTAATAGACAGATGGAGCTGCGACAGGAAACCTGTTGTCACCCATCATTGCCATTTTGTTTATGGAAGGCTCCGAGAAACGTGGCCTGGAGTCCGCGGTTTAAAACCTTCCTGCTTTTTCAAATATGTAGACGATGCTTTAGTTGGTTGGCCTCATGACAGCGAGGATTAGAATGACTAATAGAACACCTGAATTCAATCCACCCAAATATTTCTTTCACGATGGTGGAAAAAAAGCATGGCTGTCTTCCCTTCCTCGATGTGTTGGTCAGGAGGAAGGTGGATAGTACGTTAGGACATGAAGTTTACAGGAAGCCTACTCACACTTTCTTGTATCTGCAGGCTGGTAGTTTTCACCATCCGACTCAAAGTGAAAGAATACTTCACAGGGCTCACATCATCTTGAACCCTGAGAGTTTGGCAGCTGAGTTAGCCCTCATCGAAGTCACTTCTCATCAGAAGTTTTTGTATGTCCGTCCTTGTGATGGGAAGTCTAGGAAACTACGGTCGTTGACTTACGTAAGGAAATGAAACAACTACAGCCGTTCTTATGAAGTAATTTATTGTATGGCTACCAGTTTCGGTGCTTCAGTGCACTATATTCAGGCCTTAGCCAATGCGGAGGGGGTTAGCACCATCGCTGTATACGATGCTTCGGTGGCCATCAACTGCAACTGGCTTCCGCAGACTACCTGTAACCGCGATGTCGTATCTCCAACCATGAACCACAGTTGGCCACTGATGCATCGTGTATATGGATGGTGCTAACCCGCCCGTGCACCAGCTAAGACCTGTAGGTGGTGTGCTGAAACACCGAAACTGGTAGCGATACAATAAATGACATCATAAGAACGGCTGTGCGTGTTTCATTTTTTTTACATTTCATCAGGATGGTTACAGTGACAGACGTTTTGTACCAGACGTGCACTGCGCTATCGACCATCTGTGTAAAGTCTGAGTGATAATAATACCGAGGTGGTACCAAGGTCTACGCGGTTTTTGCCTAACGCAGGGAGCATTTCGAACACAACTGAGTGTGAAACTTCCTGGCAGATTAAAACTGTGTGCCCGACCGAGACTCGAACTCGGGACCTTTGCCTTTCGCGGGCAAGCGCTCTACCAACTGAGCTACCGAAGCACGACTCACGCCCGGTACTCACAGCTTTACTTCTGCCAGTATCTCGTCTCCTACCTTCCAAACTTTACAGAAGCTCTTCTGCGAACCATGCAGAACTAGCACTCCTGAAAGAAAGGATAGTGCGGAGACATGGCTTAGCCACAGCCTGGGGGATGTTTCCAGAATGAGATTTTCACTCTGCAGCGGAGTGTGCGCTGATATGAAATCTCATTCTGGAAACATCCCCCAGGCTGTGGCTAAGCCATGTCTCCGCTATATCCTTTCTTTCAGGAGTGCTAGTTCTGCAAAGTTCGCAGGAGAGCTTCTGTAAAGTTTGGAAGGTAGGAGATGAGATACTGGCAGAAGTAAAGCTGTGAGTACCGGGCGTGAGTCGTGCTTCGGTAGCTCAGATGGTAGAGCACTTGCCCGCGAAAGGCAAAGGTCCCGAGTTCGAGTCTCGGTCGGGCACACAGTTTTAATCTGCCAGGAAGTTTCATATCAGCGCACACTCCGCTGCAGAGTGAAAATCTCATTCTGGACAACTGAGTGTATTTTACGGAAATATAATGTGACGTGTTTTTCGATCAGTTTCTAAGATCAGCGTCATTTTTGGTTCCGTAAGGGATGATCATGATTAGCGTACAGCGGGTATCTACCGTATTCCTTGCTGTTATGGCAGGTCATAGAATGGTGAGACTATCAGGACAGTGGACGACCGGTGTAGTGGGCATAAGCGCCACACACGCTAGCAACAGCCGATAAAATCCGCCATTTCAGAACGTTGTCTTGGTAACGGTCGTCCTATGGAATATAACAATACGAAGAGTCTGGCATGCATTTCCAGTACTGGGATAGTGTTATTAAGGAAGCTGTTGAAATTAAATTACTAAGTAACCTTATAAATAGAGATGGTTGTTTTTGTATAAATTCTGTATGGAATCCTGCTCTCTCCCCTGTCAAGAAACAGAGGGCTAAAGCTTATGCTACCTCACCAGTTGGCTGTGGAGTTCACTCTCGTTAACTTCTGACGCCGGTCATCTTTGGTGGTGTGATAACGCTAGTATTCACAGTGTGTGTGAGTGTTATCTTTCCGGAGTCTTCTGAAAACCGAGGTTTTAAATTCCCTTGCACAGCCCTTACTTCCTGTAGTGGACTGACAAGACAGCCAGTCCACAGTGACGGGTAACCGAAAGGCACGCGTACACACACGCCGACTGGCGTGAAGTCTGGAACAGGATACGTAATGAATGCTAATAAGAAAAGTACGTAGCTTCTATAATACTTAACTTTACTTCATCCTTGTGGTACATCGCTCTTGATAATACAAATAAGACTCTTTCCAGATATGGTTAATGGCGCCTTGCTAGGTCGTAGCCATGGACTTAGCTGAAGGCTATTCTAACTGTCTCTCGGCAAATGAGAGAAAGACTTCGTCAGTGTAGTCGCTAGCAAAGTCGTCGTACAACTGGGGCGAGTGCTAGTACGTCTCTCTAGACCTGCCGTGTGGTGGCGCTCGGTCTGCAAATACTGACTGTGGCGACACGCGGGTCCGACATGTACTAATGGACCGCGGCCGATTTAAAGCTACCACCTAGCAAGTGTGGTGTCTGGCGGTGACACCACACTTCCTGCAGTTCTGCCACGAAAATTGCAAAGTGCGCTCCTGTCGAAACATCGACGGTTGTCGAAGATGTCACCCAGCTGCATTACTGTAAGTTATTTGAACAGATGAATGAGAGTGTGTAATGTTTAAGTAAAGGAATATAACGAATTTTGACAGGTTGTATTACAGTCGCCAGTACAACACGGACTTGCACTATTTTGAATAGTATGTGTCAATGAAAACTGTGAATAAACAGTTTATTTTTCTGTTCCTAAAAAATGCTCGCGAAAAATTTCCAATTATGAAACTCTTTTGCAGACGTACTAAGTATTTATTTTCGCAACATAAAGCATCATTTGTCATAACAATATATATTTTGTTTAAATCTAAACAATAATTATGCAGTAAATGTTTTAATTATTCATGTCAAATTTTGAAATAATTTAACAGAAGTTGTACCTAACACTTGACAATATGATGCTAGAGTGAAATGAAGCATTCACTCCGTCGTCAAGCCACGAGTGGCCTACCGGGACCATCCGACCGCCGTGTCATCCACAGAGGATGATGCGGGTAGGAGGGGGCGTGGGGTCAGTACACCGCTGTCCCGGTCGTTATGATGGTATTCTTGACCGAAGCCGCTACTATTCGGTCGAGTAGCTCCTAAATTGGCAACACGAGGCTGAGTGCACCCCGAAAAATGGCAACAGCGCATGGCGGCTGGATGGTCAGCCATCCAAGTGCCGGCCACGCCCAACAGCGCTTAACTTCGGTGATCTCACGGGAACCGGTGTATCCACTGCGGCCCGGCCGTTGCCCTAATGAAGCATTCGGAGAAGGAAATTATCTGAGACATTAATTTACTATGTACAAAACACTCATCACAGAATATTAATTCGAAAAGAACGCTTTCAAAGACTGACCCATGCATTAGGATACTAAATCAGTACTTTGGTTGCAGGTGGTGAATGAAAAAGACGGTTTGTGGCTGTCGTCAGCCTTATCAAAGGCATAGTTACAGTGCTTAAACAGCTCATATACCAATCTTCTTAGTGTTTGCAGTATGACATGGTGCTTACGGTGCCTTTTCCACTTTACGAAACAGGGAACGACTAATTGTCCGAGGCCTTTTCTAGAACTTCTGGCACCTATGTCGGCTCGACAATGTATCTGACTTGGACTCGTCCCGAGCACGCTTTACATTGTCCTTTAAAATCTTCAAATGTGTGTGAAATCTTATGGGACTTATCTGCTAAGGTCATCAGTCCCTAAGCTTACACACTACTTGACCTAAATTATCCTGAGGACAAACACACACACCCATGCCTGAGGGAGGATTCGAACCTCCTCCGGGACCAGCCGCACAGTCCATGACTGCAGCGCCTGAGACCGCTCGGGTAATCCCGCGCGGCATCGTCCTTTCAAAATCATCTGCCTCCGTACCATAGAAGGACTTCCCTCCGTGTTTGCCCTACCTATTCTACCACTGTGTGAGCAGAACCTACCGATACCAGGCCTCGGCTTTCTTCCCTTACGTAATGATGTGCGGTCCGTCGCCACACGTGGGCAAACAGAAAAGGAACAGAAGACTGACTGACAGTGTTTGTTTTGCGCCTACATTTCTTTTTAATGTACATTTCGGTGCTACAATGACCTGTAACTTAGCGTCAAGTGTAGGTTAGATTGTAAGGCGACAGTTGTAATATTTCTGGCTTATTCAGCCATCATAATAGGCACCAGGAAGCTATTCCCAGAGCAGTGGAGATGCAAGAAGCATAGAGATGACGCAATGTGGGATGAGGTACCGGTGACAGATGTTAGATTCGGTACCATTCCCGTGAGAAAGACCGCCTGCATGATGCCTCTGCTCTGTGATTGGCTGCTGTGTTCGGCGGTAGGGCGCCAAAACGTTAAATTTTAGTTGCTATTATTAATTAAACCTGTCATCCAAATTACTTCATGTTTTAAATAAACATCTCTCAACAGCCAGATATCAATCAGTCATTTCAAAATTATTAAAATCAAAGTATTACTAAAACAAATAGACTGCCGATATTACTGCCGATGCACTTTGGTGGCGTTCGGGTCACGCCTTGCTGGCTTGGCGCGCGAAGTGTCTCGGGCAGTCCGGCTCTCCAGTTCTGACTGTTCCAGTAGACAGACATGTTGTCTGTTACAGCAGTATGTGTTTCATGCAATTTTATTTACTACAGTTCCGACCGTCGGAAGGTACAGACATGTTGTCTGTAATAGTAGTATTTGATTCATGTAATTTTATTCTCCAGTTCTGACGGTTCCAGTACACACACATGTTGTCTGTGGCAGGATATATTTCATGTTATTTTTGCCAGATATAGTGATTGTGGAAAGATATGTTCAATACGTTGTGATCAAGAATAGTTTCTCGTGTCTATATCAATAAAAACGCGAGTGGCATCCCAAATGAGTTATAGTTTATTCGTGGCAGCAGTTCCTTGAGAAGTTAATTTAAGCCTCAAGAAAAGGAATCCATGACCTGCGTGCTGTTTTCTGCGCTGGGGACTTCATCATCATGAAGACAGCAGGTTAGTGAAGTGTACAAGACCCTATGTATTCCACACACGGCAGTGGAAACAACTAAAGTGCGCTTCATTTACGACGGCGGCCGAGTTTAGATTCGTTCTGCGCATCTGACGTCACAAAACACAGTCAGCCAATGAACAGAGAACGACGTTGCCAGAGCTCAACTGCAGTACAGAGAACGGACGAGTGTCTTCAGTTTTAGAAACGTTCAGTCATAAATAAAGTAATTGAACAAAAGCAATGTCTTGATAGCAGACTTTCTTTTATAGAAAGTTTGGAAAAGCATTCTTTACACCAATTGCTTCATATTCTATTAATTAATTAAATCAAACAAGCAGTAAGCCTCGTAAGTCAGGCGATAGCAAGGAAAGGTGTTTGTATCATTCTCACTAACAGCTTTTTTCGCAATAAAGAACAGTGGTAATTGTTTATTTCCTATTGTACTTCGACGAGACGTGAGTAATTCATAGTCATACCAACAGTGTTTGTCGGTATTTTGCGTGGTCATTTAAAGTCCTCAGGGATTTCTAATGAATGTTGAGCTGTGTTATTGTAATGGTTAAAGTGTATGGCTGCTAAGCAAAAGGTTCTGAGTTCAATCCTCGTTCGGTGCTTAATATTTTCTTTATTTAAAAACAATATCGAAGTGTCTTACTTCGTGAATTTTATTCGTTTGAATGTAATTTTTTGAAATTTCTAGTGGCAACTAAAACCGACCATACGGAAAGTATACACTATGGACGTTTACTTCTGCAAACTCTTCAAAATTTCGTGCAATGGTTTACTACATCTAATGCTGCACAATCACTGCGTTGAACATCGAAACAAAATTAAGTCATTTATGGGGGAAAGTGTCATTAAAAAATATGTGTAAAAATCAAATTTTTGGGCCAAATAGTTTTTGTGAATTCGAATGTTAAGTGTGTCAAAGCAGTCGGAACACCGTGTGTCTGCACAGGTGAGCAGTGCAGTGATGAGAAAATCGCGCACATAGCGGAATGCGGGTTTAAAATGGTTCAAATGGCTCTGAGCACTATGGGACTTAACAGCTGTGGTCATCAGTCCCCTAGAACTTAGAACCTAACTAACCTAAGGACATCACACACATCCATGCCCGAGGCAGGATTCGAACCTGCGACCGTAGCAGTCGCGCGGTTCCGGACTGCGCGCCTAGAACCGCGAGACCACCGCGGCCGGCCGGAATGCGGGGAGGACGTCTCTGTAGCAGTGAAAGGGTCAATGCGGCCGTGGTGGCTTTACTTCATAAACTGCGCGCTCCCCCCCTAAAGTTAAATTTGCGAACTATACTATGGCGCTGCTTCTCTTGGCGCGTACAACTAGCAACGCAGCAATCACCCGCGTCTGGGTGGGCATACGCGAACCGCCAAGATAAAAGAATTGAACTATAGGCACCTCACGTGTACTGCATGCACAGTACAAATGTGCTCAGTGACACGTTATCTGCAAAAATGCAGAGGAGGTAAAGAAAGATGAAAGTATTAACTCTATCTCACTTTTACTCCTTTTTTCTTGCCGTACAGTTTGACTGTGAGTAAGATATATTAGATGTGGTGACTTACCGATGTGTAATGTAGCCCGAAGTCTATACTCCATTCACCGAAACAAGACACGTACTGTAAACACGGCCAGGCGCGTGACCACAGCGCTGCCATCGAGGGGTGCACAAGGCAGGGGTGTCAGAAATTAAAAAATGAAAGTCATAATTTGGCACCTGAACATGATAAAGTGATCCGAGAACTAACTTCCGACACCTTTTTTTACATTACATTAGAATTTATTGTCACTGAAAAAGAGAAATATTTAAGGTTTCAGGAAAAGTTGTTTTTTCGCGTTACTCTATATTCATCACGCCATATCTCCTAAACTGTGTGCCGCACAGCAAAATATTTTTATAATTGCCTTCAGTACTATATGCTGATGACGTCCGCAAATTTTCTGCGCAATAGAGTCATTAATAGTGAAGTAATAACTTAAAATCTCACATCTGATGCAGAACTTTTACGAAATCATCATCCGAAATATAGTACGCGACAAACTTTTCCCCTTTAAAATTTTTTGTTGGGGATGTAAGCGAGAAAAGTTTCAGAAAGTTTTGAATTTAATTTTGTAGTTTTTCCGAATGTGATTGGTGCAACCGTTTTTCCTTTATGAGTGGAAACTCAAATGTGGAATTTAGACTGCATTATAGAGGAGAGAGATGAGCGGTTTGTTATAAACCTCAATGAAAACAGTTCAAGTTCGACAGAGTGAACCTTGTTTCGTCCCTTATCATTATTATTACTGGTATTGTTATTAAAATTAACAATTAATTGTGTTTGAATGTAGCGTTTTGTTAGCAACCTGAATGAAAATAAATCTGCTTCGACAGAATGAACTCAGTGTAACATTATTGTTAATTTTATTTCGTACATTGTTGCCCAGGTTTCTCACGGTCCGCTCTGACAGCTCGGCAGCCAGCCGAACGCCGCCAGCCGCAAAGCGTGCGCCAAGGATTTTCCACACCCCTGCGTATCACGTGAACACCGAATGCTTTCTCTGGAAACGAGCGTAGTCGCTCACGTGACCCTGTTTATGTTTCGTCCCAGCTCTCGGTGAATAGACTGTAGGTTAGGTTGAAAAGTAATTGTACGGTTGAGAGTTGCCGAAGCGGTATCGCACACTTCAGTTGCGCTAGTGCTGTTGTTCGCCGCACATGCAGCGCCTCACGGCAGTAGCGACCCAGCAGGCGTCTAGTTCTGGGAGAGTCCGCTAACCGCCGTGTCGGCGTGGGTGCGTCCGCTTTGTGCAGTGCTGGAAATGGCCGGCTGCAGCTTTAATGTCGCGATCTGCCGCCCTTTGTTCTGCCAGCAGCCGCGGGGCTGCCCCGAAGCAAGCCGCAGATATCTAACATCCCTTATTCATCCGCCGCGGGGAAAGACAAGCGTGGGTTGGGCGGCTCCGCTAGTTAACTGAGGGCTGGAGACGCGTCTGGGTAACTCCAGTCTACTGCTGTGCCGCGGATTAATGTTTGTATAACTGTAACTACTGCAAGCGGGCTTGTTAACTGACAGTGTCTGAGAAGATTGCTCTACAAAACTGCGTAATTAAGGTGCCCTAAAATAAGTCTTCAGTTTAACGCAGAATCATTAGTAATGACATTATTACAGGGTGAGCAGTGGCAACCTCCTACAGCGCAATCCTTGGAATCCTAATGATGACAATGCTGATGGTGCTGACGAACATGACGACGACAGAACGCTGACAATATTATAATATTTACGTATAACGTGCTAAGTTGCTCCCGTCCAAGAGCAATAATCGCAGGTGAACAGATATACACTCCTGGAAATTGTAATAAGAACACCGTGAATTCATTGTCCCAGGAAGGGGAAACTTTATTGACACATTCCTGGGGTCAGATACATCACATGATCACACTGACAGAACCACAGGCACATAGACACAGGTAACAGAGCATGCACAATGTCGGCACTAGTACAGTGTATATCCACCTTTCGCAGCAATGCAGGCTGCTATTCTCCCATGGAGACGATCGTAGAGATGCTGGATGTAGTCCTGTGGAACGGCTTGCCATGCCATTTCCACCTGGCGACTCAGTTGGACCAGCGTTCGTGCTGGACGTGCAGAACGCGTGAGACGACGCTTCATCCAGTCCCAAACATGCTCAATGGGGGACAGATCCGGAGATCTTGCTGGCCAGGGTAGTTGACTTACACCTTCTAGAGCACGTTGGGTGGCACGGGATACATGCGGACGTGCATTGTCCTGTTGGAACAGCAAGTTCCCTTGCCGGTCTAGGAATGGTAGAACGATGGGTTCGATGACGGTTTGGATGTACCGTGCCCTATTCAGTGTCCCCTCGACGATCAACAGTGGTGTACGGCCAGTGTAGGAGATCGCTCCCCACACCATGATGCCGGGTGTTGGCCCTGTGTGCCTCGGTCGTATGCAGTCCTGATTGTGGCGCTCACCTGCACGGCGCCAAACACGCATACGACCATCATTGGCACCAAGGCAGAAGCGACTCTCATCGCTCAAGACGACACGTCTCCATTCGTCCCTCCATTCACGCCTGTCGCGACACCACTGGAGGCGGGCTGCACGATGTTGGGGCGTGAGCGGAAGACGGCCTAACGGTGTGCGGGACCGTAGCCCAGCTTCATGGAGACGGTTGCGAATGGTCCTCGCCGATACCCCAGGAGCAACAGTGTCCCTAATTTGCTGGGAAGTGGCGGTGCGGTCCCCTACGGCACTGCGTAGGATCCTACGGTCTTGGCGTGCACCCGTGCGTCGCTGCGGTCCGGTCCCAGGTCGACGGGCACGTGCACCTTCCGCCGACCACTGGCGACAACATCGATGTACTGTGGAGACCTCACGCCCCACGTGTTGAGCAATTCGGCGGTACGTCCACCCGGCCTCCCGCATGCCCACTATACGCCCTCGCTCAAAGTCCGTCAACTGCACATACGGTTCACGTCCACGCTGTCGCGGCATGCTACCAGTGTTAAAGACTGCGATGGAGCTCCGTATGCCACGGCAAACTGGCTGACACTGACGGCGGCGGTGCACAAATGCTGCGCAGCTAGCGCCATTCGACGGCCAACACCGCGGTTCCTGGTGTGTCCGCTGTGCCGTGCGTGTGATCATTGCTTGTACAGCCCTCTCGCAGTGTCCGGAGCAAGTATGGTGGGTCTGACACACCGGTGTCAATGTGTTCTTTTTTCCATTTCCAGGAGTGTATTTACGTATAACGTGCTAAGTTGCTCCCGTCCAAGAGCAATAGTCGCAGGTGAACAGATATAGTCATATCGAGTGTCTTGAGAAACATGTCATTGGCTCGAGGAGTGTTTGACTCACATAACCCAGTACGCAAGCACCGTACATTATGCTGACCGGTGAATTGTCTACAGACAGTGACCATATCGAACAGAAAGAACTCCGTAATACCCTATTATAAGATTATGATTATGACTTCTCTGTCCTGCCACTTGCAGGAATGATGATGAAAAGATGAGGACGACACAAACACGCACTCATCTCGAGACAGGTGAAAATCCCTGACCCCGCCGGGAATCGAACCCGGGACCCCGTGCTCGGGAAGCGAGAACGCAACCGCGAGACTACGAGCTGTGGACTATTATAAGATTAGTTGTGAACATCCTGAGCACATCACATCATTATCAGGTAGCACGTAAGAAGCGATTATGATCTAGGACTATCATGCAATATTGATATTAGGGGAATGCGAATGGAAGACATAACATTTGTTGGAAGGGTTCTGGGAAAATGCGGCACTTCTGTAAAAGAAGTCAATTACAAGACGCTAGAGAAACAATTATAGAGGCGTGGTCCAGTATTTGGCGTGCTTATCAAGTAGGCAGATGACAGACATAAGGCGAATTGAGGAACACTGTGTTGGGATCGTAGTATGTCTGTAACAGAAATAGTCTGAGTTAACCGACAATCGCTGGAAGAAAGACGACATAGTTCTCGCGGGACCCTGTTGAGTAAATTTAGAGAATCTGTACTCGAAAAAGACTGTGCGGCCATCGTACAGCCACCATCGAATATCTCGCGTCGGGTTCTTGAGAATAGGAGATTAGGGTGCGTACAGTGGCGCGTTGTAATTTGAGTGGTACATATCACTTCACGATTTGTATAATTTCAATTACATTTGTTTCTTAAACTAGCCTTTTCTCCATGGCTTCCTCCCCATACATGTTTGACACATCAGATATATTGAATGCATCTCCTCCTGCTCTCTTTTGGTCCACTTCCTCCTCGCCCCTCCCTCTGCCCATCTTCTTCTCACCCTCTCCCTGAACATCTGCTCCTTCCCCAATTTGCTGATCTCCTCTCTCCCCTCTCTCTCTCTGTCCATCTCGTCCTGCCTAATTTCTCCTGCCCCCCCCTCACTCTCTCCCCATACATCCCATCCTGGCTGCTCTCCTCTCTCTCTCTCTCTCTCTCTCTCTCTCTCTGTCTCCTCCTCTATCCATCTCAACCTTCCTTCGACCAAGCTTATCCGTGCATGTAGCCCATGGACAACAGTTAAAAGAAGCAGACTGATACTACCACTGCAACATACCTGTTGTGGAGGTCAGCCTACATTTCAGTAGCTTCAAAACTGTTTATTGTCCCTGATACATAGGCTGCCCTGCAAAGCATGGTGATTTGGGAGGCCAACACTGTTTCCACACAACATGCATGTTGTACAGCGTCCTGTATCTCTGCTCCTTACAAAACCCACAGCGCAGATACTTATTGGGTTGAAGTCAATCAAGGAGTTTGGGAGGAAATCAGACACACAATGGGCATACACATAAAGTGGGCAGTGCAGACGGTTTTCTGGTGGCTGCAAAATTCTCATCCAAAGACGTGGATTCCAGGACTAACCATGGTAACCCTTGTGTATGATAGGAAAGCTTTGCTCTAAAGTTGGGTGGCAAATCGTCGGGTGGTTTCCAGGGTCTGCTTAGCATGTAGTGAAGTTATCATTACTGGGAGTCTGGGAGTTAATCCATTACGTGTAGCAACAGCTGCGCTTTTGCCCCCCTCTCCCCCCCCCCCCAAGAGTCCACTTGAGATTTTGCACGTAACTGTTCAGCATGAATGTGAACATGAATCCTGCCTTTCCATTCCTATGAAACGTGAGAAATTTAGCACTTTTTCAACAGTATTCCCTGTTTAACGAATCTTGTGTATTCTCTCCCCTTCTACACATTATGTATGTTTCATCAACCAATAGTAAACGACGGTTCAAATTCGATAGCAACCGAAGAAATTGTCTATGCATATTTGTACACCCTATCAGGGAACCCTTTGCATCGTCCCCCTTTATTTTCATTCTTCATTGTGTTTTATCTATTGTTTATTTGAAAATATAGCTTGTGGAGATGAGAAAGGAACCCCAATTTTCTGCTTCTCTCAGCCAGTCGATCGAAGTCCCATACAGTTGACTTCAATATTTCGTGTTTTTGTTTTCAAAGAGTCACATTGCAATAAGATTCCATGTTGGATTTAAATTTGAATAAATTATGAAATCGACTTCCATTTACGAACTCTACCTTCTACTACTGCTCCCATCATTTGGCGACAGTAATTAAACAAACATTATCTGGAATGTACTAAGGCGTCGTTCAAATATGCTTGTGTTTCCGTTGCCCACATTGTCCACATTATTAATGAGATGTTGAACAGCATACAAATCTCTTTATTGTGGTGTTGAATGGGTAGCGCTCACAGGTCTTTGTTTCAGAGCTCAAGCTGTTACTAATGTAGATTACTTTCAAGGTACACAGTCAGTCATTTGTCTCTCGCTCAATAAGCGAATGGAACAGAAGTAAAAGCGATAATAGTGGCATGATGTGCACTATGTCCCGCACATTACAGTAGCTTGCTGAATACTTTATTTGTATAGGCAGGTTACAAATTAAAGAACTAATTCCGAAGGCAATATTTTAATGATGATTGACCCTAAAAACATGAATACGTAGAGAAACACACACACCCAAAAAGAATGGCACAATTAACTGATTGTAGAGATGACACAAGGAGGGTATTCGGAATGGCCAGAATTGTAATGTTATATGACGGTTGTAGGACTGATTAAGGCAAAGATCAATTCTACCAACAAGGTCGACAGGTGACCCACCCCTGTAGACATTCCTAGCTTAGATTTGTTTGTTTCTATGATACAGAACACATACGTCTCAGAACAGCATTTTATCGCTCAGTAAATACAAAGCCGTTTGATGGCAGACACATTAACTGCATTTGCACCTGTGCACGCCAGTTTGAGCCGTGCTGCAAAGTCGATACCCGTCATCCGACTTGCGAGTACGTCTGTGGTACTGCGATGTGAGGCTCTCTTTGGTTTGCTTGAACAGAGCAGGCTGGAGCAATGGGCACAGAGAGATTTCGAGGACGTTGCTGTTGAAAGAGGTCGCTGGCGGTCTGTATTGGCTACGAGGCGCACGGTACGAGAGGACAGTTTGGAGCTCGCTGGGCGAGAAAGAAGAAACAGCGTAAACACACCAAGGAGAAGGTTCCTGCACCGTGGACGAGTCGCGAACAGTAGACCTGCGGCAGCTCCTGTTTTCCAGATGTCGCTGTTGGTCCTGGTTTATCCGGAGGACGAAGCCTTGCTGCTCTTGGACTTATTAACACTTTGCCGTCCGCAAGTCTCGTACAAATTCATTCACTTGCCGCCGGCAGGGCTAATTTGGATTACTTGGCTTGTCTCCGCCTTTCCTTGATGACAAGCATAAACACATTGACTTTATTGGCTTTTGGGCGCTTTAATTTTTCCGGAAATCCTCTATTTTGCCGTATCATTCCACAAACTGCCCCACGTAAGATACGCGACATCCACATGGAATGCGGCACACATCGAGCTTTTGGAAAGTTTTATGACCTTTAAAATTAGAAAGACGACTTTTGATCGTCATTGACGATCGGTTTCAGCATACACCTAACACAATGCCCGCAAGTTGCAATACGCCCATCTTCGACAGCCGGTTGCCATGTCAGAGCTGAGCGGGCCACGGGGCTGTTTTGCACAGCAGAGGGCGGGAGGAACGGCCCGCTCTGGCTGCTGACGCCGCAGAGGGGCGCCGAGGTCGGCCGCTCGCTGCCCTGGGCCTCCCCCGGGGATGCTCGCCTTCCATTACGGCCGACACAATGGCGGCTGCTCAGACATGCACAGCAGCCCGCGGCCGGTTGTGACCCTGGAGACGCGCAGGTCTGCTAACTTTTGAGGCCAAAACAGTGCCGACACAGTAACTAGAGGCGCGCACAAGGAGATCTCAAGAATACTTGGTACACAACATTTACCCAGATCAATAAACTGCTTAATCACTTGGTAGTACAGTTAATGATTTTGTAAACAAGGCATCAGTTTTGAAATAAACAACCTCACTGTGGGTAGCTCATACAACTTACTACCCTGGCAGTTCTCCCACTCTTAACGATGTTCCTGTAATGTTTAATTAATTTTATTATTAATTTAGTTCACTATAAAATATGCAAATGGTTCCCAATGCTTAAAAAATAACAGGTAATCAAAGAAAGTGAATCTTTTATTAATAATGTTCCTCAATGAACATATTACTACGTTAACGAACTAACGTCGTTTAAATGTCTGCGTGTTATGTTGCAAGGCGATATAAAATGTAAACAGCATGTGAGGTTGTGGTAAGGAAGCCAAATAATCGACTTCGGTTTATTGTGTGAACAAATTTTAAACTGTGATGGTTCTGCCTAACCGGCCTCTTCATCATTGTTTCCTAAATTACATTTGTGGTGTCACCACCAGACACCACACTTGCTAGGTGGTAGCTTTTAAATCGGCCGCGGTCCGTTAGTATACGACGGACCAGCGTGTCGCCACTGTCAGTGATGGCAGACCGAGCGCCGCCACACGGCAGGTCTAGAGAGACGTACTAGCACTCGCCCCAGTTGTACAGCCGACGTTGATAGCCATGGTTCACTGACAACTACGCTCTCATTTGCCGAGACGATAGTTAGCTTAGCCTTCAGCTACGTCAATTGCTACGACCTAGCAAGGCGCCATAGCATTTGATAATTATTATTGTGAAGCCAGTTGTACAGTAACGAGAGATGTCCAATTATGGAATAAAGTTAAGTATTCTACCAGTTACCTCCTGTTTGCTAGTCTTATTTCTCTGACCTGTGAGTTTGCGTGAGCTTTAACAGCGTGCATTACGGCCTACTATAGCAACACCGTGTTGGCTCGAGCCAACACTTCAACATTAATTAGGCACACTGGCAGCGATAAAAAAGGCAGACGGTTATTTATTATAACCTTGAGATCACAACGTTTCTGAGCCGTGGCGCTCGTTACTGGCGCGCCAGTCTCTTGGATGTCCATTATCGATCCTTCGATGTTTCTTATCTTTGCCTGCCTTGTTGTTTTCCGCATTCGCGGGGCGAGTGGTAGTTGACGTTTGCTCGGGCGACCTGCTGAGACGCCGCGAGGTATGAGGTGGGAAGCAACCACGCATACGTGGAGTTGGTTGTACGCGGTCTGCCGGTTCAAGATGGAGGATATGTGTTGGCTCCCTGCCTGTCTGCTCTCCTGATTTTGCTCGCCGTGCCTTGCGACCGCCTAGCTTGGGTTGCTGTCTGGTGTATCCTACACGAGCCATACCGGACGTCCAGCAGAAGTTAAGCAGCCTTGTGTTTCTTTTAAGGAAAAAGAGCAAATGTATAAGACTTTTTGTGTAACCAATTTTAGTGGCCTCTTACGTGTGGCCTTAGCGTTTACGCTGCCTTCGAGGAAAGTTAATTCTTTTAAATTTAAATAGTTGGGGTTCCCTGTCCTTTATAATCTTTTGGGGGTTTTATTTGAATTTTCTCTTTGGGGTTCCTTCCTTGTGTTTGGTTAAATGTTTACTTGTACAGCGGGAAGTGACTCCTGGTTAAAACTCGGTGTTTGATGTTACTGCCGCCTCCGGCATTCGTCTTTTCAATTAAGTGTTGTCATCCCTTCGACCGACGTTGTGTCACTCCTCGTTAATTAATGCTGGTTTATCTGTACTTGATTTTGAATTGGCCATTTGAATTAATATTTTGGAGCGCAGTATAGCACTACGGCAACCTCATTGTATACAACCTCGTGCCCCGGTCTAGTACCTTAATTTTCAGTGGCACGAGTTTGCTCCACTAACGGTTTTACTGATGTGCTCCCTTCAAAATCTTGTCTTGTATAAGTTTGCCCCATGTGTGTCTGGGAACACAGAGATGAGCTTCAGTGTGACTTCAGTGCTAATCAGTTAATGGATGTTCGAACAACACGTAAGTGCTACAGACATGGCCGGCTGTGGTGACCGAGCAGTCCTAGGCGCTACAGTCTGGAACCGTGCGACCACTACGGTCGCAGGTTCGAATCCTGCCTCGGGCATGGATGTGTGTGACGTCCTTAGGTTAGTTAGGTTTAAGTAGTTGTAAGTTCTAGGCGACTGATGGCCTCAGATGTTAAGTCCCAAAGTGCTCAGAGCCATTTGAACCATTTTTTTGTAATATCAATGTGTCTTTATGCTGTTACCACTGTTGGCTGTTTGGATGCCTGGTAAATAAAGTTCGTTGTTGGGAATCGCCTATGGACTTAGTTCTCTCACTCCTCGCAGCCTCGAGAGCTGCTATCAACATATCAGACTCGGATTCGAATTATTTTAAATCAGACAGTAGCAGTCTACAATACCGGATCAACTACACAATATGGACACACTGACAACAGCTTGTAGCGATACCAGAGAAGGAAAGTTGCTACTCACCATATAGCGGAGATGCACAACAAAAAGATTCACACAATTATAGCTTTTGGCCATTAAGGCCTTTGCCAGCAGTAGATACACATACATACACGCACGCACAGACACACGCAAACGCAGCTTGCACACACGTGTGCAGTCTCAGAACTGAAACCACACTGCCCTGGTGAGTAGCAACTTTCCTTCTCTGGCACTGTTACATTCCATCCTGGATTTTCCACTGTTTGACAATAGCTTGTGCAGCTTTCGTTTAGTCGAACTATTACAATAACCACTTATGACACTCTAAAAAATGCTAAACGTGGTTACCTCAAACGCACACGTATTGTACCTGGAGGGAACGCCTCTGCAGACAGTAGATTGACATTAAATTGCAGAGGTGATTCTTTGTGACGTTGGACCGCCGGTCCACACGATCGAAAGCTGCACGTTAATACGCGAAGGCGTTAACCCTGCGACGGGCGCGTGGCGGCATACAGTGCCGCCAATTTTGATTTCGTTGAATAATTACTTCAGCGTGCCGAGCACACAACAGTGGTGCTAGATATGCTTCGATTGTTTAGTCACGGGCCAAACTGCATTACTGTGCCGTCATTATACCCACCATAACAGCTGTGGCTCACCTGCGAAGTGGACGACTGCACCGAGACGGCACTGCGTACCGCACGCGCCCGGTAATGTAAGTACATGTAGCCGTACCACTGTCGAATGCTTTGATGATTAGAAGCTTTGTTTTACAACTCTGTGGGGGAATGATGATTTAGTTATTAACATTGCTTTGGTATTAGAATTATTTTATTGTCTCCCAAGTCCGCACAGAGGAAAGGACAAACACCAGAAGAAATTGAGCGGCTTCTTCTGCAATCATCTGACGAAGAAGATTACGCAGATTTCTCTGACAGCGATGAGGAAACAGATATAATTGAAACTGAAGATCATTCCAGCGAATCTGAGCAGCCATGCGTTGACGGGAATGAAGTGAAAGGAATACCACATGATGACTGCCATTTTTATATTGGTAAGGACCAATAAACGTTGTGGATAAATAATCCATTAGCACTACCAGAGAGACCAAAACATGAGAATATAATCAAAGTCCTACCTGGCCCGAAACGCAATGATAGAGATGCTAGAACTGAAATTGAAAGTTTTCTCAAATTGTTTGATCCTGAGATAATTGATTATGTCGTTGCAAACACAAACAAGTACATAAATAACTAGAGATGATCTGTGAATTACTCAAGGGCTATAAACTGCAAAACTACTTCTGCTTCTGAAATAACGGCTCTTTTAAGAGTACTGTTTTTCATTGCTGTACAGCTCAAACGCACACGTATTGTACCTGGAGGGGACGCCTCTGCAAACAGTAGACTGACATTAAATTGCAGAGGTGATTCTTTGTGACGTTGGACCACCGGTCCACACGATCGAAAGCTGCACGTTAATACGCGAAGGCGTTAATGGAAGTTCGGAGACAAATGGTGTTTGGCGCCAGCGCATGCCAATATCGCCATAATGGATGTCGGACACGAGGCAATCAGCCGCGCGAATGGCGTCGCGCTGAGCGCTGCCATTAACGGTGCGAAGCCAGCGGCGGATCGCTATCAACTGTGGCAGCGCTGGTGATCCCGCTAGCGACGGCGTAAATCCCTGCGGGTCACTCGCCGGACATGTCTCCTAATCCCGCCAGCCGTTTGCCCCTTAACTGATTACACCCCTATATGGAGGGTCCCGGAACCGTTGGGCGGCAATCTGGTCGAGGTGCCAGCTGTCTGGACACAGAGCACTTGCTTGATGCTGCGATGCTGCTGCTGCTTCCGATGTATGAGGTATGCCGCCCAAGTTCTAATTGAAATTGTTTATTATGACGACCTTGCCCCCTCACAGTATAACTAGACCTCATGCGCCAAACTAGTACCTAAACTTCACACTGTAACTTACGAGGACAGTATTCCATTATAACTACTCATAGCTTTGGGAGAGCCAGCCACGACAAAACTCTACCATCTGGTGAGCAAGATGTATGAGACAGGCGAAATACCCTCAGACTTCAAGAAGAATATAGTAATTCCAATCCCAAAGAAAGCAGGTGTTGACAAATGTGAAAATTACCGAACTATCAGTTTAATAAGTCACTGCTGCAAAATACTATCGCGAATTATTTACAGACGAATGGAAAAACTGGTAGAAGCCGACCTCAGGGAAGATCAGTTTCGATTCCGTAGAAATGTTGGAACACGTGAGGCAATACTGACCCTACGACTTATCATAGAAAATGGATTAAGGAAAGGCAAACCTACGTTTCTAGCATTTGACAATGTTGACTTGGATACTGTCTTTCAAATTCTAAGGGTGGCATGGGTAAAATACAGGGAAAGAATGGCTATTTACAATTTGTACAAAAACCAGCCGGCAGTTATAAGAGTCGAGAGGCATGAAAAGGAAGCAGTGGTTGGGAAGGGAGTGAGACAGGGTTGTAGCCTATCCCCGATGTTATTCAACCTGTATATTGAGCAAGCAGTGAAGGAAACAAAATAAAAATTTGGAGTAACAGTTAAAATCCCTGGAGGAGAAATAAAAACTTTCAGGTTCGCCGATGACATTGTAATACTGTCAGAGACAGCAAAGGACTTGGAAGAGCAGTTGAAAGGAGGGTGTAAGATGAACATCAACAAAAGCAAAACGATGATAATGGAATGTAGTCGAATTAATTCGGGTGATGCTGAGGCAATTAGATTAGGAAATGAGACACTTGGGAAAGTAGTAAATGAGTTTTGGTATTTGGGGAGCAAAATAACTCACGATGGTCGAAGTAGAGAGGATATAAAATGTAGATTGGCAATGGCAAGGAAAGCATTTCTGAAGAAGAGATTTTTTTAAGATCGAGTATAGATTTAAGTATCAGGAAGTCGTTTCTGAAAGTATTTGTATGGGGTGTAGCCATGTATGGAAGTGAAACTTGGACGATAAATAGTTTGGACAAGAAGAGAATAGAAGCTTTCGATATGTGGTAGATCACCTAATTAATGAGGAGGTATTGAACAGAATTGGGGAGAAGAGAAATTTGTGGCACAACTTGACTAGAAGAAGGCATCGGTTGGTAGGACATATTCTGAGGCATCGAGGGATCACCAATTTAGTATTGGAGGGCAGCGTGGAGGGTAAAAATCGTAGAGGGAGACCAAGAGATGAATACACTAAACAGATTCAGAAAGATGTAGGTTGCAGTAGATACTGGGAGATGAAGAGGCTTGCACAGGATAGAATAGCATGGAGAGCTGCATCAAACCAGTCTCTGGACTGAAGATCTCAACAACAACATATTCTAAGGTGTGTGTAATGCTTATAGGACCCCACTTTGGAAACTAATGACTACATTACTTTCATATATAACAAACTGGATCGATTTGTGTTCTTTACGGTGTCTACGGTTTGATTAAATTTACCTACACATCGCCCAGAAGCTTTCGTTGCACTTACACTGAAGCGACAAAGAGCCTGGTATAGCAGCGTGGCACGGCCTTGTGGTTAAAGGCGCCATGTCACGGATTGCGCGGCCTCTCCCGCCTGAGATTCGATTCCTACCTCGGGCATGGGTGTGTGTGTGTGTTGTCCTTAGCGTTAAGTTAGTTTAAGTAGTGTGTACGTCTAGGGACCGATGACCTCAGCAGTTTGATCCCGTACAAATCCACATACATTTGAACATTTGAAACTGATGTAGCATGCGTATTCAAATACAGCGATAATCAAACAGGCAGAACATGGCACTGCAGTCGGCAACGCCTGTGTAACACAAGTGTCTGGCGCAGTTGTTAGATCGGTTACTGCTGCTACAACGGCAGGTTATCAAGATTTAAGTGAGTTTGAACGTCGTGTAACAGTCGGTGCACGAGTGATGATGAAGTGGGGATTTTGCCGTACGACCTTTTGACGAGTCTATCGTGAATACCATGAATCCGGTGAAACATCAAATCTCCGACATCGCTGCGACCGGAAAAAGATCCTGGAAGAACGGGACCAACGACAAGTGAAGAGAATCGTTCAGCGTGACGGGTAGTGCAATCCTTCCGCAAACTGCTGCAGATTTCAATGCTGGGCCATCAAAAAGTGTCAGCGTCCGAACCATTCAACAAAACACCATCGGCATGGGCTTTTGGAGCCTGAGGCCCACTTGTGTACCCTTGATGGCTGCACGACGTAAAGCTTTACGCCTCGCCTGGACCCGTCAACACCAACATTGGACTGTTGATGACTGGAAACATATTGCCTGGTCGAACGAGTCTCGTTTCAAATTGTATCGAGTGGATGGACGTGTACTGGACAACCTCATGTATCCATGGACCTTGCATGTCAGCAGGGAACTGTTCAAGCTCGTGGAGGCTCTGTAATGGTATGGGGAGTTTGCAGTTGGAGTGATATGAAACCCCTGATGCTTCTAGATACCACTCTGACAGCTGACACATACATACGTAAGCATCTTGTCTGATCATCTGCAACCATTCATGTCCATTGCGCATTCCGACGGACTTGGGCAATTCCAGCTGCACAATGCGACACCCCACACGTTCAGAATTGCTACCTAGTGTCTACAGGAACACCCTTCTGAGTTTAAACGCTTCTTATGGCCACCAAACTCCCCAGGCATAAACATTATTGAGCATATCTGGGATGCCTTGCAACGTGCTGTTCAGAAGAGGTCTAGATCCCCTCGTACTCTTACGGATATATGGATAGCTGTGCAGGCTGCATGGTGTCAGTTCCCTCCATAAGTACTACAGACACTAGTCGAGTCCTTGCCACGTCGTGTTGCGGTTATTCTGCGTGCTCGAGGGTCCCTACACGATATTAGGCAGGTGTACCTGTTTCTTTGGCTCTTCAGTGTAGAAGTTGCACTGTAATGTTGATATTGCATAGTGCAGATTATTTTTATAATTAAATTAAGATTGTAATTGTAAAATCTTTCTATGTTGCCTTTCTATAAATATTATATAACAAATTAAAAAGTGTTTTAGTATGGTCTATAATGTATCATGTTCTCTAGACGTTTGAGGGCTATTCGGAAAGTGATGTTCGATCGAGCGCCAAATGAAAACCGAAGTGAAAATCCCACGAAGCTTTGCACAGATGTATTGGTGAGTGTTTCTAGTACGTACATCGTTTGTGTCACTCAGTTCCTCTCAGTTCTGAGTGCATTGTGAAGACGCAAATATGCCTATAACAATACTGTCATCCGCCAAGTATGACGACCTGCTGAGATATTACGCCTGATATTATGCAGCCCACATAACGCAACTGTCATGCGGTTGCCTCTTCATGCCAATGTTCGGCCGCTTACTGCAGGGGCAATGAAGATGCTACTGTAGCGTTATCGACGGGAAATCACCCACGATGTAGCCCGAATTGGCTCCCCCTGAGTTTCATCTCTGCTCACAGACCTCGAGCTGTAGACGAACACAGAGAAGTGAGAGAGAGCAAAGGCGGCTGCCATGTATGAAGAGGGTATTGTAAAGTTGGTACAACACTACGACAGGTATCTAAGTAACAGCGGCGACTATGTAGAGAAGTAGCTGAAAGGTATAGCTAAAAGCTGCAAATAAGACATTTCTGATCTTCACACTGGTTTCCATTTCGTGACCGATCGGATTTTAATTTCTGACTACCTCCCATTCCATATATTTTGTTTCTTTAAGACACAATGAGTGACAATAGTAGATATGTAGCAGTTTATTTTATGGTTAACAAATATTTATAAAGTTGAATTTTATATTAAAAATTTTAAGAAGTTGCTTTTTAAATGTAAAACATTTTTACACTTTGATTGGTATCATTTTCTCTGTAATTACACTGTAAACATGTATGCAGATTTATATTCGAGCTTGAACTTTAAACGAAATTCCGTAAATCAGTTTGCTACTATCGTCCACCTGGTGGCTGATTCTAATATTTGCAATGTTCACCACCCAATCTCAGTCTGTATGCAGCTTTTAAGCGAGCATGAGCACGTGTGTTAGGAGCTATGTGTGTGATACCTCATATAATGATTGATTTACTTTTGACAGGTCGATATGCTGTACGATGCATATCGATGGAATGTCTATTTATTATGAGACACAAATTATTGTACACAAGGACGAGATTCTTTGTAGTACATGTGGTACTTTATGCATCCATATTATGTTAAAATTGTTATGCAGATATCTCAGGTACCTAGCTTTATACTTACTCATTCTAATCTTTGCAGATCCGAAGATGGAAACTTAGTTTGCCGAAACCGATAATCTGAAGAAATGCTCTATTAAAGCGATCGTGGCATTTTCAAGTTTGTTACTTTTATTTTCATATCAATTTAGATCGCCCCTAGCATGCCTTGTGTATGCCAAGCATACACAAGCTGTAACTGCCAGCTAGACAAAACCAATCTACGACCATGAAGCTGTGTGAGGTTTTGCAATGGCCAGCACACTGAACTCGCATACAGGAGTTCTCCTTGATTTCTCTAAATCGGTCCAGGCTAATGCCGGGATGGTTCTTTCCCCATCCTTGAAACATTCCGAGCTTGCGCTCGCTCTGTAGTGCCTTCGGTGTCGCATGATGTGTCCTCGTTCTAGGGAGACATCTGCAAAAGAGTGCAGGTAGTCACAATAACACGTATTTGTTGATAAACACAATTAAAACACTTCTAGAGATCATGGTCTGAGTAGAATAAAAGTCTCCAAAAGCAAAAGCAAATTTTCTTCACCAATTAATTTAAATTTCCAAGTTCACAAAATAAAGAATGAACTTCCACAATGCTGAAAATAGTTGTTTGGTTGGTTGATCTAGGACGAGCAGACGAAACAGCGAGGTCGTCGGCTCCATCGGATTAGGGAAATATGGGGGAAAACGTCGGCCGTGCTTTTTCAAAGGAGCCATGCCGGAATTTGTCCGAAGCGATTTAGGGAAGTCACGGAAAACCTAAATAAGGATGGCAGGACGCGTGTTTGAACCGTCGTCCTCCCGAATGTGGGTCCAGTGTGCTTGAAATATTCAATTCAAGTAGCCAAATGAAGCAATAGTGAGAACGTGAAGAGAAAAAAGCCTTCCTCAGTTTGGGTCTAGTAAACAAGTCCACAGCAAACTTCAGTTTATAGAAACAACAAACACTCCACGAAATCTTATATACACTACTGGCCACTAAAATTGCTACACCACGAAGATGACGTGCTACAGACGCGAAATTTAACCGACAGGAGGAAGATGCTGCGATAAGCAAATGATTAGCTTTTCAGAGCATTCACACAAGGTTGGCGCCGGTGGCGACAACTACAACGTGCTCACATGAGGAAAGTTTCCAACCGATTTCTCATACACAAACAGCAGTATACCGGCGTTGCCTGGTGAAACGTTGTTGTGATGCCTCGTGTAAGGAGGAGAAATGCGTACCATCATGTTTCCGACATTGATAAAGGTCGGATTGTAGCCTATCGCGATTGCCGTTTATCGTATCGCGACATTGCTACTCTTGTTGGTCTCGATCCAATGACTGTTAGCAGAATATGGAATCGGTGGGTTCAGGAGGGTAATACGGAACGCCGTGCTGGATCCCAACGGCCTCGTATCACTAGCAGTGAAGATGACAGGCATCTTACCGGCATGGCTGCAACGGATCGTGCAGCCACGTCTCGATCCCTGAGTCAACAGATGGGGACGTTTGCAAGACAACAACCATCTGCACGAAAAGTTCGACGACGTTTGCAGCAGCATAGACTATCAGCTCGGAGACCATGACTGCGGTTACCCTTGACGCAACATTACAGACAGTAGCTCCTGCGATGGTGTACTCGACGACGAACCTGGACGCACGAAAGGCATAACGTCATTTTTTCGCATGCATCCAGGTTCTGTTTACAGCATAATGATGGTCGCATCCGTGTTTGGCGACATCGCGGTGAACGCACATTGGAAGCGTGTATTCGTCATCGCCATATTGGCTATCACCCGGCGTGATGGTATGGGGTGCCATTGGTTACACGTCTCGGTCACCTCTTGTTCTCATTGACGGCACTTTGAACAGTGGACGTTAGATTTCAGATGTGTTACGACCCGTGGCTCTACCCTTCATTCGATCCCTGCGAAACGCTACATTTCACCAGGATAATACACGAATGCATGTTGCAGGTCCTGTACGGGCCTTTCTGGATACAGAAAATTTTCCGACTGCTGCCTGGCCAATACATTCTTAAGATCTCTCACCAATTGAGAACGTCTGGTCAATGGTGGTCGAGCAACTGGCTCGTCACAATACGCCAGTCACTACTCTTGTTGAACTGTGGTATCGTGTTGAAGCTGCATGGACAGCTGTACCTGTACACGCCATCCAAGCTCTGTTTGACTCAATTCCCAGGCGTATCAAGGCCGTTATTATGGCCAGAGGTGGTTTCTCTGGGTACTGATTTATCAGGATCTATGCTCCCAAATTGCGTGAAAATGTAATCACATGTCAGTTCTAGTATAATATATTTGTCCAATGAATACCCGTTTATCGTCTGCATTTCCTCTTGGTGTAGCAATTTTAATGGCCAGTAGTGTATAATGGTTGTGGTTTGTTTTGCTCCGATAGGCGCGTAGCGACCAGCGCGTGAGTTACGGCGGCTGCCCATACGTCGCAGTCGAGGGTGGCCACTGAAACCAAGCATTCCGATGGTTTGGAGACTCACCAAAACTACGTTACCATACTAGTAGCTTATCTGCCAAAATGCCTATGTCTAGCCATATTATTTGCACTGTGGAATCCCATTTGTGACACTCAAGTAACGTTTGAACATCAGTATCAAGCGTTAGAGCACAAGGGTATACATTTATATTGTAAATGAAATGCAGAGTAAAACGCGTCGATTCGTAATTGCAAAAACAGGCACACTTGATATTTGTCTATTGCAGAGAAGGGAAAAATGGTTTCTTGGCGTAGAATCCGAATATGCAACAAAAATCGAGAGGGTGGGTGGGTGGGGGGGGGGGGGGGGCTCACATTTGAAAATGCAGCGTTGACCCCGCCCACGAAGGTGGGTTGATTAGAAGGTGCCCAGTTGTAGTACAGGCAGATTGCTCCTGTATTAATATGAACTTTTGAACTCGAACATATTCGTACGCTTCAACGTTTTCAAGACACTTTGTTGTATGGACTTAAAACAAACACCCCATACATATTTACACTATCTGATGTACCACTTACGTAACCTGGAACTTAACGTCTTACACGTGACAGGTAAAATCAGTTGGATTCTTCTGGGTTACAAATTCTGAGTACGTCATCGTTTCTATCAGACTGTTGTTGTAAATGAGTGACAAAAATCCCTTCGCCTGCGACCTCTGCTACCCGCTGAACAAGCATGGTCTGCAAGTTGCCGGCTCCGGTTCCTCAAGAGGCAGACCCTTCGCAAAGCGAGACGGTAACACAACGGGAGGCAGAGCTGGAATGTGTGCAAAACAAACCGATCTGTCTCGAATTGCATCCTCAGCCGGCACCACGGAAACGTGTGGCGCTATATTTGCCACGAGTAGCACCTATATCAAGACCAGCGCCACAGTCGAAAGCACCTCTTTTCCTCCATGAATGTCGTCCTAGCATCGAGCAGATATCACTCGATTTTTTTACCTCGCTCCGTCGTCACATCTGTGGTACTTTCAGTAACGCTGTCAATTTTAAACTGGTTCAGAGTTTGACTGATGAACTTCTCACACAGGCAACTTACTTCACGTTTTACTTGCGAAGTTATTTGAACAGGGGTTTTCCTGTCTCACTTGCCTTAAAAGCTGTGGTGATTAACTGTCCAACAAAATTTGAACATTTTTACGACAAATAAGTTAGAATTTCTCGCTGTCTTAGCAGTGCAAAAGAACTAAAACTCCTCAAAACGCACAAGACGCTTTATAATATGACGCAATTTTTTTATATTATACGTCGAACTTGTTATCTCTTCCCAAGATTATTTTGATCGAGAATGTCCCGTCCAGCAGACAGTTCTGTACCATATGAAGGCCGCAAGTCACATAATTTTTTAAGAATGGTAAGAAAACATCCACATGTTATAGTAAGGTGAGGCATATTATGAACTAGAAATTTACAACCGTCCTGGGAGAACACAAATTTCTCGCATAGAAGAAAAATAGCTACTGTCAAACAACGCTCTCTTCCTCCACTAAAGGTTTCTAACAAAAGGTTGGTACTCACAGCCATAATTTGCGTCGTCGTGGTGAGCACAAATGTAGAAAGGAAGCTTGCGTACCGGATCCGTCTGGCCACACATCCGTCTCCTCTCACTTACCTGGAAAGAAAGAAAACGGACTGTCACATATGTATCATCATATGTACGTAAGCAGGTAGTACTCGACACAAACAACTGTGCGTTGTTGTGGTGTTGTAGGGTGAAATATCCACATAATAATCAAGGTGTACGACAAGGTAAGACTGGCTTTATAGGAATTACTTATTCAGTTCCACTGTTCCTATCACAACCTACATTAAACGTAGACGCAACACAACACTAAAACGAAGTCGTAATATGTCTTGACATCATCGATGCCTTTGACAGTTAAAACCATCTACTCAGGAAACACTAAACAGCCTGAGATACCATCATGCAGATCATTTGCAGTTTTTGGTGTTACGTTTGCAAAAGATGCCTATAAGTAGGCAGCATATGAATATGACAGCATATATGCATGTTCGACACTTTTCATATTTTTACATTAGATGAAGCACGACACGTTCATTATATTTCACTTGAAAATGGCTAAACCGTTAAAATTGTAATAGCGAATTTATAAAGAAGTAACTTTAACAGTCAATCACAATGATGATGTTACTCGTACTGGCGGCCGGGGCGGCCGAGCGGTTCTAGGCGCTACAGTCTGGACCCGCGCGACCGCTACGGTCGCAGGTTTGAATCCTACGTCGGGCATGCATGTGTGTGATGTCCTTAGGTTAGTTAGGTTTAAGTAGTTCTAAGTTCTACGGGACTGATGACCTCAGAAGTTAAGGCACATAGTGCTCAGAGACATTTGAACCATTTTTACTCGTACTTCAGAACTTAAACCAAGTTCCAGAGTTTGATCTTAAGATAATTCAGTCGGTATATTCTCCATGCGGAGGAACCAAGTGCGATTCTCCGCCCGGCAGTTTTGATCGAAGCCTATGTGTTTCCCTGAATTGTCTACATCAAAAGCCAGGAGAGTTTCCTGAACACGAATCAGTCCAGTACATCCTCTGTCCTTATCGAGCGTTTGCTAACGCGCCCTGCCCCCTTCTGTTTCCTCTTTTTTTTCATTTCACTATTCTTCAAAGACTTATGATTACAATTTTTTTCAATTTCTTTATCTGTGACCTTCGTGTTGTCTTCTGTCGGTTAAATGTGGGGGCTGATGTAGGCAGGCAGAGGCGAAAAGCTATGTTCTGTATGAATATACACAGCACATGTATTGGGAACCCAATCGGCCCCCTATACACATAATACATCGTGATACTTTGCCGGAAATAAAAGTAGTATACCTGCAAAGACGAACACAGCTTTGGTCCGATGACGGATTATGTCACCTGAGGGATAGCGGATGTACTGATAATGTTTCCGACGTCATCTAAAAACAGACAGCATAGTTGCACAGTTACCAGAGCGCCATCTATGTCTACACTCTTAGAGGATGCTCACAGCCAAAAGGCCCAGTGTGCTGCAAACGTGTGAACCAAGCAGGCAACCGTGCCACGGAGAGGCACTCGTGCTCCCTACAGCCAACTGAGCCAGTTGGATAGTGGTCAGATTTTGATCTTCTCAGTGGAGGATGGTCCTTTCGGAGAATTGCCACACAAGATGTTCTGCGACAGCTGAGCAACGATGCTCGTATATGTAGTCACGTGAACATTCTCACACCCGTAGACGCCGTTCTGGACGTCCATTCTGCACAGACGCCGCCAGCATCGTCGTATTGCGAGGGCAACTATGGCAGACCGTCAGCTACCACAGCACAGGTAAGAGGGCTTGTGAGCCAAAAGCTGTCAGCACGCACTGTTCCGAATCGGTTATTAGCAGTGGAACTACTGGCATAGCCTCCAGCCGGTCTTCCACTAACGCCACAGCATCACTGTGCACGGCTCGACATGCCGTCAAAGGATCACTTGGAAGATGCAATAACGACACTTACTAATCAGCGATAGGAGGAGATTCTGCCTGCACGCAAGCGATGTCGCTCGGTACGTGCGGGGTGTTATTGCAACAGGAAGATGATACGATTTTCCAACGGGATAATGCTCGCCCACACACTGACGGTGAAACTCAACGTGATCCGCAAGACGTGCAGCAACTTCTCTACACAGCACGACCACTTGACATGAATCCAGTCAAGCACGTGTGGTATGTGATGGAACGAGAAATGGCTGGTGCGAATCGTCAACCAACAACTCTTACAGAACGACGTGAACAGGTCGAGGAGTGGAATGACACATCCCAGGACAATATTTGTCATCTGTACGATGAACTGGATACCAGCCGTGTGGGCTAGATCACGTACGAATATAGGTGCTTTAGCATTTATCGAGTAACGTCCGTGGTCTAGGGGTAGCGTCTTTGATTTATAATCAAAACGCCTTCGGTCCCGGGTTCGATCCCCGCCACTGCCTAAATTTTGATAAATAATCAGCATTGGCGGCCGAAGGCTTCCGGCATAAGAAGTCATCCTCATTCTGCCAACGGCCTTGTCAAAGATGGCAGAGGAGCGGATAGAGGTTCAGGGCACTCTCTTGTCCTAGGGGTGGGAAATTGCCCCTAAAGGCGGAAGAATCAGCAACGATCAACGACATGAGGATACAGAAGGCAATGGAAATCACTGCATTAAAGACACGTAACGTGTATCCACAGGACATGTGGCCTGTATTTGAAGAAGTGTCATGATGATCTCTCCATTGGCAAAAGATTCCGGAATAGTCCCCCATTCGGATCTCCGGGAAGGGACTGCCAAGGGGGAGGTTACCATGAGAAAAAGATTGAATAATCAAGGAAAGGATAACGTTCTACGAGTCGGGGCGTGGAATGTCAGAAGCTTGAACGTGGTAGGGAAACTAGAAAATCTGAAAAGGGAAATGCAAAGGCTCAATCTAGATATATTAGGGGTCAGTGAAGTGAAGTGGAACGAAGACAAGGATTTCTGGTCAGATGAGTATCGGGTAATATCAACAGCAGCAGAAAATTGTATAACATGTGTAGGATTCGTTATGAATAGAAAGGTAGGGCAGAGGGTGTGTTACTGTGAACAGTTCAGTGACCGGGTTGTTCTAATCAGAATCGACAGCAGACCAACACCGACAACGATAGTTCACGTATACATGCCGACGTCGCAAGCTGAAGATGAACAGATAGAGAAAGTGTATGAGGATATTGATAGGGTAATGCAGTATGTAAAGGGGGACGAAAATCTAATAGTCATGGGCGACTGGAATGCAGTTGTAGGGGAAGGAGTGGAAGAAAAGGTTACAGGAGAATATGGGCTTGGGACAAGGAATGAAAGAGGAGAAAGACTAATTGAGTTCTGTAACAAGTTTCAGCTAGTAATAGCGAATACCCTGTTCAAGAATCACAAGAGTAGGAGGTATACTTGGAAAAGGCCGGGAGATACGGGAAGATTTCAATTAGATTACATCATGGTCAGACTGAGATTCCGAAATCAGATACTGGATTTAAGGCGTACCCAGGAGCAGATACAGACTCAGATCACAATATAGTAGTGATGAAGAGTAGGCTGAAGTTCAAGACATTAGTCAGGAAGAATCAATACGCAAAGAAGTGGGATACGGAAGTACTAAGGAATGACGAGATACGTTTGAAGTTCTCTAACGCTATAGATACAGCAATAAAGAATAGCGCAGTAGGCAGTGCAGTTGAGGAGGAATGGACATCACTAAAAAGGGCCATCACAGAAGTTGGGAAAGAAAACATAGGTACAAAGAAGGTAACTGCGGAGAAGCCATGGGTGGGTGGATAGGTGGAAAGAGTACATTGAAAGCCTCTATGATGGTGAAGATTTATCTGATGTGATAGAAGAAGAAACAGGAGTCGATTTAGAAGAGATAGGGGATCCAGTGTTAGAATCGGAATTTAAAAGAGCTTTGGAGGACTTACGGTCAAATAAGGCAGAAGGGATAGATAACATTCCATCAGAATTTCTAAAATCATTGGGGGAAGTGGCAACAAAAGTCTACTCACCTTGGTGTGTAGAATATATGAGTCTGGCGATATACCATCTGACTTTCGGAAAAGCATCATCCACACAATTCCGAAGACCAAGAGCTGAAAAGTGCGAGAATTATCGCACAATCAGCTTAACAGCTCATGCATCGAGGCTGCTTACAAGAATAATATACAGAAGAATGGAAAAGAAAATTGAGAATGCGCTAGGTGACGATCAGTTTGGCTTTAGGAAAAGTAAAGTGACGAGAGACAATTCTGACGTTACAGCTAATAATGGAAGCAAGGTTAAAGAAAAATCAAGACACTTTCATAGGATTTGTCGACCTGCAAAAAGCGTTCGACAGTATAAAATGGTGCAAGCTGTTCGGGTTTCTGAAAAAAGTAGGGGTAAGCTATAGGAGAGACGGGTCATATACAATATGTACAACAACCAAGAGGGAATAATAAGAGTGGACGATCAAGAACGAAGTGCTCGTAATAAGAAGGGTGTAAGACAAGGCTGTAGCCTTTCGCCCCTACTCTACAATCTGTACATCGAGGAAGCAATGATGGAAATAAAAGAAAGGTTCAGGAGTGGAATTAAAACACAAGGTGAAAGGATATCAATGATACGATTCGCTGATGACATTGCTATCCTGAGTGAAAGTGAAGAAGAATTAAATGAGCTGCTGAACGGAATGAACAGTCTATTGAGTACACAGTATGGTTTGAGAGTAAATCGGAGAAAGACGAAGGTAATGAGAAGTAGTAGAAATGAGAACAGCGAGAAACTTAACATCAGGATTGATGGTCACGAAGTCAATGAAGTCAAGGAATTCTGCTACCTAGGCAGTAAAATAACCAATGACGGACGGAGCAAGGAGGACATCAAAAGCAGACTCGCTATGGCAAAAAAGACAATTCTGGTAAAGAGAAGTCTACTAATATCAAATACCGGCCTTAATTTGGGGAAGAAATTTCTGAGGATGTACGTCTGGAGTACAGCATTGTATGGTAGTGAAACATGGACTGTGGGAAAACCGGAACAGAAGAGAATAGAAGCATTTGAGATGTGGTGCTATAGACGAATGCTTTTGATGTTCTCCTTGCTTCGTCCCCATTGCTTATTTTGCAGCTTAGATAGTAGAATTCGTTAACTTCGTCTACCTCATGATCATCAATCCTAATGTTTCTCGCACTTCCTATTTCTGCTACTTCTCATTACTTTGTGTTTCTTCCATTTACTCTAAATCCATACTCTGTTCTCATTAGATTTGTTCAGTCCATTCAGGAGATCATGCTATTCTTTTTCACTTTCAAGTTGGATAGCCACGTCATCAGCAAAAGGTCGGATTGTAGCCTATTGCGATTGCGGTTTATCGTATCGCGACATTGCTGCTCGCGTTGGTCGAGATCCAATTACTGTTAGCAGAATATGGAATCGGCGGGTTCAGGAGGGTAATACGGATCGCCGTGCTGGATCCCAGCGGTCTCGTATCACTATCAGCCGATATGACAGGCATCTTATCCGCATGCCTGCAACGGATCGTGCAGCCACGTCTCGATCCCCGAATCAACAGAGGGGAAGTTTCCAAGACAACAACCATCTGCACGAACAGTTCGACGACGTTTGCAGCAGCCTGGACTAAGAGCTCGGAGACCATGGCTGCGGTTACCCTTGACGCTGCATCACAGACTGGAGCGCCTGCGATGGTGTACTCAACGACGAACCTGGGTGCACGAATGGCAAAACGTCATTTTTTCGGATGAATCCAGGTTCTGTTTACAGCATCATGATGGTCGCATCCGTGTTTGGCAACATCGCGGTGAACGCACAATGGGAGCGTGTATCCGTCATCGCCATACTGGCGTATCACCCGGCGTGATGGTATGGGGTGACATTGGTTACACGTCTCGGTCACCTCTTGTTCGCACTGACGGCACTTTGAACAGTAGACGTTACGTTTCAGATGTGTTACGACCCGTGGGTCTACCCTTCATTCGATCCCTGCGAAACGCTACATTTCAGCAGGATAATGCACAACCGCACGTTGCAGGTCCTGTACGGGCCTTTCTGGATACAGAAAATGTTCGACTACTGCCCTGGCCAGCACATTCTCCAGATCTCTCACCAATTGAAGACGTCTGGTCAATGGTGGCCGAGTAACTGGCTAGTCACAATACGCCAGCCAATTCTCTTGATGAACTGTGGTATCGTGTTGAAGCTGCAAGGGCAGCTGTACCTGTACACGCCATCCAAGCTCTGTTTGACTCAATGGCCAGGCGTATCAAGACCGTTATTACGGGCAGAGGTGGTTGTTCTGAGTACTGATTTCTCAGGATCTATGCACCCAAATTGTTGAAAATGTAATCACATGTCAGTTCTAGTATGATATATTTGTCCAATGAATACCCGTTTATCATCTGCATTTCTTCTTGGTGTAGCAATTTTAATGCCCAGTAGTGTAACATTCATGAAAATGTAGCTTGATGGCAGAAGTACAGCCACTGGGGAGGGAAAGTAATGTTTGAGATGGCTGATGTTCCCTGCTAAAGTCGTTGATACGTCTTTCCGGTATAAGCAGGTAAAGAAAATAAGATTTTGTCTTCCTCTTCACCACAATTGACAGTATGATGTCGATGCGATAGAGGCGGTGTTTGAATGGACCGTGACTAAACATCACGTCGGTGGTGAACAATGACTAGAGGACATGCCGACCGGAGCTGAAGCTACGGAAACCTCGGTCTGGTCTGCATCATCGTTATCATGGCGTATCTCACTCTCTCCTCACCAGGTTCTTTATCTCGTGGATCCACTCTACGGATGAGGCGTGTCTGCATTATTAATTGCCCCTGAAAACCACTTTACTTCCCTCAATATCAGCTACGTCTGTCAATGGCTTTTATCCAACAAATTCCGAGGTCGTGTCTGTGCATCCAGCTATGAAAAAAGCAATTTCCATTTCCTAAGGTTTTAATCAAGTTGAAAGATTTAGAGTCTGGCAGAATGATGGCAAGCTTGTCTGGCCAAACACTGTAACTTCCAAGCTCTGCTGTCGTGACGTTTGCGTAACTACTCATTTTTTGTTTTGCTTCATTTCGTCGCATTGCGTCTCAGATTGCGCGTCCAGGACCGTATGGGATCTTTGACCCGTCCGTATATAACGATACGCTTTGCGAACAGCCTGTTAGTAATTCACTGAACTGAGCTCCGCATTCCGCTACTGTACGAAAAAAAAAAAAAATGGTTCAAATGGCTCTGAGCACTATGGGACTCAACATCTTAGGTCATAAGTCCCCTAGAACTTAGAACTACTTAAACCTAACTAACCTAAGGACATCACACACACCCATGCCCGAGGCAGGATTCGAACCTGCGACCGTAGCAGTCCCGCGGTTCCGGACTGCAGCGCCAGAACCGCTACACCACCGCGGCTGGCTACTGTACGAAAAGGTACTCACACATCTGACTAAACAAAAGATGGTGTCGCAGAATCCTTGCTCGTTGACTGAATTTGACGGTTACTGCGGCGTTACTTAGAAAAATACTGAAATTACTGAGCAAGTAAAATAAATTAAAGAGGTAAGATAAGACCCTGCCAGCAACGCGTAAAACAAAGGCAAACACTACGGAGCTAAACTACCTGCCTGCAGCTGGGCAAAATTTCCGCCTGAGTGAACATTATCGACTGCTAACAGAACACTCCGGCTGCGGCAGTGAAAGCTGCCAGTATATCAGTGGTATCTGAGGCGCCCTAAGGTACAAATAAAACTGGCGAAATAACGCGTTAAATAATACTACACCCAGATGCCGAGGGAGACCAAATATTTGGTTCGCCCTCTGCTAATAACGAACTATATAAATGCATTGCTCATTACTGCTCTGCACCGATCAACAACGAACGATAGGAAGGAGGATAAGCAACATCTCACATTGCACGATGTGGCGTACGAGTTCCACATCACCAGACTGTGCACCAGATTCCTCACGTAAGCTGTTTTCGTAATTACCAAACATACATTTGTTTCGAAGTACTGTAACAAATTTTGAATGGCTTCATATCCGCAGACCATCCATAAGTGACAAGAATATATCGGAAACTACAAATCAACGATAGTTGTTCAAAATTGTGAAAGCGAACTAAAGCACAGATTCAATAAGAACAATTTTTTGCACTTTGAAATTAATGTTGATTGTACATTTGTAATTATGTAAGTCTGTCGTGTGTGTGTGTGTGTGTGTGTGTGTGTGTGTGTGAGGGGGCGGAAGGAGTGAAGTAACTGATGACAGTGAAAGAGGAAAGTGGAAGCGTAAGGAAGCAGGAGCGAAAATAATGCAAAACTGTAAATTTATTATATCCATTGTGAATGACGACTTGGAACTGTGATTTACCTTGGCGATTTATGAACGTAAGACATGAAATAAGACCATTTTTGAATTTGCTACCGTTAACTAGTTTTCGAGCCACTGCAGGCTTATCAACAGACGGAGTTATTGCAGGAGGTATTTTATGGACCATGTCCAGCTAGACGTCATGATCCATAAAATAACCTTTGTGTGTATCACCACCTGTTGACAGGCCTGCAGTTGCTCGAAAATTAATGGTAGCATATCATGGCCAGCGGTAACACCGGTTCCCGGCAGATCACCGAAGATAAGCGCTGTCGGGCTGGGCTAGCACTTGGATGGACGACCATCCGGTCTGCCTAGCACTGTTGGAAAACGGGGTGCACTCAGCCACTGTGAGGCAGAATGAGGACTGCTTGAATGAAAAATAGCGGCTCCGGTCTCGTAAACTGACATAAGGCCGGCAGAATGGTGTGCTGACCACGTGACCCTCCATATCCGCACCCAGCGACTCCAGTCGGTACCGTTGCGCCTTCCAAAGCCTGTCGAGACGCAGAGAGTTTTAGCATATCATACGTACATAAACAGCTAATATAAAAAGAAGACAAATCCTCAAATATTGAGGTCAGATAAAAAATACAAGTTACTGACGCGTCTGGCTTTCCATAATAAAAAGAGATTTGGTAAATTTATCACCAAACGCCTGGGTAGAAATACAATTCCTATCAAGCAAACAAACACGTAAGTCTTTCGAGTTGACGCCACTTCGGCGACTTGCGTGTCTTTGGGGATGAAATGATGATGATGATGAGGACAACACAACACCCAATCCCTGAGCGGAGAGCGACCCAACCTGGAATCGAACCCGGGCCGTTAGGTGTGACATTCCGTCGCGCTGACCAGGGGTGGGCATTTTCAACTTGTAAACATAATTATAGATCAGAACAATGACTGAGAATCGCCGTTTTACCTAGGATTTATAGATCTATAAGTAGGTTAAAACATCGTGGTGAGTGTTACTAGTTTGTCAAATGCTGACTGCCACCTCGTAGCAGTATCATTTATAAAATCAAAATTTTGCTAAGTAAGATACCTTTCACAATATATATAAATGACCTAGTAGATAGTGTCGGAAGTTCCATGCGGCTTTTCGCGGATGATGCTGTAGTATACAGAGAAGTTGCAGCATTGTAGCGAAATGCAGGAAGATCTGCAGCGGATAGGCACTTGGTGCAGGGAGTGGCAACTGACCCTTAACATAGACAAATGTAATGTATTGCGAATACATAGAAAGAAGGATCCTTTATTGTATGATTATATGATAGCGGAACAAACACTGGTAGCAGTTACTTCTGTAAAATATCTGGGAGTATGCGTGCGGAACGATTTGAAGTGGAATGATCATATAAAATTAATTGTTGGTAAGGCGGGTACCAGGTTGAGATTCATTGGGAGAGTCCTTAGAAAATGTAGTCCATCAACAAAGGAGGTGGCTTACAAAACACTCGTTCGACCTATACTTGAGTATTGCTCATCAGTGTGGGATCCGTACCAGATCGGGTTGACGGAGGAGATAGAGAAGATCCAAAGAAGAGCGGCGCGTTTCGTCACAGGGTTATTTGGTAACCGTGATAGCGTTACGGAGATGTTTAACAAACTCAAGTGGCAGACTCTGCAAGAGAGGCGCTCTGCATCGCGGTGTAGCTTGCTCGCCAGGTTTCGAGAGGGTGCGTTTCTGGATGAGGTATCGAATATATTGCTTCCCCCTACTTATACCTCCCGAGGAGATCACGAATGTAAAATTAGAGAGATTAGAGCGCGCACAGAGGCTTTCAGACAGTCGTTCTTCCCGCGAACCATACGCGACTGGAACAGGAAAGGGAGATAATGACAGTGGCACGTAAAGTGCCCTCCGCCACACACCGTTGGGTGGCTTGCGGAGTATAAATGTAGATGTAGATGTAGATGTATAGCTTCATATGTCATCGCTACACAGAATGAATACGGAGGTAAATCGGAATAGTGTATGACTATGTTGCTATTAGATGATGTTAAACTAACCCAGCTGTGAGAAACAAACGTGTTTGGACTATTTTACCTCTCTGTTTTTTTTTCGGTACTTCCATACAGAATTTGGTATTTGTGCCTGCATAGCTGAGTGTTTGATACTAACTTCAGACCAAATCTTACGTTCCTTCAGTTTGTGTGCGAAATAAATTTTTTTGCAGAACGATTTAGATATTAATTGACGGAGACAAAAAGTGGTATATCATAAAAACATTGACAGAACGCTACCAAGCAGATGGTCCGATATTCCCACGCATGGAGGATAGGTTGATTAAGATTCCAGTTAGTTGAGTCTCTTTGAGATTTCTCCGCAGTCACTAAAATTTTCTACCCTTCCAACATTGCTGAATTATACAGCAGACCTTTTGGTTTTCTGTTTGTTAAGTACTGGTAGAAGCCGACCTCCGGGAAGATCAGTTTGGATTCCGTAGAAATGTTGGGACACGGGAAGCAATACTGACCCTAGGGCTTATCTTAGAAGCTATATTAAGAAAAGGCAAACCTACGTTTCTAGCATTTGTAGACTTAGAGAAAGCTTTTGACAATGTTGACTGGAATACTCTCTTTCAAATTCTGAAGGTGGCAGGGGTAAAATACAGGGAGCGAAAGGCTATTTACAATTTGTACAGAAACCAGATGGCAGTTATAAGAGTTGAGGGACATGAAAGGGAAGCAGTGGTTGGGAAGGGAGTGAGACAGGGTTGTAGCCTCTCCCCGATAGCATTCAATCTGAATATTGAGCAAGCAGTAAAGGAAACAAAAGAAAAGTTCGGAGTAGGTATTAAAATCCATGGAGAAGAAATAAAAACTTTGAGGCTCGCCGATGACAATGTATTTCTGTCAGAGACAGCAAAGGACGGAAGGGCAGTTGAACGGAATGGACAGTGTCTTGAAAGGGGGGTATAAGATGAACATCAACAAAAGCAAAACGAGGATAACGGAATGCAGTCGAGTTAACTCGGGTGATGCTGAGGGAATTAGATTAGGAAATGAGACACTTAAAGTAGTAAAGGAGTTTTGCTATTTGGGGAGCAAAATAACTAATGAAGGTCGAATTAGGGAGGATATAAAATGTAGACTGGCAATGGCAAGGAAAGCGTTTCTGAAGAAGAGAAATTTGTTAACATCGAGTATTGATTTAAGTGTCAGCAAGTCGTTTCTGAAAGTAGTTGTATGGTGTGTAGCCATGTATGGAAGCGAAACATGGACGATAAATAGTTTGGCCAAGAAGAGAATAAAAGCTTTTGAAATGTGGTGCTGCAGAAGAATGCTAAAGATCAGATAGGTAGGTCACATAACTAATGAGGAGGCACTGAATAGAGAAGAGGAGTTTGGGGCACAGCTTGACAAGAAGAAGGGATCGGTTGGTAGGACATATTCTGAGGCATCAAGGGATCTCCAAGTTAGTATTGGAGGGCAGCGTGGAGGGTAAAAATCGTAGAGGGAAACCAAGAGATGAATACACTAAGCAGATTCAAAGATGTAGGCTGCAGTAGGTACTGGGAGATGAAGAAGCTTGCACAGGATAGAGTAGCATGGAGAGCTGCATCAAACCAGTCTCAGGACTGAAGATCACAACAACAACAAGAACAACAAGTATGATTCAAGTCATCTACGTGAAAGGATCATTAAAAATTACCAACTGACGATACTTTATTATTTAAGTCTTATAATATTTGACGAGTGAATAGCATTGTCAGTGGAATTCAAACTGTGATATGCTAAGTAAATTGTTTACGAGTGCATTGCTTTTCTGGAGGAAGATGTCAGGGAGGGGAGTTGATGATAATTATTTAAGACTTTCTTTTCACCTTTCTTGGGGAATAGTTTAACGATTGCAGATTTTATTCTGTCTGGAAAAATTCGCTGTGGCAGTATGCATTTCATGTATCACTGAGGACATTACAAATTAACTAATCGACATGCAAGCTTATTTTCAGTACTTGCTGTGCAGGAGGAAGAATTGTTTGAGTGTACGGCGGCCGTTGGCTGTGCAACAGCATAACTTCATTTCTTCAGGTGGGGGGTGCAACATGCCCGTAGGACGTCCACATGTAGCCTAGTGCGATATTCCCAGCTTTGAATCACACAGTTGTCTGCAGCGCACTGACTCGCAACGGGTCGTGACGAGATGGGCTCAAGGCAACACTGCGGCAACAAGAGTAGGCAGAAGTCATTCCAGAAGGACTAAACTATGAGGGGATCGCAGGACGAATGGGGGAATAGTCGCCGTGAACTGTTGAGAGCAGATCACTGCAAGCTGGGTTCAGATATCGTGTTGCCGCACTCCGTTTACAGCTGACAACACTCCACAGACAACAGATACCTGCGTCGTGTAGAGTCAGGCTCAACTGGGACAATGTAATTGTCTGTTTGTGTCGATCAGATCGACGCCAACGTACCTGTAGATGACCTGGATACAGGTCACAGCAAGCAGCATTGTTCGAGACATATACCTTTCAAACCGCTGAAATCATGGTTTATGAGGAGCTGCTGAATATCACGACAGCACTGAATCGGTAATTGTTGAATGGAGGCTGAATACTTGCCAGTATGCGGAAGGAACGGTAAACCTTGTTGTCGCGCCCTTCATGACCTTAGTACCAAATGGTATATTATAGCAGGATAACGCAAGACCTATACATTGCAACTCATACCAGAAACGCCTTGAGGAATTTACCAATCACTGACTGACCAGTCCGGCATGTCTGGGACGCGTTGGGAAGACGTACTCTTTTCACACCAGTCCACAGCCAGCAACAGTCATTAAATAACTCAGCATGGCAAGGAATACCTCAAGATGACAATCAGAGGCTGCTTGATTCAATGCCACAATGAATACACGATCGTCTTCGCGCCCACAAGGGTTAAAACTTATGCTCATGTTGATAGCGGACATAATTGGCGAATGGAATGAAATGGATGGAATGGATGGAATGAATGGATTTATCGATGTGTGATCAACAACTCCACGAAGTTTGGTAAGTATTACACTGATGATCCATGCTGTAACACTCTACTTTTACGCTAGTACGTCAACAAAATTTTAGAGTGTTTAAGGAGACAAAAGAAATCCATTATTATGTGATAAAAATTTCACAGGTGCATCGTTTCCGCCGCGCGAGGTAGCCGAGCGGTCTTGGGCGCCTTGTCACAGTCCGTGCGGTTCCGCCCGTCGGAGGTTCGAGTCCTCCCTTGGCCATGGATGTGTGTGTGTCGTCCATAGCGTAAGTTAGTTTAAGTTAGATTAAGTAGTATGTAGGCTCGGCGACCGATGACCTCAACAGTTTGGTCCCATAAGACCTTACCAAAAAAATTTCCAATTTTTCCATCATTTTCCGGCTAGGAGCCGATAAAGGTTTTGGCACCAGAGACTTTTTTCAAAGTGCCCTGTGATGAAAATATCGTTTTAGAAATGTTGGTGAAAATGTCACACGCTTACATTAGTGCACAACTGGTGCCTGCGTGAGAACGATTGTGTGACCCGCTCAAAACAACGAGGTGTTTCACAAATAATGCCTGCAGTGTCTGCCAAACGGCAACCAGATTTTTTGGTGTGTGTTAGTCTCCCGTACACCGAACGCCAGTTACGCGTTAGTGAAAAGGGGCGAAATTTTCAGCAACAGCTCTAAAAGAATAATCATCACACAGCAGTTTGACCATCGTCACTGAACATCACTATCGTTAAAACATTCATTGACGCCTAGTGGGAAAGCGGTGTACCTGTGACATTTTTGTCACATAAGAATGAAATTCTTTTATCTCCTCTGAGTAGTCTAAAATTTTGTAAACTTTTTTTTTTTTTTTTTTTTTTTTTTTTTACATCTTCATTGTAGGTGTCCACATATCACTTCTAGATTTCAAAAATGCCTGTGACAGCATACACCGACAGATACTCCTAAATGCTTGAAATAATGCGTTGCAAACCACCAGCTATACGAATACAACTCTGTTCTTCTACCAGTTTCGATTTACATAAACAACAACGCGATAAACAAAATGTAGGAGACACAGACAAATACAGAAAAATGTGCTGAAAACTTATACTTCTAAGGTTACTTACAAAGCCGGCCAGAGTGGCCGAGCGGTTCTAGGCGCTACAGTCTGGAGCCGCGCGACGCCTACGGCCGCAGATTCGAATCCTGCCTCGGGCATGGATGTGTGTGATGTCCTTAGGTTAGTTAGGTTTAAGTAGTTCTAAGTTCTAGGGGACTGATGACCTCAGAGTCCCATACTGCTCAGAGCCATTTGAACCATTTTTGTTACTTAAAAAGCTGGACATTGGTGAATTACATATGCATATAAATAAAATGACACCTCGCTATAAACTTGCATCTGTCTTGGCTCACATAAGATTTGCTAATCATTACAGCAACTTATGTCAGAATATCACGGTTACGAACTTGAAATATGGCAATCACAAACGACAGGTTACGTCTTATTTCATGAACAAATGGCAAAGATAGTATAAGTGGAACTCACAAAAACATATCATCAACAAGGATCAAAGAGTATGGGCAGGAATAATAATTGACTGTACAGTCTGGTACTCAGTGTCAACAGATATGGTGTATACGTATTATCATTAATCAGTATGTCTCCATGCAGTTAAAGAAGACAACAGCAAAAAGTGAGTACAGAGTGTCATTCATATGCAAAATTTAGTGTATGTATGCGGCGATTTGTCAATGACGTACGTACTCGTAAAAACGTATATAACGAGGGAATCTGAAATGCCGTCGAAGTTTGATTAAACTTTACGTTGTGTAAAGACAAATGTAGAAAAAACTAAAAATCTTAACGTGTACACAGGACCGAGAAGAGCACCCCATTTCACCTAGTTTATTTAACCTCGTCTTAGGGGATATCTATAGAAAATAAACTAAAATCCACAAGGGATCCAACTGCAGGACGTGAACATTACTATACTAGCCTACGCAGATACGGTTGCATTGATGAGGAGTTCCAAAACAGACGTCATCATAATGACGCAAAATTGTTAAAAAATCGCTCAGAAATCAGGATTACATGTTAACGAAGAAAAGAGAGAATATCTGGTCATCAGCAAGAAAATCCGAAATGACGAACATTTGGCTGCAGATGGATCCACATTCGAGACAGTTGACTGCTTCAAGTACTGAGCGAGTTTTTTGTAATAACAACAACAGAACTGTTATAAAAATACATGCTCCTGTAGCAAGATCGATCAAAACACTTTCCATTTTTATCAAAATCTTAAAAGATTACTTAGTACTACCTTCAAAATCTGCTTGTAGCAATCGACTGTTGTACCGGTAGCATTACACGGATATGAAGCATTAATATTTAGAAAGAACGATGAAGGAAAACTGTAATATTCGAAAGAAAAGTACTCAGAAAATTTTTTGACTCTGTTTATGATGAATATAACAGGGAATGCGGCATTAAAAAAAAGAAAGAGGAATTACGAGTGTTGTACAATCACTGTTACATCAAACAGTACTGTCGGAGGAACATCCGCAACTGAGCATTACATAAGAGGTTGAAGACAAAAAAGACCGATCTCTTGTTTATTTACAGTATAACACCTGATGATGGGCATATAAGAACCCGAAAGCGGTCATGTTCTAGATAAAAAGAACCTTACAACTGAAGTGGTATTTGCAGCCTCTACCGTAACATCGTCCAAGTGCTGAAGAAGTGAAGGTTGAACGGTATAGGCTATATAGAAAGAATGACGGAGAACAGAATACCTAGAACAGCATCCAGCAGGACAATTGGCAGAACGAGAGGAAGACGATTGTCCAAATTAGGTGGCGAGATAACGTCCGGAGGACACAGCTAGTATGAACGTCAACTGCAAGTGAACAAACAGCACACTCAGCAGAAACAATTGGCAGAAGCTCGTAGAGCAAGAGTATTGTCGATAACGCTAGATGTAAAGTAAAATATTGTTTCTACACCCTGTATAATTTAGTATTGTTATGAAACATAATTGAAAAACGTTGAAATTGTGAAACTTCCTGGCAGATTAAAACTGTACCGGACAGAGACTCGACCTCGGGACCCTTGCCTTTCGCGGGCAAGTGCTCTATCAACTGAGCTACCCAAGCACGACTCACACCACCTCCTCACAGCTTTACTCCTGCCAGTACCTCGTCTTCTACCTTGCAAACTTTACAGAAGCTCTCCTGCGAACCTTGCAGAACTAGCACTCCTGAAAGAAAATATATTGAGGAGACATGGCTTAGTCACAGCCTGGGGGGATGTTTCCAGAATGAGGTTTTCACTCTGCAGCAGAGTATGCGCTGATATGAAACTTCCTGGCAGATTAAAACTGTGTACCGGATCGAGACTTGGGACCTTTGCCTTTCGCTGTGAGGACGGGGCGTGAGTCGTGCTTGGGTAGCTCAGTTGGTAGAGCACTTGCCCGCGACAGGCAAAGGTCCCAAGTTCGAGTCTCTGTCCGGCACACAGTTAAGTAGTTCTAAGTTCTAGGGGACTGATAACCTCAGAAGTTAAGTCCCATAGTGCTCAGAGCCATTTGAAGCATTTTTTTCTCCTGGTGAAAACTAGTAATGAAATCCCGAAATACCAACTCCTGTTTCTTGTCCCTCACGCCTAGCAGCTGCGACCGCCCGTCCGCAGCAAGGAGACACTCGCAACCAGCATCTCGGCCGGAGTCTGTTGTGGCAGTCGCGCTTACGTTCTGTATGCAGGCTACGACATCGGCAGCTGGCTCTCAGGGCCATACATTTCAATCGTGCGCTGCTTGCTACAGTGGTGTGGTAGCAGCGGCCTCGCCGGATTAGAAACAACTGCGCTAGTACACTAAAGTTAAGAATAATCAAGAAATCTGTAAACAATTTCCGATGCGTTACAATAACGGGATGTTATCGTATTGAATTTTTACTCTGCAGCGAACTGTACGTTGATTTCAAACTTCCAGCCAAATGAGAAGCGTGTGCCGAACCGGGACTCGAACCCAGAATCTTTGCCTTTCCTAGGCAATAGCCGAGCCGACGGAGCTACTCCAGCACGATTTCCGACCCGACGACGCAGCTTTAATTCCATCAGTATCTCTTTTGCAGCTTCTAAACCTTTCCATAGCGTTCTTTCTTCGAGAAGTGCTAGATGCACAAGATATGCGCAGAGTTCCTGAGAAGTTGGGAGAGTAAGAGATGAAGGACTGACGGAAGTAAAGCTGTGAGGGCTGGTCGTTACTCCTGAATAGATAGCTCAATTGGCAGGGTAACGATCCGTGAAAGGCAAAGTTTTAATGTGGCAGAATAATTCATAGTATCACCTGTTTGGGTTACAAAAGTACCGAAACAACTTTCTAAAAGCCTTTGTAGCACATGAAATACACCTCGCCGGATTTGGTAAAAGTCCAAAGCACAGTAAAAAAAGAGACGTAAAATCAGTTGGATAATTCTTTCAAATTGTCCAAAGATAAAGGAGAAATTCTTTTTGACATCAATTTCTACTCGTCATTCAATAAATTGGGCACCCATCAAGGTTCACACAGCTAACCCATCACGCGAACACGTTATGTGTTCTTTTTCCATTTACTGCTATGACGTCAGCTTGTGAAACAGTTTCACAACTGCAGTACTGAAACAAGCAAAGGCCGATTGTACGGACAAGGTCTGTGCTTGGAAGGCTGTTGCAGACTGTAATGTCTGTCTTTGGTTCGTAATCTGTACTTGCTTCACATTTAAGGTTTTGGATACGTTATACGGCGACGTATTATTGCCAGTAAGAGCCGTTTGATCCCAAACAAGCCATGTTTGTGGGATATTTCTCCATTAACGTACTTCTGCACACTTGAAATAGGGCAGTTTACAAAAGAATCGTTATGTTACTCTCATTACATAGCAACTCAGAAATTTCAAGGTATTTGTCTGGAGTGTAGCATTCTACGGAAGTGAAAGTTGAATGATAAGCAGTTCAGACAAGTCGAGAGCACAAGTTTTTGAAATGTGTTTCTGCAGAAGAATCTCGAAGAACAGATGGTTAGATCGGAATCGACCTATGGGAAAAATAAATTTATAGCATTACTTGACTATAAAAAGGGATCCGTTGATAAGACACATGACGAAGCATCAAGGATTAATCACTTTGTTAATCGAGTGAAGCTTGGGAGGCGACAGTTTTAGTGGGAGAGCTAGGCATGAATACGGTAAACTAGCTCAAATGGATGTAGGTTGCAGAAGCCATTCGGAGATGAATAGACTCAGAAAGGATAGACTAGAGTGAGAACTACCTCACAGCGAATGAAATTAGTAACAACAACAACAACATTGCGGTTTACTCATTTGAACTCATTACTTGTATTGATATTAGTTTTAATTGGCTAGCGTTGCTGTTCTACATGTGGCACCGCCACAGAAGAAAATTTAATAGACATAATTCCTGTCTTTGTGAAAGCATGAAAAACTATCTTCTCGTTATTTTATTTCTCCAGAAATTATTTTCTGACAGAAGTAATTAGTAACTGTTAGGAACCCCGCATACACCTGATTCGTACACGGCGTGGGAAATACCATCGTAAAATAGAGACTGGATAATAGCTATAAAAGTAAAACACTATCGAAACAAGATGTACCGAAGCAATATCTCAACTGGATCTCAAAATTCTCGAATTGGAGCCTAGGGTATACCACGTAACAGGAAACATTTATCGTAATTACTAAATACGGAGACACGTATTAGCCTTCTGTGTACAATACATTACATCAGCAGCACTCTCATGGAGAGAGCCCTCTGGAATGTGGAAACCAGTTACGGATGAACATTTTATTCCAGTACAACGCAGTGAAAGGACTGAATATTACGAAATAATTTTCATTTTCCTGCGACAACCATTACATAGCCATTTCAAAGTACAGGCACCAATTTCGACCAGCCAGTAATCATCACAATGTCTGAATAAAATCACATGCTGCAAGTGGTGATGTAAGTACATCGTAATATATTTGTGTTGGCAGCACAAGGGAGGGCAGTTTTACGTCAGCGTCACAGAATGTGTATTTAGTGTGACGATGACCACTGCCTGGTCAAAATCAGTTCCTGCGTTTTCAAATGATTTATTGAGCGTAGACACAAGAAAACAGAACATAATCACCGAGTAACATAATAAGTGCTAATCGATATCCATGCCCACATCCATATCCACACTAATATTATAATCGCGAAAGTAGCTCTGTCTGTTACGCTTCCACGACTAAACTGCTCAATAGATTTTGATGAAATTTGGTACTGAGATACCGCGAACGTTGAAGAAGAACATAGGCTACATTAGAAAGTGTGTAGTGCAAGACATTTACTGATTTGAAGCGTGTAAAGTTAAATGTGGAAAAAATACTCTTTTGAAGTTTATTATAATTGTGAAAGGATTCTCTGTTTGTTTGCAACGTTCTACATAACACCATTCAAAGCAGTGAATACAGTACTTGTACGATCCTAAACTTGTTTAATCCATACTCGCATTGTGACCTGACAGTCGAGGGAATGCAGGACTGAGTTACGATTGTGTACGGGATCGTAATCAGTTACTATTCGTTGCCTTTTACAGTTACACACATTTATTTTTAAAACAGTAATTCCAGACTCAACAATAAGTAAAAAATACCAAACGTTATTAATGAATGAATAAACAGCTGCGTAAATAATAGTGTTTTCAGTGTGTTACAATTTAGCAAATCTCCATAAAATACAGACACAGATAATGTTTAAAAAAGAAGCCACTGTGCTCACGGGTGAAGGCCTTACACACCAAGAATGGCGATAACTTAATAATGTTTAAGAACTTGCTGCAATTACAACTTACAGGTACTGAAATATTAAAAAGTAAGTGGCTACAAACACAGGCAGAAGATATCAGATTCCATGAGTGGCAGTAAATAAGGTTTTAAGGCTGCTAAAATACAAACAGAATTAGTGTTTCTGTGGTGTCACCGCCAGACACCACACTCGCTAGGTGGTGGCCTTTAAATCGGCCGCTGTCCGTTAGTATACGTCGGACCCGCGTGTCGCCACTATCAGTGATTGCAGACCGAGCGCCGCCACACGGCAGGTCTAGAGAGACTTCCTAACACTCGCCCCAGTTGTACAACCGACTTGGCTAGCGATGGTTCACTGACAAAATACGCTCTCATTTGCCGAGACGATAGTTAGCATAGCCTTCAGCTACGTCATTTGCTACGACCTAGCAAGGCGCCATTACCAGTTACTATTGATACTGAATCACGTACAGTCAAGAGCGACGCTCATCATTAATGGATTAAAGTTAAGTATTCCACCAGCTACGTCCGTTTTTCTAAAGTCTAATTTCCTTGTCCTGTGCCAGACCTCACGCCAGCCTGCGTGAGCTAAAACGCGTGCCTTTCGGCTTCCTCTAATAATACGGTGTTGGCTCTCCGGCCAACCCACAACAGTTTCAAAGCAAATGACCACAATCACGGCTGATCGCCTTACACGCCAGGAACAGCAATTATATAAAAAATTTAGAAACCCTCTGTAAAACAGCAAATACAAGCAAAGGACAACTGAAAGAAACAGGCAACTGACCATCGAACGGGTGAAATAAGATGATGGTAACCTTGCGACACAACCCTTACACTGCTAGATTTACTCCAGAAGGCGACCGGAACTATTAACTAGACATAGACACCCTTTAATGTAGGCATTACTAGGTATGATGAAAAATAATATAATAATAAACACAAGGACCAGTCACAGACGGTGGACCAGGAATCGACCTCTGAGAAGATCCGGCAACAAACACTTTCACGAGCGATGAGATAGGCAGCCAAGAGTTGCATTCACTTCACAAGAAGGTAACTCAGACCAGTGGTAGTCTAACGAATGACTAATGACAATCTTGCTGAAGCTACCTGACGTTCAATAAGGTAAATGCAAGAATGGAACAACATGCCGAAGCCGGAACCGGCAAACTGAACTAGGCCCCAAGAATACTGTACTTAGAGCGCCCGGAACGAGGAAGGAATCACTACCTCCAGAGTAGAAGAATCACAACCGGCCTACAATCAAGAAAGCTGTCAAAGCTACACGCCTTACCGGACAGCAGCGGCAAGGCGAGGAAACGTACACTGCCGTTACATACACCAACCCCCAGGGCAGGTAACTGGGGCGTTAGCGGCCACCAGGCGACAAAAATTACCGCTGGTTGAACTTAACAAATTGTAACAACTTGAACGAGGTAAATAGTAATAAGAAGTCGAGGAAAGCCAATCAGTTCCGCCTTCGCCAAGCACTCCACTCTCTGCCCTTCGCCTCGGCGACACTACAAGCAACAGCACGGACCCAAGTCACTGGGGAATCGCGAGGTGTCACAATGGTGGAGGTTTCTCTACTTGAATTGAAATGCACTCATCTTAAATCCTGCAGGATCTGGTTTACGACGAGGTCGTGCACCCCCGTGACCACAGCCCTTCCATCCGGCAGTCCTCGTGTGCCGCCAGCGGTCCCGGTGTGTTCCCGCAATGCTCCGACCTGGCTCCTCCTGAGTCCCAAACCGAACTGGTCCACTCACACGACACGGAAAAACAACAACTTCGACCCAAACACAGAGCAACAGTTACATATCGATAACCGCTTCTGCTGCCACTAGCGGACAGGCAACGCTTGCGAAACGAGTGGCGCCAGTCAAGACGAGAAGAAGACAAAGAACCGCAACCATGCCAACTAAAGAATGTGGTCTGGCCCCCACCAGAGGGCGGAAACCTACAAACAGCACCAATGCGAGTCGCAGCAAGGCTCACGCATCAATAACAAGCACGTCGTGTTTTAGCCGAGGCGCCCGCATCTCTTGTTCCTTCTGAGATGCTTCAAGACTCACAACAGCGGCATCATTGAAATGCTGCACGACAAAAAGGGAGACATTGTACGGTTACTTGTGGAACATGTGAGGCTGTTACTCAGGCTGCATTTGTTGATGATATGCGACCACAGCCGCAGATAACACTCAAACACATGAGGGCAGCTGATATTACTGCATGCACAAATATTATAAAATTTGCGCTGCTCCTAACTACAAACTTTTTATTTTATTTCTTCCTGAGTTAAACGCTATGTTTGTTTTAGAAATATCACATTTTTTTATAGTAACGTTACTGTCACTGACCATAACTAGTCTGTTCCTATGCATCAACTGTTCGTGGCATTGTGGTTGGTTTTGCTGACCCTCAATCACAAGGTCCCGGGCTCCATTCACGGAAGGTCGGATTTTCTCCACTTGCGACTGTGAATGTGTGTTGTCCTTATCATAGACGTGCAACTTACCAAACTGGTGTCAGATAAAGTTACTTGGACTAAGCGACCGAACAAGCCAAATAAAGCCAGGCCAATAAAGTCACGCGCACGTTTTATTTCATTTTATGGGCATACAAGCGCAGTCGGGGTCAGGGATTTTCTCTGCCTGGTGATGACTGGGTGTTGTGTGATGTCCTTAGGTTAGTTAGGTTTACGTAGTTCTAAGTTCTAGGGGACTGATGACCATAGATGTTAAGTCCCAAAGTGCTCAGAGCCATTTGAACCATTTGAACAAGTGCAGCTGCGTGTAACACTTACGACACAATGCTCATACAATCCTCAACGTGTTTACTCCATACTTCCACACTTACGATATTAAATGCCAAAGAATGTCTATCGATTACGTTTACGATTTCTATGAAATTTGGTATGGAGACACCTTGATCCCTGAGGAAGAACACAACCTACTTTCAAAAATAAAAGAAAATGAACCTCTAATAGAAAGGAACGGAAGTCGACCTCTACGAGGGTGACGCTGCTTGTCGCCACGTCATGCAACGCGCGCGTGTTTGTGTTTGTGTGTGTGTGTGTGTGTGTGTGTGTGCTTACCAAAACAGACAGACAGATTAGGTCACAACAAGGGAAGCCACGTGTAATAGCTAGTGTTAATTATAAAATAACATAAAATGATACACTCCATCGAATTGCCCATAAGACATTTAAAACGCTATGGCAACTTGTTGAGCACATGTGTAACCATGTACATGAATGCTTCCTGTACCATTCTACTATTAAGCCCTTGAAGTCTTTGCTAATCTGTTGGCCCCCAGTATCAAATTTGCGTTTGGCACCATTTTTTCCGTGAATGAAAAACATTGGTATTGACGAAGGATATTAATAAATTTACATAGGGTAAAATAGTTGCCTAACTACGAAGATTTTTGGACAGGTTTTCTGGATGTTCTAGAATTGTCAAGAAAGATTTATTACAACACCTTTCTGCATGCAGAAAATAATAACGCGGCAAGTCGAAATTTTTGGGAATTTTGTGGTAAGGTCTTATGGGACAAAACTGTACAGGTCATCGGTCCCTAAGCCTACATACTACTGAATCTAACTTAAACTAACTCACGCTATGGGCAACACACGCACACCCATGCCAGAGGGAGGACTCGAACCTCCGACTGGGGGAGCCGCACGGACCGTGACAAGGCGCCTAGACAGAGCGACTACCCTGCGCGGCGCTGCAAATCAAGTTTTCTCAAAAAATTATTCTTGAACTCATTGGTGGTTGGAATATACACAGTTAAAAACTTTTATCTTTTTTGAATCCCATTTAGAGAGTAATAATGGATACTGGAAATGTATCTGAACTGAAGTCCTCCATTAATTGTAGCGTGTGGGTTTACCAATTAAGGTTGCAATAGATCGGTAGTCCCAAAAATCTGACAACTTCTACTTATGTTTCATTGTCTGAGTACACTTTCTTTATAGCTTAAGGAGTCCTTCGAAATTAGTGACACTTGCGTTTTGAGTCTCGGCAAAGCCTGCATTTTTAAAGTTCTTGTGAGATAATTTCTCAAAAATAGGTCTTCTAGAATCAATTTGCTATAATGATTCTGGAAATTATTTCACGTCAGGATTTTTGAGAAATAATGTCTGATATTTTAAAATTGCAGTGAAAGACTACATTTTTATAATTATTGTTTTATTTGTTTAGGCGTATACCAAAAATACAGTTCTCTCAGGAATATTTCATTCTTGAAGTTCCTCTTTTTTTATCTCTCCGCAGATCTTTCTTATCCCTCTTCAACATAGAACAACAATCGGCCTTCGTACTTTCATTTCACCTTATCTGGTACCTTTTCACCACATCCTTACTGGCCTGCGGGACATGTTATCCTTGCTCTTCGCAAAAGATTTAAATGGGAGTAGTCATTACGGGAGTGCAGCAACTGGTACTCCACTTCTTGAAATTATTTAAAAAGTTCTCAAAAATTTCCCTGCAATTTTGATTTTTTGTACACCCGAGAAAGTTTTCATTAACAAATCTGAAGCCAATCCATGCATCTTTTTCTCTAACATTCATTGTATCCTCAATTTTACGTTATTTCAGCAATTCGTGAATTTCAGGACCAACAAAAATACCAGCTTAAATTTTCTTGACTAATGAAGGAAAATTTCATAGAAAGGTACCTAAGCCAGGATGCGGCTTGTGGAAGAGCCCCTACAAACCGCTGTATCAATCGCATTTCCGTGTATTGTGATGGGAGCGATATTTTTTTTATGTGTTCTACAAGTGGTTCATGCAACATGTTTTTAGTCCCAGGCACAAAATGTCGCCAATTTGATCAAGGCTTTACACCCTAATGGTTTGCTTTGCGTGGCTACCCCACTCCGTAAAATGTAGTGCATTTTCAAGTATCGAATGTGCTGACCTAATAAAACTGCTACAACTAAAAGTAAAATAAATTTCATTGTACTGTGTTAAAAAATTGTGCGTGATACATGAAAACTGATAACACTTTTGAAATCAACATGAAAAACACTAGTTAAGAACAAGTGTTTATTTACAATGATGTGATATCACGCAGCCGGCTGTGATCTATTTGCCTCGAAGCGTCTGTTGACGTTTTAGCTGTGGTGGTGTTCTTGTAGTGGCGGAACGACAGGGTATTGGGAGGTCAACTGTGGTGTAAGTGAGGGAACGCACGGGATGGCTGATCGTTGTGCTGGGTTCGCGAACGCTCTGCTTCTACACGGCAGAAGCGATCTAGAGGCAGGGACTGCATCCCGCGTAGCCGTAGGGTGGGGCGGTGGCGCACGTAGGGGGGGGGGGGGCAGGAGGAGAAGTCGCCCGCTGCACCTTTCATCAACAGCCAAACCTTGATGGGGGAACCTAGTAGTTAATTAATTCGGAAAGAGTCCTCCTGCGCTTGAAATTAAAGCCACGGACTTAAAAGGCGCGGGCGTTGAACTCCCGATGCGAGAAGTAGGGGACGCCTCTGGGATTAGCGCAAGGGCGACACAGCAGTGGCGCCGGTACAGCGGAGGCAAGGAAGGCTAGACTTAAACCTACCGTCGACAACGAGTTCGTTGGAAAAGTAGTGCAAGCTTGGACAAGGAAAGCGTGAGGAAGGAAAACGACCGAGCTCTTCTAAAGAGACCACGCATTAAGCGAGTTAGGAAGATCACGGGAAATCTAAACATGGATGTCCGGACACGGTTTCGAACCGTCGTCCTCTTGAATCCGAGGCCAATGTGATAACCACTGTGCCATCACGCTCATTTATAGTGTAGTGTGTGCGCTCTGTTATTCATCAACATTTCTGAGACTTCCAATGAAACGCACGTCGTATGTCAGTAATCAGAGATCCAGCATATACTCATGCCCACCGCTTGATTTCCATTGTTACACGAACGGAAAATTTGTGTCTTTGAAAGAAACGATGTGCTGATACGGAGGTACACAAACTTTCACTATGTTAATCAACATTTCATGCAGCTATTATTAGTGTATCTGTATGTACAGGGTGATCAAAAAGTCAGTATAAATTTGAAAACTTAATAAACCACGGTTGGTTGGTTGGTTGGTTGGTTTGCGGAAGGAGACCAGACAACGTGGTCATCGGTCTCATCGGATTAGGGAAGGATGGGGAAGGAAGTCGGCCGTGCCCTTTCAGAGGAACCATCCCGGCATTGGCCTGGAGTGATTTAGGGAAATCACGGAAAACCTAAATCAGGATGGCCGGACGCGGGATTGAACCGTCGTCCTTCCGAATGCGAGTCCAGTGTCTAACCACTACGCCACCTCGCTCGGTAATAAACCACGGAATAATGTAGATAGAGAGGTAAAAATGACATACATCGTTAGAATGACATGGGGTTTTATTAGAACAAAAAAAAATTCACAAAATGTCCGACAGATTGTGCGTGAAAGATCTCTAGCGCGCGTCGCTTGGCCTCCCAGGTCTCCAGACCTCAGTCCGTGCTATTATTGGCTTTGGGGTTACCTGAAGTCGCAAGTATATCGTGATCGACCGACATCTCTAGGGATGCTGAAAGACAACATCCTACGCCAATGCCTCACCATAACCCCGGACATGCTTTACAGTGGTGTTCAGTGTTATTCCTCGACCACAGCTACTGTTGAGGAATGATGGTGGACATATTGAACATTTCCTGTAAAGATCATCATCTCTGATTTGTCTTACTTTGTTATGCTAATTATTGCTATTCTGATCAGCCATCTGTCGGATATTTTTTGAACTTTTGTATTTTTTTGGTTCTAATAAAACCCCATGTCATTCCAAGCATGTGTGTCAATTTGTACCTCTCTATCTACATTATTCCGTGATTTATTCAGTTTTCAAATTTATGCTGACGTTTTGATCACCCGGTAGATCTACATACATACTCCACAAGCCGCCGCATTATGTGTGTGGCGAAGTCTACCTCGTACATCACTATTCATTACCTGTTGTGTGCCATGCGCAAATAGTGAGAGGGAAAAAGACTGTCTATATGCCTCTATACCAGCCCTAATTCCTCTAAACTTATGTTCGTGGCCCTCATGCGTAATGTACGTTGGCGGCAGTAGAATCTCTCAAATGCCACCGGTTCTCGTTCTCTAAATTTTCTCAATAGAGCTGCTTCCAAAGAACGTCGCCTCCCTTCAGTGATTGTGGATGGTCAAGGTGTAACTTTATCGTCATTGCAATCTAGGTAAGGGCATTTTGCTTTGTGTTCTTTGGCCCTTACAGCACGTAGGTGAAAGGTGAGGTTGATAGTTACTGTGGAACTTCGATAATCGCTCGAGGCACTAAGGCCTGGTGCCAATGCTCAGGAGCTACTGATCCAACGTATTGTAGGTGAGCCGACCGGCGTGGTCTTGCGGTTCTAAGCGCTTCAGTCTGCAACCGCGTGACCGCTACGGTCGCAGGTTCGAAACCTGCCTGGGGCGTGGATGTGTGTGATGTCCTTAGGTTAGTTAGGTTTAAGTAGTTCTAAGTTCTAGGGGACTGATGACCTCAGAAGTTTAGTCCCATAGCGCTCAGAGCCATTTGAACCATTTTTTGAAATGACACCATGAAGCTGCAGGGCTGTCCATAAATCCGTAAAACTACGAATGGGTGGAGATCTCTTCTGAACATCACGTTGACAGGCATCCCAGATATGCTCAATAATGTTCATTTCTGGTAAGTTTGGTGTCTAGCGGAAGTGTTTACACTCAGAAGAGTGTTCCTGGAGCCACACTGTAGCAATTTGTGATGTATGCGGTGTCGCATTGTACTGCTGGAGTTGCCCTAGTCTGACTGAATGCACAATCGGAATGAATGGATGCAGATGATCAGACAGGATGGTTACGTACGTGTCACCTGCCGCAGTCGTATCTACACGTATCGGGAGTCCCATATCACTGCAACTGCACACACACATTACAGAACCTACACCAGCTGGAACAGCCCCCTGCTCACATGCAGGGTCCATAATTCCTGAGGTTGTCTCCATACCCGTACATGTCCATCCGCTGCATACAATTTGAAACGAGACTCGTCCGTCAAGGCAACACGTTTCCAGTCATCAACAATCCAATGTTGGTGTTGACAGGCCGAGGCGAGGCGTAAAGCTCTGTGTCGTACAGTCATCAAGGGTACACGATGATTGGTTGAATGGTTCGCACGATGAGACTTGTTGATGGTTCAGCACTGAAATCTGCAGCGATAACCGGAAGGTTTCCACTTTTGTCAGGGTGAACGATGATCTTCAGTCGTCGTTGGTCCCGTTCTTGCAGGATCTTTTTCCGGTCGCAGCGACGTCGGAGATTTTTTATGGCTTACCGGATTCCTGATGTTTACGGTACACTCGTGAATGGTCGTACGGGAAAATCCCCTCTTCATCGCTACCTCGGAGATGCTGTTTCCCACCGCTCGTGCGCCGGCTCACTTAAATGTTGATAATCTGCCATTGTAGCGGCAGTAACAGATCTAACAACTGCGCCGTACCCTTGTTGTACGAAGGGTTGTCGTATTCTCTTCAATAGTAGCCTTTCGAGGATCTTGGTCGGGAGTTAACTCATTGAACGGTAGTTTTCAGGACTTGTTACGTCCTTCCTGAAAGTGGTATTGTGACCATCCGGGCAATTTTCCACGTAGTCTGGAAACATCCTTGCAGCATATTGTTATTACAGATATGCGTCAGGAGACCGAGCCTTCTGGGTGTGACCATTCCCTATTACAAGGCAGACACAGATGGCACCATTGTAGTTATACCGCTACCCCATCTATTAGTGGGCGACGTTGAAACCGCTATCAGTACATCTACTATCCCCCAGGTGTCATATGCCATCACCGGATTAACATCGATGTCGTCTTTCCATGTTCTTGTTCTGGCCACAGAAGGAATTCCCTCGTGAAATATAGGAATGGTACAGGGACTTGTGCGAAAAAGATCGAATCGAAGAAACGATCAGATACATTCTAAATGTGGATTCCTGAAAAAAGTGGGCAGGGGCGGGAAAAGGAGAGAAAAAGTTATTTTGCAATGCCTACAAGTAGTGATGTAAGAATTAAAGTGTGGAACATTTTCTTAAATATAGTGCAAAATGGTTCAAATGGCTCTGAGCACTATGTGACTCAACATCTGAGGCCATCAGTCCCCTATAACATAGAACTACTTAAACTAACTAACATAAGGACATCACACACATCCATGACCGAGGCAGGATTCGAACCTGCGACCGAAGCGGTCGCCCGGTTCGAGACTGTAGCGCCTAGAACCGCTCGGCCTCCTACGCCGGCTTAAATCTAGTCTTGAGGGACACAGGTTATGTTGTTATTGTGGTCTTCAGTCCAGAGACTGGTTTGATGCAGCTCTCCATGCTAACCTATCCTATGCAAGTTTCTTCGTCTCCCAGTACCTACTGCAACCTACATCCGTCTGAATCTGCTTTACCCTCCACGCTGCCCTCTAACGCTAAATTTGTGATCCCTTGATGCCTCACAACATGTCCTAACAACTGGTCCCTTCTCGTCAAGTTGTGCCACAAACTCCTCTTCTCCCCAATTCTATTCAATACCTCCTCATTAGTTATGTGATCTACCCATCTAATCTTCATCACTCTTCTGTAGCACCACATTTCGAAGGCTTCTATTCTCTTCTTGTCTAAACTATTTATCGTCCATGTTTCACTTCCATACATGGATACACTCCATACAAATACTTTCGGAAACGACTTACTGACACTTAAAGCAATACTCGATGTTAACAAATTTCTCTTCTTCAGAAACTCTTTCCTTGCCATTTCCAGTCTACATTTTATATCCTCTCTACTCCGACCATCATCAGTTATCAGGGTGTTACAATTTATTCATCCAGTGCTAGAGATTAGGAAACCACATTCCTAAATTATACCACTTGCATATGTTTAGAAAATTTTTGTTTTCTTTTTCTTCTCAGAAGTTAAACTCCAACAACAACATCATGATGTTGAGAATCGCATTGTTTAAATACTTTTTTAATTCTTTAGGCTATTGTAAATAAAGTTTTAAAAGTGGTACAATTTAGGCAGCTGTCCCTTACTACGGACATAAGGCTAATGAATGGAGTTGCCGACCGCAGTGCCGTTTTCTGCCTGTTTAGATATCTGTATTTGAATACGCATGTCTGTACCAGCTTCTTTGGCGCTTCGCCATAGTTCGCGCGTGTCGAGTGAGAGAATATGAAAATCTCAAGCGTGCTTTTATGACGGCAGATATAACATTTCGGGTTGCATGAAACGACATAGATAGCGACAGCTGAAGTTTGTTGCGTATGTATCAGACAGCGCCTAATACGACTTTTTTTAGCGCAGTGCTAGCGACATAGGCGAAGCGGCACGGCCGAGGCAGTGAGGACGCAGTGTGAACGGCGCAGCTAGCGTCGCGCCGTGTGACGCAGGGCGGCTTTGTGCTCCCCGTGTGACAGCGGCAGAGATAGCGAGTGACGACTGCAGGTAGCTGCGGCGTGCGGCGCGGGACAGCCGCCAAGCAGGGCGGCGACACGTCCGCTCCTCGCTGACGGACACCGCTCCTGGCTGCAGCGGCCGCCACACAGAGCTGAACACTGCACCAGGGTGTCGCGCCGCTCCGAAAGTTTCCACTGGCCTCCAATGCAGCTAGTTGCACAAAACTATCAGCTATGCGAAAGACAGCAGGAGTTGTGTGTACCAAAAGCTTTGCTACGAGCAGCAACTGCAGATCTTTATATGTCAATCTTCAAAAGAAACGCAGAGTGCATAATACAATAACATTATAGCTATAGTTAATGAAAAGTAATGACATCTGGCATTCATTAGCCTGATTTCACTTTATTTTATTTATTTACACGTCAAGTTCCATAGGACCAAATTGAGGAGCAAATCTCCAAGATCATTCAACGTGTCAGTACATGAAATTACAAGATAAAAGTAATAACACATAAAAATAAATGTTCATGAACCTGAAAAAAGTCAGTCCATAAGTTTAAGTAAACGCTATCAGCAGTGCATATCAGATGAAGATGAAATGGGAGATATGATACTGCGTGAAGAGTTTGACAGAGCGCTGAAAGACCTAAGTCGAAACAAGGCCCCGGGAGTAGACAACATTCCATTAGAACTACTGACAGCCTTGGGAGAGCCAGTCCTGACAAAACTCTACCATCTGGTGAGCAAGATGTATGAGACAGGCGAATTTTCCTCAGACTTCAAGAAGAATATAATAATTCCAATCCCAAAGAAAGCAGGTGGTGACAGATGTGAAAATTACCGAACTATCAGTTTAATAAGTCACAGCTGCAAAATACTAACGCGAATTCTTTACAGACGAATGGAAAAACTGGTAGACGACGACCACGGGGAAGATCAGTTTGGATTCCGTAGAAATGTTGGAACACGTGAGGCAATACTAACCCTACGACTCATCTTAGAAGAAAGATTAAGCAAAGGCAAAGCTACGTTTCTAGCATTTGTAGACTTAGAGAAAGCTTTTGACAATGTTGACTAGAATACTCTGTTTCAAATTCTGAAGGTAGCAGGGATAAAATACAGGGAGCGCAAGCCTATTTACAATTTGTACAGAAACCAGATGGCAGTTATAAGAGTCGAGGGGCACGAAAGGGAAGCAGTGTTTGGGAAGGGAGTGAGACAGGGTTGTAGCCTATCCCCGATGTTATTCAATCTATATTGAGCAAGCAATAAAGGAAACAAAAGAAAAATTTGGAGTAGGAATTAAAATCCATGGAGAAGAAATTAAAACTTTGAGGTTCGCCGATGACATTGTAATTCTGTCAAAGACAGCAAAGGACTTCGAAGAGCAGTTGAACGGAATGGGTAGTGTCTTGAAAGGAGGGTATAAGATGAACATCAACAAAAGCAAAACGAGGGTAATGGAATATAGTCGAATGAAGTCGGGTGATGCTGAGGGAATTAGATTAGGAAATGAGACACTTAAAATAGTAAAGGAGTTTTGCTATTTGGGGTGCAAAATAACTGATGATGGTCGAAGTAGAGAGGATATAAAATGTAGACTGGCAATGGCAACGAAAGCGTTTCTGAAGAAGAGAAATTTGTTAACATCGAGCATTGATTTAAGTGTCAGGAAGTCGTTTCTGGAAGTATTTGTATGGAGTGTATCCATGTATGAAAGTGAAACATGGACGATAAATAGTTTAGTCAAGAAGAGAACAGAAGCCTTCGAAATGTGCTGCTAGAGAAGAATGCTGAAGATTAGATGGGTGGATCACATAACTAATGAGGAGGTATTGAATAGATTTGGGGAGGAGTCTGTGGCGCAACTTGACTAGAAGAAGGGATCGGTTGGTAGGACATGTTCTGAGGCATCAAGGGATCACCAATTTAGTCTGGAGGGCAGCGTGGAGGGTAAAAATTGTAGAGGAAAGCCAAGAGATGAATACACTAACCAGATTCAAAAGGTTTTAGGGAGCAGTATGTACTGGGAGATGAAGAAGCTTGCACAGGATAGAGTAGCATGGAGAGCTGCATCAAACCAGTCTTAGGACTGACGATCACAACAACAACATCAGCAATACAATAAGAATGAGCTTAATTTTTCAAGGTGCTCCTCGACAGAATAGAAGGAGTGACCCATGAGGAAACTCTTCAGTTTCGATTTGAAAGCGTGTGGATTAACGCTAAGATTTTTGAATTCGAGTGGCAGCTTATTGAAAATGGGTGCAGCAGTATACTGCACACCTTTTTGCACAAGAGTTAAGGAAGTCCTACACAAATACAGGGTTGATTTCTGCCGAGTATTAACCGAGTGAAAGCTGCTTATTCCTGGGAATAAACTAATACTGGTAACAAGAAACGACAATAGGGAATATACATATTGAGAGGCCAATGTCAAAATACCCAGACTCGTGAACAGAGGTCGACAAGAGGTTCGTGAACTCACACCTCTTATTGCCCGAACTGCCCGTTACTGAGCCAAAAATATCCTTGTAGAATGGGAAGAGTTATCCCAAAATATAATACCATACGCCGTAAGTGAATGAAAATAAGCAAAGTAGACTAATTTTCGTGTCGAAGTATCACTCACTTTTGATACCGTTCGAATAGTAGAAATGGCAGTATTAAGTCTTTGAACAAGATCCTGAACGTAGGCTTTCCACGAAAGCTATCTATCTGAACACCTAGAAATTTGAACTGTACAGTTTCACTAATCGTATGCCAGTTCTGTGAAATTAAAACGTCAGGTTTATTTGAATTGTGTGTCACAAACAGTAAAAACTGAGTCTTACTGTGGTTTAACGTTAGTTTATTTTCTACAAGCCATCAACTGGTGTCATGTACTGCACTATTTGAAACCGAGTCAGTGTTACACGCAACATCCTTTACTACCATGCTAGTGTCATCAGCAAACAGAAATATTTTAGAGTTACCCATAATACTAGAGGGCATATCATTTATATAAATAAGGAATAGGAGCGGCCCCAACACTGATCCCTGGGGCACCCCCCACTTGACAGTACCCCACTCAGATCCCACATCACAGCCGTAATCAACATTGTGAATAATGACCTTTTGCTGCCTGTTGCTAAAGTAAGAGGTGAACCAATTGTGAGCTACTCCCCGTATTCCATAATGGTCCAACTTCTGGAGCAATATTTTGTGATCAACACAATCAAATGCCTGTCTGTAGTAAGAGAAAGCTGCCTAAATTGTAACACTTTTAAAACTTTATTTACAATAGCCCAAAGAGTAAATTAAAAAAAAATATTTAAACAATGCGATCCTCAACATCAGGATGTTGTTCACGTAGTGGAAATTCTGAGAAAAATAGGAACACTGCTATTTTCTAAACATATGCAAGTGGTATAATTTATAAATCTGGTTTCCTAATCTGTAGCACTGGATGAATAAATTGTAACACCCTCATAACCTATGTCCCTCAAGACTAAATTTAAGAAAATGTTCCACACTTTAATTCTTACATCACTACTTGTAGGCATTGCAAAATAAATTTTTCTCTCCTTTCCCCACCCCTGTACACTTTGCAGCAATCCACATTTAGAATGTGTCTGATCGTTTCTTCCATTCGATCTTCCTCGCGCAAGTCCCTATACCATTCCTCTATTTCACGAGTGAATTCCTTCTGTGGTCAGAACAAAAAATGGAAAGACGATATCGATGTTAATCCGGTGATGGCATATCGCACCTGGAGGATAGTAGATGTATTGATAATGGTTTCATCGTCGTCCGCTAATAATGGCGTAGTGGTATAACTACCACGGCGCCGTCTGTGTCTACCTTGTAATAGGAAATGTTCACAGCCAGAAGGCTCGGTGTCCTGACGCATATCTATAATAACAATATGCCGCAAGGGTGATTCCCGACTGCGTGGAAGATTACCCGGATTGTCACAACAACACTGCCAAGAAAGACCTAACAAGCCCGGAAAACTACCGTCCAATAAGTTAACTCTCGACCGTCTTCAAGATTCTCGAAAGGCTACTATTGAAGAGAATACTACAATCCTTCCTCGACAACGATATTATACCTCCAGACCAATTGGACTTTCAACCTTCATTGTCTGCACAACTAAAACTCATCCAGGACTCCGAATTTATCGCATACAACCTTAATGTGACCAGTTGTACAGCGACTGTTTTTTTGGACGTCGGAAAGGCGGGAAAAATAATTGCTCAAACTGGCGAACTTGAAACTACTCTCAGACCTCAAGGTCATCGACAGCTTTTTACACAATGTGTGTACATTAGTGAAGATCGAGGGACAGCACTATGGACTCCGACTCCTCACAGACGCCATCCCTCAAGGTTCTATGTTGTCTCCACTACTCTTCTTCATCTGTGTCAAAGGAATTCCGCTATTGCCTCTGGTGGTGCTTGCCCAAATCGCGGACAACACCGCCTTGCTCACCAGTAGCTGGAGGATCAACGAGGTCATTGCTCGTGTACGACGTCAACTCACGACAGTAGAAGATTTGGCCGAGGAAAATACAATTACCATCAATGGAGAGAAGACGAGAGAGGTGATGTTTATTCGACGCTGCCCGGATTTAAGACACCAGCTGATTCTCTCCAGTCAGAATTTCCCATGGAATAATCACGTCAAGTTCCTTGGCGTCACATTCGACAGTAAGTTACTTTTCAAACTTCATGTGTAGGGTAAGAAACTCAATTTCACATATGTCTATACCCCCTACTAGCCAGTTCACATATTAACATCAATCTGAAACTTTGCTATTACAGGGCAACAGTCCTCCCAGCTATTTTATATGGTTGTTCCACGTGGGGTACAATAGAGCCTCCCCCACCCCTAATTTGAAAATCATACAGACTTTGCAAAATCGACGTCTTCGACTCATTATTTAGGCAGTATCAGTGACATACACGAAGAGCTTAACCAACCAACCATGCACAAAACCACCATCCTACACAGGCAAGTCCATGGACAAAACAGAAGTCCCACATGACGTCACCTAGAATATGTTGGATCATTAGCCCTAGTGCCCCGAGCGATTTTGAAAGTCGTACAGAAACTATCAACCTCACCACCCACTTACGTCTTATAAGGACAAAAAGACACAAAGTACAGTGGTCTTATCAAGATTGCAATAACGATAAAGTTACACATTGACCATCCACAAAGGTATTCCAGCCCTTAAGTTGGTAGCGCTTCGTCATAGCCATCAAAAGTTAGAAAGAAGTCAAATTGTGGCCTTGAGAGTGTTGAGATGGTCTTTGCGGATAACTGCTTGGCAAGCTGGAAGTGTTGAGTGAATTGTTCAACGATGCTGGTACCACTGGTCACGTGGACGTTCTCACACCTGTAGTCGAGGTTCTGGGCGTCCACGCAGCACAGACGCCCATTAGGATCGTCGTATTGTGAGGGAATCAGTGGCAGATCGTACGGCTATCACGCCACGGATAAGAGGGTTTTTGAGCCCAGACGTGTCAACACGATTAGCAGTGGGACAACTGGCACGCACACCTACAGCCGGTCTCCCAGCGACCCCCCACCAGTCGACTGGTGCCGTCAGATCTTCACTTGCAAGATGGAATGGCGCGCCGTCGTCTTCAGCGATGAAAGTAGGGTCTGCCTGCATTCAAGTGATGTCGTAGGCGCATACGGTGTCGGCGCTGTTTACACGGCTAGTATTACTCGCAAAAACTCTCTGTGAGTCAAAAACTCTCACATGTACACCTTGCTTTTTCTTAAAACGTTAGCGTACTTCGTTGTTGAAAAACATTTCCTCTCGCGAAACACTTTGCAAATCCTGTTACTTTGATGATCACCTCGTTTATTTTCAAGGTTAATAAAATTTTGAAAAATCAGAAGCACTTGATTTATTCCGAGATTACTTCCAATGTAAATCATAAATAATAACATAGAAACAATGACAAATGTTTAAAAGCATTATTAGTATCGTCGAAGTGTCAACAGAGAAACGCCATCTTATTAACAGTCTACCGTGGAGCACTCATTCACTTCACGTGGAACACCAGTGTTCTGCGGAACACAGTTTGGGAAACCCTGGTCTACGGCAGGAGGAGGCAACCTTCTTTTTACATACCGTCTACTTTTTTAATCTCTTTTAGTAGTAGAAGTTTCTGACCTCGCGATGGTTATACAGTGATGGTGATTTGTATAGCAGGGAAATGACTTCATAACATTTACAAAGCAGAGTAATTTAAAGCATATAATAATAATTACTTACTAAATTCCCTATGACTAAATGTTACGTAAACCGGACGAAACTCTCTTTAAAATTCCTACTGTCTACAGTCCAGCGTGGAAGCAGGGACGCCCATCAGTGGGCGGTTGGAACCAAGTCGACCACCGCACCACCGCAGGTCTAGGGTAGTGACTATTTTCTGTAAACGTCCGTATGTAGGAATTCCTACGTCGTTGGTATATAAACTGCTGGCACTATTTCAGCTATTTTTTTCTCCGAGTACATGTTGTTCCACGTAACAAAAATTGCACATTGCTGCCAACTTTGTCAGTATCACAAAACTGACCATAAACTTTTAAACTTCTGTAATACACACTCATCTTTCTCACACACTGTCTAGCAAGCAACTATTACTCTGAGACTGGACTTAGTGTCAGCTAGGAGCAGTCACTCTTACATACTTCGGTGTTTATTAAATCTGTAAGTGTAATTATTTCAGCAATAAAAAATTTCGCAAAGTGATGAATACTAATTTTATGCTAAAAAATTACACTCCGCCCGAACATGCCATGAAGGCCCAACGGTACCGACCGGCCAGCGTGTCGTCCTCAGCTCACAGGCGTCTCTGGATGGGCATGTGGTCAGCATGCGGCATGCGGCTCTCCCAGCCATATGCCAGTTTACGAAAGCGGAGCCACTACTCAGGAACGGCCGGGGTGGCCGAGCGGCTCTAGGCGCTACACTCTGGAACCGCGCGACCGCTATGGTCCCACGTTCGAATCCTGCCTTGGGCATGGATGTGTGTGATGTCCTTAGGATAGTTAGGTTTAAGTACAGGGTGATTCAAAAAGAATACCACAACTTTAGGAATTTAAAACTCTACAACGACAAAAGGCAGAGCTAAGCACTATCTGTCGGCGAATTAAGGGAGCTATAAAGTTTCATTTAGTTGTACATTTGTTCGCTTGAGGCGCTGTTGACTAGGCGTCAGCGTCAGTTGATGTTAAGATGGCGACCGCTCAACAGAAAGCTTTTTGTGTTATTGAGTACGGCAGAAGTGAATCGACGACAGTTGTTCAGCGTGCATTTCGAACGAAGTATGGTGTTAAACCTCCTGATAGGTGGTGTATTAAACGTTGGTATAAACAGTTTACAGAGAATGGGTGTTTGTGCAAAGGGAAAAGTTCTGGACGGCCGAGAACGAGTGATGAAAATGTAGCACGCATCCAGCAAGCATTTGTTCGCAGCCCAGGAAAATCGACTCGCAGAGCTAGCAGAGAGCTGCAAATTCCACAATCAACTGTATGGAGAGTCCTACGAACGCCTAAGGTGAACGTTTTCTGTGCCATTTCAGCCAATAAAGTTTTTGGTTCCTTTTTCTTCGAAGGTGCTACTGTAACTGGACTACAATATCTGGAGATGTTAGAGAATTGGCTGTTCCCTCAGGTCGAACAAGAATCACAACAATTCATATTTCAGCAGGATGGAGCGCCACCACATTGGCACTTATCTGTCCGTAACTACCTGAACGTGAACTACCCGAGGCGATGGATCGGCCGCCAGGCAGCCCGTGACAGAGCACTTCATCACTGGCCTCCAAGAAGCCCTCATCTTACCCCCTGCGATTTTTTCTTATGGGGGTATGTTAAGGATATGGTGTTTCGGCCACCTCTCCCAGCCACCATTGATGATTTGAAACGAGAAATAACAGCAGCTATCCAAACTGTTACGCCTGATATGCTACAGAGAGTGTGGAACGAGTTGGAGTATCGGGTTGATATTGCTAGAGTGTCTGGAGGGGGCCATATTGAACATCTCTGAACTTGTTTTTGAGTGAAAAAAAACCTTTTTAAATACTCTTTGTGATGATGTATAACAGAAGGTTATATTATGTTTCTTTCATTAAATACACTTTTTTAAAGTTGTGGTATTCTTTTTGAATCACCCTGTAGTTCTAAGTTCTAGGGGACTGATGACCTCAGTGCTCAGACCCGTTTGAACCACCTCAACCACCACTCAGACAAGTGGCTCCTCAGTTTGCCTCACAAGGGCTGAGTGCACCCCGCTTGGCAACAGCGCTCGGCAGACCGGATGGTCGCCCATGCGAGTGATAGCCCATCCCAACAGCGCTTGACGTCGGTGATCTGCGACAAGGCCCAGAGATTCTTCTTCAGTTAATTTTAATAATACAGTCATAAACTGAAAGACACTGCCTACCTGTGACACACGTCTCCGGTCTGTGCCGGTTAGGATCTTGTTACGACCACGGTTCGTGCAAGGCTGCGTCGGAGGCAGCAGACACTTTGGACGGTCCGCGTTGATACGTCAACAAACGGGTAACCGCATTCACTCGCACGCATGCACGACAGCTCTTTGCCGCCATTCTGTCACGCCTGGACGTCGATCCATCTTACTGCGCTGATGGAATAAACTAACCGTCACGTGCACACGTCTTCGCCGCCACGACTTACAGTAGAGGGTGACATGACCGCCGGGAATTTGAATTTCGTTTCGAATGACCTTCGCTGTTGTGGTGTGACCACCGAAAACTCGGTTTAGGAAATGTAAGTACGATACAAAATAACCAATGATAAGCGGAGCAAGCTGGTCATCAAAAGCAGACTAGCACTATCAAACAGGGCATTCTTGACCAAGAGAAGTCCCCTAGTATCAAACATAGGCCTTAATTTGAGGAAGCAGTTTCTGAGAACTTACGCTTGGAGCACAGCGTTTTATACTAGTGAGACTGAACTGTCGAGAACCCGGAACGGAACAGAATCGAAGCATTTGAGATGTGCTGCTGCAAGCGAATCTTGAAAATTAGCTGGGCTGATAAGGTAAGGAATGAGGAATTTCTGCGCACAATCGCAAAGGAATGTGTGGAAAACACCGACACAAGGGACACGATTATGGGCCACCTGTTCAGACAACGGGGAATGAATTCCATGTCACTAGAGGGAGCTGTAGAGTGCAAAAAATGTAGAGGAATGCATCTAGCAAATAATGAAAGTGGTGAGCTGCAAGTGCTACTCTGAAATGAAAAGGTGGCACAGGATATGAATTCGAGGTGAGGAGATACTGAGATTCATTGGAAGGATTCTATGGAAATGTAATGCACGAAAGGGGTTGCTTACGAGACATCTACTCGACCGTATCTCGGAACCATATACGGCTGAGAGAGGAGAGAAAGAAAATCCACAGAAGAGCGGCACATTTCGATACGGATACGTTTAGTAACCTGGAAAGCTCCAGTGGCACACGCTACCCGAGAGCTGTTGTACATCTTGCAGAAGTTTAATAATTGCCCACAGGGTTCAATTTTGAGTCCACTCCTGTTCCTTATATCACATCAAAAAAACGTTTTGCATCCCCCTGGTTCCCAGAACTCCTGAAGATAGATATTGACAGTGAATATTGTATCACAGTCCCTTTGACTGCTCAGAGATGTCACTAAACCCGCCCAAAGATGTAAACAACCATGCGTGAGCAGCAGTTCCTCTCATTCCACCAGAATGCTCGTGTTGCGTTTAGTTCAACAATGCCTAGGCGGTCAACACCACCGTTCAATGTAGTCTGCATTGTTATTTTGTGGCAGGAACGAATCTCGAAAAGGGATGTGTCCAGGCGTCTCGAACTGAACCAAGGCAATGTTGTTCGGACATGGAAGAGATACAGAGCGACAGGAACTGTTGATGAGATTCCTCACACAGGCCGCCCAAGGGCTACTGCAGTGGATGACCGCTACCTACGGATTATGGCTCGGAGGAACCCTGATGGCAATGCCACCATGTTGAATATTGCTTTTCGTGCAGCCATAGGACGTCGTGTTACGACTCAAACTGTGGGCAATAGGCTGCATGATGCGCAATTTCACTCCCGACGTCCATGGCGAGGTCCATCTTTGCAACCACGACAACATAAAGCGGGGTACAGATGGACCCACAACATTGCGAATGGACCGCTCAGGACTGGCATCGAATTCTCTTCGCCGATGAGTGTCGCATATGCCTGTAACCAAACAATCGTCGGAGACGTGTTTGGAGGCAACCTGGTCAGGCTGAACGCCTTTGATACTCTATACAGCAAGTGCATCAAAGTGGAGGTTCCCTGCTGTTTTGGGGTGACATTATGTGGGACCGACTTGCGCCGCTGGTGGTCATGGAAGGCACCGAAATGGCTGTACGGTACGTGAATTCCATCCTCCGACCGATAGTACAACCATATCGGCAGCACATTGGCGAGGCATTCGTCTTCATGGACGACAATTCGCGTCCGCACCGTGCACATCTTGTGAATGACTTCCTTCAGCATAACGACATCACTCGTCTAGAGTGGCCAACATGTTCTCCAGACATGAACCCTATCGAACATCTCTGGGATAGACTGAAAAGGGCTATTTATGGACGACGTGACCCACCAACCACTCTGAAGGCTCTACGCCAAATGTCAGTTGAGGAGTGGGACAATCTGGACCAACAGTGCCTTGATGAACTTGTGGAAAGTATGCCACGACGAATACAGGTATGCATCAATGTAAGAGGACGTATTACTGGATATTAGAAGTACCGGTGTGTACGGCAATCTGGACCACTACGTCTGAAGGTCTCGCTGTATGGTGGTGCAACATACAATGTGTGGTTTTCACGAGCATTGAAAAGGGCAGATATGATGTTGCTCTCAATTCCAATTTTCTGTACAGGTTCCTGAACTGTCGGAACCGAAGTCATGCAAAAGTTTTTTGATGTGTGCATGTGAATGACCTTCCACTTTGCATTCAACGAGCATATTGATTTGTTTTACAGAAGAGACTAGTGTTATAAATAAAGGTTATTAGAGAGAAAGCAACAGAAGAGACGGTAAATGATATTTCTCCAGGAACTATAAGGTGTTTCTCCAAAAATGCACTGTCCCTAAGTGTCGAAAAAACACTGTATATTCAATTCAGTACAACAAATAGAGAGATAACAATAACTGATGTAGCACATGAGCACGATGCAGTAAATAGGGTAGAATGGCACTAGTTTTTGAACGCACATACTGAAGTAAACTTGCACGGAAAAAATTGTATTACTGAGCTTCTCAAAAAATTAAGTTCTGCTATTTTTACTGATCGTATAGTTGCTAATCTTGGATACAAAGGAATCAATCTCGTTACATGTTTTTTATATTTCGACTCAATAATGTCTTATGTAATAATTTTATGCGGTGACTCACCACATGGAAAGACAGTATTGATTGCACAAAAGCCAGCAATAAGAGTAATATGCATTGTTCATCCATGGATGTCATGTAGGATCTAGACATTTTAACTGTGGCGTCATAATACGTTATTTTCGCTAGCGAAATTCGCCATAAATAATCTATCACAACATGATATGAACAGTGGTGTCCATATTCACAACACTAGAGGGAAAAATGAGCTTCATTACCCTTTATTAAGTCTGTCAGTGGCTCAGAAAGGAGTTCAATATGTAGCAACATATAATTTTTAATCGTGTGCAGAATAACATAAAATGTCTGACAGATGGTTCAAATGGCTCTGAGCACTATGGGACTTAACTTCGGAGGTCATCAGTCCCCTACAACTTAGATCTTCTTAAAGCTAAGGACATCACACAAATCCATGCCCGAGGTAGGATTCGAACCTGCGACCGTAGCGGTCGCGCAGTTCCAGACGCTAGCGCCTAGAACCGCTCGGCCACCCCACCCTGCGACAGGTAGCAAAACAAGTTTTAAATCTAACTTGTGTTCTAGTGATCAATTTCTAGTTAAAAACCGGAAGGCAGAAAAAATTAGAAAAATACAAAAATCTCGTTTTTAAATATAGTTGCATGACTTATGTGTTCTTTAACATCAACACTAATCATGCATACCTATTCTGTAAACTGACTCGTTCCCGATAATTTCGGTAAGAGAATCGTTCAAATGTTGTAAGCAGCTAAGTAACTGATTAACATTATAATTTCGAGAGCGTACTTTTCAAGATGAGCCAGCCAGCATGTTACTTCCACCTATACATAACAAGCTCATACCGAGGCTTACCAACTTGCGTTCATCCCCCGCTTAGTTCGCTACTGTGCCAGTAAAAGGCACAAATCGTATTGGCACGAAAAGGGTTCTCCACGCACAGCGAAGGTGTCTCGTGGAATATAGCTGTACGTAGATGACTTGGCACTCTAGGCAAAAAGAAGTCTTCAAAAAAAACGCCTATTCGCGAAGAGAATTTTATCTCGTGCTGCAAAGTGATCGCCAAGTCTTTTGTGCGGCGGAACCTTTCAGGGGGCACATAGAAGTGGAAAAATAAAAGAGCGTCAGAGAGGAGGGAGGGAGCGCTTGCTCCCGCTTTGAGAGAAGAGACTGCGCCGATTGTCGACTTCTGGGGGCGGCTTTGACAGGAGTGAGTGTATAGGCCGCTCCGTCATTCGGCGGCCTGCCGTGTTTGCAGAGCTCACGCGGACGTGATGGATAACTCGCCACTTAAACGGGCGTGTGTGGCGACAGAGCGGCCAGATAAGCGGCGGGGTATCAGATCGGCAGCAGCGCCGCTGTCCGCACCGCACAGCTCTGGTCTGTGTAGCAGTGTGAAGCTGCGCTTAGCCGCCACTCTGTGAAAGGGCCGCCCGTCTGTTTGCGTGGAGAAATGAAAAGCACTGCGGATTTGTCCGACATTCCGTAGCGGGCTGCGAGCTGCGATGGAATCCCGTGAGAGAATAAAACTGCGTACAGGCCGAGATTGCAGCTCTCGGTCTCTGCTTGTAGGGATATAACGTCTATTTGACCGCTGACAGGATGTGTCCAGACGTCACAGCACTGCTACGAGCTGTTTACTCGAATGAGCACTGTTTATCCGATTACTCAAACTGGGGGTTGCGCACAGAGTGTTTACACACTCCAAGGTCCGAGGTTTCATGCTGTTTTAAGCAAAAAATGGTTCAAATGGCTCTGAGCACTATGGGACTTAACTACTGAGGTCATCAGTCCCCTATAACTACTTAAACCTAACTAACCTAAGGACATCACACACATCCATGCCCGAGGTAGGATTCGAACCTGCGACGGTAGCGGTCACGCGGTTCCAAACTGAAGCGCTTAGAACCGCACGGCCACACCGGCCGGCACTGTTTTAAGCCCCAGTTCCGGAGTTATTAACACTTCATTGAAATTTGCTTACAAATTCGGCTTTCGGTTAAGGACAGCGGTGAGTTAAAATTGTGAAAAATTTCGAAATTTATTTATTGCGTAATTTATTAGATTGATTCTTTAAGAATAACATAGCACAGTTTCATAACTAAATTCTGGCTAGAAATGCGTATTAATAATTTTCGGCGTCTACAGCTGCCACGCCCCCTCTTTCTACGCTGTGATCCACACATTCCCTACGCCAGAAATTTTTTTTGGGGTTAATTTTTCGTTCACACAATCGAAAAAAACTACAAATGAGTCTAGACGGTTACGGGACAGATCATCCTTGCTTGCTCCTTTGTTTACAACGCGGTTTTTTGAACAGTAACACGTGAGGCAATACAGACCTTACGACTTATCTCAGAAGAAAGATTAAGGAAAGACAAAACTACGTTTCTAGCATTTGTAGACTTAGAGAAAGCTTTCGACAATGTTGACCGGAATACTCTCTTTCAAATTCTATAGGTGGCAGGGGTAAAATACGGGGAGCGAAAGGCTATTTACAGTTTCTACAGAAACCAGGTGGCAGTTATGAGAGTATAGGGACATGAAAGGGAAGCACTGGTTGGGAAGGGAGTGGGACAGTTTTGTCGCCTCTCCACGATGCTATTCAATCTGTATATTGAGCAAGCAGTAAAGGACACAAAAGAAAAGTTCGGAGTAGGCATTAAAATGCATGGAGAAGAAAACTTTGAGGTTCGCCGATGACATTGTAATTCTGTCAGAGACAGCAAAGGACTTGGAACAGAAGTTGAACGGAATGGACAGAGTCTCGAAAGGAGGGTATAAGATGAACATCAACAAAAGCAAAACGAGGATAATGGAATGTAGTCGAATTAAGTCGGGTGATGCTGAGGGAATTAGATTAGGAAATGAGACACTTAAAGTACTAAAGGAGTTATGCTATTTGGGGAGCAAAATAACTGATGATGGCCGAAGTAGAGAGTGTATAAAATGTAGACTGGCGAAGGCAAGGAAAGAGTTTCTGAAGAAGAGAAATTTGTTAACATCGAGTATACATTTAAGTGTTAGGAAGTTTTTGTATGGAGTGTAGCCATGTATAGAAGTGAAAGATGGACGATAAATAGTTTGGACGAGAAGAGAATACAAGCTTTCGAAATGTGGTGCTACAGAAGAATGATGAAGATTAGATGGGTAGATCACATAACTAATGAGGAGGTACTGAATAGAATTGGGGAGAAGAGGAGTTTGTGGCACAACTTGACAAGAAGAAGGGACCGGTTGGTCGGAATGTCCTGAGGCATCAAGGGATCACAAATTTATACATTGGAGGGCAGCGTGAAGGGGAAACATCGTAGAGTGACACCAATAGATGAATATACTAAGCAGATTCAGAATGATGTAGGTTGCAGTAGGTACTGGGGATGAAGAAGCTTGCACAGGATAAGGTAGCATGGAGAGCTGCATAAAACCAGTCTGAGGACTGAAGACCATAACAACAACAAACATGTGCTACAAACTGATTTAAGTCTTTAGTTTTGCATGTATCAATCTGTTTTGCTCCAAATAGATCATAACAGTGGACGCATATTTAGAAAAGTAAGGAAATGTAGAATTTCTGCGGGCCGGCTGGGTGGCCGAGCGGTTCTAGGCGCTACAGTCTGGAACCGCGGGACCGCTACGGTCGCAGGTTCGAATTCTGCCTCGGGCATGGATATGTGTGGCGTCCTTAGGTTAGTTAGGTTTAATTAGTTCTATGCGACTTATTACCACAGAAGTTAAGCCCCATAGAGCTCAGAGCCATTTGAACCATTTAAATAACAGTGTTCGAGATGCTGCTCACAAGTGTGGACAACAATTTTTTGCAAAGTACATCATACACCCACAAACACGGTTTGCCAATTGCTGTTTTAGATGTTATAAAACCAACTTCCAGATACGTAGCCAATCATGAACTGCTGAAGAAATGAGCACATGGGAAAACGCAGAATACAAATGAGAGCTGCAATCGCCTTATATGGATGTGTTGTCCTAAAACATATTTGTATCCTCATTTTTTGTGAAGATAATTGCGGGTGATGCCTGCCTAGTGTTCAATAGTGGAAATGTAGGTAGGATTAAGTGCCTGCAGAGGCTAGGCTTGCATTAAGGTGCATTCACCCTGGAGATACTCAGAAGCATCGATGAAGTGCGGCTGGGCAAAACTCAGGCAGCAGAAGAAAAAAATGCAAATGTTGGCTGTGCAAAGGAGGCAGGAACACGAAGAAGAGAATAAATATTGCGGACATGGACAGCATTAGTCACTACAGTAAAGCAATATTGTCAATAATTGAAATAAAAACTTTTAGTGCTAATTAGAGTAAACTGACTTTTTAAGCTATAACACAATTTTTCTCAGGAACTATAATAAGTAACATCGAAATTTGGTATATTTTTTAAAGAAATACCTACCGAATAAACCTGTGCAGCATTTTCTGTTATGTTTTCTCTGAGAAAAATTCTCCTTCAAAATTTGGAAATCATTGAGCAATTCTGCGTAATACAAAACTGAAAAATAAATTTCCAAGCAACTATGATCTTAAGCAAAAATCTGTTCCCCGCGTTTTATTGGCCTCTTATGCAGATGGAAACTTGAAATTCGAGTTTTATTGCTTTATCAGTTTAGGAAAATAGGAGCATTATAGAAACAGTGGTAATTACAAATTCATATCCTTATAAAATATATGTCGATGGGCATTTTGAAACAGAAACTATACAGAATATAGCTGACCGTGGTGGCCGAGCGGTTCTAAGCGCTACAGTCTGGAACCGCGTGACCGCTACGGTCGCAGTTTCGAATCCTGCCTCGGGCATGTATATGCGTGATGTCCTTAGGTTAGTTAGGTTTAAGTAGTTCTAAGCTCTAGGGGACTGATGATCTTAGAAGTGAAGTTCCATAGTGCTCAGAGCCATTTTGCACAGAATATAAAACATCATTTTGTACATGATAGTATCAGGTTTTACTGTTCTAGCTGTAATATTTTTGGAGATGCATATGTCTAATACAAGAATGCATTTTCCCCTACGTCTGCCTTTAAAACTCATCATCATCATCATCATCATCATTTAAGACTGATTATGCCTTTCAGCGTTCAGTCTGGAGCATAGCCCCCCTTATACAGTTCCTCCATGATCCCCTATTCAGTGCTAACATTGGTGCCTCTTCTGATGTTAAACCTATTACTTCAAAATCATTCTTATCCGAATCCAGGTACCTTCTCCTCGGTCTGCCCCGACTCCTCCTACCCTCTACTGCTGAACCCATGAGTCTCTTGGGTAACCTTGCTTCTCCCATGCGTGTAACATGACCCCACCATCTAAGCCTGTTCGCCCTGGCTGCTACGTCTATAGAGTTCATTCCCGGTTTTTATTTGATTTCCTCATTGTGGACACCCTCCTGCCATTGTTCCCATCTACTAGTACCTGCAATCATCCTAGCTACTTTCATATCCGTAACCTTAACCTTGTTGATAAGGTAACCTGAATCCGCCCAGCTTTCGCTCCCATACAACAAAGTTGGTCGAAAGATTGAACGGTGCACAGATAACTTAGTCTTGGTACTGACTTCCTTCTTGCAGAAGAGAGTAGATCGTAGCTGAGCGCTCACTGCATTAGCTTTGCTACACCTCGCTTCCAGTTCTTTCACTATGTTGCCATCCTGTGAGAATATGCATCCTAAGTACTTGAAACCGTCCACCTGTTCTAACTTTGTTCCTCCTATTTGGCACTCAATCCGTTTATATTTCTTTCCCACTGCCATTACTTTCGTTTTGGAGATGCTAATCTTCATACCATAGTCCTTATATTTCTGATCTAGCTCTGAAATATTACTTTGCTAACTTTCAATCGAATCTGCCATCACAACTAAGTCATCCGCATATGCAAGACTGCTTATTTTGTGTTCACATATCTTAATCTCACCCAGCCAAACTATTGTTTTCAACATATGATCCATAAATAATATGAACAACAGTGGAGACAGGTTACAGCCTTGTCTTACCCCTGAAACTACTCTGAACCATGAACCATGAACCATGAACTCAATTTACCGTCAACTCTAACTACTGCCTGACTATCCATGTAAAGACCTTTAATTGCTTGCAAAAGTTTGCCTCCTATTCCATAATCTTGTAGAACAGACAACTACGAACGCTAAATTTAATATGAGGGTCAAGTTAGACATTATGTTCATGGAGGTACCCCCGTTTTTGTTTTCGAATTATTCGTGTTTGTTTACGTTCTTCAATTACATCATTGTAGATTATGTAGTATAAGTTTTGGTCGGTGCTCGTAGTCATTTATGCCGTTGTCTGAGGCAGCTGAGATGAGGAGACAGTGCCGAATTTGAGATCCTTCCTATGGCCACAGTTTTGTAATAGGAAGATACGCTCTGCACTGGGAAGGTGCGCGGATCTGAGCACGGGAGGTAGTCGCCAGTGCAGTTACTCCGGGTCCACGAATCACAGATCCGCGGCAAGTGACAGAGTTGCCGACTTGGAACGGTTTCCCACAGGCAGCGACCTAAAGTGAAAGCACTTTGAAAATACTGAAGGGAGTTTCGGACTCTGCCTCTGGAGAGTTGCACCTCGTGAGGACTTAAATTCTGTGATGCGAATTACGCCGGCGAACTTCAACTTTCAGGGGTGTGTTGGTCTTTCATTTTGAACACTTCCGTCGAATTCGGGCTTTAAATAATTTTGATTAAACGTTGATGAAGACACACACAGACCTATACCTTCTTGCAACAGGCTGCCACCATCCAGCACAAACAGTACTGACCACCCTGGTACATAGGGCGATCGCCGTCTGCGACAAAGACAGCCTACCATCCGAGCTGAGGGAAGTCTTCCAACAAAATGGCTACAGTGAAACGCAGATCAACAAGGCGCTTAAAAGGAAGAAGGAAGCAGTGAGAACTCCAGAACTTGATTAAACATGTTTAAGTGCGACACTCTCAACACTTCCGTTTTGCTGCATCACTAATGCGTTTCCCACATTTACGAACGTTTACGTTTCAAGGCAGTAAACATTTCATGTACTTTTACTACTTTTCATATTTCAGCTTATGAAAAGTTAGGATTTAGATGGATTTTTATATTGGGTTTTCGCTAGTAAGAAATGGTGTATTTTATACGAGAGTATGTAAACTATTTAACCATAAACTGTGTTTTACCACTACAACGCTACGTCGCTATCCGCATCCAGCTTAATAAATTTTAGCGGAAGATTGGAGGTTCTGCTTAGGTACAACGGTTTGCCATCTCCTGCTGTGGCCTTCTAAATTAAGCAGCGTGCATCACGCGCCTGTGGGGAGTTGAACGTCCACTGAGAGAATAGCCACTGTTACGTAGAACTTCAGCCCCACATTTCCTTTTCCTAGGAAAAGCTTTGTGTCCCACCCAGAAACATACCTTCCACCTGTTTTGAAGTTCTGAAGTTCTGGTACAATCTGTATCCGGCCGCAAAAGGAAAATAGGAAGATGTCCTGTTGACGGCCGGCTGGAGTGGCCGAGCGGTTCTAGGCGCTTCAGTCTGGAACCGTGCGACCGCTACGGTCGCAGGTTCGAATCCTGCCTCGGGCATGGATGTGTGTGGTGTCCTTATGTTAGTTAGGTTTAAGTAGTTCTAGGTTCTAGGGGACTGATGACCTCAGAAGATAAGTCCCATAGCGCTCAGAGCCATTTTTTGCACCGTCGACGACTAAGTCACTGGAGACGCACCTCTCTCATCCAAATAAAAGAGTTTGGTGTGTTGCATTAAGAAAGAGTTAATCTTTTGACATTTTCACCTCAACATCTGATGTTATCCTAATGCAAATGGTGTAGAGCCTAGATTTTTAAGAGGACCTGTCTCAAATGACTTTCACTTCAGGTTCGTTAAACACTTAATGATTTAGAAGACTGTGTTTCGTTTATTGATTTGTCCTAATGCACTATTGCTAATGATATGGTCAGACATTCTACTGAATTGCTTGTATTGTGCTTCATCTAATTAAAGTGACAGTTCATTTGCAGAGAAGTAGTTACCAATATTCAAGGAAATGTATTTTCATTTTCAAGTGTTGAAGTTTCTTCATTAGGGTTGATTGCAATTTTCGCGTCGTCAGCAAAAAGAGAATCGTTTTGCTCCTTGCATATACGACGACGGATGATTTACACGTAAACAAGAACGAGAACTGACGCAATATTTATCACTGCGGCACACCTGTAATGAGTATTCCCCGTTCTGAAGTTGTAGCTTCTGTGTGAAGATACCAGAGAGGCAATTCTGTCGTTGCGGTTGATAATAGAAACAAGACTAAAGAAAAGTCAAGAGACGTTTATAGGATTTTTCGATCTGGAAAAAGCGTTCGACAGTGTAAAATGGTGCCAGATGTTCGAAATTCTGGGAAAAATAGGGGTAAGCCATAGGGAGAGATGCGTAAGATACAACATGTACAAGAGCCAAGAGGGAATAATAAGAGTGGACGATCAGTGGTGTAACACAGGGATGTAGTCTTTCCACCCTACTGTCCAATTTGTCCATCGAAGAAGCAATGATGGAAATAAAAGAAAGGTTCAGGAGTGGGATTCAAATTCAAGGTGAAAGGATATCAATCACACAATTCGCTGATGACATTGCTATTCTGACTGAAAGTGAAGAAGTGTTACATACTATGGTGAATGGAATGAACAGCCTAATGAGAACAGAATATGGGCTGAGAGTAAATCGAAGAAAACAGAAAGTAATGAGAAATAGCAGAAAAGAGAACAGTGAGAAACTTAACATCAGAATTGATGGACAAGTAGTAAATGAATTTAAGAATTTTGCTACCTAGGCCGCAAAATAACCAATGACGGACGGAGCAAGGAGGACATCAAAAGCAGACTAGCATTGGCAAAAAGGACATTCCTGGCCAAGAGTCCTTAATTTGAGCAGCAAATTTCTGAGAATGTACGTCTGAAGCACAGCACTGTATGGTAGTGAAACATGGACTGTGGGAAAATCGGAAAATTTGAGATATGGTGCTACAGACGAATGGTGAGTGGACAAAGAGAAGGGACAGGATGATACAACATCTGTTAATAGATGAGGAAATGACTTCTATGGTACTAGAGGGAGCTGTAGAGGACAAAAACTGTAGAGCAAGACAGAGATTGCAATATGACTCAAAAAAAAAAAAAAATTGCGTGACCTGCGGATGCAGACATGGTGGCATATGCCTCTGCAAACCGACCAAGGACTTGACGAAACCATGCTGGGCGGAATCTCTGCTTATTGCCTTCTGTAGGTGTATCAAAGTGCTATTTAACAGGTGGCTATGGTCTTTTGGCTCATCAGCGTATTTCACACCTAACACCAGCGATGGGCACTAGATTTCACATTCCCTAACTAACGCCATGGTCAAATATTCTTTGCGTTTTTAATATTCACAGAAGCCGGGAGTACTGTGAACACGACGTCTAGCTCATCAAGCGTTCTTTTCATCCCTCCTTCTGGTTGGAGGTTTAAAGGACTTTGGCCGTTCACTTACGTAATAGAATGGAACACCTACAGCCCTCCTTGGGGTGTTACTTATTATATGGCTACCAGTTTAGGGGCTTCAGTACACCATCTTTAGTTCTGAACTGACGCTGAGGGGGTTAACTCCAATCGCATGCCCGATCCCGTCAGAGGCCAACTGGTTTTCGCAGACGACCTGTAACAACGATGCTGTTTCTTCAACTACCAACTGCCATTGGAGTTAACCCGCTGAGCGTCAGTTAAGTCCTGGAAATGGTGTACTGAAGCACCGAAACTGGTACCCATTTAATAAATAACAACGTAAGGACGGTTTTAGGTGCTCCATTTTATTTCAACTTGCTCATAAGTTGCTCCGTGGATATGGAGATTAGACATGCTGAACCTATCACCCGAGATCACATAAAATAATTAATTACCTCCTTGAAGCCAACAGGCTACTTGATAATCAACTACCGCGCCCATGGGAAAACATTATTTTGCAAGTTCCTAAATTCGTCAAGGTCTATTGCTTATGGTTCGAGGACGTGGCCATTTCAGGTAAATAAGTTACTTTAGTAGTTGCTTGATGATAGAGTTTGATGTGGTCAAACAATATTTATTCAAACATTGTGTAAAGATCACTCATAATATATAATCATCGAGGCTATAAAGTAATTTAAGAATGAATTTACATAATTGAAATAGAACAATGGTAAGGAAATAATGGTTGTTATGGTCGCCACGAGCATGACGCTGTACAGTTACGACTAAGTTGGTGCTCAGAAACACGTTGTTGTTGTTGTTGTTGTTGTTGTGGTCTTCAGTCCTGAGACTGGTTTGATGCAGTTCTCCATGCTACTCTATCCTGTGCAAGCTTCTTCATCTCCCAGTACGTACTGCAACCTACATCCTTCTGAATCTGGTTAGTGTATTCATCTCTTGGTCTCCCTCTACGATTTTTACCCTCCACGCTGCCCTCCAATGCTAAATTTGTGATCCCTTGATGCCTCAGAACATGTCCTACCAACTGGTCCCTTCTTCTCGTCATGCTCCTCTTCTCCCCAATTCTATTCAATACCACCTCATTAGTTATGTGATCTACCCATCTAATCTTCATCATTCTTCTGTAGCACCACATTTCGAAAGCTTCTATTCTCTTCAGATCCAAACTATTTATCGTCCATGTTTCACTTCCATACATGGCTACACTCCATACAAATACTTTCACAAACGATTTACTGACACTTAAATGTATACTCGATGTTAACAAATTTCTCTTGTCCAGAAACGCTTTCCTTGCCATTGCCAGTCTACATTTTATATCTTCTCTACTTCGACCATCATCAGTTATTTTGCTCCCCAAATAGCAAAAGCCCTTTACTACTTTAAGTAGTTTCCTAATCTAATTCCCTCAGCATCACCCAATTTAATTCGACTACATTCCATTATCCTCGTTTTTCTTTTGTTGATGTTCATCTTATATCCTCCTTTCAAGACAATGTCCATTCCGTTCAACTGCTCTTCCAAGTCCTTTGCTGTCTCTGACAGAATTACAATGTCATCGGCGAACCTCAACGTTTTTATTTCTTTTCCATTGATTTTAATACCTACTCCGAATTTTTCTTTTGTTTCCTTTACTGCTTGTTCAATATACAGATTGAATAACATTGGGGAAAGGCTACAACCCTGTCTCACTCCCTTCCCAACCACTGTTTCCCTTTCATGTCCCTCGACTCTTATAAGTGCCATCTGCTTTCTGTACAAACTGTAAATAGCCTTTCGCTGCCTGTATTTTACCCCTGCCACCTTTAGAATTTGGAAGAGAGTATTCCAGTCAACATTGTCAAAAGCTTTCTCTAAGTCTACAAATGCTAGAGACGTAGGTCTGCCTTTCCTTAATCTCTCTTCGAAGATAAGTCGTAAGGTCAATACTGCCTCACGTGTTCCAATATTTCTACGGAATCCAAACTGATCTTCCCCGATGTCAGCTTCTACCAGTTTTTCCATTCGACTGTAAATAATTTGTGTTAGTATTTTGCAGCTGTGACTTATTAAACAGATAGTTCGATAATTTTCACATCTGTCAACACCTGCTTTCTTTGGAATTGGAATTATTATATTCTTTTTGAAGTCTGAGGGTATTTCGCCTGTCTCACACATTTTGCTCACCAGATGGTAGAGTTTTGTCAGGACTGGCTCTCCCAAGGCCGTCAGTAGTTCTAATGGAATGTTGTCTACTCCCGGGGCCTTGTTTCGGCTCAGGTCTTTCAGTGCTCTGTCAAACTCTTCACGCAGTATCGTATCTCCCATTTCATGCTCATCTACATTCTCTTCCATTTCTATAATATTGTCCTGAAGTACATCGCCCTTGTATAGACCCTCTATATACTCCTTCCACCTTTCTGCTTTCCCTTCTTTGCTTAGAACTGGGTTTCCATCTGAGCTCTTGATATTCATACAAGTGGTTCTTTTTTCTCCAAAGGTCTCTAATTTTCCTGTAGGCAGTATCTATCATACCCCTAGTGAGATAAGCCTCTACATCCTCACATTTGTCCTCTAGTCACCCCTGCTTAGACATTTTGCACTTCCTGTCGATCTCATTTTTGAGACGTTTGTATTCCTTTTTGCCTGCTTCATTTACTGCATTTTTATATTTTCTCCTTTCATCAATTAAATTCAATATTTCTTCTGTTACCCAAGGATTTATACTAGTCGTCGTCTTTTTACCTACTTGATCCTCAGCTGCCTTCACTACTTCATCCCTCAGAGCTACCCATTCTTCTTCTACTGTACTTCTTTCCCCCACTGCTGTCAATTGTTCCCTTATGCTCTCCCTGAAACTCTGTACAACCTCTGGTTTAGTCAGTTTATCCAGATCCCATCTTCTTAAATTCCCACCTTTTTGCAGTTTCTTCAATTTTAATCTGCAGTTCATAACCAATAGATTGTGGTCAGAGTCCCGATCTGCCCCTGGAAATGTCTTACAATTTAAAACCTGGTTCCTAAATCTCTGTCTTACCATTATATAATCTGCCTGATACCTTTTAGTATCTCCGGGATTTTTCCATGCATAAAGCTGCATGCCCTCGGGAAAAATTTCGGCTGTAGTTTCCCCTCGCTTTCAGCCGTTCGCAGTACCAGCACAGCAAGGCCGTTTTGGTTCTCAGAAACATAAAGGACAGAAATTATTTTTTCAATTGTGATTGAAAAAATTTGTAATTACGCAAAAAGTTTCGAATTCGAACAAACACACACAGCATATCAATGAATAAAGCAAGAATCAGAAAGATACGTCACTACGCGGGTGAGCCACCAATGTATTCACCCGATTTTCAGTCTGGAACCGCGCGACCGCTACGGTCGTAGGTGCGAATCCTGCCTCGGGCATGGATGTGTGTGATGTCCTTACGTTAGTTAGGCTTAAGTAGTTCTAAGTTCTAAGGGACTGATGACCTCAGAAGTCCCATAGTGCTCAGAGCCATTTGAACCAATTTTTTATTAACTCGATTACGAAGAAAAACATGAGGCATTACGAAAAGAAACCCCTTTGAAGCAAGAATTAGGTGCAGAAAAACTTGTATACCGGTGAGTGAGCCCGTAGATCAAGTTGTTGTTGTTGTTGTGATCTTCAGTCCTGAGATTGGTTTGATGCAGCTCTCCATGTTGCTCTACTCTGTGCAAGCTTCTTCATCTCCCAGTACCTACTGCACCCTACATCCTTCTGTATCTGTTTAGTGTATTCATCTCTTGGTCTCCCCCTGCGATTTTTACCCTCCACGCTGACGATCCCTTGATGCCTAAGAACATTTCCTATCAACCGATCCCTTCTTCTAGTCAATTTGTGCCACGAACTTCTCTTCTCCCCAATCCTATTCAATACCTCCTCATTAGTTATATGATCTACCCATCCAATGTTCCGCATTCTTCTGTAGCACCACATTTCGAAAACTTCTACTCTCTTCTTGTCCAAACTAGTTATCGTCCATGTTTCACTTACATACATGGCTACACCCTATACAAATACTTTCAGAAACGATTTCCTGACACTTAAATCTATACCCGATGTTCACAAATTCACATATTTCAGAAAAGCTTTCCTTGCCATTGACAGTCTACATTAGATCAAGTTAAGAAGGCTAAAAAATAGAAACCTGGAGTGAACTGCTCTTCCACCACCGTAGTGATATTTCCGAAGGCAGGAGTGTACACTGCATATGCTGTCTTACTGTGAGTGCCACTGAGGTGGTTACCGACAAGTCGGGTTGCGTCGAACTTCGTCCGCTGTTAACTGTTGCTTGACTGAGCCGATGAGATGTGACTGCATCAGTACCTTCCATTTTTATGGTCTGTTTTCGTGCGCACTAGTGAAACTTGTGAACATTACCCAATTACGCTAATGAGCCAAAACGTGATGACCACCGCCCAGAGCGAGGTTGAATGCCTCCTGGTTGGGCAGCGGACACGTGAGGCAGTCAGGATAGAACGTAAGTGGAAGAGAGACGAGTGGGCAGTCATTATAGCGAAGATATGGCCCGTAAATGCGGAAATGATGTAAGCGGTTTTGACAAAGGACGCAATGTTGTGGCGCTGCGGCTGCGAACCGGAATATCTGAAATGGCGTAGCTGGTCGTCTGTTGGCGTACTACAGTCGCGAGCATCTGTGGGAAGTGGATGAACGATGGCGAAATAACGAGTAGGCCGTGTGGTATTGGACGTCCTCGTCTCGCCACAAAACGTAGAGTTCGGATGGACCCCCACTGTGTAATCCACTTTGTTCCTGTGTTGACCGCACGACATCGTCCGTTGTGGTTGCAGTGGGCACAGCATCACTGCGTTTTCACCGTGGATCAATAGAAACGTGTCACCTGTCGAATGAATCGCTTTTCTTGTTAGACCAGGTCGATGGTTGGGCCCTTACGTGCCGTCTTCCCGGCGAATGGCTCACGAAACGTGCACCGCTCCGTAGATGCAAGCTTGGGGAGGCAAAGTTGTCCTACTGAGTTGGGCTTCAACGAGATCTGCGGTGGTAGTTCAAATGGTTCAAATGGCTCTGAGCACTATGGGACGTAACTGCTGAGGTCATCAGTCCCCTAGAACTTAGAACTACTTAAACCTAACTAACCTAAGGACATCACACACATCCATGCCCGAGGCAGGATTCGAACCTGCGACCGTAGCGGTCGCGCGGCTCCAGACTGAAGCGCCTAGAACCGCTCGGCCACACCGGCCGGCCTGCGGTGGTAGTCAAAGGCGTCATGACAGCAGTAAACTACGTGAAGATTATTGCGGACCACCTGCATCGCTTCGTGTTCGAAGTTTCCCCTACAGAAATGACATCTTCCAGCAGGATAACTGTCTGTGTCTCAAGGTCAGAATCGTGCGACAGTCGTTTAAGATGCATTACATGAACTCACATTGATATCTTGGCCAGCAAAGGTGCCTGATCTGTAAGTACCCACTGGAACACATACCGGGCGCCAGCTGTATGCCTGTACGCTGCCATCCTGTAATTTGCGGGGATTGTTTTTTTTTTTTTTTGTTGTGGTTTTTAGGGCGCAAAACTGCTACGGTCATTAGCGCCCGGTCTATGACTTAAGAAAAACTAAAAAAACGAAACTGGAAACCAGCAGCAATGGGAGCAAACTTCAAAAAAGTGGGGAAACCAAAAACAGAAGCTTAAAAAAACACTATAGAAGGGGGGTTGTTTGTCCCCAAAAAGAGCTTCAAATTACTGACGTCATCTCACTGGCACTAATGAACTCGAGAACGCGATCGGCTGATCGCGTGTCATCTGCTAAAATGGAAGATACATCAGGCGACAGCTGTAGACGGATGCGTAGCGGAGTAAAATAGGGGCACTCAAGTAAAAGGTGTCTCACCGTCCACAGTTGAGAGCAGTGGGGACAGAGTGGGGGAGGATCGCCGCTTAAAAGATGTCGATGGCTAAAAAGACAGTGCCCCATCCGGAGTCTAGTTAAAATTACCTCCTCCCGACGACGAGTTCGGGGGGAAGAGGTCCAAGCACAGGGAAGAGCTTTCACGTCCCGCAATTTATTATTGGGAAGTGTCGATCAATGTGCGTGCCATAAAAGAGCAACACGATGACATAAAACACTCCGTAGATCGGCGAAGGGAATCATGCGAATAGCTGGCTGAAGAAGAGAGACTGCAGCCTTGGCCGCTATATCGGCCGCCTCATTTCCACAGATACTAACGTGTCCTGGGATCCAGAGGAACGCCACAGAGACGCCCCCCAAGTGGAGCAAGTGGAGGCAGTCCTGAATCCGGTGGACCAGAGGGTGGACAGGGTAGAGAGACTGGAGACTGAGGAGAGAGCGGAGAGAGTCTGAGCAGATAACATACTGTATCCGCTGATGGCGGCGGATGTATTGGACAGCCTGGAGAACAGCGTAAAGCCCAACAGTATACACCGAACACTGGTCGGGAAGCCGAAATTGATTTGGGGTGTCGCCAACAATATAGGCACTCCCAACACCAAACGATGTTTTTGAGCCATCAGTGTAAATAAATGTGGCATCCTTCATTTGTGCGCAGAGAGCAGCAAATGATTGATCTGTGTGTTGATATCTGGTACGACATACTTCTGGAATCCTGTCAAGGATTTGTAGAATCCGTGCCAAGCAGAATCTGTGTTGTACTGTGTTTGAAAAGAGGAACAACACACTATTAAACAAGTGGTAATAATTTTTTGGTTCATCAGTGTATCTGTCACATGATGCTGGCGTAATAAGTCGAAAAGTGTTCTTTACGAAAGTGAGTGTAAAAACCCATTTTAGTTGTTGCTCAGCCTTATATACCACAACTCATCTAATACAGATTTCATCCTGTCCACTATTTTACTTAATCTCTACAATGAGAAAGCTCTGAAGGAAACCAAAGAGAAAATTAGAAGAGGAATTAAATTTCAGCGACATGCAACTAAATCTTTGACGCTTATTGTTTTGTTACAGACGGAAAAACTCCTGTAACAGCAGTACAACGGACTGGATAGCGCATTGGAAAGTGATTATAGGCTGATCAACAAATGGCTCTGAGCACTATGGGACTTTACATCTGAGGTCATCAGTCCCCTAGAACTTAGAACTACTTAAACCTAACTAGCCTAAGGACATCTCACACATCCAAGCCCGAGGAGCCGATCAACAACAAAAGTAAAACAATATTAACGGAATATCGTCGAATTAGATCACGCGATGCTGGGGGAGTTAGATTAAGAAATGAGACACTACAAGTAGAAGATGAGCGTTATTATTTGGGCGTCAAAAATGAGTAATGATGGGGGAAATAGTGCAAGTATATTTTGTGTGTATCCACAGGACATGTGGCCTGTAGTTGCAGAAGTGTCATGATGATCTCTCCATTGGCAAAAGATTCCGGAATAGTCCCCCATTCGGATCGCCGGGAGGCGACTGCCAAGGGGGAGGTTACCATGAGAATGAATAATCTACGAAAGAATAACGTTCTACGAGTCGGGGCGTGGAATGTCAGAAGCTTGAACGTGGTAGGGAAATTAGATAATCTGAAAAGGGAAATGCAAAGGCTCAATCTAGATATAGTAGGGGTCAGTGAAGTGAAGTGGAAGGAAGACAAGGATTTCTGGTCAGATGAGTATCGGATAATATTAACAGCAGCAGAAAATGGTACAACAGGTGTAGGATTCGTTATGAATAGGAAGGTAGGGCAAAGGGTGTGTTACTGTGAACAGTTCAATGACCGGGTTGTCCTAATCAGAATCGACAGCAGACCAACACCGACAACGATAGTTCAGGTATACATGCCGACGTCGCAAGCTGAAGATGAACAGATAGAGAAAGTGTATGAGGATATTGTAAGGGTAATGCAGTATGTAAAGGGGGACGAAAATCTAATAGTCATGGGCGACTGGAATGCAGTTGTAGGGGAAGGAGTAGAAGAAAAGGTTACAGGAGAATATGGGCTTCGGACAAGGAATGAAAGAGGAGAAAGACTAATTGAGTTCTATAACAAGTTTCAGCTAGTAATAGCGAACACCCTGTTCAAGAATCACAAGAGGAGGAGGTATACTTGGAAAAGGCCGGGAGATACGGGAAGATTTCAATTAGATTACAACATGGTCAGACAGAGATTCCGAAATCAGATACTGGATTGTAAGGCGTACCCAGATATAGACTCAGATCACAATATAGTAATGATGAAGAGTAGGCTGAAGTTCAAGACATTAGTCAGGAAGAATCTATACGCAAAGAAGTGGGATACGGAAGTACTAACGAATGACGAGATACGTTTGAAGCTCTCAAACGCTATAGACACAGCAATAAGGAATAGCGCAGTAGGCAGTACAGTTCAAGAGGAACGGACATCTCTAAAAAGGGCCATCACGGGAAGGAAAACATAGGTACAAAGAAGGTAGCTGCGGAGAAACCATGGGTAACAGAAGAAATACTGCAGTTGATTAATGAAAGGAGGAAGTACAAACCTGTTCCGGGAAAATCAGGACTACAGAAAAACAAGTCGCAGAGGAATGAAATAAATAGGAAGTGCGGGGAAGCTAAGACGAAATGGTTGCAGGAAAAATGTGAAGACATCGAAAAAGATATGATTGTCGGAAGGACAGACTCAGCATACAGGAAAGTCAAAACAACCTTTGGTGACATTAAAAGCAACGGTGGTAACATTAAGAGTGCAACGGGAATTCCACTGTTAAATGCAGAGGAGAGATCAGATAGGTGGAAAGAATACATTGAAAGCCTCTATGAGGGTGAAGATTTGTCTGATGTAATAGAAGAAGAAACAGTAGTCGATTTAGAAGAGATAGGGGATCCAGTATTAGAATCGGAATTTAAAAGAGCTTTGGAGGACTTGTAAGGCAGAAGGGATAGATAACATTCCATCAGAATTTCTAAAATCTTTGGGGGAAGTGGCAACAAAACGACTACTCACGTTGGTGTGTAGAATATATGAGCCTGGCGATATACCATCTGACTTTCGGAAAAGCATCATCCACACAATTCCGAAGACGGCAAGAGCTGACAAGTGCGAGAATTATCGCACAATCAGCTTAACAGCTCACGCATCGAAGCTGCTTACAAGAATAATATACAGAAGAATGGAAAAGAAAATTGAGAATGCGCTAGGTGACGATCAGTTTGGCTTTAGGAAAAGTAAAGGGACGAGAGAGGCAATTCTGACGATACGGCTAATAATGGAAGCAAGGCTAAAGAAAAATCAAGACACTTTCATAGGATTTGTCGACCTGGAAAAAGCGTTCGACAATATAAAATGGTGCAAGCTGTTCGAAATTCTGAAAAAAGTAGGGGTAAGCTATATGGGGAGACGGGTCATATACAATATGTACAACAACCAAGAGGGAATAATAAGAGTGGACGATCAAGAACGAAGTGCTCGTATTAAGAAGGGTGAAAGACAAGGCTGTAGCCTTTCGCCCCTACTCTTCAATCTGTACATCGAGGAAGCAATGATGGAAATAAAAGAAAGGTTCAGGAGTGGAATTAAAATACAAGGTGAAAGGATATCAATGATACGATTCGCTGATGACATTGCTATCCTGAGTGAAAGTGAAGAAGAATTAAATGATCTGCTGAACGGAATGATCAGTCTAATGAGTACACAGTATGGTTTGAGAGTAAATCGGAGAAAGACGAAGGTAATGAGAAGTAGTAGAAATGAGAACAGCGAGAAACTTAACATCAGGACTGATTGTCATGAAGTCAGTGAAGTTAAGGAATTCTGCTACCTAGGCAGTAAAATAACCAATGACGGACGGAGCAAGGAGGACATCAAAAGCAGACTCGCTATAGCAAAAAAGGCATTTCTGGCCAAGAGAAGTCTACTAATATCAAATACCGGCCTTAATTTGAGGAAGAAATTTCTGAGGATGTACGCCTGGAGTACAGCATTGTATGGTAGTGAAACATGGACTGGGGAAAACCGGAACAGAAGAGAATCGAAGCATTTGAGATGTGGTGCTACAGACGAATGTTGAAAATTAGGTGGACTGATAAGGTAACGAATGAGGAGGTTTTACGCAGAAACGGAGAGGAAAAGAATATGTGGAAAACACTGATAAGGAGAAGGGACAGGATGATAGGACATCTGCTAAGACATGAGGGAATGACTTCCATGGTACCAGAGGGAGCTGTAGAGGACAAAAACTGTAGAGGAAGACAGAGATTGGAATACGTCAAGCAAATAATTGCGGACGTAGGTTGCAAGTGCTACTCTGAGATGAAGAGGTTAGCACAGGGAAGGAATTCGTGGCGGGCCGCATCAAACCAGTCAGTAGACTGATGAAAAAAAAAATATTTTGTGGAGACCGATAATACGTAGGAAAGCACCTCCGTAAACGAAAATACATTAGTGCTGAGTTATAAATTCAAATGTGATGAGGACTTTAGTGAACGTATTGGTCTAGAGTGTGCACTTGTACCGAGGTGAAACGTGCATGAAAATCAGTTCAGATAAGAAGAGAACATAAGCTTTAGAAGTGCGACGCTGGAGGTGAATGCTGAAGATGGGACAGATAGAGGGGTTAACTAACGAGGAAGTACTGAATGGAACTGGGGAGTAAAGAGATTCTTGGCACAACCCGATTTGGAAAAGGGGATTTTTTGGTAGGACACATTGTAAGGCATTTAAGTAATGATCTGTTTGGTAATGGAGAAAAGTGTAGCCGGAGGTAAACAGGTTCATATGGACGATAAGCAGAGAGGAAGAAGGCTGCACAAGACATACCAGAGAGGGGAGCTGCATCAAAGCAGTCTTCAGACAGAGGACCACAACGACAACATGATGGTACTCTTCTCAGGTATCGAGCTCTATAACGTAGCCATCTCGAGAAAAAAAAATATTCACCTGATAAATTGGTCACCATCTTCAGGTGAGTATGCTGATACACAGTCTCGCCAGAACTGAGTTTCCAACAGAATCGGCATTTTCTTTAAACACCCTGGCCGGCCAACCGCCCATGCGTGAGCGGCATTACTGTGAACTAGTATCGGATCGATCGAAGATACGGAGAATGCGCCTGCAAAATTGTCATTAAAAGAATCCGCTGGTCTAAACGAAGACCGTTGTTCTTTAATATCAGATAACATTAGATTCCACGTCGTGCTTACAGGGAAACCCCTACCCCTACTAATAATACTGTCAGATAATCGAACTCAATAGATTCCTTTAAAAGACTTCCCAGTGGCAGGAAACAAGAGTGATTATTTTCTTTTGATTTCCCAAAAACTTACGTCCTCCGATAAGACACTGTTCTTATAGTGCGGATTTTTTCTGTCTGTAGCAAACGAGTGTGAAGATGGCCTTCTACACATCGGTCTTCAAGAATAGATTTGGCCATTATAAGCCATACCACAACTACAAGGAATTTCGTATATTCAGGGTTTCCTCAGTCCCAAGTCATCTTTTACTGATCAAACGAGGGCTGTAACTGTAGCCTGAGTCAGGAATACTGGTGTCATATCTTCTTAAGATTGTAGAAATTTTCGAGATTATATTCCCAGGCCAAGGTAAAAAGCAACAGATCGACAAGAATCCTCTGGTGGTTTCACGGGCGGTCCGAAATGAGGAGCTCTACATATTTGTTGGTCAGTGTAACCATTCTGCTTAGAAACAACTTTTAGATGGTCCATTTCCTGTATCAAATTTTCTGCACTGGAAAAGGCATAAAATGTTGTAAAATAAGACTCGAATAATCGCTCCTGCTCCCCACTACACTACTTGGAATGTCTGCTAAAGGAATCTACTGAAATTCGATTATCTGGTAATATTACTAATAGGGACAAGGGTTTCCCTTTAAGGGGGTAGGATGTCAAACGGGCCGACTTGGAGCAGGAGATGCACCACAGGACATTTTAATTTCCACTGTCTATACTTTTGCAAATAAATTCATAAGACTTTGTCAGCATGACCAGGAAGGATTCGGGATTCACATTCATAGCAGTGGAAGTTCAAAAACATAACAAAATAAATTTTTTTACATGTCAAATTTCATCATTTTTCCGCTTCCTATTGGCTGCATTTGTTGCTATAGGTACATTTTTTTTCACAAGTTAGAGAGATTCTTTGATGAATTTTGCACAGCATACAAACCATACTTACAGGTGTATGAAACTCTAGAATTTTCCAAATCTATTAAAAACTGTGGTAAAAATTGAGATAATTAACTACAATACTTGATTTTTTTCTAAGCACAAAGTTTAAAACGTAACAGCTCAATCATTTTTTCATAAATTAAATAGATTCTAGAGTTTCAGACACCTGTAAGTATGATTTGTATGCTGTGCAAAATTCATCTAGCAGTCTCTCTTACTTATGAGAAAAGTGTACCTACAGCAACAAATGCAGCCAATAGTAAGTGAAAAAAAATGATGAAATTCACATGTAAAAAAAATTATTTTGTTATGTTTTTGAACTTCCGCTGCTACGAGTGTGAATTCTGAATCCTTCCTGGTCATGCTGACAAAGTTTTATGAATTTACTTGTAAAAGTAAAGACAGTGGAAATTAAAATGTCCTGTCGTGTCTCTCCTGCTCCAAGTCGGCCCGTTTGACGTCCTACCTCCCTTAAGTAAGACGTGTAATATAATTTTATCTGATATTAAACAACAGTGCTCTTCATTTCAGCCAGCGGATTATTTTAATTAGTGTTCTGCTGGAGATATATCGTTTGGCCTATGTCTTCCGCCAATGCGCTAGCAGCTGACAGCGCTGCTGCTGGCGCACACGTGGTGGGCTGCCTGTGGTGTATAAAGCAGCCGCCGGTTCTGTTCGAAACTCAGTTCCGCCGAGATCGTGCGTCACTGTACTCACCTGAAGTTGGTGACCAGTTGGACGGTTGAAACGCTGTATCAACATCACTACATTATCCGCCTACATACCCGAGAAGAGTATCAGCGGTCATTACGCCCAGAAAGTCTACGTTGTCACAAAAACAATAGTATGTGAATACACTTACGTTTCAAGTAGCAATTTCGGTCACTATTCTAATATGTATATACACTCCTGGAAATGGAAAAAAGAACACATTAACACCGGTGTGTCAGACCCACCATACTTGCTCCGGACACTGCGAGAGGGCTGTACAAGCAATGATCACACGCACGGCACAGCGGACACACCAGGAACCGCGGTGTTGGCCGTCGAATGGCGATAGCTGCGCAGCATTTGTGCACCACCGCCGTCAGTGTCAGCCAGTTTGCCGTGGCATACGGAGCTCCATCGCAGTCTTTAACACTGGTAGCATGCCGCGACAGCGTGGACGTGAACCGTATGTGCAGTTGACGGACTTTGAGCGAGGGCGTATAGTGGGCATGCCGGAGGCCGGGTGGACGTACCGCCGAATTGCTCAACACGTGGGGCGTGAGGTCTCCACAGTACATCGATGTTGTCGCCAGTGGTCGGCGGAAGGTGCACGTGCCCGTCGACCTGGGACCGGACCGCAGCGACGCACGGGTGCACGCCAAGACCGTAGGATCCTACGCAGTGCCGTAGGGGACCGCACCGCCACTTCCCAGCAAATTAGGGACACTGTTGCTCCTGGGGTATCGGCGAGGACCATTCGCAACCGTCTCCATGAAGCTGGGCTACGGTCCCGCACACCGTTAGGCCGTCTTCCGCTCACGCCCCAACATCGTGCAGCCCGCCTCCAGTGGTGTCGCGACAGGCGTGAATGGAGGGACGAATGGAGACGTGTCGTCTTCAGCGATGAGAGTCGCTTCTGCCTTGGTGCCAATGATGGTCGTATGCGAGTTTGGCGCCGTGCAGGTGAGCGCCACAATCAGGACTGCATACGACCGAGGCACACAGGGCCAACACCCGGCATCATGGTGTGGGGAGCGATCTCCTACACTGGCCGTACACCACTGGTGATCGTCGAGGGGACACTGAATAGTGCACGGTACATCCAAACCGTCATCGAACCCATCGTTCTACCATTCCTAGACCGGCAAGGGAACTTGCTGTTCCTACAGGACAATGCACGTCCGCATGTATCCCGTGCCACCCAACGTGCTCTAGAAGGTGTAAGTCAACTACCCTGGCCAGCAAGATCTCCGGATCTGTCCCCCATTGAGCATGTTTGGGACTGGATGAAGCGTCGTCTCACGCGGTCTGCACGTCCAGCACGAACGCTGGTCCAACTGAGGCGCCAGGTGGAAATGGCATGGCAAGCCGTTCCACAGGACTACATCCAGCATCTCTACGATCGTCTCCATGGGAGAATAGCAGCCTGCATTGCTGCGAAAGGTGGATATACACTGTACTAGTGCCGACATTGTGCATGCTCTGTTGTCTGTGTCTATGTGCCTGTGGTTCTGTCAGTGTGATCATGTGATGTATCTGACCCCAGGAATGTGTCAATAAAGTTTCCCCTTCCTGGGACAATGAATTCACGGTGTTCTTATTTCAATTTCCAGGAGTGTAGTTGACCGTAGATGGAACTAGAAAAAAATGTTAACGTACAGTTGACAAATTTACTTAAAAAGAGACGACACTGCAATGACGCAGTCGGACTGGTGACGCGTATTAGCCGCTCTCTCGCCTGACCCCCTGCCACGGGGGGTATAATTGGGGCACTGTAGGCGGCCGGTCGATATGTAGAGCCGTGTCGAGACATCGACCGCGGGTGACAGCGGCCGCGGCGCTTTCTAATTTGTCGGCGGGACAGCGGGGCGCCGGCGATGAATAAACCAGGGGCGCCGCCGCCGGCGCTGCATTATTGAAGGCCGGCGTCTGGGAAGCCACTGTGTGTGGGGCACACTGCGGGACCGGACCGCGGTCAGCTGCGAGCGCACTGCAGGCAAAGGGCACAGGTTAGGCAGTAGGTGAATGGCACACTCACACTGACCGAGACGGTGCTCACTGCAATGTCCCGGATCAAAGGGTGTGGGCTGCACTGCAGCACTGTGACCGTGGATCGATTACAGACCTGCAAGGAAACAGCGATGCACTAGCTACTGTTCAGGCTCGTCGTGGGTAAGAATTTATAAACAAAGGAGTGCTGGTAATTGCAGGGCCGGTTTAAGGTCGCGTGGGAGCCGTAGCTCTCTTGAACTGGCCAGCCCCATTCAGCAACATGAACTCTTTTTTGCTTTTAATTTTACTTGCATAGAAAATGTTAAGATGACATAAAAAAAAATTCATCTCACTAACCAGCATTTTCCTCATGCCTTCACTCATGCTTGCGTGCGTTCGGCATGTATATTGCACATATATTTTTCCCCTCTCCACCCCCCCCCATGTGTCCACAGTCTCTCTCCCTCATCATCCATCTCCTCTTCTCCAGTTTCCCTGTCTCTTCATCGCCGGCCGCGGTGGCTGTGCGGTTCTAGGCGCTTCAGTCCGGAACAGCGGGACAGCTACCGTCGCAGGTTCTAATCCTGCCTCGGGCATGGATGTGTGTGATGTCCTTAGGTTAGTTAGGATTAAGTAGTTGTAAGTTCTAGGGACTGATGACCTCAGATGTTAAGTCCCATAGTGCTCAGAGCCATTTGAACCATTTTTTTGTCTCTTCATCTCTTCATCCCTCTCTCTTTCAACATATCTTCACCCCCTCCCTTCCTCTATCTGGCCGTATTATGCTCACACTCTTCCTGTTCTACCTGCCCACTACACCTCTCCACCTTCCACCTTCTTCCTGATCTCTCAATTGTTGCTCCTCTACCTGCCAATTTCCTCTACGCTCTCTATCTCATCCTCCTCGGCACTCACTCTGTCTGTCTTCTTATCCCCTCTCTATGCATCTTCTCCTCCCTACTCTCGCTGTCCATCTCCTCCTCCCTTTCTCACTGTACTCATCCTATCCACTCTCTGTCTCCATCACCTCCCCCCCTCTCTCTGTCCACCTCATCCACTCTCCTCTCTCTATCTCCTCGCCCATCCTCTCCCCTCTTTACGACACTGCCCATCTGCCAATGAAGGCTGTGGAAACCACATCGATAAAGCAGGCCGATACTAATCAATACACCAGTCATGAAGGAGAGGTTTTACATCAGAGGCTTGAAAATTAGTTTTTGGCCCCCTCCCCCGCCCGACGTGTAGGTTGTTATACAAATCAGGTCTATAAGGGATGTCTATACTACTCCATCGCAACACGCCTGTTGTGCACACCTGCATATAAGGCAGGGGTGAAAAAACACATTTTTGTCCGTACCTCTGACCGCATTGAAGCTAGGAGGTCGTCGAACCTCAGACTGTTGATGCTCAAAAAGTTTTATGTTTGTGTACCACGTTTATTTGGATTTATTCAGGGACTTGTGGTTCCACATACACTTACAAAAGCACGCATACACACACACACACACACACACACACACACACACACACACACAAAATCATCATATGGATGTTGCTTTGTATACACTGATGGAAATGAGATCGTAACACCTAGAAATAGTTAATGTAGTATAATGAAGTTTTGTTAATACATTTTTCTGGGTGACGTATTTAAGCGATAACACTGCAATGTCACAGATTACTGTGAAAGTGCGGTAAACCTTTGCAAATATGAAATTCTAGTCAACTTGTAGGCTCCCTAGAGCACGTTGCATTACAACAGTGGCACGTGGGCGAGCGCTATCGTGTTGAAAAACATCCACTAGAATGTAGTTGACGAACGGTAGCACAACAGGTTCATTCACCAGACAGATACACAGTTTTTCAGCCAGGATCCGTGAGATTACCACGAGAGTGCTGCTGCTGTCATAGAAAATACCACCGCAGACCGTAATACAGGCGTAGGTCCAGTGTGTCTTTTACGCAGACAGGATGGCTGTAGGCCTCCTTCGAACCAAGACACGGTCATCACTGGCACCGATGCGGAACCAGCTTTTCAGGGCTCTGTCCGCCCTGCAATGAGCCCTCGCTTGGCACCGCTGTGGTCAGTGGAAAACACCCTGCAGGGCGACTGCCTCGGAGCTGTCCTTGAATTTACACCGATTTGTGTAAGTTCGTTGTGTCACTGTAGTGCCAGCCATCCTCACAACTTCAAGACAGATACTTTTAGAAGTTAAAAGAAAATCTGCGGAGATTATATCACGATTAAAGTACATCAAAATAAAGTGATGTCATCCCATGAGACAAATTCCGTGTCTCACTACCACCTCCGCGGAAACTTCATTGTCAGTGAATATACTCTACATGCTGCAGATGCAGTACGATGGACCACAGCATAACACAAACACGATAGTCTTCCCTCCCGGTAGCGCCACGTCGCTATTCGGAGCCCGGCCTTCTTCTGGCTGTACATTTTCGTGATTAACTCTGCTAGCAATCATGTACAGCGGCCACATTCCTGCCTAGTCTTTCTATAGAAGGAACATCCAGCCCCTCGTAGCGCTATTACACGACCTCGTTCAAACTCAGTGAGGTGTTGATAAAGGAGTCTTTGTCGCCTCATAGGCGTTCTTGACCAACATCGAATCTTGACTAACATGGAATTCACCCGAACATCAAATTCACCCTGGAGGTTGAGAGTGAGGTAGGTCTCCCGTTCCTAGATGTATTGGTATACAGAAGATGTGATAACACTCTAGGTCACAGAGCGTACAGAAAGCCGACTAACACAAACAGGTATTTAGATGCCACTTCGCACCACCACACAGCCCTGAAGCAAGCAGTACTCAACACTGCCTTCCGTATCAGCGATGACAACTTACAATCGGAGTTGAACTTTTTAAAGAGGACATTGAAGGCAAATGCATATGATAGTTATTCAATCGACAGGGCTTTTAGGCGGAATATTTATACCGCTAATAAAAATGACGAGGAACCGCCTTCTCACTCCGTCAGGTTACCCTTCGTTTCTGTGTTCACCGACCACATAAGCAGAATTTTAAAGAACAATGCTATTCAGACATCTTTCTTTAGTTTAAACAAAATAAAAGACTGAAACTTCCTGGCAGATTATAACTGTGTGCCGGACCGAGACTCGAACTTGGGACCTTTGCCTTTCGCGGGCAAGTGCTCTACCATTCGCAGGAGAGCTTCTGTGAACTTTGGAAAGTAGGAGACGAGATACTCGTGGAAGTAAAGCTGTGAGGACGGGACGTGAGTCGTGCTTGGGTAGCTCAGTTGGTAGAGCACTTGCACGCGAAAGGCAAAGGTCCCGACTTCGAGTCTCGGTCCGGCACACAGTTTTAATCTGCCAGGAAGTTTCATACCAGCGCACACTCCGCTGCAGAGTGAAAATCTCATTCTGAAAATAAAAGACTTTTTCCGACGGAAAACGGATGCATCTGATTACCTCCACGATGCAGGCGTCTATCAAGTGTCATGTGGCTGCGGCAAAGTGTATATAGGTGAAACAGGAAGAACTGTTAAAGAACGCATTAAGGAACACGAACAGCACATGCGGCTAAAACAAAGAGCAAAATCGGCAGTAGCGGAACATCACGAGAACTGTGGCTCTGACATCGATTTTAATAACGTACGTGTAGTGACTAAAGGAACAAACAATTATAGAAGATAGGTCCGAGGAGTGGTTGAAATTTCTAAGAATGCATCTAATTTCAATAGAGAGGACGGCTATAGGCTTCCAGCATCGTGGCTCCCCGTCATCAAGGAAGTAAATACGCGGCCGCGGTGTGTGAGCGGCATAAACAACGCGCTGCAACTCATCTCGGCGGACAATAATATTTTGGGTGAACATTCCCCATCTCTTGCTCTTTCCGTTTAGAATCTAGCCACTGATGACGACCAACCAATAGCGGCATTTCAACCAATAACCCTTCTCCAGCATAAGTGTGGAATAGTGCCTTTCTCTCCAATGACGATGACCGCCAATGGTATCCACAGGAGATGAGCTACCAACGCCCCTTGTTCCGTATTAGCCTATGACTATGGCCCACCAATGGTAGCCGTATGAATTTTAACCAGTACTATCACTTCTCCAGCACGAGCGCCAGAAAACTCTCCCTTTATAAGTGGACGCGACACTTCTCTCTGACAGGGAAGATCCCAGCAGAGGGGTCGAAACGCCGAACATTTTAGAAGAAACATGACGCGGCCTAATAATCCAGAAGATGTTAAGTTCATCGAATCACCACGTTCACTCTCAAAGATAACTATCGCTACTAGCGCAACTGTTATGCAACTGGAGCGAAATTTTGATACACATCTTCTTTCAGATGTAGAAACACGCCTAACAACTTTCGTTCTGTCTCGCAACTCGTCCTTGGTGTTGCTATTTTTTTTTTTTTTTTTGTCAAGGTATATACAGTGAATGATCACTCCATCCCAGCCATCATAGATTTCGGAAACAGCGGCCATGCGAAACTCAACTTGCGCTTTTCTGACATGATGTACTGAAAGCTTTCGATAAAAACAGTCAAGTAGATGCAGCATTTCTTCATATCCAAAAAGCATTTGACTCACTGCTGTACCACCGCTTATTAGCAACTGTACGATGATATACGGATTTCTTGGTGGAGAGGATGCGGCCTGTTATCCTGGATGGAAAAGCCTATTATCCTGGACGGAAAGTCAAAGACAGATATAGAAGTAAAATCAGGTGTGTTCTGGGAACTGTGTTGGGACCCACATTGCTGCTGCTGTACATTAATGACACGCGAAATATCAATTCTAAACTCAGAATTTCTGCAGATATCAAGCTATCTACAGTCACGTACTCCCTTAAAAGACGCTGTAGAAATATAAAGGCGGATATTGATAAAATTTGGACATGTTGCAGATATTGGCCACTGGCTTCAACAGTGCACTTCACAAAAAGATAAAATTGCTACGACAGTTTGTAGGGATATGAAAAGGAATGATGACGTACGAACAGTTGTTTATAAGACAGGTCGTAGGCTTCGCAACAGTGGCAGCACACTGCGAAAATGCCATCAGCCTACAAAGGACATTGCTTACAAAACACTCGTGAGATCCAACCTATTGTATTACTCAAGAGTGAGGGCCCCTTCCAAATAGGACTAGCACGGGATGTTGAACGTATACAGAGAAGGCCAGCACGCACGGTCGCAGGTTTGTTCGAGTCGTGCGAGAGCGTCACAGAGACGTTGGAAGAAATAAACTGGCAGATGTTTGAAGACTGATACGAACTAGCCCTGGTACGCCTAAATCTACATCTAATGGTTACTCTGCAATTCACACTTAAGTGCCTGCCAGAGGGTTCATCGTACCATTTTCATTCTACTTCTCTACCATTCCACTCTCGAATGGCGTGTGGGAAAAAGGAACACCTAAATCTTTCCGCTCGAGCTCTGATCTCTCTTATTTTCTTATGATCATCATTTCTCCCTACGTAAGTGGGTGTCAACAAAATATTTTCGCATTCGGAAGAGAAAGTTGGTGATTGAAATTTTGTAAATAGATCTCGCCGCAAAGAAAACCGCGTTTGTTTCAGTGACTGTTACCCCAACTCGCATATAATATCAGTGACACACTCAACTCTATTGCGCGATGACACGAAACGAGCTGTCCTTCTTTGCACTTTTTCGACGTCCTCCGTCAATCCTACCTGGCAAGGGTCACATACAGGGCAGCAATATTCCAGCAGAGGACAGACAAGTGTAACGTAGGCTCTCTCTTTAGTGGGTTTGTCGCATCTTCTAGGTGTTCTGCCAACAAAGCACAGTCTTTGCTTCGCCTTCCCCACAATATTATCTATGAGGTCTTTCCAATTTAAGTTCCTCGTAATTGTAATTCCTAGGTTTTCAGTCGAATTGACAGCCCTTATATATGTGCGATTTATCGTATACCCAAAATTTATCGGATTTCTTTTAGTACCCATGTGGATGACCTCGCACTTTTCTTTGTTTAGTGCTAATTGCCACTTTTCGCCTACCCCCACGAACCATGGACCTTGCCGTTGGTGGGTAGGCTTGCGTGCCTCAGCGATACGGATGGCCGTATCGTAGGTGCAACCACAACGGAGGGGTATCTGTTGAGAGGCCAGACAAACGTGTGGTTCCTGAAGAGGGACAGCAGCCTTTTCAGTAGTTGCAGGGGCAACAGTCTGGATGATTGACTGATCTGGCCTTCAACACTAACCAAAACGGCCTTGCTGTGCTGGTACTGCGAACGGCTGAAAGCAAGGGGAAACTACAGCCGTAATTTTTCCCGTGGGCATGTAGCTTTACTGTATGGTTAAATGATGATGGCGTCCTTTTGGGTAAAATATTCCGGACGTAAAATAGTCCCCCATTCGGATCTCCGGGCGGGGACTACTCAGGAGGACGTCGTTATCAGGATGAAAGAAAACTGGCGTTCTACGGATCGGAGCGTGGAATGTCAGATCCCTTAATCGGGTAAGTAGGTTAGAAAATTTAAAAAGGGAAATGGATAGGTTGAAGTTAGATATAGTGGGAATTAGTGAAGTTCGGCGGCAGGAGGAACAAGACTTTCGGTCAGGTGAATACAGGGTTATAAATACATAATCCAATAGGGGTAATGCAGGAGTAGGTTTAATAATGAATAAAAAAATTGGAGTGCGGGTAAGCTACTACCAACAGCATAGTGAACGCATTATTGTGGCCAAGATAGACACGAAGCCCATGCCTACTACAGTAGTACAAGTTTATATGCCAACTAGCTCTGCAGATGATGAAGAAATTGATGAAATGTATGATGAGATAAAAGAAATTATTCAGGTAGTCCAGGGAGACGAAAATTTAATAGTCATGGGTGACTGGAACTCGAGAGTAGAAAAAGGGAGAGAAGGCAACATAGTGGGTGAATATGGATTGGGAGAGAGAAATGAAAGAGGAAGCCGTCTGGTAGAATTTTGCACAGAGCATAACTTAATTATAGCTAACACTTGGTTCAAGAATCATAAAAGAAGGTTGTATACGTGGAAGAATCCTGGAGGTATCAGATAGATTATATAATGGTAAGACAGAGATTTAGGAACCAGGTTTTAAATTGTAAGACATTTCCATGGGCAGATGTAGACTCTGACCACAATCTTTTGGTTATGAACTGTATATTAAAACTGAAGAAACTGCAAAAAGGTGGGAATTTAAGGATATGGGACCTGGATAAACTGACTAAACCAGAGGTTGTACAGGGAGATCATAAGGGAACAATTGACAGGAATGGGGGAAAGAAATACAGTAGAAGAAGAATGGGTAGCTCTGAGGGATGAAGTAGTGAAAGCAGCAGAGGATCAAGTAGGTAAAAAGACGAGGGCTAGTAGAAATCCTTGGGTAACAGAAGAAATATTGAATTTAATTGATGAAAGGAGAAAATATAAAAACGCAGTAAATGAAGCTTGACAGAAAGTCCTAGGAAGTTCTGGTCTTACGTTAAATCAGTAAGTGGCTCGAAACAGCATATCCAGACACTCCGGGATGATGAAGGCATTGAAACAGAGGATGACACAAGTAAAGCTGAAATACTAAACACCTTTTTCCAAAGCTGTTTCACAGAGGAAGACCGCACTGCAGTTCCTTCTCTAAATCCTCGCACAAACGAAAAAATAGCTGACATCGAAATCAGTGTCCGAGGAATAGAAAAGCAACTGGAATCACACAACAGAGGAAAGTCCACTGTACCTGATGGGATACCAATTCGATTCTACACAGAGTACGCGAAAGAACTTGCCCCCCTTCTAACAGCCGTGTACCGCAAGTCTCTAGAGGAATGGAAGGGTCCGAATGATTGGAAAAGAGCACAGGTAGTCCCAGTCTTCAAGAAGGGTCGTCGAGCAGATACGCAAAATTATAGACCTATATCTCTGACGTCGATCTGTTGTAGAATTTTAGAACATGTTTTTTGCTCGAGTATCACGTCGTTTTTGGAAACCCAGAATCTAGCACAGGTAGTCCCAGTCTTCAAGAAGGGTCGTCGAGCAGATACGCAAAATTATAGACCTATATCTCTGACGTCGATCTGTTGTAGAATTTTAGAACATGTTTTTTGCTCGAGTATCACGTCGTTTTTGGAAACCCAGAATCTACTATGTAAGAATCAACATGGATTCCGGAAACAGCGATCGTGTGATACCCAACTCGCTTTATTTGTTCATGAGACCCAGAAAATATTAGATACAGGCTCCCAGGTAGATGCTATTTTTCTTGACATCTGGAAGACGTTCGATACAGTTCCGCACTGTCGCCTGATAAACAAAGTAAGAGCCTACGGAATATCAGACCAGCTGTGTGGCTGGATTGAAGAGTTTTTAGCAAACAGAACACAGCATGTTGTTATCAATGGAGAGACGTCTACAGACGTTAAAGTAACCTCTGTCGTGCCACAAGGGAGTGTTATGGGACCAGTGCTTTTCACAATATATATAAATGACCTAGTAGATAGTGTCGGAAGTTCATGCGGCTTTTCGCGGATGATGCTGTAGTATACAGAGAAGTTGCAGCATTGTTGTGAAATGCAGGAAGATCAGCAGCGGATAGGCACTTGGTGCAGGGAGTGGCAACTGACCCTTAACATAGACAAATGTAATGTATTGCGAATACATAGAAGGAAGGATCCTTTATTGTATGATTATATGATAGCGGAACAAACACTGGTAGCAGTTACTTCTGTAAAATATCTGGAAGTATGCGTTCGGAACGATTTGAAGTGGAATGGTCATATAAAATTAATTGTTGGTAAGGCGGGTACCAGGTTGAGATTCATTGGGAGAGTCCTTAGAAAATGTAGTTCATCAACAAAGGAGGTGGCTTACAAAACACTCGTTCGACCTATACTTGAGTATCTCTCATCAGTGTGGGATCCGTACGAGATCGGGTTGACGGAGGAGATAGAGAAGATCCAAAGAAGAGCGGCGCGTTTCGTCACAGGGTTATTTGGTAAGCGTGATAGGGTTACGGAGATGTTTAACAAACTCAAGTGACAGACTCTGCAAGAGAGGCGCTCTGCATCGCGGTGTAGCTTGCTCGCCATGTTTCGAGAGGGTGCGTTTCTGGATGAGGTATCGAATACATTGCTTCCCCCTACTTATACCTTCCGAGGAGATCACTAATGTAAAATTAGAGAGATTAGAGCGCGCACGGAGGCTTTCAGACAGTATTTCTTCCCGCGGACCATACGCGACTGGAACAGGAAAGGGAGGTAATGACAGTGGCACGTGAAGTGCCCTCCGCCACACACCGTTGGGTGGCTTGCGGAGTATAAATGTAGATGTAGATGAAGCGGGCAAAAAGGAATACAAACGTCTCAAAAATGAGATCGACAGGAAGTGCAATATGGCTAAGCAGGGATGGCTAGAGGATAAATGTAAGGATGTAGAGGTTTATCTAACTAGGGGTCAGATAGATACTGCCTACAGGAAAATTAAAGAGACCTTTGAAGAAAAGAGAGCCACTTGTATGAATATCAGGAGCTCAGATGGAAACCCAGTTCTAAGCAAAGAAGGGAAAGCAGAAAGATGGAAGGAGTATATAGAGGGTCTATACAAGGGCGAGGTACTTGAGGACAATATTATGGAAATGGAAGAGGATGTAGAAGAAGATGAAATGGTAGATACGATACTGCGTGAAGAGTTTGACAGAGCACTGAAAGACCTGAGTCGAAACAAGGCCCCGGGAGTAGACAACATTCCATTGGAACTACTGACGACCTTGGCAGAGCCAGTCCTGACAAAACTCTACCATCTGGTGAGTAAGAAGTATGAGACAGGCGAAATAGCCTCAGACTTCAAGAAGAATATAATAATTCCAATCCCAAAGAGAGCAGGTGTGAGAATCACCGAACCATCAGTTTAATAAGTCACAGCTGCAAAATACTTACAGACGAATGGAAAAACTGGTAGAAGCCGACCTCGGCGAAGATCAGTTTGGATTCCGCAGAAATGTTGGAACATGTGAGGCAATACTGACCCTACGACTTACCTTAGATTAAGGAAAGGCAAATCTACATTTCTAGCATTTGTGGACTTAGAGAAAGCTTTTGACAATGTTGACTGGAATAATCTCTTTCAAATTCTGAAGGTGGCAGGGGTAAAATACAGGGAGCGAAAGGCTATTTTCAATTTGTACAGAAACCAGATGGCAGTTATAAGAGTCGAGGGACATGAAAGGGAAGCAGCGGTTGGGAAGGGAGTGAGACAGGGTTGTAGCCTGTCCCCGATGTTATTCAATCTGTATATTAAGCAAGCAGTAAGAGAAACAAAAGAATAGTTTGGAGTAGGAATTAAAATCCAAGGAGAAGAAATAAAAACTATGAGGTTTGCCGACGATGTTTTTATTCTGTAAGGGACATCAAGGGCCAGGAAGAGCAAGACGAACACCAACAAAAGCAAGACGAGGCTGCGAGATGAAGAAGCTTGCACAGGATAGAGTCGCATGGAGAGTTGCATCAAACCAGTCTCAGGACTGAAGACAACAACAACAACAGTCACTTTTCGCACATTACAGAAATTCTCTCTAGATCATTTTGTAATTGATCGTCTGATGATTTTACTAGAAGGTAAACTAAAGCGTCATCTGCAAACGATCTAAGGAGGCTGCTCAGATTGTGACCTAGATCATTTATATAAATCAGGAACAGCAGAGGGCCTATGACATTAACCTGCGGAACGCCAGATATCACTTCTGCTCTACTCGATGATTTACCATCTATCACTACGTACTGGACCTCTCTGAGAGAAAATCACGAATCCAGTCACACAACTGAGACGATACTCCATATGGACGCAATTTGAGGAATTGTGGTAGATGCCTTCCAAAAGGCAACCGACTCCGTGGATACTAGGACTAGGACTCAACGAAAAACTCAGTAGGTTGGTGCAAGCCACCCATTACAACAACAAATCAAAAAGTAAAATTTGGAGGACAACTCTCAAAGAGTTTCCCAATCAGATCAGGAGTAACTCAAGGTGATGGTATTTTATGCACGAGAGGCGTTGAATAACGAATGCAACATAGTTTTTGAAACTTCCTGGCAGATTAAAACTGTGTGCCCGACCGAGACTCGAACTCGGGAACTTTGCCTTTCGCGGGCAAGTGCTCTACCAACTGAGCTACCGAAGCACGACTCATTCTGGAAACATCCCCCAGGTTGTGGCTAAACCATGTCTCCGCAATATCCTTTCTTTCAGGAGTGCTAGTTCTGCTAGGTTCGCAGGAGAGCTTGTGTAAAGTTTGGAAGGTAGGAGACGAGGTACTGGTTGAAGTAAAGCTGTGAGCACCGGGCGTGAGTCGTGCTTCGGTAGCTCAGCTGGTAGAGCACTTGCCCGCGAAAGGCAAAGGTCCCGAGTTCGAGTCTCGATCCGGCACACAGTTTTAATCTGCCAGGAAGTTTCATACCAGCGCACACTCCGCTGCAGAGTGAAAATCTCATTCTGGGAACATAGTTTTTTCTGAAAGCAGGTTTGTTTTATTCAGAATTCCAATACAACATATTAGTCCCCACTCTTTTGGATACAAAATCCTATTTTTCAACATAATTTCCGTTCAATGCGCCAACCTGGGAGGGCTTTTATGCCCATATGGTACCGCTCTACTGGTAAATGTCGGATCCAACGTCTTGCTCCATTATTAACCTTCCCATCATCCAGTACTGCTTAGAGAGCCAGAATCAGTAAGTGCCTTAGAGAATGGATCTCAGTGAAACGGTACCTGTTGAACAAAGGAAAATCGAACTAGATAGGGCAGAAAAATGTACGCCTCGAAACTATCGGTGAATATCAAACCAAGTGACTGTAACGCAGTGGTCAGGTCGTCAGTGCTCTATGCAGCTGAGTCACTGTCCCTAACCAAAAAGACCCCCAGTAAGAATCCTCGAATTACAAGAAAGGAAAATCCTGCGAAAGATGATGGGCCATTGATCTCACCAGGCGGGATAAAATGATAGAAACCTAATCGTGAACTCTTGTCAGCACCAAAAAAAACCTGGCTGTGTTCATCAGAAGAAGATGACTAGCCTTCCATGACCGTTTCTAGTGAATGGACCCCCCATAGGCTGCCCTGCAAGATACCGTCATAGTTTGGAGGATTACAGCTGGATACAGAGGTAAGTTCAATTTCGAAAATTATTATTGTTTTTCTATAGGACCTGTGGCGTGACTTACATCACATTTTGATGCAATAAACTATCGGCACGTGTAATTGAATTAGAAAATATTGTTCGTGTAAAACACGCATCATTCGGTGTTTATGTACTTTTGTAGGTGCGTGCAAGAAGTGAAATGAAGTTAAGTGAAAGTAAATATTTCCGTTGATTTACAGCATAAGAATACTTCAGTGAGCAATCGTGTTCATTACTTATGTACGCACACTGTCCAGTTAAAGATTCTGACAAGAGACGCCTTGACTCCTCTGCCGAAATCACTGGTGAATTCACGCCATCGGTTTCAGCCAATAGCGTGCGTGGGATTCAAGTCACGTCTTCGGACGCTCGGGTGTCCTGCAGTGCAGAACACAGTTGCTTCTGTCTCTTCTGATCCACACCTCGACGAGCACAGACGTCTGGCTCTGCCCCCGTGACCGGCCACAAACACAAATTAACATCAATCACCTCCCCTTACGTTGCCCATTTATTTCGTTGTTCGTCCTAGACTGGCTTACGCCTGGTAACATCCGACGCTTGGCGCATCCTTTGTATTCCGTATCTGAAATATGTTCACTTTATTTTACCTAATTTTCTATTCTCTCATTTAACGACAGTTGTGGAAGCCTACTTGCAAGTGGACCTCCCGTACATCGTCATCGGTAGCCAAAGCAACAACCTTCTTCCCTCTCCCCGTATATGTGTACTGTTTCCAAGAAGTTGACGAATGAGGCTATATTGTATTATCTATGATCATTTAAAATGAGTGCCACCATGCACTTTTCATTTTTATCACGTAAATTCTATCAATGTACCATAAAATGTTAAATAACAATATTTTGCCAAATGAACTGTTATAAATGATCAATTTCTCACTTGCTTGTCGTCACAAATATGCGACATACCCAATTATATCTAAGTGGTACACTACTGGCCATTAAAAGTGCTACATCACGAAGATGACATGATACAGACACGACATTTAACCGACAGGAAGAAGATGCTATGATATGCAATTGATTAGCTTATCAGAGCATTCACACAATGTTGCCGCCGATGGCGACATTTACAACGTGCTGACATGAGGAAAGTTTCCAACCGATTTCTCATACACAAACAGCAGTTGACCGGCGTTGCCTGGCGAAACGTTGTTGTTATGCCTCGTGTAAGGAGGAGAAATGCGTGCCACCTGCAACTGTAGGCTGTATATTCTTATATAAACAATATAACTTTGATAAAGGTCGGATTATAGCCTATCGCGATTGCGGTTTATCGTATACCGCGACATTGCTGCTCGCGTTGATCGAGATCCAATGACTGTTAGCAGAATATGGAATCAGTCGGTTCAGGAGGGTAATACGGAACGCCGTGATAGATCCCAACGGCCTCGTACTACTAGCAGTCGAGATGACAGGCATCTTATGCGCATGGCTGTGCGGATCGTGCAGTCACGTCTTGAATCCTGAGTCAACAGATGGGGACGTTTGCAAGACAACAACCATCTGCACGAACAGTTCGACGACGTTTGCAGCAGCATGGACTATCAGCTCGGAGACCATGGCTGCGGTTACCCTTGACGCTGCATCACAGACAGGAGGGCATCCGATGGTGTACTCAACGACGAACCTGGGTGCATGAATGGCAAAACGTCATTTTTTCGGATGAATCCAGGTTCTGTTTACAGCATCATGATGGTCGCATCCGTGTTTGGCGACATCGCGGTGCCATTGGTTGCACGTCTCGGTCAGCTCTTGTTCGCATTGGCGGCACTTTGAACAGTGGACGTTACATTTCAGATGTGTTACCACCCGTGGCTCAACCCTTATTCGATCCCTGTGAAACCCTACATTTCAGCAGGATAATGCACGACCGCATGTTGCAGGTCCTGTACGGGCCTTTCTAGATACAGAAAATGTTCGACTGCTGCCCTGGCCAGCACATTCTCCACATGTCTCACCACTTAAAAGCGTCTGGTCAATGGTAGCCGAGCACCTGGCTCGTTACAATACGCCAGTCAGTACTCTTGATGAACTGTGGTATCGTGTTGAAGCTGTATGGGCAGCTGTACTTATACACGCCATCTAAGCTCTGTTTGACTCAACGCCCAGGCGTATCAAATCCGTTATTACGGCCAGAGCTGGTTGTTCTTTGTACTGATTTCTCCGGATCTAAGCACCCAAATTGCATGAAAATGTAATCACATGTCAGTTCTAGTATAATATATTTGTCCAATGAATACCCATTTAGCATCTGCATTTCTTCATGGTGTAGCAATTTTAATGGCCAGTAGTGTATAACATACCTTATATTTGAGATTATGTACTCTATAACACTTAACTACTGGCTACGAAACATGAATTGTTTGTTTTTTTCTTTCAAGCAGAAATTTATTTAGGTAGGTAGAGAGCGTTTTTTATCCTCCGACCACTACCCACGATGAACCGTGTGGAGATAGTGTCGCTAGGCAGTGCGGCTGTTGATAAAGTATCCATATATCGATATACCTTCCAAGAACATCGATATTTACCCGGTATATCGATATAAACATGGCTATATCGAGCGCCGACATTTTTATCTTATACTATTTATTCGAAATTTTCAGTAAATATTTGATATTTGTATAAGAATATACAGCCTACAGTTGCAGGCTAACTTTTCGTTTACCTTGGTTTCAACGTTATTAATAACGTCTTCTTCAGAACATAAATTATTATTTAAATGTTTGCCTAAAACGGGCCATGTCCTAAGTCAACTTCATTAAACTTGATGCATAACCATAAGGTTTTGACACTTCTATTAAACCAACTGTAGAAATTCACTTTAAGCGCGTTGTATGGGCATCGTCGTGTGACTTGAGTCAATAGAAGTGACGAAACCTTATGGTTATGCATCAAGTTTTATGACGTTGACTTAGGTCATGGCCCGTTTTAGGCAAACATTTAAATAATAATTTATGTTCTGAGGAAGACGTTATTAATAACGTTGAAACCTAGGTAAACGAAAAGTTAACCTGCAACTGTAGGCTGTATATTCTTATATAAACAATATCAGTTGCTGTCGCTGCATAAAAATGTTAAAAATATTTGATATTGTTCTTTTGAAATTGTAGTAGAACATAGTTTTACTTACACTGTGTGAAGGAGTCTTACTGCCTTCTGAGCACTCATCGAGTCCAGTCTTTCTCTTTAACTGTATGAAGCAAGTACAGGTGGCACAAAGAAGTAGTCCGACTGCAGTGAGGGACTGCAGAATGAATAGAATAACAAGGTTTTCCGATGAATATATAGCACACCTGCCGCGTTAAAAAGCAATTTTGACCACAGCTAACGTGCTATTTCTTAACATGGGCATTCCTCAAAATCAGTTACTGAACAAAAATCTAAATGGCAAGATTGGTCTTTGCTGTAGCATAAATGCTGAGGTAATCGGAACTACCAACAGGAACTTCAACCTTTAACTTCACCACGCAGTGTTGACACTACAACTGCTAGGTCCCTGGCGTTTGCAGAAATGAAAAAAAGGGAAGTCAACATGGAGTGTTGCGGACAAATCCGATATGTGACAAAACCGAACGGCGGACCCATCGGACATCTTTCATCGTGCCACTTAGGTGCACTTACCATTGATGGCAAAGTAGGTACCGTCAAACGTGAACGTGCATAAGTTTCCTTTCAGTTCTTGCTCTATAAGTAGGCTGCTAGCTTGTTGATGTGCAGAATCTCTAATACTAGATCAATATCTAAATATACAGCTGTAGAACCGACAGTGTATCTACAGTGTGCAGCCGATGTTTTTACAGGTCTGTGCGTAGATGGTTTTCCCGTTGATATATCGACACTTTTTCTCGATGTATCGAGAGCCTGTTATGGTACCTTTTAAATACCGACATATCGGATACCCATTTTTTTTTTAAATATCAACAGTCCTACCACAGAGCGGTATGGAGGGGCTTGCAGCCAGCATCCGCGTTGGCTAGAGCTCAGCCACTCTCAAACCGCGGAGTAGTTCCCATGGAACCCACGATACCCGTGCTTGGTGATGTCGACCCTTCTCTCTTGAGTTGCAGTGCGGCCTCACAACTTTCACATTCCACTGTCCGCCGGTAGCGGCTTTGTCCCGCCTGCCATTACTCACGGCACTTGGCAATGGTGTCTGAGTCACTGTGCAGTTATGACGTAGTTGGCAGCAGTCTGCACTTCGTTATAAATAACTGCATGCAACTGCCTCCTTGACTGTCGACGTCGGGATTAGTGGCACCACCTGTGTGTAGCATTTCTGCATGTGGAACACACCGTGTGTAGCCTCTTTTGACTATCTACTTTGGTATCTACAAAGTAAGAGATCTAAACAATTAGCAACATTTTGATCTGTAGCTGTCGCGTCTGCCGTCGGGTGATGTCTTGTGTATCCCACAACGTTTCCTCGAGGTAACTGCTCTACATCTTCAGATGGTGGTTATTGCAAGTGGCACCTGCGGGTGTCGAGAGCCACCATCTGAAGACGGGTATACGACATTGTAGTGCCGGTGTTGTTCATGAGTACGATGCAATGGCACCGTGACACCTACGGCCATGATGAAATGTATTCGCAGTTGCGGATATGAACAATCATCAGCTATACAGGGTGGTCCATTGGTCGTGACCGGGCCAAATATCTCACGAAATAAGCGTCAGCCGGCCGGGTCGACCGTGCGGTTCTAGGCGCTACAGTCTGGAACGGAGCGACCGCTACGGTCGCAGGTTCGAATACTGCCTCGGTCACGGATGTGTGTGATGTCCTTAGGTTAGTTATGTTTAATTAGTTCTAAGTTCTAGGCGACTGATGACCTCAGAAGTTAAGTTGCATAGTGCTCAGAGCCATTTGAACCAAATAAGCGTCAAACGAAAAAACTGCAAAGAACGAAACATGCCTAGCTTGAAGGTGGAAACGAGATGGCGCTATGGTTGCCCCGTTAGATGGCGCTGCCATAGGTCAAACGGATATCAACTGAGTTTTTTTAAACAGGAACCCCATTTTCATTACATATTTGTGTAGTACGTAAAGAAATATGAATGTTTCAGTTGGACCACATTTTTCGCTTTGTGATAGATGGCGCTGTAATGGTCACAAACATATGGCTCACAATTTTAGACAAACAGTTGGTAACAGGTAGGTTTTTTAAATTAAAATACAGAACGTAGGTACGTTTAAACATCTTTTTTTTTGGTTCTTCCAAGTGATACATGTACCTTTGTGAACTTATCATTTCTGAGAATGCATGCTGTTACAGTGTTACCAACTGTTTGTCTAAAATTGTGAGCCATTTGTTTGTGACTATTACAGTGCCATCTACCACAAAGCGAAGAAAGTGGTCCAACTAAAACATTCATATTTCTTTACGTACTACACGAATATGTAATAAAAAATGGGGGTTCCTGTTTTATGAAAACGCAGTTGATACCCGTTTGACCTATGGCAGCGCCATCTAGCGGGCCAACCATAGCGCCATCTGGGTTCCCCCTTCAAGCTAGACGAGTTTCGTTCTTTGTAGTTTTTTCGTTTGATGCTTATTTCGTGAGATTTTTGGCCCGATCACTATCAATGGACCAACCTGTATAACTGAACCAAGACACCGAGCAAGCGACTTTCTAGTAAAATGTGGCCACTGTTACACAACGGATGAGCGAGTACTGGTTGCAGACACTTGGGCGACCACATATGGAAATTTGAACCTGGCCATGAGGCACGCTCATATGGCCTAATGGGAAAGCGACCGCTCGAGATAAGACGGAAATCCATGATCGAGTTCCGGTTCGGTACAAATTTTCATTGTCATACGATCATGCAGCTGATGGCTGTCCATATTAGCAACTGCGAATGCATTTCATTACGGCTGTTGTCGCTGCATGTTCCTTCGGACATGCAACACTGCGTCGTACACACGAACAACAGATGTACTGCAATATCGTATTTATACACCGACACCAGGCAAGCGACTTTCAGTTAAAGTGCCTGCACTGAACGGGGATATACCGGGTGATCAAAAAGCCAGTATAAATTTGAAAACTGAATAAATCACGGAGTAATGTAGATACAGAGACAAATTAACACACATGCTTGGAATGACATGGAGTTTTATTAGAACCAAAAAAATACAAAAGTTCAAAAAAAGTCCGACAGATGGCGCTTCATCTGATCAGAATAGCAATAATTAGCATAACAAAGTAAGACAAAGCAAAGATGATGATCTTTACAGGCAATGTTCAATATGTCCACCATCATTCCTCAACAGTAGCTGTAGTCGAGGAATAATGTTGTGAACAGCACTGTAAAGCATGTCCGGGGTTACGGTGAGGCATTGGCGTCGGATGTTGTCTTTCAGCATCCCTAGAGATGTCGGTCGATCACGATACACTTGCGACTTCAGGTAACCCCAAAGCCAATAATCGCACGCACTGGGGTCTGTGGACCTGGGAGACCAAGCATGACGAAAGTGGCGGCTGAGCACACGATCATCACCAAACGACGAGCGCAAGAGATCTTTCACGCATCTAGTAATATGTGGTGGAGCGCCATCGTGCATAAACATCGTACGTTCCAGCAGGTGTTTATCAGCCAGGCTGGGGATGATGCGATTCTGTAGCATATCGGCGTACCTCTCACCCGTCACGGTAGCAGTTACAAAACCAGAATCACGCATTTCCTCGAAGAATAAAGGCCTGATAACGGTAGAGGTGGTAAAACCCAACCCATACCGTGACTTTCTCGTCGTGCAATGGAGTTTCCACGACCGTTCTAGGATTTTCGGTAGCCCAAATTCTGCAGTTGTGGGCGTTGACAGACCCTCGGAGCGTGAAATGAGCTTCGTTGGTCCACAACACGTTACTCAACCAATCGTCATCTTCCGCCATCTTTTGAAACGCCCACACCGCAAATGCCCTCCGCTTCACTAAATCGCCAGGTAACAGTTCATGATGCCGATGGATTTTGTACGGATAGCATCGGAGAGTACGCCTAAGTGCTAACCAAACAGTAGTGTGTGGAATGCCGGTGCGACGTGCGATTGCACGAGCGCTGACTTCCCCGTGCATAGACGAACCCGCTACAGTCGCCATTTCTTCGTGAACTGTCTCAGCAGCATTACCCCTTGTGCTCGGTCGCCCACTACGGGGTCTATCGTCTCAACAACCCGTGGATTCGAACTTCGAAATCATTCTCGCCACAGCTGCATTTGTCAACGGACATTTACCCGTTCGACTCCCCTTCCTATGGCGATAGAATCGTAACGCTGAACTGGCACATTCCCCATTCTGATAATACAGCTTCAATAAAATCGTTGTCCAATGAATACCCGTTTATCATCTGGATTCCGTAGAAATGTTGGAACACGTGTGGCAATACTGACCCTACGACTCATCTTAGAAGAAAGATTAAGGAAAAGCAAACCCACGTTTCTAGCATTTGTAGACTTAGAGAAAGCTTTTGAAAATGTTGATTGGAATACTCTCTTTCAAATTCTGAAAGTGGCAGGGGTAAAATACAGGGAGCGAAAGGCTATTTACAATTTGTACAGAAACCAGATTGCAGTTATAAGAGTCGAGGGACATGAAAGGGAAGTAGTGGTTGGGAAGGGAGTGAGACAGGGTTGTAGACTCTCCCCGATGTTATTCAATCTGTATATTGAGCAAGCAGAAAAGGAAACAAAAGAAAAGTTCGGAGTAGGTATTAAAATCCATGGTAACATCAGGTAACGTCAACATGCTGCTACTGCTGGCGCATCTGATTCTCTCTCTCATTACAGCTCCTTTTATACACGATTCTCATGCGCAGTCACTCTCAGGATCTATGCACCCAAACTGCGTGAAAATGTAATCACATGTCAGTTCAGTGTTATAGCAACTTTACCGCCGCCAGCTACGTCGACATGGACATCGAAGCAAAATCCAAATCCCGAGAATCCAATTCAATGTTTTTCATCAGTTACTGGAGGGTGAACGATGAATGATTCTTAGCTTTCGAAGAATATTTTAGAAACTATTAAGCACTTACCATGGGCGTGTAACATAAACTTGGTTATTGTCATCTAGCTTATGTTAATGTTACATTCAGGGAACGTTTATGTTAATAGACACATCAATAATGTTTTGCATCACCTCGGTTCCTAGAGTTCCGGAATATGGACAGAAAACTGGAATAGAGAGCAACGTAAACATCATTTACGCCCTGTTTATTGCTCATGAAAACCACACATTGCATGTTGTGACCACCATACAGCGAGACCTTCAGACGTGGTTGTCTAGACTGCTGTACACACTGGTACCTCTAATATCCAGTAGGACGTCCTTTTGCATTGATGCATGCATGTATTCGTCGTGGCAACTATCCACAAGTTCCACTGTTGCTCCAGATTGGCCCACTCCTCAACCGCGATTCGGCGTAGACCCCTCAGAGTGGTGGGTGGGTCACGTCGTCCATAATCAACCCTTTTCAATAGGATTCACGTCCGGAGAACATGCTGGCCACTCTACTCGGCCGGTGTCGTTATCCTGAATGAAGTCATTCACAAGATGTGCACGATGGGTGGGCGAATTAACGTGCATGAAGACGAATTCAGTATGCTGCCAATATGGTTGTACTATCGATCGGAGGATGGCATTCACGTATCATACAACCTTTACGGCGCCTTCCATGACTACCAGCGGCGTACGTTGGCCCCACATAATACCACCCCAAAAGAGCAGGGAATTTCCACCTTGCTGCACTCGCTGGACAGTGTGTCTAAGGCGTTCAGCCTGCCCCGGTTGTCTCCAAACACGTCTCCGACGATTTTCAGGTTTAACGCCTGTGCGATACTGCTCGGTGAAGAGAACGTGATGCCAATCCTGAGCGGCCCATTCGGCATGTTGTTGGGCCCATCTGTACCGCGGTGCATGGTGCCGTGGTTGAAAAGATGGGCCTCGCCATGGATGTCGGGGATAAAGTTGTGCATCATGTAGCCTATTGCGCACAGTTTGAGTCGTAACGCACGAAAAGCATTATTCAACATTGTGGCGTTGCTGTCAGGGTTCTTCCGAGCCACAATCCGTAGGTAGTAGCCCTTGGGCGGGCTGAGCGAGGCACGTCATCGACAGTCCCTCTCTCTCTGTATCTCCTTCATGTGCGAACAACATCGCTTAGGTTCACTACGAGACGCCCGAACACTTCCATTGTTGCGAGCCCTTGCTGGAGCAAAGTAACAATGCGGACGATCGAACCTCAGTATTGACCGTCTAGTCGTGGTTGAACTACAGACAACACGAACCGTGTACCTCCTTCCTCGTGGAACGACTGGAATGGATGGGCTTTCGGACCCCCTCCGTCTAATAGGCGCTGCTCATGCATGGTTGTTTATTTCTTTGGGCGGGTTTGGTGACTTCTCTGAACAGTCAAAGGGACTGTGTCTGTGATACAATATCCACGGTCAACGTCTATCTCCAGGAGGTCTGGGAACCGGGGTAAATTACTTAGCGTATTTAATAACAAAACCTTTCCTCAACATTAATATAAGTTGTTCTGCTGCACCAAGACAAACGCAGAACTTACATTTTTCCTTTTTAAGTTAGTTTTAATATTCGGTATCAGTAGTTCGAAAGACGGTTAGATGGTTCAAATGGCTCTGAGCACTATGGGACTCAACTGCTGAGGTCATTAGTACCCTACAACTTAGAACTAGTTAAACCTAACTAACCTAAGGACATCACAAACATCCATGCCCGTGGCAGGATTCGAACCTGCGACCGTAGCGGTCTTGCGGTTCCAGACTGCAGCGCCTTTAACCGCACGGCCACTGCGGCCGGCGAAAGACGGTTAGACATACGCTGATATCAAAGAATTTTTGCCGGTAATACCAAAGTTTATTGCGCAACAACACACTTGAACAATTCATAATAACTGGATCAACACACTATTTTCGTAGGCAGCTACTTCTTTTGCGACAACGTGCAACGTATAATGGCACTCCACCTAAATATTTGAATTTAGAATGACAGCTCATCTTTCAAGACGTCTCTCGTAGACTGGTTATAAAACAAGTCAGAGGTTTCTTTCGCACGTGAGACATCCAGTTTTCAGTCTGGGGCGCTGATGTTGCTGTTATAATCGTGTCCAGAGTGGCACTTTTCAGCGAATATTTGAACAGCAGTTGTTGTCGAATGGATAGGGTTGCCTATCGTGGTATCAGCCTAAGAATGTAAAGTGAACATGGGAAATGTTCTTCCAGGCAGACATGACCACTAGCGTTTAACGCTAGTAAGTTCTTTACGATGTGGAGGACGCCGGCAGATAGGCGACGGAAAGTGAATGCAAAAATATGGCAACTAGAAGGAAAAGCAAGGTATGTCACGATTTTGAAAATACGTACAGTGGACGCTGTAGTATTCAAGTAGCTACCCCGAAAAGGAAGCAAAGTGCAAAGGGTAAATATGCTACTGACGTTGAGATAAATGTGTTATTAGGCAGCAATGTCTGCGATATCGTGGAGAATATACAAAATTTCTACCTTCAATTTTACTGAAAAAAAAGTATCAGACCTAAAGCGGTCAGTGGTTTATTGAGACCAAACGTTGATTCACAAGAACCACACAGAGAATCAATTAATCCTTCTACCCAGAATGAAATTTTCACTCTGCAGTGGAGTGTACGCTAATATGAAATTTCTTGGCAGATTAAAACTGTGTGCCGGGCCGAGACTCGAACAAGTGCTCTACAAAGAGCTAGAGCACTTGCCAGCGAAAGGCCGTCCCAAGTTCAAGTCTCGGTCCGGTACACAGTTTCAATCTGCCAGGAAGTTTCTTAACTTTTTACAAGACGGTAGAGTGAATCTAAGGCCTTCTGGCGCTGCAGGGTACCTCGCAGCAACATGAGCTCCAGTATCAACAGCAGTCTAGGCCACGTGGAAACACCGGCATGCATTTCGCGGCGAATCGCTGCTTTAGGACAAGCTATAGAGACATTGACTCGCAATTAGATCGTGACCGCTGTAGTAGTTACGTTCAACCGCTGACATTCTGGGCTTCGGATTGTGCCTAGTGGCTACCACAAGCATCTCCGGCACACCTGCAACTTGCAAGCGGTCTCACGTGCGGCAACATCGCCTCGTTTTAAGGCCACAGGACATTTGCGTGCCACTCGCCGAACAAGCTTAACAAACCATTTAATCGTGACAGCGGAAGGCCTCGTGCTCCTGCGTCCACGTTGCGGGATGCACAGAGGTATACAATATTCACCATCAGGCCCAAGAAAGAAGTAACTGATGAACTCTCAACACGCAAGCTACATTCTCCTTTACTTCCCTGTCGTGTCTGTCAGTGTACACGAAAAGTCAAACGTCCACTCTACTTCTTCCTTCTTTACTATTTCATTTGAACAGTCATCTGATAGACGATACTTGGCTGTTACAACCAAGTATTGTCAAAAATCAAAGTATAATAAATTTTCATTAAAATGGTCTACTGTACTAGTTCAGAAACTCATGGATGGAATGAAAGGAGTAGGCCACCAAAAACTCTTTTAAATTATGTTCATATTGTGCCTTGTCTGAGACTAAACTCTTAATGGTTGAAAATATGCGTTGCTGAATACTGGACTCCTTTGTGGTCAAGAGTAAGTGATTTTAAATCTTTATGTATATTGTTCTTATTCCTAGTATTGATACTGTGTACTACGCAGTTAGTTGGAAAAAGAGATGTATTATTTACAACAAACTTCATTAAGGAATAATTATATACTGAGGAGCTGTGGTTAATATGCCCAATTCTTTGAATAGGTTACGACATGATGTCCTTGGATTTACAATACTCATTACTCTTATTATACGCTTCTGTACTCTAAACATTTTTTCTCTGTTTGTGGAATTACCCGAAAGTATAATACCATGTTAAATAATGGAGTGAAAATAAGCCAAATATGCTAGTTTTTTTAATATTTATATCTCCTATGTCTGACATCATTCGCATCCCAAATGCGAGCCCAGTCAACACCGACTCAAAGGAAGGCCTCGGCGCTTACTGGTGACGTCACGTCAGCTAGGCACGGCGAACGCCAGGTCTGTTGCAGGCAGAAACGCCTGGGTGTGCTTGTCACTATACATCTCTTACTTTTGGACATAATGTTTGGTATTGTTTTGGATTCTGCAGTTTTATTCAGATGAAAGATTTTCTTACTATCGTAAAGCTACAAATGAAGATCAGAGTTCTGTATTACTGAATCCTGTCGAAACAAACGTAGATCAATATGAGAAGATGCTTTGCCCCATTGCAAGCTTCGGAAATTTTGCATTCAAGTAACTATATTTACTTGATGCATTTTGCTATCGAAACTAACCCCAACCCCCTTACAATTAACTCGTTTCTTTTATTTATTTATTTATTTTCGTTTGACATAGTCACTGGAAATGTGAACTAATTTACATGTGTAAATGTCCAACTGTTGTCAGTCATTAGATTACAGTCGTTTTCAACGAAAGGAATTCTAAACAGGAAACAAAATAGCTTCATACGTCGAAAATACTGCTGAGCTTAACTTTTTTAAACTTGCACATTAGAAAAGATAAATATTCCCTTCTTGCAACTGAAAGGAGAAACTTTATAAGATAAAAAAATTTATTTGATAAAATAAGTATCTCTCTTTTGCCTCTTCTTCTGACCCCCACCCCCTCCCCCAATGTGTACAATCGCAAGGTATTTCATTAACATTCAGTGCTCCTCACCGCATAGTCAACCAAGATACCTAAAGAAGAGCTCCAATATGTTCACAGTTAATTGTAAAAGGAACCCAGTACAAACGTAACTTCCTCATATTTACAAATAAGGTAAAGAAGCACGAATTCTGTTGCTGCTGGACCATGAAGTTATTTTTGTATGTCAATCCTTAAAACAGGTGGAAATTTAAGTTCAGGAGTACACTATTTGTTCAGAAGTGTAATGAATTGAACAATTAATTGATTGCAGAAATCTCTCAGAACAATGTGTGTTGGTCAACTACCGCCAGTAGTTTCACATTTTAGTGTGTCAGAGAGGGAGACACCACCACTATGAGTATGCCTGTAATAGACCTGGCGTTCGCCTTGCCTAGCTGACGTGACGTCAGGAACAAGCGCCGAGGCCTTCCTTCGAGTCGGTGTTGGTCCAGTGCTTTGTACGCTGCGCCGATGGCTAGCACAGAGGCACGCGAGCGATCAGCCTCCGCTAACCCAAACCGTGACTGGAATGGGAAGGGGCGTTAATCGCCCGACCATCATGGAGCAGCCTCCAGCACGCCTCTTTAGACTGACTCGCAGCTTTCAGTTGCCGAACTCTGCTCCTGAATGGAGCGCGGACGGCAGCGGCCTACTGTGTATTACCTACCACTCGGTTGGAGTTGAGTCAGCGGCTGCAACATTTAGCGCGCTAAATGCGTCCTCTGTCGCCCCCTCCCCCCCCCCCCCCCTTGCCCGGCTGGCCCCTGGCGCCGGCGTGCCGCGTTCGTGCCCCGCCTGCATTATTCCCGCCAGCGCCGCTGCCGCGGCTTCCGGCGCCCCCGCAGGCGCGCCGTGTCGCGGCGCCAGGTCGATAGTCGCAGCGCGAGCGCGGTCGACTGGCGCGGCGCGGTCGATGCTCGCAGCGCGCAACACCGGCCTGCCGCCGCTGCCGGCGGCGTCCAGAATTAGCCGCGGCGGCCGCTTTGTTTGGGGCGGCAGTCACGGCCAAGGCTGCCCTTCCCTCTGGGCCACCACCCCGCACCTTGCTCTGCTCGCAACTTCTCACTGCCACCTGACCCGCGCAAGGCGAAGCCCGAGAACTTCAGTGCTACTTCCATTGTCCGTCTTCGGTGCGGGCTTAACTGTAGCTTCCCCTACTTTGCAGGCGCGCATGCAGAGGCAGCACATCATGGAAGTTAAACCAAGTTCCCTGACTCAACGAACTGCTTACTTTTCCAATTTTTTTTCTTTTTCGATCGCTGTGCTAAGCTAACAAGGGAACATTCCCATGTGTCAGTAATCGATCTTGATGAAACTTGGCGTGTGTAAAAAAGGGGGAAAACAGTGCAATATTAATTTTTCTGATTTTCGTAAAATGCAGAACAAACCGCCTTCAGTCACAAGTTGCGTTTATTTACTGCACTATGCATTTCGAGCCCTGGAGGCTCATCTTCAGGTGCTATTTAGTGATTTACATCAGGTTTTGTTAGTTGTTTGCCTGTTGATATTACATTTTTGTGTTACAACATGGTATATTGTAGATATAAGTTTAACAGGGTTAATAATATGAAAATAGCTTACAGTTTAACGTTCTATGATGTCTGCTTCTGTTGTGCAGTTGGTATACACAATATACATCTTTAATTTTGCAGTACATACTGGGATAAATACATAGTCACACACATTTTCGCACATTGTAGTAGCAGAACGTAAACATGCCAAAGATTCTCGTTCATACAGAAGTTCTAAATATAATCGATTTTCTTGTTTCACAGAAGATAATATGATATAGTATTATTAGTACACAGGTATTATTAAAATAATTATTTGGCAACCATGTTGTAGGTTGTCAGCTGTTTGTACTATTATAGATTTGATTCCTCAGGAAAAAATAAACTTTTAAAGGTGTAGAAAAAATTGTGGCTGTTAAACTCTGTTTATTCAACAAGTTTTCGGAACATTTTTCTTTGTGTAGCATTATTTCTAACTGTTCTAGTAGATTAAGTTTTTCACTGCTGGGTTGTGTGTGAAGTACAGTTAGGCTGTTGTGGACGTCGTCAAGTCTGTGTTTATTAATATACATGTGGTTAGCTATTGTAGATTTTTCAAAATGGTTTAGTCGAAAGGCTTGTGAGTGAAGGCGGTTTGTTCTTCATTTTACAAAAGTAAAACAGTCGCGGACGAAACACTGGAAAACAATGGAGAAAACCAAGAAATTTTTTTGATTGCAGGCAGTGTCATTCTGAATGGGTAAAATGCGCCCCTGAAGGTAATTTGGCATTTTGGATTTAGAGGGAATATATTCGAAATGATGAAATGTTTTCATTCAAAAGCTGATCGTAATTAATGTTTCCTGAAAATTGTATTATTAGATTTTGTAGTAATACGAAATTTTGCAACATGATGAATATTTATTAATTTTGAAAAATGAAAACTTTTGTTATTACGTAAATTAAATAAGTTCTCAAGCCACATACACCTTCTGTAATAAAGCTCGTTTCTAAAATACCATTTTTTTGGAAAATAAGCTGTGTTGTGAGCTGCCGGATTATTTTCAACACACCTAATTGAAAAATCTAAACATTCATTACCATTCTAGTCATTTGTTTTACTTATATTTGTTTTATATTTTAAATTGTTTTGGATTGGATTGTTTGGGGGAGGAGACCAGACAGCTAGGTCATCGGTCTCATCGGATTATGGAAGGAAACCGGCTGTGCCATTTCAAAGGAACCATCCCGGCATTTGCCTGGAGCGATTTAGGGAAATCACGAAAAACGTAAATCAGGATAGCCGGACGCGGGATTGAACCGTCGCCCTCCCGAATGCGAGTCCAGTGTGCTAGCCACTTTTTAAATTGTTATTTTATGTTTTATATTCATGGTTTTTTGTTTTGTTTCTGAGTTCACTGCTTCACACATCTGTATTTCGTTAAGTGAAAATGATGTAACTTATTATTATAATAGATAATAACTATAGTAATGATAATCTGAAAGGAAATGCTTAAAACATAACTTTTTTTTTTACACCATGCACGCAAAATAAACGAAATGTCTTCACGTAATATACAGATGAAGAAGCCAATTTCTTTCTTTCTTTGGGCCTTGTCGCTCTGCAGCACAGCATCAGCCTTGGTATTACGGATTTGGCAGTTTTAGTTGCAGAGGGTCACTAAATGCCATTCCTGTAGCCACAACGACCCCCCCCCCCCCCAGACATTAGTAGTGTAACCCAGCTGTCTGCGTCTAGTGTAAGCCATGAAATAGTGCGAAAGTCTTCAAATGTCTGTAAGTCGTATAACTGAGGCGGAACGTAGTGACCATCCAGTTATTCACCTAGCGGGACGTGGAAAACCGCCTAAAAATCACAACCAAGCCTCCGGCATACCAAGCCTCGTCGTTATCACGCCAGGCGGATTCCATCCGGGGCCGGCGCTTCTAACCGAGCGCAGGAAGCAGTGAATTAGCGCTCTGGGCTACCGTGGCGGATACAGACGAAGAAGCCAATATAAAACAAAATTCAGCAGGATTTCAGACTGTCACTGATGATCCTCTAAATATCCTGATTTTTATGTACGTTGGTAAGCCTTGTCCAAGACAATTGGTTACATACTAGTGACTATATCTTGATTGTATTGTTTCTCAAGACTAGATTGGCATCCTAATCTTCTTTCAACGTCAAAAGCCGTATACGTTCCACCGTTGTACCTGTGCCATCGAGGCCTTTGCGATAACCAGATGTTTCTTGTCCTCGGATAAGACGTACAAATTGGTATTTTACACACTCGCCATGCACCTTTCATAGTTTCGAAAGAATGGTAAGTTTGGACCGCGAACTCGAGAATCTCTTTTTGAAGCGCCAAATGTGCTTATGACAGCACTGAAATATGGCAAACAAACGTCTGACCATGTCAAAAGAGATTTCAAAAATATTTTCTTTCCCAGTTAGGAAAAAATATCTTCATTATTCTTAGATTATTACAGTGGTCAATCCTGCCGAATTTTATCTTACACTGGCTTCTCCGTCATGTATATTATGTGAAGAAAATTCGTTAATTTTACGTGCGCGGTGTAGAAAACGTTATGTTTTAAGCATTTCTTTACAGATTATCGTTGTTGAAATCATTTTTGTCGTAATAATGAATTACTTATTATTGTCAATTAACAAAATACACGTATCTGAAACGTAAACTAAAAAGAAAACAAAAACCCATTGAATGCAACACGTAAAATAACAGTTTAAAACATCAAACAAATACAAGTAAAATAAATAATTAGAATAATAATGATTGTTAAGATATTTTAATTAGGTATATTGAAAATACTCCGACAGCACACTGTGACAGCTTATGTTTCAAAACAGGTATTTCAGAACCAATTTTATTACACAGGGATGTATCTGGCTTGAAATTTTCTTTAATTTATGTTTAACAAAAGTCTTCAATTTTCATAATTAATTAATGGTGGTGGGGTATTTTGCAAAATTTCAAATTATTACACGAATCAAAATTCATATGAGAAACATTTTTTGTATATATGTGTGTGTGTGTGTGTGTGTGTGTGTGTGTGTGTGTGTGTGCGTGTGTGTGTGTGTATTTGTATTTTTTGTAAAATACTAAATTTCCTTTCCAGGTGTGTTTTACCCCTTAAAAGTAAAATTGGGCAAAAACAAAAAAATACGCACCTGCGAAGCTTCATCAAATCATTTACTGTCACTTCGGACTGTTCCCTTGCATGCAGAGCATCTGAACTTGTGTAGGACACTCTTCACTCTTGTCCTCTCAGATTAGCAGTTAGGATAGACTCAGCAAATACGAACTCATGTAGCAGAATTTCCGAGGCTGCCAAGACAGACACACACTGCGCGACAGACTGAAAGGATCACTTTTCCGAAAGTCCAAAATTGTCTCCCTTGCTAACGTTCGAAATTCAGCTCAAAGCTGCCTATAACTTTTCTCTTAACGATGCAAAAGTGTGGGACCCCGTGACGTCACTCTCTGTCTAGGCGACGCTTCAAACAAGTTACCGAGGCCAGAGCTCAGAAGTTCACGTGAAGCGTAAGGGAACCAAATTCCACCACAAGTTTTGCTCTGGTATACAGGGTGGGACCATTAGTCGAAATCTGAACGTGATCCTAAGAAGGAAAAGGCATTTTTTGCTTTTCCAGCCCTCCTGCTTTGCGCTCTAATGTGGCATGATGACTGGGGCGGGGGAAGGAGGTACAACATTAATGTGTGCGTGAATAGAAAAGTGTCCCTCTGTGACCCTCGAGTGCTGTAACACCTTCGGTGGTACCCACGCACCTTTTCTGAGCACGTAACAAGTGTACCTGGCAGAAACTTCGACGCAAATTCAGCCTCGCGGCTGCTCTAGCGTCTGAAGGCAGGCAAACCTCACCCAACGGCTGTCGAAGGGATTGCGTAACTCTCAGGCGCTACAGAAATCGCGAGACTGGATGTGTGCCGAAGTGTGTACAGTGTGGTGTTTTCTCGTCGAGACGGAGTTGTTAAATAGGACCCACAAGGGTCACTTAGCCTCTCTTTAGTCGCTGACTTGGTGCACTCACACGAAACATCGGGTCCATGGTACTCATGGACAGCCGCCAGCCACCGCTGGCACAATACGGCGAGATGCTATGGCCTGCAGGCTACATAACGTGACATTATGCTCCACTGTTCTTCCTCCTCACTGCTAGGCTAGCATCTCTCTCTCCCAGTGGTTAACTTTCGTTTTCAGTTGCTTTGTAAATTCTGAATGAAGAACATATCACAACTTGTACTCTTCCCTCTCTTATGAAAGTGGTACTTCCTTTCCTGTTTACCTACATAACTGCGATTATCTTCGACTAATCAATGTTCGATGTCACTGCTTGATAACACACCAATAAACACCATCGAGTCAAGTAATTGCGAGGACACACGTTATGGCATAATCTTCATGAGCTCCGTTTGTTAGCGGAAGCTGTGTGCAGGCGAGACGTAACACCACAAGGCGACATTAAACGTTTTCGTCCTGTAATGCTTTCTCACATATATTTATCATACACTATAGCGTAAAGCGAGGGGGGAAGACGTGTATTTCTGAAACATCGTCCAAATCCTATAAAATTGCAAATGTAAAAATGTAAATGATTGCCAAATGTTTGGTAAATATTTCTCCTCTTTGAGAAAAACATCGCTTCTGTAAATATATCAATGAAACTGGAATTTGAAACAGTATTTAAGAAGACTGTATTTTGTCAGCTCTCCTCCTAGTGTGGGTAATTTTATTAATCAAGGTCAGGAGAGGTGACATGATTTTGCTTTCAACTGATTCGTTTAATTAGGACTAACCTAGTGGTTTACAGCTTGCCTAAGAAGCTGTTATTACAATTTCACGCCAATGTAAACAATGAGGGAGCCGGAATAAAACTTAACTCTTATAAATGCGTGTGGTAACTGATACAGACATAAAAGCTGAATGAGACTGTTCATAGACCGGCAACTAAATAAATAAGCGGCTACAAGGGTAGCAGAGTACGTGTGGAGTGCACATATGGGATTTTTAGGTCAGAGAATTTCCTCCCTAGACCCGACAAGACGCCTCCTAAATACGCCACGAGGTAGCAGTAGGCGAAGCGCAACAGGGAATAACAATATTAATGTGGTAATAGTAACCTGTAGGAGCGTCTATAGAAAGGTCCCAGAGCTGCTCTCATTAATAAACTGTCACAATGCCCACATAGTACTAGGGACGGAAAGTTGTCTGAAACCAGATGTAAAGCGTAATGAAATTCTAAACTCAGATTGTAACGTGTACCGCAGAAACACGCTGGACAGTGAAGGGGGAGGTGTGTTTATAGCGATAAAAAGTGCCATAGTATCGAAGGAAATTGACGGAGATCCGAAATGTGAATTAATTTGGGTGAAGGTCACGGTTAAACCAGGCTCAGACATGGTAACTGGATGTCTCTATAGGCCCCCTGCCTCAGCAGCTGTTGTGGCAGAGCACCTGAAGGAAAATTTGGAAAATATTTCGAGTAGATTTCCCGACTATGTTGTAGTTCTGGGTGGAGATTTTAATTTACCAGAAATAGACTGGGAGCCTCAAACGTTTATAACGGGTGGCAGGTACAAAGAATCCAGTGAAATTTGTTTTACTGCATTATCTGAAAACTACCTTGAGTAGTTCAAAATGGTTGAAATGGCTCTGGGCTCTGTGGGACTTAACTTCTGAGGTCATCAGTGCCCTAGAACTTAGAACTACTTAACCCTAACTAACATAAGGACATCACACAACACCCAGTCATCACGAGCCAGAGAAAATCCCTGACCCCGCCGGGAATCGAACCCGGGTGCGGAAAGCGAGAACGCTACCGCACGACCACGAGCTGCGGACTGAGTAGTTAAACAGAGAACCGACTCGTGGCGATAGCATATTAGACCTTCTGGTGACTAACAGACCCTAACTATTTGAAACAGTTAAGGCAGAACAGAAAATCAGCGATCCTAAAGCGGTTACACCAATGGTGATTTCAGCCGTAAATAGAAATATTAAAAAAGGTATGGAGATTTTTCTGTTTAGCAAAAGTGACAAAAAGCAGATTTCAGAGAACTTGACGGCTCAACACAAAAGTTTTATCCCAAGTACAGATAGTGTTGAGGATCAGTGGACAAAGTTCAAAACCATCGTACAATATGCATTAGACGAGTATGTGCCAAGCAAGATGGTAAGAGATGGAAAAGAGCCACCGCGGTACAACAACCGAGTTAGAAAACTGCTGCGGAAGCAAAGGGAACTTCATAGCAAACATAAATATAGCCAAAGCCCTGCAGACAAACAAAAATTACACGAAGCGAAATATAGTGTGAGGAGGGCTATGCGAGAGGCGTTGAATGAATTCGACAGTAAAGCTCTATGTACTGACTTGGCAGAAAATCCTAAGAAATTTTGGTCTTATGTCAAAGCGGTAGGTGGATCAAAACAAAATGTCCAGACACTCTGTGACCAAAATGGTACTGAAACAGAGGATGACAGACTAAAGACCGAAATACTAAATGTCTTTCTCCAAAGCTGTTTCACAGAGGAAGACTGCACTGTAGTTCCTTCTCTAGAATGTCGCACAGATGACAAAATGGTAGATATCGAAATAGAGGGATAGAAAAACAATTAAAATCGCTCGAAAGAGGAAAGGCCGCTGGACCTGATGGGATACCAGTTCGATTTTACACAGAGTACGCGAAGGAACTTGCCCCCCTTCTTGCAGCGGTGTACCGTAGGTCTCTAGAAGAGCGTAGCGTTCCAAAGGATTGGAAAAGGGCACAGGGCATCCCCGTTTTCAAGAAGGGACGTCGAACAGATGTGCAGAACTATAGACCTATATCTCTAACATCGATCAGTTGTAGAATTTTGGAACACGTATTGTGTTCGAGTATAATGACTTTTCTGGAGACTAGAAATCTACTCTGTAAGAATCAGCTTGGGTTTCGAAAAAGACGATCGTGTGAAACCCAGCTCGCGCTATTCGTCCACGAGACTCAGAGGGCCATAGACACGGGTTCCCAGGTAGATGCCGTGTTTCTTGATTTCCGCAAGGTGTTTGATATAGTTCCCTACAGTCATTTAATGAACGAAATAAGAGCATATGGACTATTAGACAAATTGTGTGATTGGATAGAAGAGTTCCTAGATAACACAAAACAGCATGTCATTCTCAATGGAGAGAAGTCCTCCGAAGTAAGAGTGATTTCAGGTGTGCCGCAGGGGAGTGTCGTAAGACCGTTGCTATTCACAATATATATAAATGACCTTGTGGATGACATCGGAAGTTCACTGAGGCTTTTTGCCGATGCTGCTGTAGTATATCGAGACGTTGTAACAATGGAAAACTGTACTGAAATGCAGGAGGATCTGCAACGAATTGACGCATGGTGCAGGGAATGGCAATTGAATCTCAATGTAGACAAGTGTAATGTGCTGCGAATACATAGAAAGGAAGATCCTTTATCATTTAGCTACAATATAGCAGGTCAGCAAATGGGAGCAGTTAATTCCATAAATTATCTGGGAGAACGCATTAGGAGTGATTTAAAATGGAATGATCATATAAAGTTGATCGTCGGTAAAGCAGATGCCAGACCGAGTTTCATTGGAAGAATCCTAAGGAAATGCAATCCGAAAACAAAGGAAGTAGGTTACAGTACGGTTGTTCGCCCACTGCTTGACTACCGATCACCGGTGTGGGATCCGTACCAGATAGGGTTGATAGAAGAGAGAAGATCCAACGGAGAGCAGCGCGCTTCGTAACAGGATCATATAGTTATCGCGAAAGCGGAGATGACAGAGAAACTCCAGTGGAATACCCTGCAAGAGAGACGCTCAGTAACTCTGTACGGGCTTTTGTTGAAGATTCGAGAACATACCTTCACCGAGGAATCAAGCAGTATATTGCTCCTTTCTACGTATATATCGCGAAGAGACCATGAGGATAAAATCAGAGAGATTAGAGCCCACACTGAGGCATACCGACAATCTCTCTTTCCACGAACAATACGAGACTAGAATAGGAGAACCGACAGAGGCACTCAAGGTACCCTCCGCCACACACCGTCAGGTGGCTTGCGGAGTATAAATGTATATGTAGATGTAGATGTAGATGTAGAAGAGAAACGTTACAAGATAGGAAGCACAGGACGTTTCTAAAAGGCCTTTACAACTTTGAAAATTCATATAAATTAATGCATAGTATCTACAGACGTGGCTGTAGTCTCAATTTGTAGGAAAATACATGAAGTTTTGTCCCGCTTAGTTCCTTAGTCCCGAATCGCACAGTAAGGTGCGCTAGTGGCAGTTGTGGTATAGATGGCTGACTTCATTGGACCCGAGCGTGCTAGATGTGTGGTTCGGTTTGAAGAATCGAAGTCAGCGACAGCAGTTCAGCGTAATTTCCGTACCAAGTACGCTAAAGATCCTCCTAGTAGGCCTACAATACAGCAGTGGCGTAAATGTTTTGTAGAAACAGGCGGCGCGTGGTAGCCGCAAGCTCTAGGGCGCTTTGCAACGGTTCGCGCGACTCCTCCGTCGGAGGTTTGAGTCCTCCCTCTGGCATGGGTGTGTGTTGTCCTTAGCGCGAGTTAGTTTAAGTTAAATTGTGTGTTAACCTAGGGACCGGTGACCTTAGCAGTTTGGTCCCACAGGACCTTCCCACAAATTGTTGAAACACGGTGCTCGGTAAGGCATGGGAAATCATCAGGTCATCCAAGAACATCTGACGACGTTGTTGAGCGAATTGCATGGCCCCCACGCTCCCCAGACTCTATTCATCAAGGATATCGTGTTTGTACCTCCTGTGCCGGTTTTTCTACCTGACCTTTAAGCAAGAATGTACGCCGCCACTGGGCACGTTACACCTGCAATGCTACAGCAAGTTTGGGAAGAAATTGACTTCCGATGGGATGTGTGCAGGATAACCAATGGAAGCTACATGTAACATCTTTAGTTTAAGATAAAAACCTTGACTGTTTCCCTAAAAATCAAAAACCCAGCTCTATATCTTCTTTCAAAAAATTTATATGAATTTTTGAAGTTGTAGAGTTCTTTTTAAGACGCCCTGTATTATTCTACTTTTGTAAAATTGTATTTTTTGCTGCTTTTTCTTTCCATTTGTTCCTTCGTACAGCCACCGCTTGCACACTACATATTGTTAAAAGTAATTTTTAGATTAAGTTTCAAAGTTTGAGACAGTCTACACATCTCCAGCGAATTCCTCTGACGATGAGTCATTACAGCGCTGGCCACGTTCTTCAAATCATCTTCACTCCAAGTAGCTGGATTCGTTATCTCATTATAGGCATTCGTCACGATGTATTTACTCTTCAAACACAGTACAGGTGATTTAGACAAACTATACTACATTGTAAGTGTGAAAAGCCGCACAAGAAATTGATATCTATTTTAGGTTTGTGTCTGCTTCCTGCTCCTTTCACGCGTCAAGTTTCCTACAGCTGTAGTGAAGAAAACGTACGTTGCCCTTCCGGTGCAAAAATATCTGTTGTAGTTATGGTCTTTAGACTGGTTTGACGCAGCTCTCCATGCTACTCTAACCTGTGCAAGCTTCTTCATCTCCCACCACCTACTGCAACCTACATCCTTCTGAATCTGTTTACTGCATTGATGCCTTGGTATACGATATTTACCCTCCAAACTTCCCTCAGATACTAAATTGATGATCCCTTGATGCTTCAGAACGTGTCCTACCAACCGATCCCTTTTAGTCATATTATGCCAAATTCCTCTTCTCTCCAATTCTATTCAGTACCTCCACATCAGTTACGTGATGTACACATCTAATCTTCAGATTCTTTTGTAGCACCATATTTCGAAAGCTACCATTCCCTTCTTGTCTGAACTATTTATCGTCCATGTTTCACTACCATACATGGTTACACTCCATACAAATACTTCTAGAAAAAACTCCCTGACACTTAAATCTATACTCGATGTTAACAAATTTCTCTTCATCAGAAACGTTTTTCTTGCCATAGCCAGTCTACATTTTATATCCTCCCTACTTCGACCATCATCATTTTGCTCCCCAAATAACGAAACTACTTTAAGCGTCTCATTTCCTAATCTAATTCCCGCAGCGTCACCCGATTTAATTGGACTACATTCCATTAGCCTCGTTTTGCTTTTGTTTATGTTCATCTTATATCCTCCTTTCAAGACTTTGTCCACTCCGTTCAACTGCTCTTCCAGGTCCTTCGCTGCCTCTGACAGAATTAAAACGTCTTCGCAAATCTCAAAGTTCTTATTTCTTCTCTTTGGATTTTAATTCCTACTCCAAATTATTCTTTTGTTTCCCTTACTGCTTGCTCATTATACAGATTGAATAACATCGGAGATAGGCTACAACCCTGTCTCACTCCCTTCTCAACCACTGCTTCCCTTTCATGTCCGTCGACTCTTATAACTGCCATCTGGTTTCTGTACAAATTATAAATAGCCCTGTACTTTACCCCTGCCACCTTCAGAATTTGAAACAGAGTATTCCAGTTAACATTGTCAAAAGCTTTCCTATCTCTACAAATGCTAGAAACGTAGGTTTGCCTTTCCTTAATCTTTCTTATAAGATAGGTCGTAGGACCAGTATTGCCTCACATGTTCCAGCATTTCTACGGAATCCAAACTGATCTTCTCCGAGGTCGGCTTCTACGAGATTTTCCATTCGCCTGTAACGAATTTGTGTTAGTATTTTGGAGCCGTGACTTATTGATAGTTCGATAATTTTCACACCTGTCAGCACTTGCTTTCTTTGGGATTGGAATTATTATATTCTTCTTGCAGTCTGAGGGTATGTCGCCTGCGCCGCGCGGGGTAGCCGTTCGGTCTGAGGCATCTTGTCACGGTCCGCGCGGCTCCCTGCGTCGGACATTCGCGTCCTCCGTCGGGCATGGGTGTGTGTGTTGTTCTTAGCGTAAGTTAGGTTAATTAGTGTGTAAGCCTAGGGACCTGTGACCTCAGCTGTTTGTTCCCATAGTCCTTACCACAAATTTAAATGTTATTTCGCTTGCCTCATACATCTTGCTCACCAGATGGCAGAGTTTTGTCAGGGATGGCTTTCCCAAGGGTATCAGTAGTTCTAATGGAATGTTGTCTACTTCCGGGGATTTCGACGTAGGTCTTTCAGCGCTCTGTCAAGCTCTTCACATAGTATCATATCTCCTATTTCATCTTCATGTACGTCATCTTCCATTTCCATACTATTGCGCTCAAGTACATCGCCCTTGTATAAACCCTGTATATACTCCTTCCACCTTTCTGCCTTCTCTTCTTTGCTTAGAACTGGTTTTCCATCTGAGTTCTTGATATTCATACAAGTGGTTCTCTTTTCTCCAAAGTTTTTTTTTAATTTTTCTGTAGGCATTATGTATCTTATTGAAACTTTCTGGCAGATTAAAACTGTGTGCACGACCGAGACTCGAACTCGGGATCTTTGCCTTTCGCGGGCAAGTGCTCTACCATCTGAGCTACCGAAGCACGACTCACGCCCGGTACTCACAGCTTTACTTCTGCCAGTATCTCGTCTCATACCTTCCAAACTTTAGCGGTAGCTCAGATGGTAGAGCACTTGCCCGCGAAAGGCAAAGGTCCCGAGTTCGAGTCTCGGTCGGGCACACAGTTTTAACCTGCCAGGAAGTTTCATATCAGCGCACATTCCGCTGCAGAGTGAATATCTCATTCTGGATGTATCTTATTCCTAGTGATACATGCCTCTACAACCTTACATTTATCCTCTAGCCATCCCTGCTTTGTCATTTTGCACTTCCTGTCGAGGTCATTTTTGAGACGTTTGTATTCTTTTTTGCCTGCTTCATTTACTGCATTTTCATATTTTCTCCTTTCACCAATTAAATTCAATATCTCTTCTGTTACCCAAGGATTTCTACTAGCCCTCATCTTTTTATCAACTTGATCCTCTGCTGCCTACACTATTTTGTCTCTCAGAGCTCCCCATTCTTCTTCTACTGTACTCCTTTTCCCTGTTCTGACTAGCATTAAATACTCCACATACATCAGTCACCTATTCATCGCTTGAACCATTCGGTTTTTCGTTATTTCCTATGGATGCCCTTTATATAACAATGTTCGTCAAATTACAGACCCTTAGTTCGGTCAATCAGTGAGAAATTTCCCTCCTAAAACTTGCAAATATCAACAAAATTTTTACTGAATATGCAGCACGCCTGTCCTCTAGAACTAATAACTCGCTACTAGCACAGTCCGGTATTGCCACATACCAGTATGTAAGAAAACGGAAAGTGCGTCTTTTCTCCTACTGGCGTCAAATACACTAGATTTATGCTATTCTATGTGTGCAGTAACATAATTACATTTTGTAAAAGAATTGTTAATGAAACAAAGTATTACGACGTAGAAATTAATGGTCACAAAATTAATGGTAACATCTGTACAAATGTATCACCCAAGCACGAAGCATTCACAGTATCCTTGCCCGATAACCCACGCATTTATACAGCGACTACGGGGTAATTGGTATATACGTCATGGATCTCTGTTCTGACCTTTCTGCAATTGGCTAGCCCGCGCAGCACACAATGAAAAGAATTAATACTGGTCAGCCTTACCACGTTACAGGAGCCTCCCTCAGGCGTCAACGTATCTGCTTACCTGCAAAGCAAGAGAGTGTCATTTTAGTACGGTGGAAATTATGTTTTTAAAGTAGTTCATTTCACTGACAGCATGAAATAGTTTCCACTTGTATGTAGTTAATTATGAAACAATCTCGATTCCATGGAGTAGTCTCTAAATAAAAACTATAACTTTTCACGTGAATATGTTTCCAAACGTAGTCTTACCGAGTAAACATTTAGAATAGTGGGTGCGGCTTAGAAGGGGAGGCCACGACGTTTGGAACGCGGATTTACTGCAAACTTCGTACACTCGTAGTACTCCATTACGTCAACAAAATGCGTAAGCAGTAGGGCGTACTTCTCAACCCTTATTGAGAAAATCGCAAGATAATTTCGGTCGTCAAATACATACCTGTGCGTGGCCATTTGTTGAAGCCCCGCAATCGTTGGGTGGCTGGATTAAGTTCCGTTCGTCAGTTTTTTTTTATTTTCAACACAATCATTCTCTTTACTATTTATATTACAATTGATATAATGGGAAAAGTGCATGTAATCGGATGAACTTTTATTAAAGTTACGATGTTATTTGGCAGTCTACAAATTTTTATTATCACAAATAATATAATATTCATAACTATCGACTAGTAAACGACCAAACGCATAAAGTGATACTGAAAATGTATGCTTGTCCGTGATTTGAGAAATCCCTTATACGTGGAAGGAGCCCCTTGCGACTTGTTACCTCCAAGTTTATGAGCGGCACAGACGGCTTTCGAAAGATGTACAATCAATCGTCGCTTTCGACATTACGAGTACAAGTTGCAGGATGGTATTTTTCGTAAAAACGTGGAAAACATCAAGTTAAACGGCACCAGCTGCATTGAATAAATGCTATGTTTCCGCATACGCAAGATCTTTTGAGGTTTTCCGTGGGGAAACAAACCTCGTTAAAATTTTCAAAAACCTCTCTTTCAGACGATAACGTGGAAGCAAACCATGCATAACGCAGCATTTCCTTAAATATCGGCACTCCTAATTGGTCATGCAGTATCGACTGTATTTTAATAGCGTCTTCACGAGAAGCAATTTTTCGTTCTCTTTCGATTACATACGAAAAACGTTGAAGACACGTACAAGCACACATTTTCAGTATCGCTTTATGCGTTTGGTCGTTTGCTAGTCGATAGTAAAATAGATTATTTACGATAATAAAAATTTGTAGACTGCGAAATAACATTGTAAATTTAATAAAACTTCACCCGATTACACGTATTTTTCCCATTATATCAACTGTAATATAAATAGTAAAGAAAATGACTGTGTTGAAAATACAAAAAAAAACTGACGAATGGGACTCGATCCAGTGACCTAATGGTTACGGGGCTTGAACGCTAACCAGTCGGCTGCCGCCGGATCATGGTAAAAATGGCCACGCACAGGTATACATTGGACGACCGAAATTACCTTGCGATTTTCTCAATAACGCTTGAGAAGTACGCGCTACTGGTTACACATTTTGTTGTCCTAATGGAGTACTACGAGTGTACGAAGTTTGCAGTAAATCCGCCTTCAAAACGACGTGGCCTCCCCTTGTTATTTTTCGTTTTTAATCTCTGCTATATAGTCAAGATTTCTGTTTACCACTGGTTACGAATGCATTAATATACTGCTGGGAGCCTTCATCATCCTTCATGTACTGCGGGAAGCGGCTGAATTGTTTGGCTGGTTTTTAGTGAGCATATCTTCAGTTTCGTGTTTCTATGGGTCTGCGGTTTTCCGATTGCTAATCCGGAAGAGCACCGTGCCTGTATAAGGTTTTGCTTTGAATGTAAGAAAAACGTACCAAGTACTGAAAGGACCTTTTCGAGAGATCGCAAGTGGTATAGCCCTTTCAAAAAGGAGCGAACATCGACTGCTGCTGACGACCGATCCCGTCGGCCGTCACCTGGCTTCACTCCAGAAAACGCTTAGAACCTGAGGGAGATGATACTGCCAGCTTGTAGATGGACCATCCCAGATCTCTGAAACACTTCAGGAATGAGAGAAGTATATCAAAATAACTGAATATGAGGAGGACTGCGACTGGTTCAAGGCGGTCAGAAGCAACATTATGTGGAAGTCTGCAGGGCTTGAACTAACTGCTTCAACTCGATCTTTACCTCCGCCAAAAGCGGGAGTGTTTATAAACAGCTCAGAACACCTGGTAAGACAGGACGACATGACGAGAAAACGTCCACAGAATTGGTTTTCCATCGAGACAATGCATTACCGCTTACTGTGCCATAGTTGGCACTGATCCAATGTATGACGTGAGTTGGCAATACTTGCACTGTCTGCGATTTACAAGATCGCTGTCAGGAAGAATGAGCATTTGTGACGTGTGTAGCGAGCCCGGGCTACGCTAGTTTTTCGTGCTAAAAGGTACTACCACATTTGCTGAGTTCCGTCATAGTGAACTGTGTTGAGTCCACAGAAACACTGTGTTCCTGTATTAAGGCACACAGACGCTTTCTTTTGGCGCTTACTACGAGGATAAGTGAATTACTCGTATTATCCGCAAAGTAGTTATGAAATTTTACTATAATCAAATAGGAAACTTACAAGAACATCATTTTCCGACGTAGTCTCCTTGCGTTTCAACACACTTGGTCCATCGTTGTACAAGCTTCCTGATGCCCTCATAAAAGAAGGTTCTCGGTTGAGCTGTGAGCCAGGAATGCACCGCTTCTTTCACTGCTTCGTCCAAGGCAAATTGACGACCCCTTAATGCCTGTTTGAGTGGACCAAACAAATGATAGAAGGGGAAAGATCGGGATTACATGGAGGATGATCCAGCACTTTGAGTTTCTGGAGCGTTTCAGCAGTGTGGGCAGCAGTATGCAGACGGGCATTGTCGTGCAACAACACACCTTTTGACAGCAATCATCGGCGTTTGGATCGAATTACAGACCTTAGCCTGGCAGTAAGCATCTCACTGTAGCATACACTGTTTATTGTTGTGCCCCTTTCCCCATAATGTTCCTTGTGAGTCCAAAAAAAGGCGGCCGGGGTGACCGAGCGGTTCTAGGCGCTACAGTCTGGAACCGCACGGCCGCTACGGTCGCAGGTTCGAATCATGCCTTGGGCATGGATATGTGTGATGTCCTTAGGTTAGTTTAAGTAGTTCTAAGTTATAGGGGACTGATGGCTCAGAGCCATTTGAACAATTTTTTTTTATTCCGAAAAAACCGCAAGCATCAGTTTTCCTGCTGACTGTTGCGTCTTGAACTTTTCTTGCACGGCAAATTTGGGTGTCTCCATTCCATAAACTGCCGTTTACTCTCCGGCTAGTAATGATGGATCCATGTTTCGTCACCAGTAATGATCCTGTCTAAGAAGTTGTCCCCTCCGTTACCGTAGCGATCCAAATGTTTTTTGCAGATGTCCAAGCGCGTTTGTTTATGCAACTGTGCGAGTTGTTTTGGGACCCATCTTGCACACACTTTATGAAACCCAAGTCTGTTGTGGATGACTTTGTAGGCAGAACGGTGAGTAATCTGCAGACGATGTGCCACTTCGTCAATAGTTAATCGTCTGTCTAAGAGAATCATTTCACGTGAACGCTCAATGGTTTCTTCATTTGTGGCGGTTAACGGTCCTCCGGCTCCATCATCTTGCGACTTGTACGACCATTTCGGAATTTTTCAATCCATTCTGCAGACACTCCGTTGTGACAAAATGTTCCCGTACTGTACCGAAAGTCTTCGATGAATTTAGGTCCCTGATACGCCTTCCGACTACAAAAAAGGTATCACTGAACATTGCTCTTCTTTGGTGCAAATAGACAGCGGAGCAGCCATGATCAACAACACGGCAGCGATAACGGAAGTAACCTATCAGTTTCAAAATTGCAAAGATATAACAACAAATAAACAAAGTATTCGTCATCAACGAAAAACGACAGTACTACCAAAATAAACAAAAATATGACTAAATTGCTAATAATAATTGATTTACCCTCGTATTTTCTGAATTCGAGTTGCACTCACGTGATTAACTACGAGGGCAAATCAGAAAGTCTTTGCCCATATTTTTTTAAAGCCAAATTACGGTTGTAAATGCGAAGTCATTTAATCCCAGCGTAGGACCTGTGTTGGTTCGTGCCTGCTGGTAGCTCCGGCACACGGCTCTGCTGTCAGTCGTTAGAGCAACGAAGTGTGATTCGTTTTCCATGGAGAGAGCTACGAACTCCCATCGAGATGTACGGGGAAATGCTGCTCACGTATGCGGAAAACTGTCTCGCTTTGAGGACTCTGAAGAGGTGGTGGTGGTGCGAGTCCGACAAAGACCGTGAAGTCTAGCACGTCTGACTGACGACAACATTTCCCGCGTGGATGCAGTGGTGAAAGCAGATCGACCTGTGGACATCACGGGAACATGGCGTATCGTATGGGAGTGCTTACGACATCGTTCAGAGGCCGTTAGAGTACTGGAAGGTTTCATGTCGGTGGGTGTGTAAGCAGTTGGATGACATGATGGTAGGCAAGCGAATGATGTTTTCACGGAATCATCTGGAACGGTACTCGAAGGAGGGATTCTCGATGTGGACAAATTGATTTGCTCCACGACAATGCGAGACCACATGTGGCAATCAGAACTGCCGAAAAACTCCGGGCATTTCACTGGGAGATTCTGGACCACCCACCATACAATCCAGACCTCGCCCTACTGATTCCCACGTTTTGCTGAAGTAGTACCTGGCAGGACAGCTATTCACAAGTAACGATAAAGCCAAGACAGCAGTCCAACGGTGGATCCACAGTCAGCAGGACGAATTCTACTGCAGGGGCATCTCGAATTTAGTGCTGCAACGGGGCAAATGTGGGAATCGGTGTAGGGACTACGTGGAAAAATAGTGTAAGGTACGTAAAATAGGACGTATACTTGTCATTGCCTGTGTGTATTTTACTTTGTCTAATAAAAAATGGGGTTAAAGGCTTTCTGATTTGCTCTCGTATCAGTTACTGGGATTTAAACTGATATTCACGCTGGCCAGCAGTAGCAGTGAAAGGAAGAAATGTTCAACGGCCGTGATGTTAAGAACAGTGATTACTTGTTATTAATTATAGTCTGCTGCTCACTCGACTCCCTTTAAATTTATTACTTGAAAGAATCGATGTGCTAAATGCCAGCCACATGAGTGACGCCGGTACAGCACGCAGTGAACAAGGGAATCTGACTTTGTTTACGCCTTATGTTATTTTGAATGTATTGTATCTACTGTAATAGCATTTGAAAATTTTGTTTGGACGTGTCGAAAGATACACTACTGGCCATTAAAATTGCTACACCACGAGGATGACGTCCTACAGACGCGAAATTTAACCTACAGGAAGAAGATGCTGTGATATGCAAATGATTACCTTTTCAGAGAATTCACTCAAGGGTGGCGACACCTACAACGTGCTGACATGAGGAAAGATTCCAACCCATTTCTCATACACAAACAGCAGTTGACCGGCTTTGCCTGGTGAAACGTTGTTGTGATGCCTCGTGTAAGGAGGAAAATGCGTACCATCACGTTTCCGACTTTGATAAAGATCGGATTGTAGCCTATCGCGATTGCGGTTTATCGTATCGCGACATTGCTGCTCGTGTTGGTCGAGATCCAATGACTGTTAGCAGTATATGGAATCGGTGGGTTCAGGAGGGTAATACGGAACACCGTGCTGGATCCCAACGGCCTCGTATCACTAGCAGTCGAGATGACAGGCTTCTTATCCGCAAGGCTGTAACAGATCGTGCAGCCACGTCTCGATCCCTGAGTCAACAGATGGGGACGCTTGCAAGACAACAACCATCTGCACGAACAGTTCGACGACGTTTGCAGCAGTATAGACTATCAGCTCGGAGACCATGACTGCTTACCCTTGACGATGCATCACAGACAGGAGCGCCTGCGATGGTGTACTCAACGACGAACCTGGGTGCACGAATGGCAAAACGTCATTTTTTCGGATGAATCCAGGTTCTGTTTACAGAATCATGATGGTCGCATCCGTGTTTGGTGACATTGCGGTTAACGCACATTGGATAGCGTGTATTCGTCACAGCCATACTGGCGTATCACCTGGCGTGATGGTATGGGGTGTCATTGGCTACACGTCTCGGTCACCCCTTGTTCGCATTGACAGCACTTTGAAGAGTGGACGTTACATTTCAGATGTGTTACGACCCGTGGCTCTACCCTTCATTCGATCCCTGCGAAACCCTACATTTCAGCAGTATAATGCACGACCGCATGTTGCAGGTCCTGTACGGGCCTTTCTGGATACAGTAAATGTTCGACTGCTGCCCTGGCCAGCACATTCTCCAGATCTCTCACCAATTGAAACCGTCTGGTCAATGGTAGCCGAGCAACTGGCTCGTCACAATACGCCAGTCACTACTCTTGATGTACTGTGGTATCGTGTTGAAGCTGCATGGGCAGCTGTACCTGTACACGCCATCCAAGTTCTGTTTGACTCAATTCCCAGGCGTATCAAGGCCAGAGGTGGCCAGAGGTGGTTGTTCTGGGTACTGATTTCTCAGGATCTATGCACCCAAATTGCGTGAAAATGTAATCACATGTCAGTTTTGCCATTCTGCCATTTCAATACCCGTTTATCATATGCAATTCTTCTCGGTGTAGCAATTTTAGTGGCCAGTAGTGTAGTTTTCTTTACGATTGCTGTAAAAGTTTCTATGCAGCTTCATTGCCTGTGTTTCCTTAATAACGTGCCGAAGAGAATCAAATGCTGAACAGTTTCCATTCGTAGTTCTGATTGTATGTGTATACTGCCTGGTTTAATACTTTACAGTGAATACTTTACTTACCGGTCTGTCGTGACTAAAGTGTATTTTCTTCAACAGCATTCATTCTTTCTTCACATAAGAATTTTTGACTGTTCCATTACGCGTCAGCCTTTCTTTTTTACAACATTATTAATGTTTACTGAATTCACTGTCACTGGCAAATCTGTTGAAATAATTAATTGAAAGACTACGTAGCCAAGGGTGTCTTCATAATAAGTTATTTGCTGAACTGTTTTGTTAAGTGATTCGTATAAGTGACGGCTTAAGTCTCTTACATAAGCTTAGCTTGTTCTTAAATTCATACTTCTTTGAGCTGTGAGTGCACGTAAGTTGGCTTTGGCACATTGAACTGGGTTAATGTTAAATTTAATAAAAGTTTCAATAAATGTTTTTTGTAAAATCTGAGTCCGAAGCTCAACCAGTCACGCCACCCTTTTAACCCTCATGGCCCAGTATTCTGCAACCATGTAGCCTGCATTACCCGCAATTTTTTGATTCAAGAAGACGATAGGTATTCATTAACCGCTGTTCACACCAGGCGTAGCTCCTTATGGCGATCTCCTTTTCCCAAATATAAGAACCAAGTCGAAGTGTTGCGGGAGATCCAAGCAGAATCGAAGATGGTACTAAACATCCTAACAGAGAAACGCTTTCTGGATGCATCTCAAAAGTTGCACAAATGTTGGGCTCAGTGTATTCGATCCCAAGGGCACAACTCCGAACGTTATGGTGCAGCACAAGATCCAAGAAAGACGTAATAATTAATATACAGGATGTCCATAAATTATCTTTCCAACTTCAGACTTCAAAAAGTTTAAAACTATAATAGATAAGAGATCGTCCCAAACCAGAGTCTGGATCGGACTTACGCGCTGTTGTGTTATTGGACAATTTTTTCTTTTTTTTTTCAGCTAGTCTACCGTCAACAGTGATGTTAACCTAGAGATGTTAGAAGAGTTTGCTGTGCCGTAGTAGGAACATCTGTAACCTGACGTCATATTCCCGTAGGATGGGGAACCATGTCAGAGGTCACTAAATGTCCCTCAATTGCTGGATCAAACATTTTCAGGCAGTGAACTGGACGAGATGGTCCGGTTCGATGGCCATCACGATCGCTACACATCACATCACTAGACATTTTCCCCTGTGGTTTTCTAAAGAATCATGACTACAGACCTACAGGATTTGAAGACATGCGTCCGCAATGCCTCTGAAAATGCCGCCGGGAGTTCCTGGAGCGTACATGGAGAGAAACTGAATACCGACGGTAGTATGTCCGTCTCGCTAGCAGTTCTAAGAATATAATCAAAAATAAATAATTTTAGATTTAATTAAATGAGGAAAATGTGTTTTGGAGCAGAACAGCTATACTACATCACAACATGGCAATGACTGAGGTAAAAATATTAGGGGGAATACTGAAATATCTGAAGTAGTGCGATCTATTGGTGCTCGAGGTCGATGCTTCCTGTTTATATCTTTCTGTATTTGAATACGCATGCCTATAGCAGTTTCTTTGGCGCTTCAGTGCATATCGGGCCGGTTAATATCTAGACTGACGACAATTTGAGTGTCGCGTCCCGGCACAGATCCCGGATACCAATAAAGAGTTTGGTCGAGCCTGCGTGGCGCAATCGGGACGTTGACGACAATTATGGGTTTGTGGTTCCCTTTTAACTAGTCTTTATTACGGAGGTGAGAGGGAGTAGAATCTCCTGGACTGTCTAAGGGTGTGTAGGAGGTGTAGATGGATTAGCCAATACTTTCCGTAGGTAGCGGGTACAAGGGGGGAACTGGCAGCACTGAACTGTCAAAACAGTAAGGTGAGATTTATCCTTTAACGCAATATTGAACTAATATCACAAAGGACATGTGAGGTGTCAGACCCTTCCCCTTACTCTGTACACTTCTATAGATTCAGCCAGAATCTGCACTTCTCACTCTATGCCGGAAACGACTACTCACGAGAACTACCACCTTTGAATTCACTCTTCGTTGAAATAATGGACTCTCGTCCTAGCTCACAGGAACAAGCACCATCCAGTGGCTTGTTACTTCTGTTGCTGAAATTAACTGTAGAGGCTACGTGAGACAGAGACAAACTGTCCCTGTTCAAAACTATTCCAGTGCAAGACTTCTACTTAACTGACAGTTGTAGTTCCGTCCACCAGAGCACGACCGACTTCTCGTAGTTGCAGTTGCTATAGACTCTTCAGTAGCGGCTTGGAGGCTGCTTGTGCCCTCTTCAGCTTCTGCGGCGATTCTGCTTCTTGCTGCTCGTGGAAGCCCTTAAATACCCATTTTGAAGGTCTTCCCTGCTAGGACACAGCCCTCGCATCCGCTTTCTCTATCTTTATTTTTCAGTCTTCCCGGACATTTCCTCTCTGTGGGCCTACATTGGTTTCGATATGGCCGGCAGAGTCCCGGGGCGGGAAGTTCCTTCTCGCCCTCCAAGGTCCGAGAGACGCGCTGTTCGTATCCTCGACGTGTTTCCTAGCTCAGGCTATTTGTACTGTGTGACACTTTCCCTTCCGTGTCTGCGGTACTGCGCGGCGTCCGCGTAAAAACACTGGCTGAACCTTTACATTATGAATAGCTACGTCATTTTGTTAATTAAATCCTCTGGGACCTGACATGAGATCGCCGGGTGCCGTTGGGCCAGGGGCGCACGGATCGCCCAAGTGGTGTCCAATCGAAAGACTTGCGTCAGGCCGTGGGCCAGGCGGCACTACATCGGGACAGCCTTTCTCTCCTCTCGCATTGTCGCCTCTCGGGAGTCGGAGGCGTCAGCGGTGGTCCACAGCCCACGGCCAGTGGAAGTTCCCCGAGGACGGGACTGGCAGTTTATGCAAACTGCGGGCCGCCCCGCCGCCCCGCCGCCCACGCGGACAGACAGTCAGCCTTTCCGCATTCGTCGCATCCATAATTCAAGAGGCGGCGCGTCAGCATCGGGGTGATTAAGCCTCGAGCGTTCGTCCCGCCCGCCTCCCGCTCCTCTGGGACGCCGGCTAACCTCGTCCACAGTGCGCCTCGAGCTAGGGCCGCATCCCACGAGGCACCTTAGACGCCATTAAGCTACACCCTGACATCTGCAGGCGCACCTGTGTTTCATTACGTCCCACCGTACACTTATTTGTGCAAGTGTAGTCACCTAGGCTCTCAAGATGGAACCCCAAAACTGCTCTCTGCCACGTAACACTAGCCACCGGAGCGTATATACACGGTCATTCAATAAATAATGCCCCAGTCATTTTTACAGTCATTAATGTATACAGTGTGAGGCGTAGCGCCGTATAACGATCCTGCCTTGGAGGGTGTTAAGTGGGAGATGTGTCTCAGAGCTGGACAGTGACAGATGGTGACGCGAGACTGGACGCGCACGTAGTTTATGTATCAGCCGATGGAGGACAATATTGGATAGGGGGACTGCTATTTTAGTTTCGATTGTGATCACTAGAGTGCACTAAAGTAATAGAATGTTTTTCATAAACTGCTCTAGTATTTTCATAAAGTGTTATTAAGTCTTTTTCTGTATGTAAAATGTTATAAATGTGTTGTAGCAGTATGAATGATGCGTGAGTGTGATTTAAGGTTAATCTGAAGATAACCGTTTAACGAGTTATGTAGTAGGATTTAGTGTGCGAACATTTCGAAGAAGTATGGATATGGACAAAGGGGATTTTTGTAGAATAGTTTTGTAAAGTAAGTTTATGGTAAAGGAAAGTTAATTCAGGTGTAAATAACAGTAGTAAATAAATTTATGAATAAGGAAAACTTAAGCATATTAGATAATTACGTCGGTAAAAAGTGCAGTCGTAAGGTTTACTATTTTGCGATTGGTTATTGATAAAAGGCGCGGACTGACGCGGCAGAGTGTTGTTTTGCTATTGGCTGTTGAGTAAAGAGACCAATGGTAAAGCAATATTCTTAGCGCGCTTTTCTCTGCTGGTAGAGAAGACTTAGAGTATTCTAGAGAGGAGTCGAAGCCTAGCTGTGAAAGACATCGGACGTGTGCAGTAGTAGTTCCGATGGAAATGATAAGTTTCCGGATCTAGCAGTGTTTTATACATCAAAAGTGTATAAATTATGCCGATGTGTGAATTTTGTGACGAGAAAAATACATATATTCCTCGTGGCGTATTGAGCACGTCTGTGGCTAAAAACTGTGACTGCATTTGGTACCGACAAACTTAATATTTGGCGAGCATTATCAATCTAAAACAATCAGTAAACAGAATGAGATTTTCACTCTGCAGCGGAGTGTGCGCTGATATGAAACTTCCTGGCAGATTAAAACTGTATGCCCGACCGAGACTCGAACTCGGGACCTTTGCCTTTCGCGGGCAACTGCTCTACCGACTGAGCTACCGAAGCACGACTCACGCCCGGTCTCACAGCTTTACTTCCGCCAGTTTTTTAAAACAATCAGTATTTTTGTAGGTATTACGTTTTCGGGAACTGCAACACCATAAACTTGCTAACATGAGTGAAAGGGATTGTGAGTGACTGTGTTAAGACTAGCACAGAATTGGCAGTGACACTTGTTCACCTAAGTTTCAGAATATATTAATTGAGAACAAAATTTCGAACTTTCCATTTCATATGAAAACTTTCTTCCGAAACGTATACTAGTGACTTAAATTGCAGCCTGGTTCACGTCGAAGTATAGCAGGTTTCACTCGGCTTTCCTACTGATGATCTGCTGAGACAATGTTCACAGGTAGGTGCAGGTCCGTCGTAAAGGGACGGAAAGAACTGCGCCGCCGCAAGTGCTGTCTAATTAATGTGACCACCTGTCAGAAGCCTGGATCATAAACTTCTGCAAGGCGGACGTGCAGGAAGAGAGCGATGAGATCGTGTGGAGTACCGATAAGGACGTGGGCTCCAGCACCATGATCAGCTGCGCCAGCTTTGTCGGTTGAGGATCCATGGCGCGAAACGCCCAATCCAGGTTGTCCCAGAGATTCTCGATTGGTAATAAATCCGGGAAGTCTACATGATCTACATCTACATACATACTGCGCAATCCACGATACAGTGCGTGGCGGTGGGTACCTCGTACCACAATTAGCATCTTATCTTCCTGTTCCACTCCCAAACAGAACGAGGGAAAAATGACTGCCTATATGCCTCTGTACGAGCCCTAATCTCTCTTATCTTATCTTTGTGGTCTTTCCGCGAAATGTGTAAGTAGGCTGTTCAGTTTTTCTTATTGGTAACGCCACGTAGCGCTCTGTACGAAAAATCACTGGCTGTGCTCTGTGCAGTCTGTGGCTAGTTTGCATTGTTGTCTGCAATTGTAGTGTTGGGCAGTTGGATGTGAACAGCGCGTAGCGTTGAGCAGTTGGAGGTGAGCCGCCAGCAGTGGTGGATGTGGGGAGAGAAATGGCGGAGTTTTGAAATTTGTAAGATTGAAAGTCATGAACTGCTATGTATATAATGATTTTTCAACACTATTAAGGTAAATACATTGTTTGTTCTCTATCAAAATCTTTCTTTTGCTAACTATGCCTATCAGTAGTCAGTGCCTTCCGTAGTCTGAATTATTTAGGTGGCAGTAGTGGCGCTCGCTGTATTGCAGTAGTTCGAGTAACCAAGATTTTTGTGAGGTAAGTGATTTGTGAAAGGGGTAGGTTAATGTTAGTCAGGGCCATTCTTTTGTACGGATTTTTGAAAGTCAGATTGCGTTGCGCTAAAAAATATTGAGTGTCAGTTTAAGCACAGTCATGTACAATTTTCTAAGGGGACGTTTCATAAATGTAAGTTGGCGGCAGTAAAACTGTACTGCAGTCAGCCGCAAATGCTGGTTCTCTAAATTTCCTCAGTAGCGATTCACGAAAAGAACGCCTCCTTTCCTCTAGAGACTCCCACCCGAGTTCCTGAAGCATTTCCGTAACACTCGCGCGATGATCAAACCTACCAGTAACAAATCTAGCAGCCTGCCTCTGAATTGCTTCAATGTCCTCCCTCAATCCGACCCGATAGTGATCCCAAACGCTCGAGCAGTACTCAAGAATAGGTCGTATTAGTGTTTTATAGGCGGTCTCCTTTACAGATGAACCACATCTTCCCAAAATTCTACCAATGAATCGCCTTCCCCACAACTGCCATTACATGCTTGTCCCACTGCATATCGCTCTGCAATGTTACGCCCAAATATTTAATCGACGTGACTGTGTCAAGCGCTACACTACTAATGGAGTATTGAAACATTACAGGATTCTTTTTCCTATTCATCTGCATTAATTTACATTTATCTATATTTAGAGTTAGCTGCCATTCTTTACACCAATCACAAATCCTGACCAAGTCATCTTGTATCCTCCTACAGTCACTCAACGACTGCACCTTCCCGTACACCACAGCATCATCAGCAAACAGTCGCACATTGCTACCCACCCTATCCAAAAGATCATTTATGTAAATAGAAAACAACAGCGGATCTACCACGCTTCCCTGCGGCACTCCAGGTGATACCCTCACCTCCGATGAACACTCACCATCGAGGTCAACGTACTGTGTTCTATTACTTAAGAAGTCTTCGGGCCACTCACATACTTGGGAACCAATCCCATATGCTCGTACCTTAGTTAGCAGTCTGCAGTGGGGCACCGAGTCAAACGCTTTCCGGAAGTCAAGGAATATGGCATCCGTCTGATACCCTTCATCCATGGTTCGCAAGATATCATGTCAAAAAAGGGCGAGTTGCGTTTAAGAGGAGCGATGCTTTCTAAAGCCGTGCTAATGCATGGGCAGCAACTTCTCTGTCTCATGGTAATTCATTATATTCGAACTGAGAATATGTTCGAGAATACTGCAACAAACCGATGTTAACGATAATGGTCTGTAATTTTCAGGATCCGTCCTTCTACCCTTCTTATATACAGGCGCCACCTGCGCTTTTTTCCAGACGCTCGGGACTTTACGTTGGGCAAGAGATTCGCTATAAATGCAAGCTAAGTAAGGAGCCAATGCAGTAGAGTACTCTCTGTAAAACTGAATTGGAGTCCCATAAGGACCTGGCAAATTATTTATTTAAGTATGGTGGCCGGGGCAGCAAGGCAAACTCATCCTGATGTCCCACAAAAAATGGTTCAAATGGCTCTGAGCACTATCGGACTTAACATCTCAGGTCATCAGTCCCCTAGAACTTAGAACTACTTAAACCTAACTAACCTAAGGACATCACACACATCCATGCCCGAGGCAGGATTCGAACCTGCGACCGTAGCACGTCCTACAAACCACGCACGTACACTGCGAGCTGTGTGACACTGTCCTGCTGGTAAGTGCCACTGTGCCGAGCAAAAGCAGTCTGCATGTACAGAGGGCATCGTCCCCAAAGGACAGATGCATACTTAAGTTGATGCGCTGTGCTTTCCAGAATCACGGTATCAGCTCCGGAAACAGCGATTGTGAGAGACCCAATTCGCTTTATTTGTTCATGAGACCCAGAAAATATTAGATACAGGCTCCCACGTAGATGCCGTTTTCCTTGACTTCCGGAAGCCATTCGATACAGTTCCGCACTGTCGCCTGATAAACAAAGTAAGAGCCTATGGAATATCAGACCAGCTGTGTGGCTGGATTGAAGAGATTTTAGCAAACAGAACACAGCATGTTGTTCTCAATGGAGAAACGTCTACAGACGTTAAAGTAACCTCTGGCGTGCCACAGGGGAGTGTTATGGGACCATTACTTTTCACAAAATATATAAATGACCTAGTAGATAGTGTCGGAAGTTCCATGCGGCTTTTCGCGGATGATGCAGTAGTATACAGAGAAGTTGCAGCACTAGAAAATTGCAGCGAAATGCAGGTAGATCTGCAGCGGATACGCACTTGGTGCAGGGAGTGGCAACTGGCCCTTAACATAGACAAATGTAATGTATTGCGAATACATAGAAAGAAGGATCCTTTATTGTATGATTATATGATAGCGGAACAAACACTGGTAGGAGTTAGTTCTGAAACATATCTGGAAGTATGCGTGCGGAAAGATTTGAAGTGGAATGGTCATATAAAATTAATTGTTGGTAAGGCGGGTACCAGGTTGAGATTCATTGGGAGAGTCCTTAGAAAATGTAGGCCATCAACAAATGAGGTGGCTTACAAAACACTCGTTCGACCTATACTTGAGTATTGCTCATCAGTGTGGGATCCGTACCAGATCGGGTTGACGGAGGAGATAGAGAAGATCCAAAGAAGAGCGGCGCGTTTCGTCACAGGGTTATTTGGTAACCGTGATAGCGTTACGGAGATGTTTAGCAAACTCAAGTGGCAGACTCTGCAAGAGAGGCGCTCTGCATCGCGGTGTAGCTTGCTGTCCAGGTTTCTAGAGGGTGCGTTTCTGGATGAGGTATCGAATATATTGCTTCCCCCTACTTATACCTTCCGAGGAGATCACGAATGTAAAATTAGAGAGATTCGGGCACGCACGGAGGCTTTCCGGCAGTCGTTCTTCCCGCGAACCGTACGCGACTGGAACAGGAAAGGGAGGTAATGCCAGTGGCACGTAAAGTGCCCTCCGCCACACACCGTTGGGTGGCTTGCGGAGTATAAATGTAGATGTAGATGTAGAGGATGGCATGAAAGCATTAAGCAAGCCCTCCTCCAGCCCGAAGCCTTTCGATGAGTGTTGCAGTACGTTTGCTTTCAGACGTTTCGCACCTTCCACGACAACGGTCACGTGTCCGATGGAGCATAACACGTGATTCATCTGGAATGGACGCCTGTCGCCACTCAATGGACGTCCAGTTGCGATATTATCGTGTAGATTCCAGACTTCTTTGCCCATGGACAGCAGTCAGTATGGGTGCATGAACGGGGTGCCTGCTACGTAGGTTCGTACGCAAATTCCGGTGAACAGTCGTCGAGGAGATACTGTTGGCAGCCCTTCAGTTCATCTGGATGTTCAGTTGCTCAACAGGTGCACGTCCGTTCGCCGACACACACCTCCGTAGCCGTCATTCATCCCCGTGGTGCACCACAGCTGAGGCAGCAAGTTTTGCACAGCGCTATTTTGCCATTAGCCATGACGGCACGCGAACTGTTTACATATTTAGCCGTTTCGGAAATGCTTCCACCCTTGGCCGAAAAGCCAGTGAGCATGCCCTTTTGGTAGTCACATAAATCGCTCCGTTTGCGCATTACGACAAAAAATGCACTGTTTTCCGCGTCCCCTCCAAAACGCTTTATACACCCTCTGCTGCTAATACTACCACCTGGCATCTTTGAGTGGTTATTGTACACCGGCGTCGAGTATAGGCGATGGTCATATTAAAGTGACTGGACAGAGTATGTAGCACTGTCCATGTGGACACTTGTCTTCCTGCAACAAAGTCCATTATGTGACTGAAACTACATGGCTTGGCTAAACGACTCTGCACGGCCGAGCGCTTCTCGGGAGCTAGTCGTGTGGTGCCATTTAGATCTTTTATAACGTCGAATGTGGCCTTTGGGAACAGTTGATTCCATATTCGCATGACAGTCGTAGGGTACTAACCAACACGAGTAGCAGTTTCGCGGAGGGATAAGCCACAATCCCGATAGATCTTGATCCTGCCGCTCACGAGTTCCGACCTGTGCTGGTAGACGTTTCTGTTTCCTGTACGAGGCATAACGAGAAAAATCAATAAATCCTCGTTCCCGGGTTCGAATCCCGTCGCCGTTTAAATTTTGATCAATAATCAGCATTGGCTTCCGGGATAAGAAGTCACCCTCGTTTTGCCAACGGCCTTGTCAAACAGGGTGGAGGAGCGGACAGAGGTTCAGGGCACTCTCTTGCCCTTGGAGTGGGAAATTGTCCCTAAAGGCGGAAGAATCAGCAATGATCAACGACATGAGGATGCAGAAGGCAGTGGAAACCACTACATTAAAGACACGTAACGATTATCCACAGGACATGTGGCCTGCAATTGAAGAAGTGGCATGATGATCTCTCCATTGGCAAAAGATTCCGGAATAGTCCGCCATTCGGATCCCCGAGAGGGGACTGCCAAGCGGAAGGTGACTATGACAAAAAGATTGAATAACCAACGAAACGATAACGTTTTACTAGTCGAGGAGTGGAATGTCGGAAGTTTGAACGTGGTATAGCGAAGCAAGGAAATCTCCAAAGAGAAACGCAAAGGCTCAATCTAGATATAGTAGGGTTCAGTGAAGTGAAATGGAAAGAAGGGAAGGATTTCTGGTCAGATAGATATAGGGTATACCAACAGCAGCAGAAAATGGTGTAACGGGAATAGCATTCCGTAAGAATAGGATTGCTGGGCAGAGAATGTGCTACTGTGAATAGTTAGAATCGACAGCAGACCAACACCGACAACGATAGTTCAGTTATACATGCCGACGTCGCGAGCTGAAGATGAAGAGATAGAGAAAATATTGAGGTTATTGAGAGGGTAATACAGTATGAAAGGGCTATGAAAATGTAATAGTCATGGGGGACTGAAATGCAGTTGTAAGGGAAGGTGTAGAAGAAAAGGTTACAGCAGATTCTCGGCTTGGGACGAGGAATGAGAGAGCAGGAAGAGTAATCGAGTTCCGTAACAATACTCTGTTCAAGAACCACAAGAGGAGGAGGTATACTTGGAAAAGTCCGGGTGATACCGGACGATTTGTGTTGGATTACATCATGGTCAGACAGAGACTCCGAAATCAGATAGTGGATTGTCAGGAAGAATTAATGCACAAAGAAATGGGATACGGAAATACCAAGGAACAGCGAGATACGCTTCAAGTACTCTAAGGCTATAGATACAGCAGTAAGAGATACCTCAGTAGGCGGTACAGTTGAAGAGTAATGGACATCTCTAAAAAGGGTAATTACAGAAGTTGGAAAGAAAAACGTAGGTACAAAGATGGTAACTGTGAAGAAAGCATGGGTAACGGAAGAAATACCTCAATTGATCAATGAAAGAAGAAAGTACAAAAATGATCATGGAAATTCGGGAATACAGAAATACAAGTCGATCAGGAATGAAATAAATATGAAGTGCAGGAAAGCTAAGACAAAATGGCTGCATGAAAAATGTGAAGAAATCAAAAAAGAAATAACTGAGAGAAGAAGTGACTCAGCAAATATGAAAGTCAACATAACCTTCGGTGAAATTAAAAGCAATGATGGTAACATTAAGAGTGCAACGAGAATTCCGCTGTTAAATGCAGCGGATAGGTGGAAACAGTACACTGAAATCCTCTGTGAGAGGAAGATTTGTCGGACGTGATAGGAATCAACATGGAAAAGGTAGGGAATCCACTATTAGAATTTAAGAGGAATTTGGAGGACTTAAGCTCCAATAAGGCAGAAGGAATAGATAACATTCCATCAGAATTTCTGAAATCATTGGAAGAAGTGCCAACAAAACGAGTACTCACGTTGGTGTGTAGAATATATGAGTCTGGTGACATTCCATATGATTTTCGGAAAAATATCATCCACACAGTTCCGAAGACTGCAAGAGCTGACAAGTGCGAGAATTATTGCACAGTCATCTTAAGAGCTCATGCAGCCAATTTGCTGTCAAGAATAACATACAGAAGAATGCTAAAGAAAACTGAGGATGTGTTAGATGCCGATCAGTCTGGCTTTAGGAAAGTTCAAGCCACCAGAAAGGCAATTTTGACGTTTCGGTTGATAATGGAAGCAAGAGTAAAGAAAAATCGTGACACGTTCATAGGATCTGTCGTCGCGGAGAATGCATTCGACAATGTAAAATGGTACAAGATATTCGAAATTCTGAGAAATATAGCAGTAAGCTACGGGGAGAGACGGGTAATATACACTACGTTCAAGAGCCAAAAGGGAATAACAAGAATGAACGACGGAGAACAAAGTGTTCGGATTAAACAGACTATAAGACAAGGTGTAGTCTTTCGCCCCTACTGTTCAATCTCTACACCTAAGAAGGAATGGAATTAAAATCCAGGTTGTAAGGATATCAGTGAGACGATTCGCTGATGTTGCTGGTATCCTTAGTGAGAGCGAAGAAGAATTACAGGATCTGTTGACTGGAATGAACAGCCTACTGAGTAAAGAATATGGATTGAGAGTGAATCGAAGAAAGACGAAAGAAATCAGAAGTAGCAGAAATGAGGACTGCGAGAAACAAAACATCAGGATTGATGGTCACGGCCTAGATGAAGTTAAGGAATTCTGCTATCTGGGCAACAAAATAACGAATGAAGAAAAGACATCAAGCTGGTCGAGAGAAATCTACTAATACCAAACATTGGTCTTAATTTTAGGACGAAATTTCTGAGAGTGTACGTTTGGAGCACAGCATTGTACGAAAGAGAAACATGGACTGTGGGAAAACCGTGCCAGAAGAGAATCGAAGCATTTGAGTTGTCTTGGTACAAAAGAATCTTGAAAATTGGGTGGACTGATAAGGTAAGCGCTGAGGAGGTGCTGCGCAGAATAGGAGAGGAAATTAATTTGCGAAAAACACTAAGGAGGGACAGAATCATAGGACATCCGTTAAGGCATCAGGAAATGACTTCCATAGTACTAGGGGGAGCTGTAGCGGGAAAACTCAGTAGAGGAAGTCAGAGATTGAAATACACCCAGCAAATAATTGAGAATTGAGGACGTAGATTGAGAGTACTAGTCTGAGATGAAGAGGTAAGCACAGGAGAGGAAATAGCGGTGCGCCGCTTTGAAGCAGTCAGTGTTTGCTCTTATATAGATGTAGATGATACGACTCCTATGTCGCTTCCGCGGCTGCGCTGAATAGGTTATTGCGAGACGCCTTCACGGTGTTACACCCTGAGTCAACACCGATGTACATACACTACCGGCCATTAAAATTGCTACACCACGAAGATGACGTGCTACAGACGCGAAATTTAACCCTCAGGAAGAAGATGCTGTGATATGCAAATGATTAGCTTTTCAGAGCATTCACACAAGGTTGGCGCCGGTGGCGACACCTACAACATGCTGAAATGAGGAAAGTTTCCAACCGATTTCTCGTACACAAGCAGCAGTTGACCGGCGATACCTGGTGAAACGTTGTTGTGATGCCTCGTGTAAGGAGTAGAAATGGGTACCATCACGTTTCCGACTTTGATAAGGGTCGGATTGTAGCCTATCGCGATTGCGGTTTATCGTATCGCGACATTGCTGCTCGCGTTGGTCGAGATCCAATTACTGTTAGCAGAATATGGAATCGGTGGGTTCAGGAGGGTAATACGGAACACCGTGGTGGGTCCCAACGGCCTCGTATCACTAGCAGTCGAGATGACAGCCATCTTATCCGCATGGCTGTAACAGATCGTGTAGCCATGTCTCGATCCCTGAGTCAACAGATGGGGACGTTAGCAAGACAACATCACAGACAGGAGCGCCTGCGATGGTGTACTCAACGACGAACCTGGGTTCATGATTGGCAAAACGTCATTTTTTTTCGGATGAATCCATGTTCTGTTTACAGCATCAGGATGGTCGCATCCGTGTTTGGCGACATCGCGGTGAGCGCACATTGGAAGCGTGTATTCGTCATCACAATACTGGCGTATCACCCGGCGTGATGGTATGGGGTGCCATTGGTTTCACGTCTCGGTCGCCTCTTGTTCGCATTGACGGCACTTTGAACAGTGGACGTCACATTTCAGATGTGTTACGACCCGTGGCTCTACCTTTCATTCGATCCCTGCGAAATCCTACATTTCAGCAGGATAATGCACGACGCATGTTGCAGGTCCTGTACGGGCCTTTCTGGATACAGAAAATGTTCAACTGCTGTCCTGGACAGCACATTCTGCAGATCTCTTACCAATTGAAAACGTCTGGTCAATGGTGGCCGAGCAACTGGCTCGTCACAATACGCCAGTCACTACTGTTGATGAACTGTGGTATCGTGTTGAAACTGCATGGGCAGCGGTACCTGTACACGCCATCCAAGTTCTGTTTGACTCAATGCCCAGGCGTATCAAGGCCGTTATTACGGACAGAGGTGGTTGTTCTGGGTACTGATTTCTCAGAATCTATGAAACTCAAATTGCATGAAAATGTAATCACATGTCAGTTCTACACTCCTGGAAATTGAAATAAGAACACCGTGAATTCATTGTCCCAGGAAGGGGAAACTTTATTGACACATTCCTGGGGTCAGATACATCACATGATCACACTGACCGTAGGGGACCGCACCGCCACTTCCCAGCAAATTTGGGACACTGTTGCTCCTGGGGTATCGGCGAGGACCATTCGCAACCGTCTCCATGAAGCTGGGCTACGGTCCCGCACACCGTTAGGCCGTCTTCCGCTCACGCCCCAACATCGTGCAGCCCGCCTCCAGTGGTGTCGCGACAGGCGTGAATGGAGGGACGAATGGAGACGTGTCGTCTTCCGCGATGAGAGTCGCTTCTGCCTTGGTGCCAATGATGGTCGTATGCGTGTTTGGCGCCGTGCAGGTGAGCGCCACAATCAGGACTGCATACGACCGAGGCACACAGGGCCAACACCCGGCATCATGGTGTGGGGAGCGATCTCCTACACTGGCCGTACACCACTGGTGATCGTCGAGAGAACACTGAATAGTGCACAGGCACATAGACACAGGCAACAGAGCATGCACAATGTCGGCACTAGTACAGTGTATATCCACCTTTCGCAGCAATGCAGGCTGCTATTCTCCCATGGAGACGATCGTAGAGATGCTGGATGTAGTCCTGTGGAACGGCTTGCCATGCCATTTCCACCTGGCGCCTCAGTTGGACCAGCGTTCGTGCTGGACGTGCAGACCGCGTGAGACGACGCTTCATCCAGTCCCAAACATGCTCAATGGGGGACAGATCCGGAGATCTTGCTGGCCAGGGTAGTTGACCTACACCTTCTAGAGCACGTTGGGTGGCACGGGATACATGCGGACGTGCATTGCCTGTTGGAACAGCAAGTTCCCTTGCCGGTCTAGGAATGGTAGAACGATGGGTTCGATTACGGTTTGGATGTACCGTGCACTATTCAGTGTCCCCTCGACGATCACCAGTGGTGTACGGCCAGTGTAGGAGATCGCTCCCCACACCATGATGCCGGGTGTTGGCCCTGTGTGCCTCGGTCGTATGCAGTCCTGATTGTGGCGCTCACCTGCACGGCGCCAAACACGCATACGACCATCATTGGCACCAAGGCAGAAGCGACTCTCATCGCTGAAGACGACACGTCTCCATTCGTCCCTCCATTCACGCCTGTCGCGACACCACTGGAGGCGGGCTGCACGATGTTGGGGCGTGAGCGGAAGACGGCCTAACGGTGTGCGGGACCGTAGCCCAGCTTCATGGAGACGGTTGCGAATGGTCCTCGCCGATACCCCAGGAGCAACAGTGTCCCTAATTTGCTGGGAAGTGGCGGTGTGGTCCCCTACGGCACTGCGTAGGATCCTACGGTCTTGGCGTGCATCCGTGCGTCGCTGCGGTCCGGTCCCAGGTCGACGGGCACGTGCACCTTCCGCCGACCACTGGCGACAACATCGATGTACTGTGGAGACCTCACGCCCCACGTGTTTAGTAATTCGGCGGTACGTCCACCCGGCCTCCCGCATGCCCACTATACGCCCTCGCTCAAAGTCCGTCAACTGCACATACGGTTCACGTCCACGCTGTCGCGGCATGCTACCAGTGTTAAAGACTGCGATGGAGCTCCGTATGCCACGGCAAACTGGCTGACACTGACGGCGGCGGTGCACAAATGCTGCGCAGCTAGCGCCATTCGACGGCCAACACCGCGGTTCCTGGTGTGTCCGCTGTGCCGTGCGTGTGATCATTGCTTGTACAGCCCTCTCGCAGTGTCCGGAGCAAATATGGTGGGTCTGACACACCGGTGTCAATGTGTTCTTTTTTCCATTTCCAGGAGTGTAGTATAATATGTTTGTCCAATGAATACCCATTTATCATCTGCGTTTCTTCTTGGTGTAGCAATTTTTATGGCCAGTAGTGTATTAGCGACGCGCAATCGCTGGCCGATTAATGCCGCACTGTTCAAGTCGACCCGAAACAAGCTCTCACTTGTGTTCTATGAAGTGGCGCCCAGCTAGTCGGGTCCAAGAGTAGCCGTCGCTTCATCCCATGGCACGACATCTGGAGGAATTTCTGCCACGGCGGCGCAATAGCCCCAGCGACCAAGTTACTTTAGCGAAGACGTGGTACCCCACTCCTATCCAACAGGAGCCTTAACCAGCAGCTTTTGCTAATAAATCCATCATCGGTCTGAAGTGGCTGCCTGCGGTCCCTGTCCGGTGAGGCCTACCCTACCTGTGACGCTACTTTCGGCTGTGCCGCAGAACAACCTGTTGGACGTACTCGCCTGCTGGTGGGTAGATGAGAGGCCGTCCTGACATCACAACTGCATCTGCTACCCTTGTCTGGGGCTCCGCTGCGCCGAAAGCTACACCTTGCTCAGATTTACTTTAGAACTGACGCTTCGGCAGGAAAAAGTGGAGGCCCGGCTTGAAGTCAGGATTACACCTTGAGAGGTGGCATGAGCCCCCTCTCATGTTTGTATCTTACTCTGAGTAATTCGACTTTCCTCTCTAATTGCATGCAGTGAAAATTCGCTATTCCTTCACAAGCGGACTTCCCACGCAGCGTCTATCGTCACCCAGGTGGTCTGGTGACAGGCGGGTTTTGCTAAGCTTGAAAGGGTTAAGCCGACAAGTGTGAGGGAGTCGAGTGGATGCTTTCCAGACGCCGACATTGTCATAAGAGCGGGGGCGACACGACCAGAGGGGTCTGACGGAGCGGCTGGGCCATAGATTCCGTTACTTCACAGAAGCTTAGTGAAAAAACTTTCTGGCGGGCTACCTGCGAGGCGTGGGAATGACTTGTATTCCCAGGCAGTCTTGGCGAGCAAATTCCCGCATTTTCTGCAAAATAATAACTGTGATTGGCTTGCCCAGGGAATAGCTCCGTGACGTAGCAAAATCGGCGCAGAAATTGGCGCCAAGTATCTCCATTGGTGGAATAGTACTGCGTCGGCAACAGAGGGGAATTTTCCGCCGGTTTTCGAGTTGCTGATTGGAACGATAACAACGACCTCTGTCCTGGGGGTGGGAATGTTCTGTGTTCGGCTGGTACGGGTGCTCTTGAGTAGAGTCGGCTCTCGCCTTTCGGTCGGAGGGTCGGAGTAGGTTACAAGACTGAGCTCTCGTTGCTCTGGACAGCCTGCCTTCTGTTGGCTGTCTAATATACTTTCATTTAACTGTAACTGGTTGACGAAGTTTCTGAAGTTTCGACTTCAACGTAACTTTCCGAGTACAGTTGGCAATTGAGCCTTCTGCGTACAAGCGGCCTATGTTGTCCGTCTTGAGCAGTTTTGGCTGAAGTTGAGTGTACCGGAGTTCCTGTGTGACTTCTCTTATTAAAATCACTCACTGTACCGTTAGTGATTGTGTAGCGAGCCTTCTTCGTCTCCCTCAGAGGCTTATTTGTGTTACTAGGAAGTCTTTAGTCTGGAACAACCAGACGACGAGAACTTGTTTCAGGCTATACTCACGACATTATCATTAACACGACGGGACGTCGAAGTAACCAGCCATCGCCTCCGGTATGCCAGATTGTGTCTTTGCAGTTAAGAAGACAGCTTGGTAATGTACGTCCCCAGCACCGGCAAATCAGGGAATTTTGCAAGGTTATAATCAGAGCTCAGCAGAGCGCGCCTGTTCGTCTTTTTCAACTTTGTTCTGCCTTGGGTGTTCATTGTCTGAGTTATCACTACTGTAGCAGCAATTAATATTTGGTTGGCTGGGTGTTTCTCTTAAGATTTGAGTTGCAAGGAATTGGCTCCACATACCACTTGGTCATAAATGTCACAATTTAGTTTATGGACAACTTCACCTTCACAGCATTTATTTGAGTATCCAATTTGATGTATTGTTAATGTTTCACGAGTTTTGTTTATTATTTTGAGTTTAGTCATAATAAATCAAATTGTTATTTTGGACAGAACTTGGTTCTCCTAATCGGTAGAGAAACCCTTTCATTTATCACTATGTTGATAAAACTTTCCTTTATCTAATTAAATTCTATCCAGGTCCCAAACTCTTTTCTACTCCACTTGCAGGGTCGATTAGAGTCAGTTCGCGTTTCTTCTTAATCCATGTGCAACAGCAAAAGTCGGAGTTAGAAAAGGGGGGGCTTAGAGCATCATTTCCATATGAAGATTCGAGAAGAATTTGGTGTTAAATACACTGCTAGCCCCGGCACATCGCAACCTAATTGTATCTCCACCTGGAAGTCGCTCAGACCACCTCACTCACAAATGTTATTCCGAATTTATACGAAACTGAGATGCTCATATGCAATCTCGCTTGATGGGAAGTCAGTCAGACTTTACAGTACAGAGTGTTACGAATCACTTATTTCAATTGAAGCTCCAGTTAGTAGCAGCCTGTGAATGTATGTCGGGAATCCCAGACTGTCTGTTCGGTCGTGGATGCTTCCCTTCCCTAGGGCCGGCCACGGTGGTCGTGTGGTTCTAGGCGCTGCAGTCCGGAACCGCGGGACCGCTACGGTCGCCGGTTCGAATCCTGCCTCGGGCCTGGATGTGCGTGATGTCCTTAGGTTAGTTAGGTTTAAGTAGTTCTAAGTTCTAGGGGACTGATGACCTCAGCAGTTACGTCCCATAGTGCTCAGAGCCAGTTGAACCATTTGAAACTTCCCTAGGCTCCAGTCGGAAGGGCGAGTCCGACCAAGCCATTCCACTGCCTTCGGACACAAAGTGGAAAGAACACACAGAAAAAATATTGTGAGGAAGGCGAACCGAAGACTGCGAATTACTGGCATAACCCTTAGAAGACACAACAAATCTACTAAACAGACTGCCTCCTGAGTACTAAAAGAAATCAGCTAAATTTCGATTACGCGATAAGTCACACAAATCTGAGGGCTGTAAATTCAGCTAAATATTTAGGGATTACAATTACAAATAAAATAAACTAGAACGATCACATAGATAATATTGTGGGTAGAGCAAACCAAAGACTGCGATTCATTGGCAGAACACTTAGAAGGTGCAACAGGTCTACCAAAGAGACTGCTTACACCACGCTTGTCCGCCCTATTCGGGAGTACTGCTGTGCGGTGTGGGATCCGCATAAGATGGGACTGACGGCCGACTTCGAAAAAGTACAAAAAAGGGCAGCTCGTTTTGTACTGTCGCGAAATAGGGGAGATAGTGTCACAGACATGATACGTGAAATGGAGTGGCACTCATTAAAACAAAGGCGTTTTTCGTTGCGGGGGGATCTTCTCATGAAATTTCGTTCACCAGTTCTCTGCTCCGATTGCAAAAACATTCTGTTGGCACTCACCTACATAGGGAGAAATGATCATCACGATAAAATACGAGAAATCAGGGCTCGCACGGAAAAATTTGAGTGCTCGTTTCTCCCGCGAGCCGTTCGAGAGTGGAACGGTAGAGAGACAGTGGTTCATTGAACCCTCTGCCAGACACCTTATTGTGAACAGCAGAGTAATCACGTAGATGTACGATACGCTTGTTCGTCCTCTTTTGGAGCACTGCTGCGCGGTGTGGGATCCTTCCCAGATGGGAATAACGGAGAACATCGAGAAAGCTCAGAGAAGAGCACCACGTCTTGTATCAACAACAGTCACGGACATGCTGCAGGATTTGGTGTGGACGTCGTTAAAACAAAGGCGTTTCTGATAACGGCGCGATCTTCTCACGAAGTTTCAGTCACCAACTTTCTCCTCCGAATGCGAAAACGTTTTGTTGACCTCATCCCTCATAGAGAAAAACGATCTTGATAATAAAACAGGGGAAATCAGAGTTCGCACGGAAAGGTGCAGGTGTTCGTTTTTCCCGCGTAGTGGTAGAGAGTGGAACAATAGATAATTATAGTGGTGAGGTGATTCGATGAATCCACTGCCAGGTACTTGAGTGTAATTTGCGGAGTATCAACGTAGATATAGAGGTAGATGTGTGCGCACCCGGGAAGATGAGCGGAACCGCTCTGGTCCGAAACAAAGCTCGCTACCCAAGCCGGAAGTGTCAGCCGCATACACCTGGCACCCCTTGAGAGAGCAGGTTGCATCTAAAACATAGGATTTTTTGCACTTTTAGATACTTGGAAAGGAAACCAGAGTCCGGAGATATGTTCCACTTCAAATGCAAGCTTCCCATTCCTTAAGAGCAACAACTGTCACGTAGAGAGCGATGAAAATAATGGGAAGGAGACGGAAAATAGTTGTTATCAAGAAGACAGGTGTTAGGGAGGAAATTAAATGTTTGAACTTCAAATGGACTCGACCACTGACTGGAGACGGCGAAGTGGGAGTCGAGAGGACGTTTCCGCCCCCTTGAAAAACTGGTTAACCACGATGGACTAAAGCAAAGCAAAGAGAAAATCTATGGAAGTATTAACAATTCTGAGTCACTAATGTCCACCCCATCTCAAAGGCATCTCGCCCACAGAAACAGAACTGAAAAGGCTGAACCCCGACTTCACTTCTTGCGTTCATTATGTTAGTTTGTATTCCTCACAGTTTTAAAGGATTTACTGGAAAATAAACTTTATCTCGGCCTGTCTGTGTGCTGCGTCGCAGGTGACTAGAAATGCGCGCAGAGGAAGGATCGGTATGAGCTTGTGGAACAGCCTGTAGTTGCCCCCTGTGACGTAGCTCGTAGCCGAGACTGGAGACTTGCCTGGTCACTCTTCAATTTAGAGAATGACTACAGTACGCCGAAATGAAATACAATTCGCAGGAAACACCCGGTTCCAAACGGTTCAAATGGCTCTAAGCACTATGTGACTTAACATCTGAGGTCATCAATCCCCTAGACTTAGAACTACTTAAACCTAACTAACCGAAGGACGTCACACACACACATGCATGCCCGAGGCAGGATTCGAACCTGCGACCGCAGCAGCAGCGCGGTTCCGGACTGAAAGGCCTAGAATCGCTCGGCCACAGCGGACGGCTGATGCCAATCCTGAGCGGTCCATTAGGCACGTTGTTGGGCCAATCGGTACCGCGCTGCATGGTGTCGTAGTTGCAAAGATGGACCTCGCCATGGACGTCTGGAGTGAACTTGCGCATCATGCAGCCTATTCCGCACAGTAATACGACGTCCTGTGGCTGCACGAAAAGCATTATTGAACATGGTGTCGTTGCTGTCACGGTTCCTCTGTGCCATAATCCGTAGGTAGAGGTCATCCACTGCAATAGTAGCTCTTGGACGGCCTGACCGAGGTATGTCATCAACAGTCCCTGTCTCTCTCTGTATCTCCTCCATGTCCGAACAACATCGCTTTGGTTCACTCCGAGACGCCTGGGCACTTACGTTGTTGAGAGCCCTTCCTGGTACAAAGTAACAATGCGGACGCGATTGAACCGCTGTGTTGACCGTCTAGGCATGGTTCAACTACAGACAACACGAGCCGTGTACCTCCTTCCTGGTGGAATGACTGGAACTGATCGGCTGTCGGACCCCCTCCGTCTAATAGGTGCTGCTCATGGAAGACAAGAAAAATTATGTAATGTTTTAATTTAATAATAATAATTTGTTTACATTAGTGTTTAGTATAGAGATTTAGGTTAACTTGTAAGAAACAAATTTGAGAAGCTTATTTGTCACACATTTCATCTAAGTACTATACCACCAACAAACTCCTGTATCTTTGGGAATGTCTGAAATTCATACAGTATAAAATTGAAATGTGCAATCAGTCAGCATTAACAACGTTTCGCTTAGCAGGACGATTATGAATACAGGCCTCCAGGCTAACGGTATGCGAGCGTTAATATCGTGAGAATGCAGTTTCTTTCAGTCGTCTCCGCCCACGTTAGTGAAGTCAGTCTTTCGGAAAATTTCCTTTCTAAGTCTTGCCTTATTGAACCTCCTGTGGTTTATCGGTTCCAGCAGAGGATTGATGATCGTGTCAGCACCTCGTGTGCGGTCTCCGTTTTCTGGCTGAAATGTCCTCTGCAGGCATGTGAGCGATCTTTAGGGTGGCAACTGAGAAGTATAAATTTTCCGTAATTTCCTGCCATTGACGAGACCCTCAGTTTTCACACAACATTCTGTCAGAACGGTAGCTGAGCAGCTTGGAAATTGATATATACGGCAATATAAGCAAGCGCCTCTAGTAAGGTGTTCTTGGTGAGGGGGGGGGGGGGGGGGAGGAGGAGGGGGAGAGGGATTACGACCTCGATAATGCCTCCCGTCTATCCACTCATCACCCTCTATCTCGGATACGAGCCCACCTGTGAGCTTTTACAGGTGGCTCCTTCTGTGGCGATTTTCGTGGTAGAGTTGTCAAGTCACTCACAAAATACTAAATGACGCATCGTCATTGACGGTGGTGTAAACACAGCTGCCAGCGCCCTGAGGAACAGTGGAGGTCAGTTTTATAGAGAAATGACTCACACTTTACTGTGTAGTAGTAAGGTGGGCAGCTGCGGGTATCGTAAATTCTTTATGAATTATGATCTCCGGATTGTTTGGAAAGAGAGTGCAATCCAATACAGTCGTTTCTGATTTATACCTATAAAAACATCGTTAGTGCAAAAAAAGTTTATGACAAAGGTTACACCATCACATCATCCATACAATGGTATCAAATCCTTTTTTCTGTATAAATGTAATGTAACACATTAACAACAAAGTAGGGATCAGTATAGCGTGGTCAGATATCCCCCCCCCCCCGTCCCACTTACCTCGATTAACTTCCGTACTTTGTAGTTTACAAGAGATACACATCCAGAAAGGTGCTATTTCATGTAAAGGCCTGTGATTCATAAAAGCAGTCGGTCTGGGGACAGAAGTACTCTGCCTGTCTTAGTCTGCTTCTAATTTTCTCCTTGCTTCTTCCCTCACCTTTCCATGGTTGCAGAAGACATCCCATTCCCTACAACGTGGTTCTTAATTGTTATGTTAAGCTTGTCTAATTTCTGCGGCAGCTCAGTGCTTTCCTATTCCGCTCTCAGTGGACTGTTCATCGCATTCAGCAAGTCCCGTAATTCTTCATCCAACTCACAAACGACAGCAGTGTCATACCGTCTCATCCTGAATTTTAATCCCACATATGTAGCTTTCTTCAAACTTCCTTTTCTGCTTCTTCGACACACACACACACACACACACACACACACACACACATACACACACACACGCACGCACGCGGTCGCAAGGTTGGTACGAAGACTCCACCCATGCGGCATGGTAGCATTTGTTTACCGATGTGTATTATTTGTCATAATAATGCCACTGACCACATGGTTAACTTCTCATGGTTGGGATTCATGGTCATATATTTTTTAAAGACATCATAGTCACCGTTGACTGTATAAAATATTTAATGTTACTATTGCAATTTCGGCCATTTTCAAGTAAACTCCAAAAGTTACATTCTGTCAGAATATAAAACTACACTCCTGGAAAATGAAATAAGAACACCGTGAATTCATTGTCCCAGGAAGGGGAAACTTTATTGACACATTCCTGGGGTCAGATACATCACATGATCACACTGACAGAACCACAGGCACATAGACACAGGCAACAGAGCATGCACAATGTCGGCGCTAGTATAGTGTATATCCACCTTTCGCAGCAATGCAGGCTGCTATTCTCCCATGGAGACGATCGTAGAGATGCTGGATGTAGTCCTGTGGAACGGCTTGCCATGCCATTTCCACCTGGCGCCTCAGTTGGACCAGCGTTCGTGCTGGACGTGCAGACCGCGTGAGAGAACGCTTCATCCAGTCCCAAACATGCTCAATGGGGGACAGATACGGAGATCTTGCTGGCCAGGGTAGTTGACTTACACCTTCTAGAGCACGTTGGGTGGCACGGGATACATGCGGACGTGCATTGTCCTGTTGGAACAGCAAGTTCCCTTGCCGGTCTAGGAATGGTAGAACGATGGGTTCGATGACGGTTTGGATGTACCATGCACTATTCAGTGTCCCCTCGACGATCACCAGTGGTGTACGGCCAGTGTAGGAGATCGCTCCCCACACCATGATGCCGGGTGTTGGCCCTGTGTGCCTCGGTCGTATGCAGTCCTGATCGTGGCGCTCACCTGCACGGCGCCAAACACGCATACGACCATCATTGGCACCAAGGCAGAAGCGACTCTCATCGCTGAAGACGACACGTCTCCATTCGTCCCTCCATTCACGCCTGTCGCGACACCACTGGAGGCGGGCTGCACGATGTTGGGGCGTGAGCGGAAGACGGCCTAACGGTGTGCGGGACCTTAGCCCAGCTTCATGGAGACGGTTGCGAATGGTCCTCGCCGATACCCCAGGAGCAACAGTGTCCCTAATTTGCTGGGAAGTGGTGGTGCGGTCCCCTACGGCACTGCGTAGGATCCTACGGTCTTGGCGTGCATCCGTGCGTCGCTGCGGTCCGGTCCCAGGTCGACGGGCACGTGCACCTTCCGCCGACCACTGGCGACAACATCGATGTACTGTGGAGACCTCACGCCCCACGTGTTGAGCAATTCGGCGGTACGTCCACCCGACCTCCGGCATGCCCACTATACGCCCTCGCTCAAAGTCCGTCAACTGCACATACGGTTCACGTCCACGCTGTCGCGGCATGCTACCAGTGTTAAAGACTGCGATGGAGCTCCGTATGCCACGGCAAACTGGCTGACACTGACGGCGGCGGTGCACAAATGCTGCGCAGCTAGCGCCATTCGACGGCCAACATCGCGGTTCCTGGTGTGTCCGCTGTGCCGTGCATGTGATCATTGCTTGTACAGCCCTCTCTCAGTGTCCGGAGCAAGTATGGTGGGTCTGACACACCGGTGTCAATGTGTTCTTTTTTCCATTTCCAGGAGTGTATTTCTACATTCAGATCTACTGTTAGGAATTGGCTCTGCAACTTCAGCAACATTGTTGTGTATTACTTTTACTATTTGGTATTAGGCGTAGAATAAATTAATATCTGAATTCTCTGTTCATGAACGACATCTGTTCTTCGCTCCTGTAGCCTCTAGAGAACCTTATAGCGTACGAAGGAAGTCGTAAAAGCATAAGGGCCAGACGTGTCCAACACGTTATTCCCTTGCTCAATCTGTGAACGTCTCTCTCCTGAATAAATCATCCGATTTTTCTTAAACTTAAGTCATTTGTTTGTCTGTAGATGCACCTTATATTTACCCATTTCCGTCGCATTCGCATAATTCTTTCGTGGTGAGGAGACATGAGCAGACCACGACGTTGGGATCACAGATTTAATTCACACTTCGTACACCTTTAGTAGGCCATTAAAACAATGTAATGTGCGAGTAGTAAGGGCAATTCCAAGAAAATCGCAAGAGAAGTTTTACGCGTCCATTACGTGGCTTATGTATCTGTGAGTAGGTGGCAGATGTTAAGAGTTCATGGTGGACAAGTGGTGAACGTTCGACCTGCGTATGATGAACCTGTATGAGACGACGGTTCAACTCCCACCGTAACTTAATTTTTAATCTATACTATCTGTGGTGTCACCGCCAGACACCACACTTGCTAGGTGGTAGCCTTTAAATCGGCCCCGGTCCGTTAGTATACGTCGGACCCGCGTGTCGCCACTATCAGTGATTGCAGACCGAGCGCCGCCACACGGCAGGTCTACAGAGACTTCCTAGCACCCGCCCCAGTTGTACAACCGACTTTGCTAGCGATGGTTCACTGACAAAATATGCTCTCATTTGCCGAGACGATAGTTAGTATAGCCTTCAGCTACGTCATTTGCTACGACATAGCAAGGCGCCATTACCAGTTACTATTGATACTGTAATCATGTACCGTCAAGAGCGACGCTCATCATTAATGGATTAAAGTTAAGTATTCCACCAGGTACGTCGCCGGCCGTGGTGGCCAAGCGGTTAAAGGCGCTACAGTCTGGAACCGCGCGGCCGCTACGGTCGCAAGTTCGAATCCTGCCTCGGGCATGGATGTGTGTGATGTCCTTAGGTTAGTTAGGTTTAAGTAGTTCTAAGTTCTAGGGGACTGATGACCTTAGAAGTTAAGTCCCATAGTGCTCAGAGCCATTTGAACCAGCTACGTCCGTTTTTCTAAAGTCTAAATTCCTTGTCCTGTTCCAGACCTCACGCCAGCCTGCGTGAGCTGAAACGCGTGCCTTTCGGCTTCCTCTAGTACCCGGTGTTGGCTCTCCTGCCAACCCACAACACTATCTATACTGTCGTAAGAAAGAGAAATTTTTAAATTGTCAACGAGCGTTTTCCCTTAGAAACTCTGAACATTTCCTGCAAATCTCTGAACGTCCACCACGGCCAGGGGACATCGGCTGGTAAGTACTTGTCAATGTCAATAATCATCACCAACACTCGTGTACTTTAACATATTTTATTTTATTCTTGAGCCGTGCACGGCTCGTGTCCATGCCACCTATTGTTTGTCATCTTCTATTACGGAACTGCCGCCTCGTCTTCTTATTCCATTTACTGGCATCACTAACTTCCTACCTTACTTGCCCGTGAGAGGCAGCAGCAGCGTGTATCAATAAGTGCACTGTCGTAACGTCTCTGGAGCGGCCGATAGTATTTCTGGGTCGTCGTGTGTCTGGCAGTCAGTTGGAGACGGACCAGCAGTGCAGTCGCGACGCAGCAGCAGTGGAGTCGGGGACGGAGCGCCGGTGAGGCGCCGACAGCCAGTGCTCGCCGACCGCTGGCGACACACATGAACTGTCCGACAAAGGGAGATTGGGGCGGGACGATCGTTGGTTGGTCGTTCGGCTGGTCGTCTCATCGGCCGACCTATACTTGGTCCTTTTACCGTTTCCGGGCTTGGGCAGTCGGTCGGTTGGCGTGGAGCAGCGAGGAAGCCTCTGTCGTGCTTACTGTGGCCGGGGCCGCTGGCGGCGTGCACGCGCGGTTGGAGCGACACCCCCGGGATAACAAGGCCGCCCAGCAGTGTTAGTGACGTCACACTAAGCGGCCCGTAGCCGACGCAGCAGTCCACGGACACCTCCGTACAGACGCGCCTGATGCTAACGATCTTCTGTCCGTCATACAGAAAGAAGCCAACTATAATTCGAACCAAAGACCAAATTATATATATTCTTGTAAACAGCATAAAGGTTCATAACGAAATACCGATTACATATACGGGCAGGAATATGTTTAATCGATTGAGGAACTTTGCCACTATTTTATAATTGTCAGAACACTATTTAGCTTTAAAACTCGCATACAGGTGGCGACAAATGCCAACTGACAGCAGGAGTTAACATTTTCAAGCTATTACACTGAAAGTAAATTATCTTAAACACTGTCATACATAGCAAAACCCTCACAACTTTCGTTTACAATAAGGTAACAAGAGTTCGCTTTATCTCATAAAACACATGACTATTGTGAATTTACTCACATGTTCGTGGTAACAGCTCTTTTCAAGAATTTTTACAAGTGTATCCCCAGTAATAAAGAATGGGAACAAAAGATAGATATCAAATATTTTCCTTTTAACATAGACATCATTGAACACAAGATTCTGTCTTGCACTGTGATACTAAGGGACTGCTCTTTCCTTTAAGAAAAGCCTGACAATTTGAAGTTCACTCTGCTATTGAAGATACACTTCTTGAAACAATATTAAAAATGTTATGAAAGGTAAGGAAATGAAAAACAACAAGTACATTACATGTAAGAATGTGAGCAAAAGACTGAGGCTCTCTTTACTTACCATTTTCAATCTCTCTACAGCTTATTTCCTTTTCCACGTAGAAATGACCAACTGCAAGTCTCATTATTGCTGTCTGTTACTAACAAAGTGCTTTTCTATTTAGAAAACCTGACAATTTGATGCTCATTCTGGTACTGAAGATAAACACTTTTCAGAGGAGTTCTAGAACCTATTCCTGCCCTTATGTGTAATCGGTATTTCGTTATGAACCTTTATGCTGTTTACAAGAATATGTATAATTTGGTCTTTGGTTCGAATTACGGTTCGCTCCTTTCTGTATGACGGACAGAAGATCGTTAGCATCAGGCGCGTCTGTACGGAGGTGTCCGTGGACTGCTGCGTCGGCTATGCGCCGCTTGGTGTGACGTCACTAACACTGCTGGGCGGCCTTGTTATCCCGGGGGTGTCGGTTGGAGTGTGAGGTGCCGCTTGCGTGTGCTACGAAGTTCGCCGCCCACTGATCCTGGACATGAAAGTTGGGTCCTCAGTTAACCTACTATCGAGCCTCAACTGCTTACATTACTTCGGTTGATCCTGGTTGTCGCTTTTGGGACATTCCCACGAGCAACAACGTGTGTGTATTCAAGTCGTCTGAGATTCCAGCCGTCTTCCTGTGGAGTTTAATTTAATTTATTCCCTGTTATTGAAGTTGACCAGCGGTATCTTCTGCCTTGTGGTCTTTGTCGTTCCGGTTACCTGCTCTGGTCGTTGACGTGATTTTCAACAGTGTATTTTCCTTCTCATTCCCGCTCACGCCGCGGTGAGGTACGCATAGCTGATTGTCGCTGTTGCTACTGGAGATGCCTGGACGCGGAAGGGGACGCAAAGCTGCTGCCTTGGCGGAGTTGCTGCTCACGATAGCAGGGACTTCCGGCAAGAAGAAGAGGAAGACTGTAGCGCAGTGCTTTCGCTGCCAAAAGCTTGGCCACGTCGCCAAGCACTGCAGCGGAGCAGTTGCGTGCTTGAAGTGTGCGCAAGCACACGTGACTGCAAGAAGCAGAAGGACGCCCCCTGCACCTGCGCCAACTGCGGTGGCGCACACGCGGCCAACGCCCGTTCCTGCGCCTACAGAAGAAACTGGCGCGGACCGGAGAAGAAGACGCAGAAGCAAGTGACCACCACACACGAAGAGGTGGTCACTTGCACAGAAGACGTCGTCACCAGGCGCCTTAACGACGCCGTACAAGAAGCCATGTCCGCCTTCAAATCCGCCATGGCGGAAGAGAGGGCGGCCATGCTGGCGGAACTGGGCGAGGCTCGGCGTCAGATTGCTGTGCTGACGCAAGAGCTTCGCTCAGCCAAAGAAGTTTCCGCCACAACAGAGAACACGGCCACCCAGGCGACTCCTCCGCGTGAGAAGGAGTTCGCGACGGTGGCCACGCAGACAGACGAGCCTGCCGAAGGGGAAGCCACACAGCACAAGGAGGACACCGAAGCAGCAGCGCAAGAAGAGGAGTGGGAAGAAGTCCCGTTCCTCCCGCTTCCAGACATGTAAAGCGCAAGCGCTGTAACGAAGAAGATCGCTGACTCGCTTCGCGATGGTACCTACCCCCACCACGACAACCCTTATCCTTTCGTTCCACCTAACCATCCTAAACCTCCACCCCCACATCGCCCAATTGAGTATCCAGAAGGCCTTGTTGGTCTTTCTAGGGAGGATTACAATCTGATTAATTCCTACCCTATATTCACAGAGTGGCAAATGCGCTACCTCATCTTCGCTCTGATCAACGGAGAGTATGAAAAAGCAGGATACACTATGCCCAGTATCCAAACCGAGGGAGAGCCCTCAGCAACAAGAAAGAAGAAGAAGAAGAAAAATAGTCATATCGACAAGCCCAAGAAATAGGTCACTGGCACTCCTTGCCAGTCCAGATATAACCACACGTACAGAAAGAAGACTCAACAAGATTCCCAGGGGAGTAAAGGCCAACAGGCCACAAACTTCCACTCGAACCTCCTCACAGTGAGGAAGTCATAATAGGAGAACCAGCCAGCCGTGCTACGAAGTTCGTCGCCCACTGATCTTGGACATGAAAGTTGAGTCCTCAATTAACCTACTATCGAGCCTCAAATGCTTACATTACTTCGGTTGATCCTGGTTGTCACTTTTGGGACATTCCCACGAGCAACAACGTGTGTGTATTCAAGTCGTCTAAGATTCCAGCCGTCTTCCTGTGGAGTTTAATTTAATTTATTCCCTGTTATTGAAGTTGACCAGCGGTATCTTCTGCCTTGTGGTCTTTGTCGTTCCGGTTACCTGCTCTGGTCGTTGACGTGATTTTCAACAGTGTATTTTCCTTCTCGTGTTGTTGCTGTCCAGCGCGGCGTGTAGTTCGACAGCTGAGGTGTTGTCGGTCGGTGTGGGCGCCAATATTCTGTGTGTCCTTGTATTGAAATCTTGTGGTCGTTCTGCTGGTTGCGTGGAGTGATTGGTCGGTCAGGTTGGGTTGGCTTCAGATTAAAAAGTCGTTGGACAGACTGTCTGTCTCACCTAGTGTTACAATCTCAGGCCGACCCTTAGAAACTTCTGAGCGCCCTTCCTTGTCTGTTACATAGTAATTTCCCTGTTTGGATTTTAGTTATTTGGTTGATGTGTGGCCTTCAGCTGAGTATTAATATTCTTAAAAATGTTCTTGTCTTGCCCTTAAGGCATGAGATTGTTATACTTTATAGGGGCGTTCAGCCGAATTTTATGTGAAATGTTTTAAGATACGTCCTTCTGCCTTTTAAAATTGAAACTCCTCTTTATAGGGTTTAAGCCGTTCAAATGGCTCTGAGCACTATGGGACTCAACATCTTAGGTCATAAGTCCCCTAGAACTTAGAACTACTTAAACCTAACTAACCTAAGGACATCACACACACCCATGCCCGAGGCAGGATTCGAACCTGCGACCGTAGCAGTCCCGCGGTTCCGGACTGCAGCGCCAGAACCGCACGGCCACCGCGGCCGGCATTTAAGCCGTTAAATTATATGTTGATGTGCGGCCTTCGGCCAAGTTTTAATATCTTAAATTAATGTTCTCGTCTTGCCCTTAAGGTATAAGATTCTTATGCTTCTGTATAGGGCCTTTAGCCGAATTTTGCATGTAATGTTTTAAGATAAGGCCTTCTGCCATTTGATTGAAACTCTTCTTATTGTTTAATATGCGTCCTCCAGCCAAGTTCCATAAAAATTAAATTGCTAAGGCCCTCAGCCTGTTTAGATTGAAGATTTAGAAAATATTTTTGGGTGAAACCTCCAGAAGAACCTTGTATTTCAATTTCTTGCTTAGGCCTTGTGTCTTCGATTTTGAGTGTGGCCTTCAGCCGATCTAAGATTAACCAAAACTTACTATATTACTGAATAACGCCATTCGCATCATTATTTATCGAGGTTGACTTTTTTCCAAGCCTTTCCTCGTCCTTGAAAATGTAATTAAAAATAGTAAATATTCAAATAACATATGAAGTTCACTACAAGTTCATAAAATTGCGCGTGGTTCTTTTCACTATGTCAACAAATTAAATAATGTGAATCTTGATGAAAAAAATATAGATTAATAAATAAGTGTTGGTCTTCTTCTTGCACATATATATAATGTACATAACAGATGCGTAAAGCTTCTCTTGCGATTTTCTCGGAATTTTGCAGAATAGTGCACCTTACTACTTGCATATTACATTGTTTTAATGGCCAACTAAAGGTGTACAACGTCTGAAGCAAATCTGTAGTCCCAACGTCACGGCCTCCCCTTGTGAGTGTGTACTGCACGTAAAAGAAAAATCTGTATCGACTCTGCTGCAATATTGAGGACTCTCTCCCTAGCATTGCAGGAGCAGCTTTTGTGCTTAATATCCAAATGAAACACAGGGACCGTCTCTCGCAAAACGTTGAAGCCGCAGACAAACTTTGGGAGAAACCGCCCGCGCTGAGAGAAAGCAAACGGCCAACATGGCGCGCGGCCGTCGAAAAGTCGCGCGGGCGCGGGCACTGTACCGAGGATCAAACAGCTGCTCCGCCGCCTGATCGAGGAGTTTCAAGCGCTGGCAACTTGGAGCGAGGCCGAAGAATTCCGCCAGTACAAACGACAAACTTAAACAGCGATGTCGCACGAATGAGGAATTACGGTCCCAAACAAGTGAGGCGCGCGCAGAGCATTAAGTACAGGCCTTTAACGTTACTCAACTGTCCGCTGCCTCCATTAGTTGCACGCTTTACTCCTACTGAAAATCTAGAGCTCTTCACCTACAGCTGTACTTTTGTGAATCAGTGTAAAATGCGCGTCAAAGAGTACTTTTTAAGCGGTTCCATTCACATGCTGTTGTTGTGGTCTTCAGTCCTGAGACTGGTTTGATGCAGCTTGTAACGGAACTGAAATGATGGTGGGCTGACAGTAATTTGGAGCCCGCGCGCCGGAAACGGGCGCGCTTGTGTGAGACTGCCAGGGAGTGCACCCTGATGCCATCTATTGGCGAAACTGGGAATTAGCGCTGCCTGTCAGACAATGCACTAAGCTCTCAGAGTCAAATGTATTCTTTTTCTTGGTAATTATAAGTTATTACTGTATAATTTAATGTTGTAAAGCGCTAGTAGTAAATTATTATGACTGGTATGGACTCCAGGGTAGTAAATATAAATATTCTTAAATACTAAATGATTTCGGTAAAAAGGTGGTAGGGGAACGCCCCCACTCTTGGTGATACGAGCGTAGCTAGGGGTAGCTGGAGACACAGGGACTGAACAATGGGCTGGCCTGGGGAGTGTTGACGTGATCGGACGTGCGTAACTGTGCTCACGCAAAAGTGATTGTGCAACAGCGAAGAGGCGAATATCGTCGCCGTTTTTGGAGTAAAACGCGACGAATGGTTGTTGAAGCCGCCTTTATGCCTCTGGGGCTGATTGTAAGAGTTCCTGTGCCCAGATTTTATGGCGGACGTGCAGTAGCTTATACGAGTGCTACAGCTCATAGTTCCAGCCGCCATTAAGGGCATGAGGCGTGAAGAGCTGCGTTAGCCACATGCATCTCACCACCAGCACCGACACGTCTACCCAAGGCAAGGCTGCTTGCAATTGTTAAGTCGAACTTTGTATACATGTAAAAGGAGAATAGCAGTTTTCTTTTATGCAAGTGCAGAGGACAGAATATAGTAATGAGTAAAATTATGACGCATGTTGTTCATTGTAAAGTGTAGTAACCTCAAACATAGTATAGTGAAATCAGACTGAGGCCACCATCGCCTCTTTCATTTACAATTCTTTTGGTTGAAGAATACTTTAGCGTATAAGAATGTTGAAAAGAGCAATGGTCACACCAGAATGAGTCGCCTATTTATAGTTACTTAAATTTTTCTGAGCAACCTTTCAAGTAAAGTCACTTAACTAGTTCTGTATCAATGGTCCAAAGAGTAATATCCAAAATCATTAAATAAGTTGAAGGATAGAATTTTGCTAACCGAAGTTGCATAACCTGTCTTGGTAGTAATTACCAAGCCAACTCACAGAAATTGAGAGAGTATTTGCTTTGTAGAATCATCTAGAATGATCAGAAATAGTAATATTCAGAATTAAGTTTAAATTCAACTCAAGCCATTTCACTTTGAAACGAGCCAAAAATTGATTTATTCTTTTGCTCCTTCAGAGCTGGCGACCGTAGTTATAAGTATTTTCAGGAGGATTCGACGGTAAGTCTGCTGCTCTCGTCGTGCTGATAGGATTATCCACTGCTGCTAGCAGTGGTGATTGGATACATAAGCTCACTACCAAGTTAAGTGGGTCAGGTAGGCAGTGTTACCGTGTGAACTGTAGGGCACTGTAGGCCGTGGATCGAACCCATTCAATCATCACAGCTCTTAGTGAAATAGTCCGGTTAGGAGTGTACTAATCATTAGGTAAATACTGGCGAGTAACGGTCAAAAATGTATACGCAAGTGAATTTAGCAAGGTCCACGTAGCACCTAGTTAATGTGGTGCAATGGCGAGGGTAGGAGTGGAGTAAAAGTGAGCTGAGCTTGTGGCAGCTGTGCTGGATTCAAATATTAACTACATGAATTCACTACTGCCTCTTACCATTGGGACTGAGCTATTTACAGTTAAAATACGTAGCAGTAAGCGCAAAGGCGTGACAGCTACAAGTCCGTATTGGTTTTATACATACGGAATTGGGAAGTGGGTCATTCCGTCAGTGGAGGGGGTTAAAACAACCGAGTCAGTGGAGAACATACCCCATTTACTGATGGAAAGATTCAGCGGTTCGGTCGCAAGCTCTCCATGCTACTCTATCCTGTGCTAGCTTCTTCATCTCCCAGTACCTACTGCAACCTATATCCTTCTGAATCTGCTTAGTGTATTCATCTCTTGGTCTCCCTCTATGATTTTTACCCTCCACGCTGCCCTCCAGTACTAAATTGGTGATCCCTTGATGCCTCAGAACATGTCCTACCAACCGATCCCTTCTTCTAGTCAAGTTGCGCCACAGACTTCTCTTCTCCCCAATTCTATTCAATACCTCCTCAATTGTTATGTGATCTACCCATCTAATCTTCAGCATTCTTCTGTAGCACCACATGTAGCTTCTATTCCCTTCTTGTCCAAATTATTTATCGTCCATGTTTCACTTCTGTACATGGCTACACTCCATACAAATACTTTCAGAAATGTCTTCCTGACACTTAAATCTATACTCGATGTTAACAAATTTCTCTTCTTCGGAAACGCTTTCCTTGCCGTTGCTAGTCTATCCATTCACATATGGAGCGAGATAAAAATGTCCGCTTGCCGTCTCTCCGCGCCACTATTTGCCTATTTGTATCTGCGCGATGTCTACGGGATAGAAACGCTGGAGTGTCGGGAATATCTGTACCTTCTGTTCTGAGAGACGTCTGCTGCAGTTTTGTAAGTAGACATGCGGCTTCTAGCTTCGAACGCACAACTCGCTCTGTTCATCAACGAGGCACAGAGAGAAGTAGGTATGGTCGCACAGGCTGGGGCCACGCTTGACTACCGGAAGGTGTTTTGCACTGTCGGCGAGTGGACGAAATACGGGAGTACTGAAGAGTTTCTATCAGTAAAAAGCACGGCATGCGCAACGAATAGAAATCTTCAAATCATCATCATCATCATCATCATCATTTAAGACTGATTATGCCTTTCAGCGTTCAGTCTGCAGCATAGCCCCCCTTATACAGTTCCTCCATGATCCCCTATTCGGTGCTAACATTGGTGCCTCTTCTGATGTTAAACCTATTACTTCAAAATCATTCTTAACCGAATCCAGGTACCTTCTCCTCGGACTGCCCCCACTCCTCCTACCCTCTACTGCTGTATCCATGAGTCTCTTGGGTAACCTTGCTTCTCCCATGCGTGTAACATGACCCCACCATCTAAGCCTGTTCGCCCTGACTGCTACATCTATAGAGTTCATTCCCAGTTTTTCTTTGATTTCCTCATTGTGGACACCCTCCTGCCATTGTTCCCATCTGCTAGTACCTGCAATCATCCTAGCTACTTTCATATCCGTAACCTCAGCCTTGTTGATAAGGTAACCTGAATCCACCCAGCTTTCGCTCCCATACAACAAAGTTGGTCGAAAGATTGAACGGTGCACAGATAACTTAGTCTTGGTACTGACTTTCTTCTTGCAGAACAGAGTAGATCGTAGCTGAGCGCTCACTGCATTAGCTTTGCTACACCTCGCTTCCAGTTCTTTCACTATGTTGCCATCCTGTGAGAATATGCATTCTAAGTACTTGAAACCGTCTACCTGTTCTAACTTTGTTCCTCCTATTTGGCACTCAATCCGTTTATATTTCTTTCCCACTGACATTACTTTCGTTTTGGAGATGCTAGTCTTCATACCATAGTCCTTACATTTCTGATCTAGCTCTGAAATATTACTTTGCAAACTTTCAATCGAATCTGCCATCACAACTAAGTCATCCGCATATGCAAGACTGCTTATTTTGTGTTCACATATCTTAATCTCACCCAGCCAGTCTATTTTTTTCAACATATGATCCATGAATAATATGAACAACAGTGGAGACAGGTTGCAGCCTTGTCTTACCCCTGAAACTACTCTGAACCATGAACTCAATTTACCGTCAACTCTAACTGCTGCCTGACTATCCATGTAAAGACATTTAATTGCTTGCAAAAGTTTGCCTCGTATTCCATAATCTTGTAGAACAGACAATAACTTCCTCCTAGGAACCCTGTCATATGCCTTTTCTAGATCTATAAAGCATAGATACAATTCCCTGTTCCACTCATAACACTTCTCCATTATTTGCCGTAAGCTAAAGATCTGGTCCTGACAACCTCTAAGAGGCCTAAACCCACACTGATATTCATCCAATTGGTCCTCAACTAATACTCGCACTTTCCTTTCAACAATACCTGAGAAGATATTACCCACAACGCTGATTAAAGAGATACCTCTGTAGTTGTTACAATCTTTTCTGTTTCCATGTTTAAAGATTGGTGTGATCACTGCTTTTGTCCAGTCTGATGGAACCTGTCCCGACTCCCAGGCCATTTCAATTATCCTGTGTAGCCATTTAAGACCTGACATTCCACTGTATTTGATGAGTTCCGACTTAATTTCATCCACCCCAGCCGCTTTATTGCACTGCAATCTATTGACCATTTTTTTCCACTTCCTCAAATGTGATCCTATTTCCATCATCATTCCTATCCCATTCTACCTCGAAATCTGAAACATTACTGATCGCATTTTCACCTACATTGAGCAACTCTTCAAATCTTCAAAATCTTCAAATGCAAAGGTAAATTCGGGATTGTTTTGTAAGTAGACGTGCGGGTCTAGCTTCAAACGCACAACTCGCTCTGTTCATCAACGAGGCACAGAGAGAAGTAGGTATGGTCGCACAGGCTGGGGCCACGCTCGACTACCGGAAGGTGTTTTGCACTGTCGGTGAGTGAACGAAATACGGGAGTACTGAAGAGTTTCTATCAGACAGTAAACAGCACGACATTCTCAACGAATAGAAATATTCAAATGCAAAGGTAAATTCGGGGTTGCCCAAAGAGAGTGTTATAGGACCATTACTTATCACATTATACGCGGTATTTTCGTAAGAACGTGCAAAAATGTAACAGTACATAATGGATGCTCTACTGAACAATTTGAGGTAGGGAACCTGGGGTCGGAAGCCAGATAATAGGAATAAAATCACATTACTGTGTACCTATTTATTTACATTAATTACAGTTAACCGGAAATACCATCATAGACACAATGATCATTTTTGCTGTATCTTACGAAATGTGCTGAAAGTGGCGGCCATCAACCTAAATGCAAGCATAACGTAGGCGAACAAGATTCTGACGCACCCTGACAAATATCCCTGGTGAGTCTCGGATCACACCCCAGGCAGGTATAATTCTAGCAACTAATTCCATCTCCGAATCCACTGGCGCTCATACACAAGTGACGTTAGACATCCCTGTAGGAAATAAACAAGTGGATTCAAGTCAGGTGAACTCGCAGGCCATGTAATAGGACCTCCCTTCCAATCCGGCGACCAAGAAATACAGCATTGACATGGCTGCGGAAAAATTCGGAGTAGGAATTAAAATCCATGGGGAAGAAATAAAGACTTTGAGGTCCGCCGATGACATTGTATTTCTGTCAGAGACAGCAAAGGACCTGGAAGAGCAGCTGAACGGAATGGACAGTGTCTTGAAAGGAGGATATAAGATGAATAGACAAAAGCAAAACGAGGATAATGGAATTAAATCGGGTGATGCTGAGGAAATTAGATTAGGAAATGAGACACTTAAAGTAGTGAATGAGTTTTACTATTTGGGGAGCAAAATAACTGATGATGGTCGAAGCAGAGAAGATATAAAATGTAGACTGGCAATGGCAAGGAAAGCGTTTCTGAAGAAGAGAAATTTGTTAAGATCAAGTATAGATTTAAGTGTCAGGAAGTCGTTTCTGAAAGTATTTGTATGGAGTGTAGCCATGTATGGAAGTGAAACGTGGAAGATAAATGGTTTCGACAAGAAGAGAATAGAAGCTTTCGAAATGTGGTGCTACAGAAGAATGCCGATGGTGGCACGTCTCGGTCGAATCAGGCACACACTGTCGGATATGCTGCTCTCGCATTATTGACTTCTTTATACTGCATGCAGTCATGAATGAAATAATTTTCTTACTAGGAGAATACACAATCGGAACCGTTTCTCATAAGTTTCCCTGCACAGTAGACCCATATAAAAGGCGGGCGATGTAGGACTGTCCTCAGGTACTATAGCCCCCTAAGCTGAATGTTTGATGCAGTCCCTACCACTTGAAACATTGTAATGATTAACCCTCAAAAATAGCATTTTATAGAAATTATCGTATTAATGCGGGATTTGGGGTTTATTATTTAATCAAATAAAATTTTACTACGTAATTTGATATTTAACGAACACGTGATGCCAAATGAAAAAGAATTTTAATTCAGCGCTTCCGCTTTTAAATAATTATTTATTTTTATGGCGAAAAGTTTATATTTTATAGCAGTCGATAATTAGAGATTGCACAGAAAAGCCGGCCGGAGTGGCCAAGCGGTTCTAGGCGCTACAGTACGGAACCACGCGACCGCTACGGTCGCAGGTTCGAATCCTGCCTCGGGCATGGATGTGTGTGATGTAGTTAGGTTCGTTAGGTTTAAGTAGTTCTAAGTCCTAGGGGACTGATGACCTCCGAAGTTAAGTCTCATAGTGCTCAGAGCTATTTGAACCATTTTTCTTTTTTTTTTTTTTTGCACAGAAAAATGTAAAGAAGTCTTACTCCTGTAACAGCTCTACTTCGCCTTTCTATCGTCATCCGCTTACAATGGTATCATCATAACGGCGGTTCTAGGATTGGCGCTAAAGCCGTTATAATGTTGTAATATGGATTAGAAATACTGTGATTCGTTTCCAAATAGCGTTAGTAAACGAGGGCATGATGAAAAGTAATGTCTCGGAATTTTTTATGTGAAAGCTACTATGGCTTCTTAAATAAAGGAACCGTGTTTATTGTACACGTCTATATAATTATTTCTGAACACATCCTGACGAAGAATACATTTCTCATAACGAGAGACCATTTTGTTGATACCGTCACTGTAGAATGTTTGACTTTCATGACAGAGTCGCTATCTCACCTCCGGTCGCTCCGCTTCATCATGGTCGAAGTGAAGTCCTCGAAGGTGTTCTTCAAGTGTGATTCTTGAAGTGTTCCCAGCGTGCTGAACATTCGACGAGTTTTCGCGATTGGAGACGGATCATATTGACTTCTTGCCACAATATTTCAGCTGGAAACCGTTCAGCCATCTCCACGTGTCCGCCAATGGAGACTACTAGCTCACTATGTCGACTTTACAGCAAAAATTGCTGCGGAGAAGTATATGCATTGGCGGCCATCACAGGAGAGTCCTTTATCGAAATCCGCGCTGTCTACAAGTACTGTTCCATCTTTGGCGCGCAGTCGCAAGCGTAGAGGTGAAACGACGTGTCCGCCCTCTGTCGGAACGCGGGCGAGTAATATTTTTCCAAATTTGACAAAATGTTCCGCGCTACAACATGGTCATGTGCCTAGGAATAAATATTTTACTGAAATTTGAAACCGTAGAAAATACCGAACGGCGAAGTCTAGTGCACATTGCTTCATGTCATTCTAAAATCGGTCACTGTTTAGTAACACAGAGGACTAAACATCAACCATCCTACAATGTAAAATGCTCTTCCCTATTACGAAAAGATATTTTTATAAAAAGCATTTCTATTTTAAACAAACAAAGTGAATAGGGATTTCTTCAACTTCAAAACCTGGAGCATCCATGTCCGGCGACAGGAAGTAATTATTTTATAATCGGTCCTGACTGGGATGAAGTGAGGTGCGGAACAAATCTGCTTTCCGCGAAAACGAAGAAACTTCATACTGTCAAAATGTCGTTAGGCTGTTTTGTCAGTTCAAGTGCCACGAGCCAGAATGGATACCATCGGAAATTTGGCGTGACCTTCGACATGTCAGTTCTGACAATTTACACTGTCTGTTCACTAAAACTGACGAAAAAGTCCATACAAAATAGTTATGCATAAGTCAATTATGATTATAAGAGAATCCGCGTCACACTGTTTAACAAATCTACATCTACGTCTACGTGATTACTGTGCTATTCAGTTCCTGGCAGAGGGTTCAATGAACCACCTTCAAGCTGTCTCTCTACCGTTCCACTCTCGAACGGCGAGCGGGAAAAACGAGCACTTTAAGTTTTCTGTGTGAGCTCTGATTTCTGTTATTTTATCGTGATGATCATTTCTCCCTATGTAGCTGGGTGCCAAAAGAATGTTTTCGTAATCGGAGGAGAAAACTGGTGATTGAAATTTCATGAGAAGATCCCGTCGCAATTAAAAGCGCCTTTGTTTTAATGATTGCCACTCCAATTCATGTATCATGTCTGTGGAACTATCTCCCCTACTTCACGATAATACGAAACGAGCTGCCCTTCTTCGTCCTTTTTCGGTGTCATCCGCCAGTCCCATCTGACATGGATCCCACACCGCACAGCAATACTCCAGAATAGGGTGGACAAGCGTGGTGTAAGCAGACCTGTTGCACCTTCTAATTGTTCTGCCAATGAATCGCTGTCTTTGGTTGGCTCTAACCACAACATTATCTATGTGATCGTTCCAATTTAGGGTATTTGTAATTCTAATCCCTAAGTATTTAGTAGAATTTAAAGCCTTCAGATTTGTGTGACTTATCGCTTAATCGAAATTTAGTGGATTTCTTTTAGTACACATGTGAATAACTTCACACTTTTCTTTATTCAGGGTCAATTGCCACTTTTCGCACCATACAGATATCTCATCTAAATCATTTTGCAATTCGTTTTGGTTACCTGATGACTTTACAAGACGGTAAATGACAGAATTATCTGCAAACAAACTAAGGTGGCTACTGAGATTGCCTCCTATTTCGTTAATATAGATCAGGAACAATAGATGGCCTGTAACACTTCCTTGGGGAACGCCGGATATTATTTGTGTTTTACTCGATGACTTTCCGTCTATTACTATGAACTGTGACCTTTATGACAGGAAATCACGAATCCAGTCGTACAACTGAGGCGATATTCCATAGCCACGCAGTTTGGTTAGAAGACGCTTGTGAGGGACGGTGTCGAAAGCCCTCTGGAAATCTGAAAATATGGACTTTATTGTCTAAAATTTTTGTAGTGCTGTCGTAGACTGCGGTCTAGTAAGTTGTGCGTAAATTGTGGCACTGACGAACGGTTCGTAACAGCACGACACACACACACACACACACACACACACACACACACACACACACACTATGATAAGAGAAACGGAAGGAAGTAGGACGAGGAGGAGCGCTAGAGAGAGAGAGATAGAGAGAGAGAGAGGGGACAGAAAGAGGCGGAGAAGCAATGTCAGCGTTAGAGGACAGACCAGTCCACTTTCTCAGCAGGCCAGCGTAACATCGATCCCCAGCGCGATCGATACCTGGGGCGCGTTGTCGACTCCCATGGGAATACCGCCGGTTTCGTGTGGCGTTCCGCAGGTGCAAGTAGGGCTAGTTTCACCACGGAGAGACATACGCTCCTACTCCAGTGCCGTCTCAAGCTCGTACTGCTCGTCACAAACACGACAGCGTTACGTATGCTAGGAAAACGCTTCTTTGGGGTAGGAAATTACCTCAGACTACAAGCAGAAATGCCGACCGCTGTGGTCTAGCGGTTCTAGGAGCTTCTGTCCGGAATCACGCGGCTGCTACGGTCGCAGGTTCGAATCCTGCCTCGGGTATGGATGTGTGTGATGTCTTTAGGTCAGTTAGGTTCAAGAAGTTCTAAGTCCCATAGTGCTTAGAGCCATTTGAACGATGTCAGCAGGGAGCAGAAGTATTAGGATTACTTTCGAACCGATTTGACACGCAGTCGATACTCAATCCGAAGATGATGAATGAGGTCCAGTCTAGGAAAGCCACCAGATTTCTGATGATCGAACCTGGTCTGGTCCTTTATTCGTGGACTCAATAAAAAGGGTCGCTTCGCAACAATTTCCACGTAGTATGTATATATATAAAACGTGCGATGCATAAAATTTGATGATGAAATCCCGAGACAGAACAACTGTTCCATCACCTCATCTCCACCGCATTCCTCGGTCATGAAAACACAGTCCGCTGATAGCTTTTCCGCAGAGATAGACAGAATATCGCCAAGCAGAGACTCATATGTTGCGGCATGATAGAATTATAACGTAATTAAAAAAAAAATCACATCTCTAGCTGATGTCACGCGATCGTTCCTGTGATCAGTCGCTTATGGATAGTAATGAGTGGTTGTTGTTGTTGGCGTTGTATTTGTTGTCGTAGTCGTTCGCAGTTTGAAGACTGACTGGTTTGATGTGACTCTCCACGACAGTCTATGCCGCACAAGTCTCTTCATCGCGGTATTCTTCTGAATCTGCTTATTGTATTCAAGCCTTCGTCACACTCTATGTGGTGTCACCGCCAGACACCACACTTGCTAGGTGGTAGCTTTAAATCGGCCGCGGTCCATTAGTACATGTCGGACCCGCGTGTCGCCACTGTCAGTAATCGCAGACCGAGCGCCACCACATGGCAGGTCTAGAGAGACGGACTACCACTCGCCCCAGTTGTACGACGACTTTGCTAGCGACTACACTGACGAAGCCTTTCTCTCATTTGCCGAGAGATAGTTAGAATAGCCTTCAACTAAGTCTATGGCTACGACCTAGCAAGGCGCCATTCGCCTTACAGTGATTGTATTGAAAGAGTCTTATTTGTATCGTCAGGAGCGATGTACCACAAGGATGAATTAAAGTTAAGTATTAACGCAGCTACGTACTTTTCTTTATAGCATTCAATACGTATCCTGTTCCAGAACTCACCCCAGCCGGTGTGTGTGTACGCGTGCATTTCGGTTACCTCGCCTTGTGTCTAGACTGTCTTGTCTAGACACAACACTCTACAAATTTTATCCCCCCTCCGCCCCCCCACTCACCCACCCTCTCACCCACCCACCCACCCACCCACCCACACACACACACACACACACACACACACACACACACACACACACTTCCTCAAGTACTAAATGGGTGATCACTTGATGTTTCAGACTGTGTCCTACCAACCGATTCCTTCTTTTGGTCAAGTAGTGCCACAAATTCTTTTCTCCCTAATCCTACACGGTACCCGCTCAATAGTTACGTGATCTGCCCATCTAATATTCAAAATTCTTCTGTAGCACCACATTTCAGAAGCCTCTATTTTCTTCTTGTCTAGTTTATCGTCCATGTTTCACTCTGTAAACTCCACTCTGTAAAAATACTTTCATAAAAGACTGCCTAACACATCTATACTCGATTTTAACAAATCCCTCTTTTTTTAGAAAGGCTTTTCGTCGTATTGCCCGTCCACATTTTATATCCTGTTTATCATGGCCATCGTCAGTTATTTTGCTGCCCGAAAAGCAAATCCGATCTACTATTTCTAAAATTTCCTAACGTAATGGCTTAATCACTGCCCGACTAAATTCGACTACATTCCATAATCCTTGTTTCGTTTTCGTTGATGTTCATTTCATAATCTCTTTTTCAAGACATTGTCCACTCCATTGAACAGCTCTTACAAGTCCTTAGTCGTCTCTGCGATGTCATCAGCAAACTTCAAAGTTTTTATTTATTTATTTGTATATTTTTTGAAATTTCCTCACAAAATTTCTCCTTATTTTCCTTCACAACTTGCTCAGCGTACTGTTTAAACAATATTTGGGATAGGGTACGACTCTACTGCTACCTTTCATATCATTTGACTCTTATAACGGTCGTTTCGTCTCTTCACTTATTGTAAATAATCTTTCGTCCCTTGCATTTTATCTCTGCTGCATTCAGAATTCCAAGCAATGTATTTCAGTCAGCAAATTTACAGAATCTATAAACGTACGTTTCAATTGCTTCTGTGTATCTTTTAAGATAAGTCGCAGGACTAGTACTGCCTTTCGTGTTCTTACAATTCTTCGCATATCAAACTGATTTTCCCCGAGGTCGGCGTATACCAGCTTTTTCATTCTTCTGCAAATAATTTGTGTCAGAATTTTACATTCCATGGGTTCCTAAACTGATGATTCTGCAATGTTCAGCACCTGCCTTATTTTGAATTGGAAGTAAGAGATCGTTACTAAATTTAAATGTAAATTATGATTAATATATGTACCGATTTTGTAAAGGAACAGCAGGTAGTTGTTATCTTCATTAAATCTTTATTATGCTTGTAAACCAGTTGACTCGTTCAACACCATAATGAGATTTCGAGAATATAATAACGGATCCACGGTGATGTATGAAATGTTGACATAGTTAATATTTCACGGGTGGTTGAAATTATGAAAAGTAAGCTTGTAACACGTGTCAGCACGTAAAGGAAAATTATTTGGCATTTGATTAACAATGTTTAACAATATTTTCTATTCAGATAATGAAACAGTTTTCGTTTCTTCCAAACTGAACCATGTGGATTGTTACGATGTTTCCAAGTATACGGAGATCATTGCAGTGACCGAAAGCATACCAAAGTTTGCATTGAAATTTCTCGTATAAAGCAGCCACAGAGATTTTGTAAAATTAGGAGGTTTCACCTGCCAGCACAGCAAAATGTTCGGCATTTTTTGTATTGTCTTCTTTTGATGACTAAAAACGGTGATACAAATTACATAGCGCTTAATTTTTTAGTTTTTTTTTTTCAGTTGTAACCAGAAAAATTCAGTTCAGATAAGGTGGATGGGATCAGTATTTAAGAAAAAGGCCAAACTGTTTACTGCGCAACTCAAAGATAATCTTCAAGTAAGCGACAGTTTTGAGTGGATTTAATTTACCAACTTTTTTAGTAAGGGGCTAAAATTTAATGTACAACCGGATTTAAATAAAAAATTAATAAAAGATTTGGTTGTGGCAACAAAAATCGCAGCAGATTTTGCTAAACTAAATACAAATGAAAAAGGGCATGTGGAGCATAAATTAGCAAAAGCAACTAAAGCTGAACAAAATAAAATTTCGAATAAAGCTTACAGTCATAGTAAAGATTACAAAACTGTTACTTCTATTAACGAAAAGCTTGATTCAACTAACGCAACTACCAAAGCGGACAAATCAAATTCTATTGTTATTGTTAGTGAAGAGCAGTACATTAATAAAACATTGCAGTTCTTTTCGGAAAACGATATTACAGAAATCGGCATGGATTTAACAAAAAAGGTAAAAGCTGAGTTAAAAAAGCTATTGAAGAGGACTTTTTTCCTCTTCACAGAAAAAGAAAAAATACACTGCTCCGTCATGAATCCGAAAGCTCCACGACTTATATCCCAGTTTAAGGTACATAAGGAAAATTGTCCTGCTAGAGTAATTGTGAATTCTAGAAACAGTCCTTTATGCAAAATTACTAAAATACTCGATAAAATTTTAAAAGAATTTTTCGTGTTCGAGGATAAGTTTCCAATCACTAATAATTCAGCTTTGATAAATGAAATTAAGGATAAGCCTATCGCTGACACGGCCCGCCTAGTATCTCTAGACATTAAAAACCTTTATGCGGATGTGCCGGTAAATGAGGCCGTTAAGGTCATCAAAGAAAATTTGCTTCAGTACAAAACACTGTCTCAGCAAGAAATAGTCGAATTCATCGAACTGTTAGAATTCGTTCTGAAGTATAATTATTTTTCTTTTAACAATAAATTTTATCTGCAAAGAGATGGGTTGACTATGGGTTCCAGTATATCTGGAACCATAGCAGACATCTTTACAAATCATTTAGAAAAAAGACTCCTCGTTAACCCGCAACATCACGTGGATTACAAACGCTATGTAGATGATACGCTGATTCTTATTGATGGACAAGAAAAAGAAGTTGTAGAAATAGTAAATAAATTTAACGAGTTACACGGTAAAATTGAATTCACTGTGGAAGAAGAGAAAAATGGTGAACCGCAATTTCTCGACCTAAGCATTAGGAAACAAAATGGTAGACATGTTTTTAAAATATTTAGGAAACCAACCACAACTGATGTTTTGATACAAAATAATTCCTGCCATCCTAATAGCCAGAAACTTTCTGCTTTTAGATCTTTGATAGATACAGCCTTTAGAGTCCCTATGAATGAAGAAGACAATGACTGACCTGAACATCGTAAAACAACTAGCCAGAGCTAACGGATATCACCAAAGCGTTGTCAATAAATTAATACGACAGAAACAGAGTGCGAATGCAAGGAAGACTACGGAAAATAATATTACGAGAGTCACAACACCATACTTCAGTGATATTTCGCAAAAAGTGGCTAACATTTTCAAACCTTTTAAAGTTGATACCGCTTTTCAGACCAATAATACGCTGCGATTTAAACTAAGAAACAATTTACAGCAGGAAAGCGATAAATATGAGAGAGCTGTGATCTATAAAATTCAGTGTAACACGTGAAAGGCAAGCTATGTAGGCCAAACTGGTAGGTCCTTTAAAGTACGTTACAAAGAACATAGCGATGCTTTCGGCCTTAATAATTTCGAAAAGTCAGCTGTAGCCACGAGTATTTGGGAAACGGGACACCCCATGTTGGGAATAGATCAGGATCTCGTTATTTTACATAGACAGTACAAAGGCAAAAAGCTGGATCTACTAGAACAGCTGGAAATTACGATACATAGCGTGGATAACCAGAACACACTGAATGAACAGCTAACTGGTGATACAAATAACTTTTTCAAACATTTCACTGGTTTCTTTTAGTAACTACATTTTTAGCAATTGGTAGGATAGCATCATTTCATGAGGGCATTGGAACATGCATACGTTGTCTGTTTGTATAGACATCTCTGTGACTTCCTCGTTTACTTGCGCGTGAGCTCACTCGTGTTTCAGTGTCGTGTTTGGATACGTGGTGTGTGGTATCAACGAAGACGCACGGGCGGTTCACGACGATAGAGGAGAGAGCCGTGTGGTCAGACGTTGAACACCATAGGCGACACCATTTTAGAGTTTTTTATATTTTGACGACTATGTGGAGATGCACCTTGCAAGACACGGCTGCAACAAGGGAAGTAGCCACGATATTTTAATTTTATTATCAATTTTATTCTGCCTGGTAGATGTTCCATTTTAGTGAGTTTTAACAGGTTCTTTTACTTTTTATTATTCTGATGATGGAAGCTTGATTTCCGAAACGCGTCAATCTTAGTGTTTTACAGTATAAACAAGTGGTTGAGCCGATACATTTTTTAACTTTAACATTGCCAACTTTTATTTAATAGTTGCTGATTTCATTATAAGCATTCCAAATGCCTTTGAGCGTCATGTCTTTGCCACCGTGTTTTAAGTGTGACACGATCTCTAGTGTTGTCAGCACCGTGGATGATTTATTAGGCAGGTCTGAAGCACCACTATAAGAATGACCGCTGACGATGCCACGGAGAACTTCTACCAGAAGCCACATGTGCTGTGGGTGTGCGGATTAGACTGATGTTGATTCTATCACCCAGGACACATAAAACGATAGACTACCCCATGAAGCTAACAGGCTACTTGAAAAATCAACGGCCGCACACATTGAACACATTATCAGATAACACCCCGATCACGTCAGGAGCCTCGCGTATTGCTATTGGTCGGAGGATCCCGGTATTTCAGTTGTATAACTTACTTTAATGCTTGGTGAATGACAGAGTTTGATTTATTGAAACAATATGGGTTGGTCGGGTTGTTGTGGGGGAGGACACCAGACAGCGAGGTCATCGGTCTCGTCGGATTAGGGAAGGACGGGGAAGGAAGTTGGCCGGGCCCTTTCAAAGGAACCATCCCGGCATTTGCTGGATCGATTTAGGGAAATCACGGAAAACCTAAATCAGGATGGCCGGACGCGGGAATGAACCGTCGTCCTCCCGAATGCGACTCCAGTGTGCTAACCACTGCGGAAACAATATGCAGTTTACTCTAACACACTCACACCGAGATTACAAACAACTTGTGAGTATATTTTTCATAAATAAAAGAAAACAATGATGAAAAAAATAAATGGGTATTGTGGTCGTCACCAGTAGGATGCTGGGCAATACCGGTTGAAACGATGTCAAGACACATGTAGGACAAAACGTTTTCAGTCTAAATTGTAAGACTTTATACACTACTGGCCATTAAAATTCCGACACCAAGAAGATGACGTGCTACAGACGCGAAATTTAACCGAGAGGAAGAAGATGCTGTGATATGCAAATGATTAGCTTTTGAGAACATTCACACAAGGTAGGCGCCGGTGGCGACACCTACAACGTGCTGACATGAGGAAAAAGTGGTTCAAATGGCTCTGAGCACTATGGGACTCAACATCTGTGGTCATAAGTCCCCTAAGAACTACTTGAACCTAACTAACCTAAGGCCATCACACACATCCATGCCCGAGGCAGGATTCGAACCTGCGACTGTAGCGGTCAAGCGGTTCCAGACTGAAGCGCCTTTAACCGCACGGCCACACCGGCCGGCGACATGAGGAAAGTTTCCAACTGATTTCTCATACACAAACAGCAGTTGACCGGCGTTGCCTGGTGAAACGTTGTTGTGAAACCTCGTGTAAGGAGGAGAAATGCGTACCATCACGTTTCCGACTTTGATAAAGGTCGGATTGTGGCATATCGCGATTGCGGTTTATCGTATCGCGACATTGCTGATCAAGATCCAATGAATGTTAGCAGAATGTGGAATCGGTGGGTTCAGGAGGTTAATACGGAACGCCCTGCTGGATCCCAGAGGCCTCGTATCACTAGCAGTCGAGATGACAGGCATCTTATCTGCATGGCTGTAACGGATCGTGCAGACACGTCCCGATACCTGAGTCAACAGATGCGGACGTTTGCAAAACCACAACCATCTGCACGAACATTTCGACGAAGTTTGCAGCAGCATGGACTATAAGCTCGGGGACCATGGCTGCGATTACCCTTGACGCTACATCGCAGACAGGAGTGCCTGCGATGGTGTACTTAACGATGAAGCTGGGTGCACGAATGGCAAAGCGTCATTTTTTCGGATGAATCCAGGTTCTGTTTACAGCATCGTAATGGTCGCATCCGTGTTTGGCGACATCACAGTGAACGCACATTGGAAGCGTGTATTCGTCATCGCCATACTGGCGTATCACCCGGCGTGATGGTATGGGCTGCCATTGGTTACACGTCTCGGTCACGTCTTGCACACATGTTGCAGGTCCTGCACGGGCCTTTCTAGATACAGAAAATGTTCGACTGCTGCCCTGGCCAGCACATTCTCCGGATCTCTCACCAATTGGAAACGTCTGGTCAATGGTGGCCGAGCAACTGGCTCGTCACAATACGCCAGTCACTACTGTTGATGAACTGTGGTATCGTGTTGAAGCTGCATGGGCAGCTATACCTGTACACGGCATCCAAGCTCTGTTTAACTCAATGCCCAGGCGTATCAAGGCCGTTATTACGGCCAGAGGTGGGTGTTCTGGGTACGGATTTCTCAGGATCAATCCACCCAAACTGCGTGAAAATTGTAATCACATATCAGTTCTAGTATAATACAGGGTGATTCAAAAAGAATACCACAACTTTAGGAATTTAAAACTCTGCATCAACAAAAGGCAGAGCTAAGCACTATCTGTCGGCGAATTAAGGGAGCCATAAAGTTTCATTTAGTTGTACATTTGTTCGCTTGAGGCGCTGTTGACTAGGCGTCAGCGTCAGTTGATGCTAAGATGGCGACCGCTCAACAGAAAGCTTTTTGTGTTATTGAGTACGGCAGAAGTGAATCGACAGTTGTTCAGCGTGCATTTCGAACGAAGTATGGTGTTAAACCTCCTGATAGGTGGTGTATTAAACGTTGGTATAAACAGTTTACAGAGAATGGGTGTTTGTGCAAAGGGAAAAGTTCTGGACGGCCGAGAACGAGCCTCCAAGAAGCCCTGATCTTACCTCCTGCGATTTTTTCTTATGGGGGTATGTTAAGGGTATGGTGTTTCGGCCACCTGTCCCAGCCACCATTGATGATTTGAAACGAGAAATAACAGCAGCTATCCAAACTGTTACGCCTGATACGCTACAGAGAGTGTGGAACGAGTTGGAGTATCGGGTTGATATTGCTCGAGTGTCTGGAGGGGGCCATATTGAACATCTCTGAACTTGTTTTTGAGTGAAAAAAATCCTTTTTAAATACTCTTTGTAATGATGTATAACAGAAGGTTATATTATGTTTCTTTAATTAAATACACATTTTTAAAGTTGTGGTATTCTTTTTGAATCACCCTGTATATTTGTCCAATGAATACCCGTTTATCATCTGCATTTCTTCTTGGTGTAGCAATTTTAGTAGCCAGTAGTGTAAGTATATGAAAAAGAAGAGTATGAACCCAAACAGACCACACAACTGATCAATAAATAAAGAAAGGAATAGAAAGCATCATCACCAGACGGGGGAACTCTAGTGAATTAACTCAGTAACGAAGCGAAACGTCAGTGGTTGTGGGAAAAGATCTCCTCTAGCACAAAACTCGGATTATAGAAAAGATGCGTACTAGTGTATGAAGCGCGCAGTCGAAATTATGAAAACTGAAAGTGGACAAACGGGAATGAACTGCCCTCCCTTAATTATATGGCGATCACCGGGTCGGGAGTGCACACTGCAGTCGCGGCCTAGTCGCCACTGCGGCTGAGACGTCTGCAGGTGAGTCAGCGCCCGCAGCGCCACGGTGGCTGCTCACTGCCGCTGCCATAGGCCGATGTGGTGTGAGTGGCGGGACTCATCAATTTCCCGATTACCGATCGCGGATGCCAGTATGTTCAAAGCAAAATTTCGACAACTTGGCAAAAGGCCGAAGTTAAGAAAAACGGGAGCTAGCGCGGAACCCGAAACATGACGAGCATCTGCATGATGCCTTTCTTGAATATTGGTGTGACCTGTGCAGTTTTCCAGTGTTTGGGGACGGATCGTTCGTCGAATTAACGGTTGTATATGATTGTTAAGTATGGAGCTATTGTATCAGCATATTATGAAAGGAATCTAACTTGTAACGCCGGAAATGCATATCCTCCTATTTCCATCTATTGTACTATTTTTTTTCCTTGCTTTGTTACCTCAAGATATGACATTTCTGTCTCTTTGTATATTGTAATTGTTTTACTATTTGTATACTTATGCATTTATGTCGATGTATAATTGGTTTGTTTCGTAAATATTATTTGTATTTTTACGCTGGGTCTTGCCTAGGGAAAACTGCTATCGAACGGATACGTCGATAGGTCGTGTGAAGAATCAAAGTGTGTAGGATCTTTGGTAGTGTTAACTCTGCCGCGTGGAGCGCGGGCTGAGAGAAGGAGTCTGGCGGGAGTAGCGAGTGGAGCAGGTGTGTTGTGTGACGCTCCCGCGAGTTGCCGCGCTTTCGGGGTTTGGCAGCATGTAATTGCGCTCGACTTGCGATGATAGTTTCTGACATGGTGTCGCGGACGGGAAACATTAACTAGCGCACATCAAGAGCCCGTTTCGTCTGGTGACAGTGTCGAGAAGAAGGCACGCCAACATCCAGCTTCTGCAACAGCGACGGCCGACAATGAGTGACTGTCGCCACCTCCTCGATCGACGGCTTCAAACCTTCAATCAACCATCAAGGAAGACTGGAAGCAAGTAAAGTTTTAGAACTGTATGGCAGACCTCAGCTTTTCAAACTGTACCATTTTCGTAACTATAATAACAGCAACTTAGCATGAACCTTTGTTGCTCATTGTCCCAATTGCATTACCAAGCAGGGTCCCTTCCTTTTTCCGAAATGAACCCGAGTGTCGTTGAAATTTAAACGCCAGCACTAAAGTAATATAGCTAATTCTATTTCACTGCTTTAATTTCAAAGTTCAGTTAGCTGGCTACAATATTCAGATTACACAAGCACAAATTAAGAGTGCGAGTTTTGTTATCGTATTTTAGCTTACCTGTGACTGCAGCTCAGCTTGGTACGTACTAAATTTTACTATTGTTAATTGTTCAGAATCATTTAATTCAAGTTCAAAGTTAAATCTCTTATTTCCAAATTGCGTAGATTCAAGTAGTTTTTTGAAATGATTGTTGAGGTAGTCCAAGACTAACCGTATTTTACTGAATTTCGATGTGCTTCAGAAAGAAAGCTCACTATTAACTTCAGTCACTAAATTAACTTTCGATTTTCCGGTTTTATTAATTCTTTGCTAAATTAAGTCAGGGTGTAGCGAAATTTATTACTTCTGACAAACTTTCAGTTTTCACACTACACGTGTCAACCTTCAGTTGCCACGCTTCTAGTGCTAATTATATGTGTAATAACCTTTCTTTTTCAGTTACTATAGTAATTGTCCTTAGGACTGGCGACTGTGATTTCCCCCAAATCTCAAATACCTAATTAACGCTAGTTAATTGTTAACGTAATGGCTGCACATTTACTTTCTTTTTTTAACTTTACCCCTTTTCAAAATTAGTTCCACCAGTTTCATTAGCACATTTCCGTTCATCTAGATGTAACCCTTTCCTCCCTCTTTACCGACAGGTTAACTTCGGTGACGATTGCTTTTCCAAAACTCCCATTAGGTACACGCGGTTTCATTTTTCACTGTCATTAAGGTCGGAAAGTGAGGGGGAGGTTACACGTGGCGACCTGGTGACAGGACAATCTTCAGATTTGAGGTTGTTCTGGACACGAATTTTGCATTGTGCAAATCTCGTAACAAAGTATTGGTTACGTACAGGCCGTTACGTCAGCGAGAATAAGTAGTGGGAGTAATCCTAATTATATTTGAGATTTGGCATTTATATTGAAAATTATTAAAATGAGTGAAGGCAACAATTGCCAAAATTTGGTAGACTTGGATACGGAACAATCGGTCGAACAGTGGGAAACGCGCACCGCGGTACCCATTGTTCTGGGGCAGGCGGCTAGCATGAAAGACGCGACCGCCGAAACGCAACAAAGAGGAGAAAATGTTTCGGAATCGGAAGTGAAAATCAAACCTGAATCCCTTTATGACGGGGGGACAATTAAAGAGGAAGCCGCTACGGAAGTGGAACCGGTAGTTTCCGGGAATTTAACTGATTTATTGAATGTTTTGATTAACGAAATCAAGAGTCAATCGGCCAAGCTAGACAATCAGAACGAAGCTATTAACGTTGTTAACAACAATGTTGGAGTTGTTAATACAAAAGTTGATAAAATCAAAGAAGATATTGTTGTAATTAATACCGAAATCGGTAATCTTAAACAGGAAATGATAGGCGTTCAGGCGGAAATTGCGAGCATAAATACTCGTTTTGATTCCGAAATTAGCAGAATCGAGAAAAGTGTAGGAGAAGCAGTTGCTCCGATCATCGAGAATAAGGTGACGGAACAAATTCAATTAGTGAAAAAAGAGGATCAACAGAAGGTGGAAACTTTAAAGGCTTTAGTGTCCGAAGTAGACACTAAAGTGAGGGAGCAGGCTAATACCTGCGAAGAGAAAAAGAGGGAAGTGGAAACGCTTGCGACAACCACTTGCCAAGTAATTACGAGAGTGTCGGAATTAGAAAAGAAACTTGACGAAAAACAGAGCTATGTGCCAATCTGTGCACATAGTTCGGAATTGTTGACGAAAGAGGAGCGGTTCGACCCCTTGAAAAAAGGCGGTATACACGCGACGGATTTCATTAAAAATTGTGAAAGAGTTTTACCCAGATCATGGACTAATGAGAGAAAAATTAATGCGGTTATTGATGTGCTGGCTGGTGATGCCAAGCGTTGGGGCTTAAACCTCAACATTACGAACCTGACTTTTGACGAGTTTAAAAATTTGTTTCTGGCTGAATACTGGTCAGAGCAAAAACAGCAAAGTGTTTGGCGCGAATTTGTCGTATCGAGGCCTTTCGATGCGAATTCGCGCGGCTCGATGAAGGAGTTTTGTGAGGGCTGGATCCGCAAGTTGGAATATTTGCGTGATCGCCGCACGGAATCCGAAATAGTTTGGGAACTCTACAAGAAGCTTCCAGATGATACAAAACGCTACGTAGGAAGCAATTATAGGACAGTGAATGATTTCCTGGAAAGAGTTGAGGACGAGGACAATTGGCGCAATAATCGCGACAGTGGTAGAGGCCGTGGTAACAACAACGAGTACCACAGCAACCACAACAATGATAACCATGGGAATAATGCATACCGCAGCAATAACAATAATGGTTCGGACCGTAATAACAATCGGTACAATGCAAATAATAACAGGAATGACAGAAACCAGTATCATACTAACGTGATACGGGCTTCACAGAATAGTAATAACGCCAGAGGGTGTGATCAGCCGCCTCAGCAGCATCCGGGGAGCGTATCTGCTGGGACGAGACAGGGAAACCATTAGCCGCGCCGGTGAGGGGCCGAGCGGGCGTGGAGAAATTTTGGCGGCCCAATAACAAGAGAAAACCCAGGTGTCGCCGTTATGAAAATTCCGTATGGAATAATCAACGGCGGGAGAGTGTGCCAGTGTTAAGAGAAAAGAGTGCGCCCACAAGTAGTAGATCAGCTGTATACACGGCAGTAGAAAATACATTCGCTGTCAGTGAGAACAATTTAAGTAGTGTTCCGGAAATCGATCATAAAGTGGCAGCTGTAATACCCACAGCGGAACTGGAGATTGAGTTTAAGAATGATTCGCAATTGTTGAGAGAAGATCAGATGTCGGATAACACGTCCGTCATCGAGCGAGGGGATGCAGAGAGGGATGAGGTCTGGTTAAGGCAGTTCGGTCGCTTATACGACGAACTAAGAGATTATAGGGGTCTGTATGGGAGAAGTGTTTATGGGGAGCGCGTGCAGGATTTTCCGCGTCTCGTCCCGCAGGAAGATAGTGTTTGTGAAATGATAGAAAGTTCTGGCCCTAATCGGCAGACTTTACTAGAAATAGTTGATGTTAAGGGGGAGCACGAGCAAGATTCGTCGTGTTTCGTCCCGCAGGAGTTAGATGTTGAAGTAGTAACGGAAAGTTCTGGCCCTAACCGGCAGACCTTACCGAAAGTTTCAGTGGTAGAAGTAACCGACCCATCCGACGCAAACCTCCAGTTTAAACATTGCGAGAGTATTAAGGAGAAAGATTTCGAAAATTTTAGTGATAGCCGGACACGATTGGTAGAAAAGCACATAGATTACAACGTGTATGAGGTTAGAGCTGACATTATACAATCAGACGATAGCAGTGTGGGTTGCGCAGATCTAGCGGAAGTAATTGCAGAAACTACTGGACACATTCCTCCAGGTAGATTGGCGGATGAGATTAATCTGACCAAAGTGGAATCAACGAAGGTGACGATTAATGAATTGATAGCAAAGCAACACTCACTAGTTGACGAGTTACAGGAAAAGGTTTCGGTATTGGAGGCGAAGCTACAGACTACGCCTCAGGACAAACGTGTTGAAATTAAATCTGTATTTGAACAGAGGCTGAAAAAGCCGCCAGATAAGCCGGATTTAGGATCAAAGCCGGATGGTTTTTTCTGGAATGACCTGGATATAGACGAGGATTTACTGTGGGAAAATAAAGAAACAGTCGAGGACAAGTGTAGACAGATAGTAGTGTCTGTTAATATGCATGACCTACAACTAAAGGTGTTGATTGACACCGGTGCACAATTGAGTGCTGTATCTGGGAAAATATTTGAGTTACTGAAAGACAGACCCGGCATCGTAGTTATGCCAGTAACAGGAGTGAAAATTATCGGTGCTACTGGGAAGGCCAGTAAACCGGTCACAAAACAGATTTTTGTCAACTTCGAGATAGGTGGGGCACGATTTGAACAAGAGTTTGTCGTCGTGCCAGACTTGACTACGGAAGTAATTATCGGGTTAGATTGGCTATTAAAGTACCGTGCAGTGATTAATTGCGAAAGCAAAACTTTGACATGTATGTCACTAGATAAAACAATGGTAGTTGGTTTTGACGAGGCAGGAGACGGTGTGCATAGGCAATACCAGCCTATACACATTGTTAACTGGCCGGATGACATTGACGTAGGAATGAATTTGAACTGCCGTAACGTGAGGAATTTCGGCATTGACAAAAGTGTAGAAAGTGAATTGGAAGAGATAATCAAATTCCCTCCACGGATTGACATTAGTATTGGTGTGAAAAAAGATCGTTTGCGAGAAGTAATGAAGCCAAGAACCGATGGTCGCATACATCGTCATGACGCTAAAGCGCGTTTTGCTAAGTTTGCAATCGGAGACTTAGTACTTGTAAAAGCTCACGAGAAATCGAGCGAGGTAGACCATGAAATCTCTAAATTTAAGTTTGTTTATAATGGACCATATAAAGTCATTGGTATACCTCACACAAATGCTTATTGCTTAGAGTATCCAAGCTCTGGAAAGCTATTAGGTACACGGAACATTGTAGACTTGAAATTGTACCAACCTAGGATCGATTAATACCACTCAATGGGTAATTTGTACAGTATGTAAATATAGAGTGTAAGATTTAAGGATGTGCCATGTTACGATGCTTTTGCCTGACCTAGAGGTCATTAAAGAAGTTGTAATTAATAAGTAATTGATGTTGATTAAATTATTTAGGAGTTACTGAATATTAATCAATTTGAAAATCCAAGCTGCCAGTTTTCAGCTGAGTCACAGTAGATTAAGGAAAGTAAATATGCTTTTGTAACTAGCTGTCAGATTTCATGAATGTGTGTTTCATTAGTCATTGCCGATGTACTTAGACGCTGTTTTAAGTTTCAGGCTAGTACATGCGTGTCATGATGGACAGTGTTGAGTTATCCGCTGTGATAGTGTTTATGGACTCCTTGAGATTACTCGGGAGTGAGTTTTTCCGAAAGAATTCAGTCAAACGGACCTTCTGGAAACGCCGTTACAAGGGGGAGTGAGATCAAGCGTGCCGCACCGGCGGGCGCAACAATAATGGAAAGACCGAGCCGCTGTCGGCTCTTGTGTCGCTGTCGACTCTTGTTCCGCTGTCGGCATTATTTGTACTCGCGAGTACGGAATGTGGAGTTGCTTTTCTTCCCGGACAGCTGAAGTGAAAGGATTCTGCTGTCAATATTTATGTTTTATTTTATCTGCTGCATATTATTTTCTTGTTTAGCGTTAATTGGACATGACGAGAATATTAATTATGAAAAGGTTACATAAAATTGTGTATTCTATGTAATTAATTATTAGTTTGCGTATTTTGATATACCTGTTTTTTATGACCATGTACTCTGATCAATTTTGCAAATAGTATTCCATTTTTTATAGTGTTACGAATTTTAATGATTTTGGAATAGCTAAACCATTTTCTATGTTTTCTATTAATTTTGATATGTTGTCAACCTGTTTTATTTTGTGCAAGATGACAGAGTGGAATAAGATTAGGAGTGTCTCCACTCATTAAAATTGTTGTCTAAAATTTGGTTTATGATTAATTAGACGAATGCTAAATTTTTTTGATGTTTTGAGCATATGCATATCCGCTGTTTCTTTTTTGGGACATTTTCTGAGTCTGTTTACGTTACACGAACATCCTCAGACAATGTGGGGCACGTGTAACGCCGGAAATGCATATCCTCCTATTTCCATCTATTGTACTATTTTTTTTCCTTGCTTTGTTACCTCAAGATATGACATTTCTGTCTCTTTGTATATTGTAATTGTTTTACTATTTGTATATTTATGCATTTATGTCGATGTATAATTGGTTTGTTTCGTAAATATTATTTGTATTTTTACGCTGGGTCTTGCCTAGGGAAAACTGCTATCGAACGGTTACGTCGATAGGTCGTGTGGAGAATCAAAGTGTGTAGGATCTTTGGTAGTGTTAACTCTGCCGCGTGGAGCGCGGGCTGAGAGAAGGAGTCTGGCGGGAGTAGCGAGTGGAGCAGGTGTGTTGTGTGACGCTCCCGCGAGTTGCCGCGCTTTCGGGGTTTGGCAGCATGTAATTGCGCTCGACTTGCGATGATAGTTTCTGACATGGTGTCGCGGACGGGAAACATTAACTAGCGCACATCAAGAGCCCGTTTCGTCTGGTGACAGTGTCGAGAAGAAGGCGCGCCAACATCCAGCTTCTGCAACAGCGACGGCCGACAATGAGCGACTGTCGCCACCTCCTCGATCGACGGCTTCAAACCTTCAATCAACCATCAAGGAAGACTGGAAGCAAGTAAAGTTTTAGAACTGTATGGCAGACCTCAGCTTTTCAAACTGTACCATTTTCGTAACTATAATAACAGCAACTTAGCATGAACCTTTGTTGCTCATTGTCCCAATTGCATTACCAAGCAGGGTCCCTTCCTTTTTCCGAAATGAACCCGAGTGTCGTTGAAATTTAAACGCCAGCACTAAAGTAATATAGCTAATTCTATTTCACTGCTTTAATTTCAAAGTTCAGTTAGCTGGCTACAATATTCAGATTACACAAGCACAAATTAAGAGTGCGAGTTTTGTTATCGTATTTTAGCTTACCTGTGACTGCAGCTCAGCTTGGTACGTACTAAATTTTACTATTGTTAATTGTTCAGAATCATTTAATTCAAGTTCAAAGTTAAATCTCTTATTTCCAAATTGCGTAGATTCAAGTAGTTTTTTGAAATGATTGTTGAGGTAGTCCAAGACTAACCGTATTTTACTGAATTTCGATGTGCTTCAGAAAGAAAGCTCACTATTAACTTCAGTCACTAAATTAACTTTCGATTTTCCGGTTTTATTAATTCTTTGCTAAATTAAGTCAGGGTGTAGCGAAATTTATTACTTCTGACAAACTTTCAGTTTTCACACTACACGTGTCAACCTTCAGTTGCCACGCTTCTAGTGCTAATTATATGTGTAATAACCTTTCTTTTTCAGTTACTATAGTAATTGTCCTTAGGACTGGCGACCGTGATTTCCCCCAAATCTCAAATACCTAATTACCGCTAGTTAATTGTTAACGTAATGGCTGCACATTTACTTTCTTTATTAACTTTACCCCTTTTCAAAATTAATTTCCACCAGTTTCATTAGCACATTTCCGTTCATCTAGATGTAACCCTTTCCTCCCTCTTTACCAACAGGTTAACTTCGGTGACGATTGCTTTTCCAAAACTCCCATTAGGTACACGCGGTTTCATTTTTCACTGTCATTAAGGTCGGAAAGTGAGGGGGAGGTTACAAACTGGTATACAGTCTGGACCGGAAGACTTCCTTTCGTAAATTGATTTAATTTGCTTCACTACTCCGAGGATATCTGCTTCTATATTACTCATGTTGGCAGCTTTTCTTGATTCGAATTCTGGAATGTTTACTTCGACTTCTTTGGTGAAGGAATAGCGGAAGTCTATGTTTAGTAACTCTGCTTTGGCGGCACTGTCCTCTATAGTATTTCCTTTGCTATCGCGCAGCTAGCATACTTCATATACGCCCAGAATCTCTTTGGATTTTCTGCTAGGTTTCGAGACAAAGTTTTGTGTTGGATTCTCAAAATAAATGAAATGAGATTCATATTAACAGAATCTTCCGTCGGTTCTTGGTAGAAATCAGATTCCATTAATTAATAATACCCATCATTATAATAGCATTTAGTCACTCTCAAAACTGGTAGATTCTGACCACTGAAACAGGAAAAATTTGTTTTAGGATTACAGGATCCTAAAAAAAAAAAAAACGCGTTTGGCAATTGTGTACTATATATCCCTAAGTTATCTGCGCCCTTCACTGCAGATAGTAAGTAAACAGTCCAGATTCCGCTTGCCTCCATGTCCTTTGGAGTTTCAGATGTCGTTTGACCATTGGTGGGATTTTTACTGGAAGTTACGGAATCCAGTGGATTTTGGCCCCGCTGCACTCGACTTTGTAGGTTGCGCATGCTGGCGTAACATGCTTAGTAACTTGCATTGTTCCCATTTGAAGCCTCCGTTGGTCATTGTCACTGTGGTTCGTAAGTTTATCGGAGATTACACTTGCAGCCTGAGGATGACGCTTTTTCGTTTCCAAACTGGTAGCAAGCATTGAATAAATGACGTACGAATTACAATACAGCTGTTGGTTTCAATTTTCATTATTCAAGTGCTTCATGTTCCGTGCCTTCCCACTATCCTCGATGGATTACCAGAGGACTAAATAAAAATAAAATTGCTATACACAAAGCTAGTTAATGCCAAAACAAATAATTTTATACATTTCCAATGAACAGTATTGAACAACCGCTGAACTATACAGGGTGATCGGACCAAATATCTCACGAAATAAGCGTCAAACTAAAAAACTACAAAGAACGAAACTTGTCTAGCTTGAAGGGGGAAACCAGATGGCGCTATGGTTGGCCCGCTAGATGGAGCTGCCATAGGTCAAACGGATATCAACTGCGTTTTTTTAAAAATAGGAACCCCCTTTTTTATTACATATTCGTGTAGTACGTAAAGAAATATGAATCTTTTAGTTGGACCACTTTTTTTGCATTGTGAAAGATGGCGCTGTAATAGTCACAAACATATGGCTCACAATTTTCGACGAACAGTTGGTAACAGCTAGGTTTTTTAAATTAAAATACAGAAAGTAGGTACGTTTGAACATTTTATTTCGGTTGTTCCAATGTGATACATGTACCTTTGTGAACTTATCATTTCTGTGAACGCATGCTGTTAGAGCGTGATTACCTGTAAATACCACATTAATGCAATAAATGCTCAAAATGATGTCCGTCAACGTCAATGCATTTTGCAATACGTGTAACGACATTCCTCTCAACAGCGAGTAGTTCGCCTTCCGTAATGTCCGTACATGCATTGACAATGCGCTGGCGCATGTTGTCAGGCGTTTTCGGTGGATCACGATGGCAAATACCCTTCCATTTTCCCCCCAGAAAGAAATCCGGGGACGTCAGATCCGGTGAACGTGCGGGCCATGGTATGGTGCTTCGACGACCAATCCACCTGTCATGAAATATGCTATTCAATATCGCTTCAACCGCACGCGAGCTATGTGCCGGACATCCATCATGTTGGAAGTACATCGCCATTCTGTCATGCATGGATACATCTTGTAGTAACATCGGTAGAACATTACGAAGGAAATCAGCATAAATTGCACCATTTGGATTGTCATCGATAAAATGGGGGCCAATTACCGTTCCTCCCATAATGCCGCACCATACATTAACCCGGTAAGGTCGCTGATGTTCCACTTGTCCCAGCCATCGTGGATTTTCCGTTGCCCAATAGTGCATGCTATGCCGATTTACGTTACCGCTGTTGGTGAATGACGCTTCGTCGCTAAATAGAACGCGTGCAAAAAATCTGTCATCATCCCGTAATTTCTCTTGTGTCCAGTGGCAGAACTGTACACGACGTTCAAAGTCGTCGTCATGCTATTCCTGGCGCATAGAAATATGGTACAGGTGCAGACGATGTTGATTTAGCATTCTCAACACCAACGTTTTCGAGATTCCCGATTCTCGCGCAATTTGTCTGATACTGATGTGCGGATTAGCCGCGACAGCAGCTAAAACACCTACTTGGGCATCATCATTTGTTGCAGGTCGTGGTTGATGTTTCACATGTGGCTGAACATTTTCCGTTTCCTTACATAACGTAACTATCCGGCGAACGGTCCGGACACTTGGATGATGTCGTCCAGGATACCGAGCAGCATACATAGCACACTCCCGTTGGGCGTTTTGATCACAATAGCCATACATCAACACAATATCGATCTTTTCCGCAATTGGTAAACGGTCGATTTTAACACGGGTAATGTATCACGAAGCAAATACCGTCCGCACTGGTGGAATGTTACGTGACACCATGTACTTATACGTTTGTGACTATTACAGCGGCATCTATCACAAAGTGAAAAACGTGGTCTAACTGAAACACTCATATTTCTTTATGTACTACACGAATATGTAATAAAAAATGGGGGTTCCTATTTTAGAAAACGCAGTTGATATCCGTTTGACCTATGGCAGCGCCATCTAGCGGGCCAACCACAGCGCCATCTGGTTTCCCCCTTCAAGCTAGACGAGTTTCGTTCTTTATAGTTTTTTCGTTTGATGCTTATTCCGTGAGATATTTGGCCCGGTCACTATCAATGGACCACCCTCTATATAAGACATTGGTACTTATTTAATGTGATGCAATAGAAGAAAAGGGCTGGGTAAAAGAAACAGGACCCTGGTCATACTTTTTACACGGCGCTCCTCATCAGGTTTTGGTAAAGTGAATTCTCAAAACAGATTCTCGTTGGTCATATATAAACTCCCATAACGACTCTGGTAATGCGGTTTGTAGTTAGCGGACTTCCCCCGATAAATGCTATGTCGATTTTGAACCGTGCCTGGTTTCAGGTTCTTACTTAATTTTAAAAATGTCGACCAATCTGGATGGAGAAGAAGAAATATAGGTCAAACTAAGAAGCTGCCCACCTCCTACACTCAACAGGAAGAAAACAGCGGCCGTGCTGACTGCATCGGAAACGGAACAGCTGATTTCCATGTGTCATTCTTGTAAAACAAAGTACCAACGCAAAAAATGCCTTTTGACCGGGGTAGCAAAATAGATTCAGGCCTTATCATGTAAATTGGTCTTCCGGTAGTTGTAATGCAGGAAAGCATAGCATCAAAAGTGATATTTCGCGTGCATAGCTAACGAAAGTGGAACCTAGCTACAGCGCTCTTTTTTTTTGCGTTGCGGTGGGAGGGGGTGGCGGGGGTCGTTATTCTAGCACTATGAGCCACACCCACGGCGACTTGTGACATACGTAGTTAGATCCACATTGTATTGTATTGGATTGGATTGGATTGTTTTGGGTAAAAGACCAAACAGCGAGGTCATCGGTCTCATCGGATTAGGGAAGGAAGTCGGCCGTGCCCTTTCAAAGGAACCATCCCTGCATTTGCATGGAGCAATTTAGGGAAATCACGGAAAACCTAAATCAGGATGGCCGGACGCGGGATTGAACCGTCGTCCTCCCGAATGCGAGTCCAGTGTGCTAACCACTGCGCCACCTCGCTCGGCACAATGTATTTATGGCTTACAAATCAGCGGCAACAGAGCAATTTTCAACTGTTATAAATGTCAGTTTCATCCCACGCCCCTTCCCCCAATCTTTACTTGACTGTAATTTAAGACTATTCTTAATCAGACGCGTCGTAGGTCTCTTACTTTAGTTTCACCTGTTCCGCACTACAGTAATATTTTTATGACGACACGTTTTGTGGAGTTTTCCAAAAGTAAAATACAAGAAATCGCAAATGCAGAAAAAGTCGGTTCAGAAAGGCAGAAAAATCGCAAAAAACGTGAAAGTGCAGCTAATATTTTTTTGTCTTTATCCTCTACTAGCAACGAGGGGAAAAGCAGGGGCTTCGGAACACGAAAGGAACATGAAAAGTGCCGTAAGTAAATGACACGCAAATTTATAAAGAATAACTGTTTTCAATCTATTAACAGCAAAACGTAGCAAAGTTATGAATATCGTATTTGTAGAATGACCACTGAAAGGCTAATCTTATCTGGTAAAAAAAAACTCTCTCACCCTGCAGTAAGCCTAAGGCAGGAAAAAAAACAACAGTAATACTACTACAAAAGCTTCTGTGCAATATTGTCAACCAAACAGTACATAAACAAGATTTTCATAAAACGAAAATAAGTAGGCACGTAGGAAGATCAGGGATTGGTACCATCATGCTACGCAGACAAATGTTATATAAGCGTGCTCTTCATAAAAGAAAAACACTGAAGCAAGTAGGATGGTTAAGGATTAGAACCACAACATAGAGGAATTTTATGACTAGCGTGCACAAAAGACTGCGTTTTATTGGCAGGGGAAAGATTGTCATGAATATGACAAGCACGCTATGGTGACAATCATTAAAACGAGCACAATATTTCTTGCAGCGAGATCTTTTTACGAAATTTCGATCACCATCTTCCTACTCTGAATGCGAAAATATTTAAAAAGGGAGAAGTGAGTGTCATAATAAAATAAGAGAAATCAGTACGCCCACATAAATATTTCTGCATGGTGTTACTTACTAACGAAAGGGCTAGATTACATCATTAAAAACAAAACCAGTTTGAAACCTAAGTTTGGTATCAGAAATTGTATGGCTCTTGTTGATAAAATTAAAATTAAACCACGATCGTTGCATGTCACTATCTTACTTACAGTAGTTCCTGCTGATGTATATATAAACATATGAACGGATCATTTACACAAGCCTGTAGAATTAAATTACGGAATTGATGCTATGCAAATTTGTGTAGAACAGAATTACTTCCAGTTTCACAATAAGTATTAGCTGTAATCAGTCTGATGGCCTAGCATGAGTTCAGCTTTTAGTCCTATACCATTCGAAACTTTCATGGATAATTTCGAACAAATTTTCTTATAGGAAGAGCCACTGAATTGTAAAATCAAGTGTACGTTCAGATAGGTCGATGATATGCTGCTGTTGTGGACCGGTATCACTAGACAGCTAGGTAAATTACTACAGCATTTTAACTGACATCGTAAGAAAATTCAGTTGGGGTGGAACTGGAAAGTTCTTCTGAGCTAAGTACATTAGTAAAAGAGCACACTTGTTCAGCATTTACAGAAAAAAAACATAGCCAGTGATAGGGCCATCCTTGCAAGCTCCCAGCACCACACAGCCACAGCAGATTTTCATTCGATGGTGATCGCCTCATATCTGGTCCATTATATGAGTCAGTCTTTCAAACAGCTGCAGACCATCAAACATATCTCTTCCCTGATTGATAATACAGAACGAAAAAAGAAAATGCATAAAATTACAACACTTCTGTACGCTAGCCAACAGCAATCATTCAATAGTTAAAAAACCTGGAGCAAAATTCCATATATCGGTTGCAGGTTCGAATCCTGCCTCGGGCATCGATGTGTGTGATGTCCTTAGGTTAGTTAAGTTTAAGTAGTTCTACGTTCTAGGGGACTGATGACCACAGCTGTCAAGTCCCATAGTAAAATATGGCGTTTCAGTCTTCGATCGCTATTCTTTATATAAAGAAAAGCGATCGAAGACTGAAACGCCATATTTTATTTAGTGAACGATCGCGGAATTCCCAGTGAGAGAACCATGTCTAGTTTTGATGAAGTCCCATAGTGCTCAGAGCCACTCCATATATCGGAAACATTTCAGGCAACGTTGAAATAAAGTCTTGCAACTACAGACCTGTATTTTACAGTACCAATAGTACGAGGTGTTCAAAAAGACTCTCCGCAGTGCCATATGATTGTTAGCCGCGCGTGCCGTATGCCAGTGAATATACCGAAATGAAACTCAGTACAGTACAAGTTATAAATTTATTGAATATTCATTTTTACTTACAAATTTTCACATTAAATGTTGAAAGTGTCCCCCCTGTTGTTGAATACACAATTCAATCATACGGCACGCGCGGATAATAATCATACGGCACTGCGGAGAGACTTTTTGAACACCCCGTACAACAAAATTTTTACGCGGTAGTGAAGACAAAATGAACCCTAAGCACAGAGTGATGTATATAAAATCACTTGCAAGCAGTGTGAAGAAGTGTATATTGGTCGGTCGGTCAGAGCTGTGGCAATTGCAGACTACGCAGTGGCGCAGCGGGCATAACTGACTCCCGGGCCACGACACTTTATTGCCCTCCCCCGCCACGGCACCGTCCCTTCACCATCTTTGGAGCCCACGGTGCACTTTACAAGCGCCACATCCTCCCCACCCAACCTATTCCGCTATTACGCAAACACATACAGTAGTATAAAATATACACTCCTGGAAATGGAAAAAAGAACACATTGACACCCACCATACTTGCTCCGGACACTGCGAGAGGGCTGTACAAGCAATGATCACACGCACGGCACAGCGGACACACCAGGAACCGCGGTGTTGGCCGTCGAATGGCGCTAGCTGCGCAGCATTTGTGCACCGCCGCCGTCAGTGTCAGCCAGTTTGCCGTGGCATACGGAGCTCCATCGCAGTCTTTAACACTGGTAGCATGCCGCGACAGCGTGGACGTGAACCGTATGTGCAGTTGACGGACTTTGAGCGAGGGCGTATAGTGGGCATGCGGGAGGCCGGGTGGACGTACCGCCGAATTGCTCAACACGTGGGGCGTGAGGTCTCCACAGTACATCGATGTTGTCGCCAGTGGTCGGCGGAAGGTGCACGTGCCCGTCGACCTGGGACCGGACCGCAGCGACGCACGGATGCACGCCAAGACCGTAGGATCCTACGCAGTGCCGTAGGGGACCGCACCGCCACTTCCCAGCAAATTAGAGACAGTGTTGCTCCTGGGGTATCGGCGAGGACCATTCGCAACCGTCTCCATGAAGCTGGGCTACGGTCCCGCACACCGTTAGGCCGTCTTCCGCTCACGCCCCAACATCGTGCAGCCCGCCTCCAATGGTGTCGCGACAGGCGTGAATGGAGGGACGAATGGAGACGTGTCGTCTTCAGCGATGAGAGTCGCTTCTGCCTTGGTGCCAATGATGGTCGTACGCGTGTTTGGCGCCGTGCAGGTGAGCGCCACAATCAGGACTGCATACGACCGAGGCGCACAGGGCCAACACCCGGCAGCATAGTGTGGGGAGCGATCTCCTACACTGGCCGTACACCACTGGTGATCGTCGAGGGGACACTGAATAGTGCACGGTACATCCAAACCGTCATCGAACCCATCGTTCTACCATTCCTAGACCGGCAAGGGAACTTGCTGTTCCAACAGGACAATGCACGTCCGCATGTATCCCGTGCCACCCAACGTGCTCTAGAAGGTGTAAGTCAACTACCCTGGCCAGCAAGATCTCCGGATCTGTCCCCCATTGAGCATGTTTGGGACTGGATGAAGCGTCGTCTCACGCGGTCTGCACGTCCAGCACGAACGCTGGTCCAACTGAGGCGCCAGGTGGAAATGGCATGGCAAGCCGTTCCACAGGACTACATCCAGCATCTCTACGATCGTCTCCATGGGAGAATAGCAGCCTGCATTGCTGCGAAAGGTGGATATACACTGTACTAGTGCCGACATTGTGCATGCTCTGTTGCCTGTGTCTATGTGCCTGTGGTTCTGTCAGTGTGATCATGTGATGTATCTGACCCCAGGAATGTGTCAATAAAGTTTCCCCTTCCTGGGACAATGAATTCACGGTGTTCTTATTTCAATTTCCAGGAGTGTAGATAAATAACGTAGATGGTGGTACATAGTGAAATTACACATGAACTGAACATACAAACAACATAAGAGAGAGAATTCAAGACGATACAAAAGAAACTGAATGGCCAAAATACAGATTTTTATTTTATTTTATTTTATTTTATTTTTTTTGGTCGTAAGTGCACTACTAATATGGACCGACGAACCAGACACAGACGGCGCATTTACGAGCAATGCAGTTTCTTGTCTACTCAGTTAGCAGGAGCAAGTAACACTACTTGTATTAATAATCTGCAACAAACCGTAGCTGTAACCACTTGATGCCATTACCAAAATTCGTGTTCCTAAAGTTCAAGATGCTGTCTTCTTAGATTGGTCTTATATTTCGCATGTAGTGCTCTAATATTGATCGCGACTGTAAACTTTCGTAAATTCGGTTTCGTACGGAATGTACTGTGCTCACTCTTCCGCCCTGCAATTCGTAGGTGCAGTCACCAGGTGAGACAAAAATAGTGTTACTAAAGAAGCATAGACACGCCAGCTCCCATTAGCAAGACGTCGTTTGCCTACAGGAGCTAAAAAATACCTTGACACTGCTGATGGTATTTCTAAACGGAAGATGTAAATAGTATTTCACGAGACGACAATTACTAATGATTTTGTATTTTACTTTCAGCCGCACTGTTCTAGGAGATCTTCAAACATTTTTACATAGGAAACAATAGAGAACGGAACATACGGTTTCTTACTGTTTCCCCTTCAGAATGTGTGTGTGTCAGAGACAAATAGAAAGACAGAGACGAACATTAGAGAAAAATACATGTATGGTTAGAATATTGGGCAGGTGTGTGGTTGCACTAAAATTTTCTTCTTGGGTTAGAGTGCAGCTCCGATGTACCAAATAAAAAATGTGCCGACACAAAAGTCGCCACTGTTTGGATTCATTCGAATTCCCACGTGCGCCTCTGACGCCAATTTTATTGACTGTGTTCATAAATGTGGATAGTTGTTTGTGTTAAGGAAGCTGATTTCTTTTAAAGTTATAGAGCTATGGATAATCAGGGATTTATAAATCTGTTAATTCAATTTGTTTCCTTTCACAAATAATTGTAGTTGCATTTTGTAATTGCTGAGGAAGTTGATGAAATGTATCCCTTTCACTGTTTTAAAATAATATAATTTTGAAATTGAACAAATGTTTGAATACTATTTTCTTTTAATGGGAAATAAAACTGTAATGTGTTTTGAAATTAAAAAAAAGTCACGCTCACCTCAACCTAGCCCATTCCGCTAATCTATTCCTTAACAAAGAAGTATCTAATAAAACACGTACTTCCAACAGAGAATGACGCGTTTCTGTAGCTACTTTTAGCTTACTCTGTCAAGCGGCGGTAATCCCATACCGCAGCACATTTCAACAGCCATTGCTATCGCTGACGACAGTGTTCGGCTTCCTCCGGTAAAGTTCGGAGTACCTCGATAACGTACGTCAACTTAGCAGCACGCTCATTTTTCGCTACGTTCATCGTCACGCCTGAAGTCTCTCTACCGTGACAATCTAGCAACGATTCGTCGGTTAGCGCGCCCCATTCGAATGAAGCTCGCAGACACAAACAACAAACTTCGGGCAGCTTCGGGCGTCATCGGTTCGTTCTTGGCTCAGCAGTAGCTTGCCTGGTAAGTTGAAATGCTACACAAACCGCAGTTCTAACGTAGCAGAAATTTTCCGCTAGGCACGCGCGAATAAATACTGATTATGAGTGCCGAAAACTGTTTGCTCACTGTGTTTTCTTTGCACTGAAACAAGCAGGCAAAGCTATAGTTGTACGTAATCTATACACGAGAAATTTCCTGTGATATTTCAACTTTCACCTCTTATATGAATAAGATTAGAAATAAGGAATTATAATTCAATGAAATTCCTGTAGATAATGCACAAATACGAACGGTCGCTATTTCTGCGACAATTATTCATCTGCAATATCCAACTCGATAGTTATGTTACCGGAAATTATCATCTAAATTCGAGAGTATTTCATGAATGCACATATATATATATTAATAATGCGAGACCAATGCTCATAAATTAATGTAACGTACGACATATTTTATCCGTTGAATATGAGCGAGGCACAAAGTTCCGGATAAGGAAAGTATGACATCAATACGGAAAAAAGTTCTGACTTCACGTGAAAGAAGATCTAGATATTTCTTTTATCGTGAAAGGTAATACATAGACAAAAAAAATGCCGCCGGCGAGAAACTGTGTTTTACGAGATCACACACAACACTGTTATGTACCGCTACGTTTAATTTCCTAGAAGGGTAGTACGTGTAGTAGAAATAGTGTACCGAATATGATATAATATCAATATGACAGACAAATAGCAACAGATAATTCATGAAACTCTTACGAACCTTTCATAAAGTGTCTGTAATTAAGGACGGAATAAAAACACAACCAAGGTACTTAAGTGTTAATAAGATGTTATGTAGTGAGTGTACATGTCGCAAATTCTAGCAAATGTACTTACACAGTGTAGTATTTTGCAAAGCCTTTTGCCTCTACATTAACTGTAAGCATTTTATTTTGCTAAAGGTTGAAACTGCAGATGTGCGATACTTTCACTACATTTCCTAAAACACGGAAGATCTTCAATACTGATACAGAGAAATCAATAAATTGAAGGGCGGAAGGCAGCAATATTAACGGAAAGCTACGGACGGAGAGCTAAACAATCTCTTGGTGAAATAGGCCTCTCGTGCAACCTAAACTACATAATCTTTATGTCGTAGGTCGCGCTCAATTCTAGAGCAAGGCCAATAAAGAACGAGGTATTTAGCTATCAGGAATTCATGAAAAATTCATTTACCGTATGAGTTATTTTAAAATATTGTTTAGCTCGTAGGTGGCCTACCTTTCTCTGGAAGCCATCTCCGTCGACGTAACAAGGCTGAGCCGTCGAAGATAGAAGCCAGGATCACGGAAGCGGGCACAACGCAAGATTCGAACCGCACCCTCCGAACAGCAGCTGTTAAATGAGACGCCGTGAGCCGCCCACATGACGTCACAGCTGCTGTCCGGCCAATACGTTTCTATATCGAGAGTCCGAGAAGCGCTGCAGAATATTAAAGGCAATGTCTTGAGCTGCTAATTCGGTTATCCACGCGCATCAGAAATATATTCACCTCGTAGCTATCACCACTGTCAGTACAGAGACAGAGATTAGCGTTCAAGACATTATCAACGTTAATAGGTTCAACAGGGGGGCTAAGAGAATATTTATGCTAAGGTTGTTAGCGTCTTACTTACAAAGGGAGGCCACTACGTTGGGATCACGGATTTCCTTTAAACGTTTTACACCTTTAGTAGGCAATTAAAACAGCATAATGTGTAAATAGTAAAGTGCACTACGCTGAAAAACCCGAGAAAATCGCAACAGTAGTTTTACGCTTATACACTCCTGCAAATGGAAAAAAGAACACATTGACACCGGCGTGTCAGACCCACCATACTTGCTCCGGACACTGCGAGAGGGCTGTACAAGCAATGATCACACGCACGGCACAGCGGACACACCAGGAACCGCGGTGTTGGCCGTCGAATGGCGCTAGCTGCGCAGCATTTGTGCACCGCCGCCGTCAGTGTCAGCCAGTTTGCCGTGGCATACGGAGCTCCATCGCAGTCTTTAACACTGGTAGCATGCCGCGACAGCGTGGACGTGAACCGTATGTGCAGTTGACGGACTTTGAGCGAGGGCGTATAGTGGGCATGCGGGAGGCCGGGTGGACGTACCGCCGAATTGCTCAACACGTGGGGCGTGAGGTCTCCACAGTACACCGATCTTGTCGCCAGTGGTCGGCGGGTGCACGTGCCCGTCGACCTGGGACCGGACCGCAGCGACGCACGGATGCACGCCAAGACCGTAGGATCCTACGCAGTGCCGTAGGGGACCGCACCGCCACTTCCCAGCAAATTAGGGACACTGTTGCTCCTGGGGTATCGGCGAGGACCATTCGCAACCGTCTCCATGAAGCTGGGCTACAGTCCCGCACACCGTTAGGCCATCTTCCGCTCACGCCCCAACATCGTGCAGCCCGCCTCCAGTGGCGTCGCGACAGGCGTGAATGGAGGGACGAATGGAGACGTGTCGTCTTCAGCGATGAGAGTCGCTTCTGCCTTGATGCCAGTGATGGTCGTATGCGTGTTTGGCGCCGTGCAGGTGAGCGCCACAATCAGGACTGCATACGACCGAGGGACACAGGGCCAACACCCGGCATCATGGTGTGGGGAGCGATCTCCTACACTGGCCGTACACCACTGGTGATCGTCGAGGGGACACTGAATAGTGCACGGTACATCCAAACCGTCATCGAACCCATCGTTCTACCATTCCTAGACCGGCAAGGGAACTTGCTGTTCCAACAGGACAATGCACGTCCGCATGTATCCCGTGCCACCCAACGTGCTCTAGAAGGTGTAAGTCAACAACCCTGGCCAGCAAGATCTCCGGATCTGTCCCCCATTGAGCATGTTTGGGACTGGATGAAGCGTCGTCTCACGCGGTCTGCACGTCCAGCACGAACGCTGGTCCAACTGAGGCGCCAGGTGGAAATGGCATGGCAAGCCGTTCCACAGGACTACATCCAGCATCTCTACGATCGTCTCCATGGGAGAATAGCAGCCTGCATTGCTGCGAAAGGTGGATATACACTGTACTAGTGCCGACATTGTGCATGCTCTGTTGCCTGTGTCTATGTGCCTGTGGTTCTGTCAGTGTGATCATGTGATGTATCTGACCCCAGGAATGTGTCAATAAAGTTTCCCCTTCCTGGGACAATGAATTCACGGTGTTCTTATTTCAATTTCCAGGAGTGTATTTTCACCTCGTAGCTATCACCACTGTCAGTACAGAGACACAGATTAGCGTTCAAGACATTATCAACGTTAATACGTTCAATAGGGAGGCTAAGAGAATATTTACTTACAAAGGGAGGCCACTACGTTGGGATCACTGATTTCCTTTAAAACTTTTACACCTTTAGTAGGCAATTAAAACAGCATAATGTGCAAATAGTAAAGAGCACTGCGCTGAAAATTCCGAGAAAATCGCAACAGTAGTTTTACGCTTATATTATGTGACTTACGTAACTGTGCCTATGTTCTGGTCGTTAGAGTTAATGGTGGTCAAGGGCTTAACTGGCGTGTTCGGTCAGAGGGTTCACAGCCCTCTGTAATAAAACAAGTGAGTCAACGGATCAACTACGATCTTGAACGGGTGTCATAGGACGTCCGTCATGAACAAATACAACGCGCAATAACAAACAAAAAGAGAATTTTCTTAAAAAAGTGGTTAGTGTTTGACGGGTAAAACTGGTCTTGCGATTCTCTCAGAATTTCCAGAGTAGTGGACCTTACTACTGCGACATTATGTTGTTTAAATGGCCTACTAAAGGTGTAGAAAGTTTAAAGTATATCCGTGATCCCAACGCAGTGGCCTCCCTTTGTTAGAAACGAATGTGATGGACGTAGAGGAATTATGGACAAAATTTGCACTGACTTAAAATCGCACTCTGAAGAATTGAGTACATCTACATCTACATTTACACTCCGCAAGCCACCCAACGGTGTGTGGCGGAGGGCAACTTACGTGCCACTGTCATTACCTCCCTTTCCTGTTCCAGTCGCGTATGGTTCGCGGGAAGAACGACTGCCGGAAAGCCTCCGTGCGCGCTCGAATCTCTCTGATTTTACATTCGTGATCTCTTCGGGAGGTATAAGTAGGGGGAAGCAATATATTCGATACCTCATCCAGAAACGCACCCTCTCGAAACCTGGACAGCAAGCTACACCGCGATGCAGAGTGCCTCTCTTGCAGAGTCTGCGAATTGAGCGTGCTAAACATCTCACTCTTACCAAATAACCCTGCGACGAAACACGCAGCTCTTCTTTGGATCTTCTCTATCTCCTCTGGCAACCCGACCTGGTACGCATCCCACACTGATGAGCAATACTCAAGTATAGGTCTAACGGGTATTTAGGAAGACACCTCCTTTGTTAATGGATTACATTTTCTAAGTACTCTCCCAATGAATCTCAACCTGGCACCCGCCTTACCAACAATTAATTTTATATGATCATTCCACTTCAAACCAAATCAAATGGTGAAATGGCTCTGAGCACTATGGGACTTAACATCGGAGGTCATCAGCCCCCAAGAACTTAGAACTACTTAAGCCTAACTAACCTACGGACATCACACACATCCATGCCGGAGGCAGGATTAGAACCTGCGACCGTAGCGGTCGCGCGGTTCCAGATATTTTGCAGAAGTAACTGCTACCAGTGTTTGTTCCGCTATCATATAATCATACAATAAAGGATCCTTCTTTCTATGTATTCGCAATACATTACATTTGTCTATGTTAAGGGTCAGCTGCCACTCCCTGCACCAAGTGCCTATCCGCTGCAGATCTCCCTGCATTTCGCTGCAATTTTCTAATGCTACAACTTCTCTGTGTACTACAGCATCATCCGCGAAAAGCCGCATGGAAATTCCGACACTATCTACTAGGTCGTTTATATATATTGTGAAAAGCAATGGTCCCATAACACTCCCCTGTGGCACGCCAGAGGTTACTTTAACGTCTGTAGACGTCTCTTCATTGAGAACAACATGCTGTGTTCTGTTTGCTAAAAACTCTTCAACCCAGCCACACAGCTGGTCTGATATTCCGTAGGCTCTTACTTTGTTTATCAGGCGACAGTGCGGAACGGTATCGAACGCCTTCCGGAAGTCAAGGAAAATGGCATCTACCTGGGAGCCTGTATCTAATATTTTCTGGATCTCGTGAACAAATAAAGCGAGTTGGGTCTCACACGATCGCTGTTTCCGGAATCCATGTTGATTCCTACTGAGTAGATTCCGGGGTTCCAGAAATGGCATGATATGCGAGCAAAAAACATGTTCTAAAATTCTACAACAGATCGATGTCAGAGATATAGGCCTATAGTTTAGCGCATCTGCTCGACGACCCTACTTGAAAACTGGGACTATCTGTGCTCTTTTGCAATCATTTGGAACCTTCCGTTCTTCTAGAGACTTGCGGTACACGGCTGTTCTTTCGCGTACTCTGTGTAGAATCGAATTGGTATCCCGTCAGGTCCAGTCGATTTTCTTCTGTTGAGTGATTTCAGTTGCTTCTCTATTCCTTGGACACTTATTTCCATGTCAGCCATTTCTTCGTTAGTGCGAGGATTTAGAAAAGGAACTGCAGTGCGGTCTTCCTCTGTGAAACAGCTTTGGAAAAAGGTGTTTAGTATTTCATCTTTACGCGTACCATCCTCTGTTTCAATGCCATCATCATCCCAGAGTGTCTGGAGATGCTGTTTCGAGCCACTTACTGATTTAACGTAAGACCAGAACTTCCTAGGATTTTCTGTTAAGGATGGAAAAGACTCACCATGGTTTAATAACGAAGTTCGGAAAACGCTGAGAAAGGAGAGGATGTTGCACTCTCGGTTCAAAAAAAGAATGCGTAAATTTTGACAGGCAATAGTTCGTAGAAACGCGTGCATCTATAAAAAGATCAATGCGCGAAACATCCAATGGCTTCTACCGTTATATCTTAGTGAAAGATCTTATCGAGAACCCAAAAAAATTCTGGTCCACTGCAAAATCACTAAGCGGGTCGTAGGCTTCTATCCAGTCACGGCAAATTTAAACACAGCGAAAGCCTCAGAGACAGACAAAAATTGAACGAAACCAATTTCAGCGAATTCGAAAGTCAAATTCCATCCTCTGACTTTACAGAAAGTCCTAAGTGGTTTTGCTCTTACGTCAAACTAGTAAAAGGATCGAAACTGTCTGTCCAGACTTTCACTACAATGTCTTCAGACGTAAAAGTAACTTCGGGCGTATCCCAAGAAAGTGTTGTAGGACCACTGTTTTTAGCAGTATGATACAATATCATTGCTGTTCACTGTGTATATAAATGATCAAGTGGTTGAGGTCAGAAGGTCCGCGAGGCTTTCTGCCGATGTCGCTGTTGTATACGGAGAAGTTGGAACAGCGGAAAATTGTAGCAAAATGCAGGAACATCTGCAGCGGACCGGCGTTTGCTGCAGGGATAGGCAGCTGACCTCAACATGAAAAAATTTAGCGTATTTTGAATAAATAAGCCGAAAGACATATTACTGTATGACTATGCGAATGCAGAACAATCACTGGAGCAGTTACTTCCGTGATATGTTTAGAAGGATGCGTACGGAACGATTTAAAGTGAAACGACGACATAGAACTAATCACAGGTAAGGAAGATGCCGGACCGAGATTCAGTGGGAGAATCCTCTGGAGTGTAATCCACAACAAAGGGGGGGGGGGGGGGCGGTCCGGGATTAGATTCCCGGCCGGGTTGGGGATTTCCTCTGCCAGAGGACTGAGTGTCTGTGTTGTCCTCATAATTTCATCATCATCATTCGTGACATTTGCTGGGTTGGACTGTGTAACAATTGGGACTTTGTACGGGCGCTGATGAATGCGCAGTTGAGCGCCCCACTAACCAAACATCATCATCAACCACCAACAAAGGAAGTAGCTTACAGGCCCTTTATCTGAGGAGTTCTTGAATACTCAAACTTTCTGGCAGATTAAAAACTGTGTGCTGGACCGAGACTCGAACTCGTGACCTTCGTCTTTCGCGGGCAAGTGTCATACCGACCGAGCCACCCAAGTACGACTCATAGTGCCTCTCCACAGTTCCATTTCTCTTTGAATATTGCCGGCCAGGGTGGTCGAGCGGTTCTAGGCGGTACAGACTGGAACCGAACGACCGCTACGGTCGCAGGTTCGAATCCTGCCTCGGGCATGGATGTGTGTGATGTCCTAGGCTTAAGTAGTTCTAAGTTCTAGGGGACTGATGACCTCAGATGTTATGTCCCATAGTGCTCATAGCCATTTGAACCATCCAACAATATTGGTCGTCAGTCTGGGTCCGTAAGTACACAGCTGTGATAGGGGAAGTAGAGAAGATCCACCAAAGCAGCACAGAGATGCTCATCCAACTCTAGTACCAGGAGCTGCAAGAGAGGCGTTTTCCGCGTGAGGAGTAAACCCATATATTGCTTCCTCCTGCTCACAGATTCCCGGCGGGGTCAGGGATTTTCTCTGCCTCGTGATGGCTGGGTGTTGTGTGATGTCCTTAGGTTAGTTAGGTTTCATTCAACGTCACATCGCTTTTGCAGCGTTACGCCCAGTTATTTAAACGACTTGACTGAGTCAACCAGAGTACTACACTACTGGCCATTAAAATTACTGTGGTGTCACCGCCAGACACCACACTTGCTAGGTGGTAGCCTTTAAATCGGCCGCGGTCCGTTAGTATACGTCGGACCCGCGTGTCGCCACTGTCAGTGATTGCAGACCGAGCGCCGCCACACGGCAGGTCTAGAGCGTCTTCCTAGCACTCGCCCCAGTTGTACAGCCGACTTTGCTAGCGATGGTTCACTGACAAATTACGCTCTCATTTGCCGAGACGATAGTTAGCATAGCCTTCAGCTACGTCATTTGCTACGACCTAGCAAGGCGCCATTACCAGTTTACTATTGATGCTGTAAAACATGTACCGTCAAGAGCGATGTTCACCACTTATGGATTAAAGTTAAGTATTCCAACAGCTAAGACCTTTTTTTTGCTAAAGTCTAACTTCCTTAAATGTTCCAGACCTCACCCCAGCCTGCGTGAGCTTAACGCGTGCCTTTCGGCTACCCATCATAGTGGCTTGACTGTCTTGCCAAGTCACAACAATTGCTACATCAAGAAGAAATGCAGATGATAAACGGGTTTCCATTGGACAAATATATTATACTAGAACTGACATGTGATTACATTTTCACGCAATTTGGCTGCATAGATCCTGAGAAATCAGTACCCAGAAGAACCACCTCTGGCCGTAATAACAGCCTTGATACGCCTGGGCATTGAGTCAAACAGAGCTTGGATGGCGTGTACAGGTACAGCTGCCCATGCAACTTCAACACGATACCATAGTTCATCAAGAGTAGTCACTGGCGTATTGTGACCAGCCAGTTGCTCGGCCACCATTGACCAGACGTTTTCAATTGGTGAGAGATCCGGAGAATGTGCTGGCCATGGCAGCAGTCGATCATTTTCTGTGTCCAGAAACGCCCGTACAGGACCTGAAACATGAGGTCGTGCATTATCCTGCTGAAATGTAGGGTTTCGCAGCGATCGAATGAAAGGTAGAGCCACGGGTCGTAACACATCTGAAATATAACGTCCACTGTTCAGAGTGCCGTCAATGCGAACAAGAGGTGACCGAGACGTGTAACAAATGGCACTCCTTACCATCACGCCGGGTGATACGGCAGTATGGAGATGACGCATAGACGCTTCCAATGTGAGTTCACCGCGATGTCGCCAAACACGAATGCGACCATCATGATGCTGTAAACAGAACCTGGATTCATCCGAAAAAATGACGTTTTGCCATTCGAGCACCCAGGATCGTCGATGAGTACACCATCACAGGCGATCCTGTCTGTGATGCAGCGTCAAGGGTAAACGCAGCCATGTTCTCCGAGCTGGTAGTCCGTGCCGCTGCAAACGTCGTCGAACTGTTCGTGCAGATGTTTGTTGCAAACGTCCCCATCTGTTGACTCAGGGATCGAGACGTGGCTGCACGATCCGTTACAGCCATGCGGATAAGATGCCTGTCATCTCGACTGCTAGTGATACGAGGCCGTTGGGATCCAGCACGGTGTTCCGTATTACCCTCCTGAACCCACCGATTCCATATTTGCTAACAGTAATTGGATCTCGACCAACGCGAGCAGCAATGTCGCGATACGATAAACCGCAATCGCGATAGGCTACAATGCGACCCTTATCAAAGTCGGAAACGTGATGGTACCCATTTCTCCTCCTTACACGAGGCATCACAACAACGTTTCACCAGGCAACGCCAGTCAACAGCTGTTTGTGTACGAGAAATCGGTTGGAAACTTTCCTCATGTCAGCACGTTGTAGGTGTCGCCAACCTTGTGTGAATGCTCTGAAAAGCTAATCATTTGCATCTCACAGCATCTTTTTCCTGTCGGTTAAATTTCGCGTCTGTAGCACGTCATCTTCGTGGTGTAGCAATTTTAATGGCCAGTAGTGTAGTAATACTGTATCCGAACATTACAACTTTGTTCTTCCTACTCATGCGCATTAAATTACATTTTTCCACTTTTAGGACTAGCTGTCATTCATCACAGCAACTGCAAATTTTGTCTAACTCGTCTTGTATCTTCCTACAGTCACTCAACTTCGACATCTTACCGTACACCGAGCCATCATCAGCAAACAACCGCACATTACTGCCCACGCTGTCATCCAAATCATTTATGTACATAGAGAACCATTGCGATCCTAGCACACTTCAGCGAGTGAGGTGGCGCAGTGGCTAGCACACTGGATTCGCATTCGGGAGGACGACGGTTCGATCCCGCGTCCGGCCATCCTGATTTAGGTTTTCCGTGATTTCCCTAAATCGCCGCAGCCAAAAGTCCGGGATGGTTCCTTTGAATGGGCATGGCCGTCTTCCTTCCCCCCGTCCTTCCCTAACCCGATTAGACCGATGACCTCGCTGTCTGGTCCCTTCCCCCAAAACAGTCCTACCACACTTCCCTGGGGCACTCCTGACGAAGCCCTTGTCTCAGATTAACACTCACCGTCCAGGACAACACATTGGGCGCATGCCATTGTAGCCGAGTCGATGAGATGCCGCCGCAGACGACGACCCGGCGTTCGTGCCCAGAGCGCCGCGTTGCGTGCGGCACGCAGCTCGCGGCCCGGACCGCCACGCACCCGCAGCGCCGCAGTGCTGCCAACCCTCTCCCCTCCCGGCCGCCGGCCCGCTGCCCCGCATAGCGTGCGTCGGGGCTCCCCCTGACCCACAAAAGGGGAGCGGCGGAAGGGGTGGGGCGGCCGTGCCGTTCGCAGGGGTCGCCGACCCCGGCGCCGCCGCGCCAGAAGTTGGCCGTAATCGTCTCGTGCCCTGCGGCAGTTCGGCCTCCTCCCTCACCCCCTCCCTGACCTGGGTCTTCGTTCCACACCGGGGCGCTACACCGACAGCCTCTTTCCTCGTTCTTAATCTTGATCTTCCGCAATACTGGCATTAAAGCCCGAGAAGGCTAGACTCCTTTCAGAAACTGCTGCAGTACACGTCCCGCTAAAGACACACACTTCACAACGTTATACAGGGTGTTACAAAAAGGTACGGCCAAACTTTCAGGAAACATTCCTCACACACAAAGAAAGAAAATATGTTATGTGAACACGTGTCCGGAAACGCTTACTTTCCATGTTAGAGCTCATTTTATTACTTCTCTTCAAATCGCACAAATCATGGAACAGAAACAAAAAAAATGGTTCAAATGGCTCTGAGCACTATGGGACTTAACTTCTAAGGTCATCAGTCCCCTAGAACTTAGAACTACTTAAACCTAACTAACCTAAGGACATCACACACGTCCATGCCCGAGACAGGATTCGAACCTGCGACCGTAGCGGTCACGCGGTTCCAGACTGAAGCGCCTAGAACCGCACGGCCACACCGGCCGGCGAATGGAAACACACAGCAACAGAACGTACCAGCGTGACTTCAAACACTTTGTTGCAGGATATGTTCAAAATGTCCTCCGTTAGCGAGGATACATGCATCCACCCTCCGTCGCATGGAATCCCTGATGCGCTGATGCAGCCCTGGAGAATGGCGTATTGTATCACAGCCGTCCACAATACGAGCACGAAGAGTCTCTACATTTGGTACCGGGGTTGCGTAGACGAGAGCTTTCAAATGCCCCCATAAATGAAAGTCAAGAGGGTTGAGGTCAGGAGAACGTGGAGGCCACGGAATTGGTCCGCCTCTACCAATCCATCGGTCACCGAATCTGTTGTTGAGAAGCGTACGCACACTTCGACTGAAATGTGCAGGAGCTCCATCGTGCATGAACCGCATGTTGTGTCGTACTTGTAAAGGCACATGTTCTAGCAGCACAGGTAGAGTATCCCGTACGGAATCATCATAACGTGCTCCATTGAGCGTTGGTGGAGGAACATGGGGCCCAATCAAGACATCACCAACAATGCCTGCCCAAACGTTCACAGAAAATCTGTGTTGATGACGTGATTGCACAATTGCGTGCCGATTCTCGTCAGCCCACACATGTTGATTGTGAAAATTTACAATTTGATCACGTTGGAATGAAGCCTCATCCGTAAAGAGAACATTTGCACTGAAATGAGGGTTGACACATTGTTGGATGAACCATTCGCAGAAGTGTACCCGTGGACGCCAATCAGCTGCTGATTGTGCCTGCACACGCTGTACATTGTACGGAAACAACTGGTTCTGCCGTAGCACTCTCCATACAGTGACGTGGTCAACGTAACCTTGTACAGCAGCAACTTCTCTGACGCTGACATTAGGGTTATCGTCAACTGCACGAAGAATTGCCTCGTCCATTGCAGGTGTCCTCGTCGTTCTAGGTCTTCCCCAGTCGCGAGTCATAGGCTGGAATGATCCGTGCTCCCTAAGACGCCGATCAATTGCTTCGAACGTCTTCCTGTCGGGACACTTTCGTTCTGGAAATCTGTCTCGATACAAACATACCGCGTCACGGCTATTGCCCCGTGCTAATCCATACATCAAATGGGCATCTGTCAACTCCGAATTTGTAAACATTGCACTGACTACAAAACTACGTTCATGATGAACACTAACCTGTTGATGATACGTACTGATGTGCTTGACGCTAGTACTGTAGAGCAATGAGTCGCATGTCAACACAAGCACCGAAGTCAACATTACCTTCCTTCAATTGGGCTAACTGGCGGTGAATCGTGGAAGTACAGTGCATACTGACTAAACTAAAATGAGCTCTAACATGAAAATTAAGCATTTCCGGACACATGTCCACATAACATCTATTCTTTATTTGTGTGTGAAGAATGTTTCCTGAAAGTTTGGCCGTACCTTTTTGTAACACGCTGTATATGCACAGTGTTTTACATATTACGCAATTTTTAAATTTATTGGTAGTTTTTTTTTTAAGTTCACAGCACTGTATTTATTTTAATATCGATTGTCATTCCGATTACTCGTAATAGACGACAGAGAGATAGAGAAACAATTAAAATCGCTCAAAAGTGGAAAGGCCGCTGGACCTGATGGGATACCATTTCGATTTTATACAGAGTACGCGAAGGAACTTGCCCCCCTTCTTGCAGCGGTGTACCGTAGGTCTCTAGAAGAGCTTAGCGTTCCAAAGGATTGGAAAAGGGCACAGGTCATCCCCGAAGGGATGTCGAACAGATGTGCAGAACTATAGACCTATATCTCTAACGTCGATCAGTTGTAGAATTTTGGAACACGTATTATGTTTGAGCATAATGACTTTTCTGGAGACTAGAAATCTACTCTGTAGGAATCAGCATGGGTTTCGAAAAAGACGGTCATGTGATACCCAGCTCGCGCTATTCGTCCACGAGACTCAGAGGGCCATAGACACGGGTTCACAGGTAGATGCCGTGTTTCTTGACTTCCGCAAGGCGTTCGATACAGTTCCCCACAGTCGTTTAATGAAGAAAGTAAGAGCATATGGACTAGCAGACCAATTGTGTGATTGGATTGAAGACTTCCTAGATAACAGAAGGCAGCATGTCACCCTCAGTGGAGAGAAGTCTTCCGAAGTACGAGTGATTTCAGGTGTGGCGCAGGAGAGTGTCGTAGGACCGTTGCTATTCACCATACACATAAATGACCTTGTGGATGACGTCGGAAGTTCACTGAGGCTTTTTGCGGATGATGCTGTGCTATATCGAGAGGTTGTAACAATGGAAAATTGTACTGAAATGCAGGAGGATCTGCAGCGAATTGACGCATGGTGCAGGAAATGGCAATTGCATCTCAATGTAGACAACTGTAATGTGCTGCGAATACATAGAAAGAAATATCCCTTATCATTTAGCTACAATATAGCAGGTCAGCAACTGGAAGCTGTTAATTCCATAAATTATCTGGGAGTACGCATTAGGAGTGATGTGAAATGGAATGATCATATAAAGTTGATCGTCGATAATGCAGATGCCAGACTGAGATTCATTGGAAGAATCCTAAGGAAATGCAATCCGAAAACAAAGGAAGTAGGTTATAGTACGCTTGTTCGCCCACTGCTTGAATACTGCTCAGCAGTGTGGTATCCGTACCAGATAGGGTTGATAGAAGAGATAGAGATGATCCAACGTAGAGCAGCGCGCTTCGTTACGGGATGATTTAGTAATCGCGAAAGCGTCACGGAGATGGCAAATAAACTCGAAGACTCTGCAGGAGAGACGCTCAGTAGCTCGGTACGGGCTTTTGTTGAAGTTTCGAGAACATACCTTCACTGAGGAGTCAAGCAGTATATTGCTCCCTCCTAAGTATATCTCGCGAAGAGACCATGAGGATAAAATCAGAGAGATTAGAGCCCACACAGAGGCATACCGACAATCCTTCTTTCCACGCACAATACGAGACTGGAATAGGAGGGAGAACCGATAGAGGTACTCAAGGTACCCTCCGCCACACACCGTCAGGTGGCTTGCGGAGTATGGATGTAAATGTAGATGTAGGTGTAGATCAGTCGTTGGTAATGAATTTTAGGTTCTCAGCTGCCATGGAGCCGTTCACAAAGGCGGATAATGTTATAGCCGTGAAAACCCATTAGAGAACCGGCGAGTGGCCTTCAGAGACAATTCGTAGACCGCCCGGGATCTTCGGACGTGACGCCAATCATGTCCCGGTGAACTTTGTTTATGCCCTTTGGCCCACTAATATCGAACTACAGTTCGCTGCTCTTCAGCCTCTGATGACAATAACATACACGCCGTGTTTGTTTTGTAGTTTAGACTTCTCTCGCTAGCAGTGCACACGAATACAAAATACCCTCTGCTCCAGACAATATCGTCGTGAAATTTCAACATTCCGGCTGCAATACTGGGGGAGACAAAATTTATTGTGCGTTACTTTCCGATTCTCCCTCGCACGAGTATACGCTCTTTGTCCTAGGCACTGGAAAGAGTATTCAAAGAAATCTCCAGCGGCCTTACACGGGCAGTAATTGATCAAATAGTACCAACCTAACGGTGCCACAAACCACTGTCCCGTCGTTAATAGAGGAAACGTCTGCCCATCTGTGCTAGATGTAACCCTTTACACATGTCTCAAATTTTTAACACTTTCTCATTAGGTCACTTTCTTGTCCGTTTATCTGTGCGGTACAAATTTTGCGGGTCATTTTAAGCTAATATCCGTACTGTTCGTACGGAAAAAAAAATTGCACTGGTGCAGCAGTGCGTCTGTGAGCCGCCACAAGTCGCATCAACGTCGTTCTCAACAATTGGGACTTTCGACAGCTTCTACATCTACACCTACATCGTTGTAATTCACACTTAAGTGACTGCCAGAGAGTTCATCGAACCATTTTTGTACTACCCTACCATTGCACTCTCGAATGGCGCGTGAGAAAAAGGAACACCTAAATCTTTCTGTTCCAGCTCCGAATTCGCTTATTTTATTATGAAAATCATTTCTCCCTATGTAGATGGGTGTCAACAAAATATTTCCGCATTCGGAAGAGAAAGTTGGAGATTTAAACTTCGTAAATAGATCTCGCCGCAAAGAAAACCGCCTTTGTTTCAGTGACTGCCACCCCAACTCGCGTATCGTATCAGTGACACTCTCACCGCTATTGCGCGATAACACGAAACGGGCTGCCCTTCTTTGCACTCTTTCAATGTCCTGCGTCAATCCTACCTGGTAATGATCCCATACCGCACAGCAATGTTCCATCACATGCGTAATGTAGGCTGTCTCTTTAGTGGGTTTGTCGCATCTTCTAAGTGTTCTGCCAACAAAGCGCATTCTTTGTTTCGCCTTCCCCACAATTTTATCTATGTGGTGTTTCCAATTTAAGTTGCTCATAATTGTAATACCTACGTATTTATTCGAATTGACAGCTCTTAGATTTGTGCGATTTATCGTATACCCAAAATTTACCGGATTTCTTTTAGCACCCATGCGGATGACCTCGCACTTTTCTTTGTTTAGTGCCAGTTGCCACTTTCCGCACTATACAGAAATTCTCTCTAGATCGTTCTGTAATTGGAATTGATCGTCTGATGATTTTACTAGACGGTAAGTTACAGCGTCATCTGCAAACAATCTAAGGGGGCTGCTCAGATTATCACCTAGGTCATTCATGTAAATCAGGAACAGCAGAGGGTCTATGACACTGTACATTGCGGAACGCAACATATCACTTCTTATCTACTCGGTGGTTTACCGTATATCACTACTGTTGTGAATTGGAAGGAGCCAATTCACGGAGTTTGGAGGAAGCCGAAAGGCACGCGTTTAAGCTCACGCAGGCTTGCGTGAGGTCTGGAAAATGACAAGGAATTATAGTAGCCAAAAATAGTACATAGCTTCTGGAATACTTAACTCTAATCTATAATTGGTGTACATCGATCTGATGGTACAGGCATCACAATATACATAGCAAAGGATAAATGGCGCCTTGCTAGGTCGTAGCAAATGACGTAGCTGAAGGCTATGCTAACTATCGTCTCGGCAAATGAGAGCGTATTTCGTCAGTGAACCATTGCTAGCAACGTCGGCTTTACAACTGGGGCGAGTGCTAGGAAGTCTCTCTAGACCTGCCGTGTGGCGGCGCTCGGTCTGCAATCACTGACAGTGGCGACACGCGGGTCCGACGTATACTAGCGGGCCGTGGCCGATTTAAAGGCAAGCAAGTGTGGTGTCTGGCGGTGACACCACAACTACGAACTGTGATCTCTCTAAGAGGAAATCACAAATCCAGTCACACAACTGAGACGATACTCCATATGTATGCAATTTGATTAATAGTCGCTTGTGATGAACGGTATCAAAAGCCTTCTGGAAATCTGAATTGCAAAGAAGTCTGAAAGAGGATCTTCATGTGCACCCATACAAGATTCAGCTGACGGAATATCTTAAACTCACAGATCATTTGAACCGGAGAAATTTCGCCGAGTGGATTCTCACAAACGAAGACGATGGGAACAATTCTGCAAAAAAGAATTATCTTCACTGACGACGCACATTTCCATATGTGCGGGTTCGTTAACTGACAAAATTGCCGTATTTGAAGTCAATATAATCAGATTGTGATTCAAGAGAGCCACATGCGTCCACTGCGAATAACAGTCTGGTGTGACTTATGGGCAGCTCGTCTAACCGGAACCCGTTTTTTCAAGTATTTCGACGGTAGTGCAGTAACAGTTAATGGTGAGCGTTGTCGTGAAGTGGTCAGAAACAACTTCTCGCCTGCTCCGGATGAAGTGTATACAGCCAATATGTTTTTTCAGCAAGATATGGCGACCTTCACATATTCCGCGAGGCAATAACCCTTCTTCATGAAAAATCCCCTCAGTCTGTGATTTCATTTCGTGGCGACTGGGAATGGTCTCCCAGGTGTTGCACCCTTACTCCATCAGACTTCTTTTTATGGGGTTTTGTGAAGTTCAAGGTCTGCTGATCTCACTTGCGAATCTGCCGCAATGCGTTACCCGGCCAGGAATTTCTTCACGGGGCCAACAGATGAAGTCCTACGGTGCAATGTCCGGATTGTTCGGTGGACGCTGGAGCACCTCCCACCCAAATCTGGCAATTTGGCAGAAGCAACAAGTTGCGCGTCTATTGTTATGAAGAAGTGTGATAAGGTCAGCATCAATTTTGTGGCGTTTGTCACCAAGGGCACGACGCAAATTAACCATGGTTTTAATACAGGCTGCAGCATTCACAGTGGTCCCGTGTTCAGCGGAGTACACCAGTAACACATCATGCATATCCCACGACACTGTCACAAGCACTTCCCTAGCAGACTGAGTCACTTTTCGTAGGAGGGAGTCAACATGTTCACACTCCATAGAGGGCTACTAGGTTTCAGGCGTGTGGTGGTACGCCGTCAATTCATCACCAGTGACGATTCCTTTCAGAAAGTCATACCCCTCATCGGCGTAACACGTTAAGTGATTCAAGCTTGTCACCATTCACTGGACACTGTGGTTGTCGGTCAGATACTGTTGTCAGGTTTTAGGCACCCAACGGGAAGTGACTCTAGATATTTCAGCGCACCATGAACATTGTCGTACCATACGAAATGCTAAACTGGTGCGCTAAGGTTCGCAGCTGTTTACGCCGGTCGCTCAAAATTCCTGCCTCAATGGGCCCGACATTCTGCGGGGTTGCAGCTATTATCGGCCGCCCCGAGCGTGGCCAATCACTATGGTTCGCCAGGCCCTCTTGGAAGAATGCACACCACCAGGAGACATTCCTACAGTACATACAGTCGTCCACATACACGCGACGCATGTCCCTGCGAACTTAACTGGTTTAAGCCCTTTAGCCCACAAATATCGAACTAAACCTCGGTGCTCTTCAGATGTTCGTGACAGTAACCGCACGCCATGTTGGCTTCGTAATTCAGGCCACTTTCGCTAGAGCTGTACACGAACAAAATACCCTCTGCAGCACAAACCCCAAACTACATTCTCGAGTAATTTAAACTGTCCAGCTGCGATATCAGAGGAGGAAAATAAATTATTATGCGTTATTTTCCGATACTCCCTCGAACACCATTTTTCCTAGGCGCTGAAAAGAGCCTTCGAAGAGGACTACAAGGGAATAACACGGGCAGAAATTGATGAAATGGTGCCAACGTCTGCCGAGGTGTACCAGATATAACCCTGTATAACTGTCTCATATTTTTAACATGTTCTTATTACGTCGCTTTCTGGTCCGTCTCTCTGTACGGTACAATTTTTTCTGGTGATTTTAAACTAACTCACCGATGAGCTAGAAACTTTCAAGATATTTCGAACTAGTTGACAGTGCTATATTAACTCACTTCCCTGACAGCTGTCTCGAAGAGGTGAGGCTTTGTATCACTGAAATTTCCTGTTCCAGTCGCGAATGTTTCGCAGGAAGACAGACTGATGGTAAGGCTCCGTGTGCGCTGAAGTCTGTTTAACTTTTAGCTTCACGGGCTTTCCGCGAGATATACGTAGGAGGTGGCGACATCTCGGTTGACTCATCTGAAGAGAAATGGAAAATATCAACCTGAAATTTACCACATGTCTCTGTTCAAATTCCGTCGAAGTGTTTCAAATCGTCTGAAACGTTTCACACACGCAAAACAATAAAGCTGAAAATAATTATTTAAAGACTCAGTTTTTACAGTTTCTAACTCACAATTCAACAAGAACCGATATTTTGATCAGACAGAATGGGCATATTATAAGCGAGACGGAACAGTTCAAATTCCTAGGCGTTCGGATAGATAGTAAGCTGTCGTGGAAAGCCCATGTCCAGGATCTTGTTCAGAAGCTAAATGCTGCTTTATTTACCATTAGAACAGTATCTGAAATAAGTGACATTTCAACACGAAAAATAGTCTACTTCGCATATTTTCATACGCTTATGTCATATGGTGTTATTTTTTGGGGTAATTCTACTGATTCAAAAAGGGTATTTTTGGCTCAAAAACGGGCTGTTCGAGCTATATGTGGTGTAAGTTCGAGAACCTCTTGTCGACCCCTCTTCAAAAATCTGGGAATTCTGACATTGCCCTCACAGTATATATTTTCTTTAATGTCGTTTGTTGTTAGCAATATTAGCCTATTCGCAAGAGCTAGCAGCTTTCACTCAGTGAAAACTAGGCAGAAATCAAATCTGCATGTAGAATGCACTTCCTTGACTCTTGTGCAGAGAGGAGTGCAGTATTCTGCTGCATCCATTTTTAATAAGCTACCACAAGAACTCAAAAATCTTAGCAGTAGCCCAAACTCTTTTAAGTCTAAACTGAAGAGTTTCCTCATGGATCACTCCTTCTATTCTGTCGAGGAGCTCCTGGAAGAGCTAAAAAATTAAGCATTGTTGATTGTCTTCATTTAAACTTACGACTTGTCACCTGAATATGTTTTTTTTATATTTCATTTTATCTGTTTCTAATATCGTGTTAGAATTTCATGTATTGACTCGTTCCACGGAACAATAAATAAATAAATAAATAAAAAATAAATAAATAAAAATCAGTTTTTAATATAACACGTCCTCAAGTCTGACTAAAAAGTATGAAAAAATTTCTCCCAGCCCCATACACACACGTAGCCTCCGACCGATTTTCCTCACAATTTGTCATTGTGAATTTTCAATATCTACATCCATACTCCGCAAGCCACCTGACGGTGTGTGGCGGAGGGTACCTTGAGTACCTCTATCGGTTCTCCCTTCTATTCCAGTCTCGTATTGTTCGTGGAAAGAAGGATTGTCGGTATGCCTCTGTGTGGGCTCTAATCTCTCTGATTTTATCCTCATGGTCTCTTCGCGAGTTATACGTAGGAGGGAGCAATATACTGCTTGACTCCTTGGTGAAGGTCTGTTCTCGAAACTTCAACAACAGCCCGTACCGAGCTACTGAGCGTCTCTCCTGCAGAGTCTTCCACTGGAGTTTATCTATCATCTCCGTAACGCTTTCGCGATTACTAAATGATCCTGTAACGAAGCGCGCTGCTCTCTGTTGGATCTTCTCTATTTCTTCTATCAACCCTATCTGGTAAGGATCCCACACTGATGATCAATATTCAAGCAGTGGGCAAACAAGTGTACTGTAACCTACTTCCTTTGTTTTCGGATTGCATTTCCTTAGGATTCTTCCAATGAATCTCAGTCTAGCATCTGCTTTACCGACGATCAAAATTATATGATCATTCCATTTTAAATCACTCATAGTGCCAATATAATTTATGGAATTAACTGCTTCCAGTTGCTGACCCCCGAAAATAGCTGTGAAAATAGCTGTGAAAATAGCTGTGAAAATACTGGTAAGTTTGAAAACGAAAAACGTGGGGCGAACGCGATAATAATGCTAATGAGATGAACTATTCACGCATTAATTATACGTACTTCATGCACCCCTTTTTTTAAATTTTAAATCTTACGAGTATTTTCGTAGCTATGAAACATTCCAGGGCTATCGGTAGAGGGTTAGGAATCTGTATGAGGTTAGGGTAAAATATTTTTTTAACTTAAGTAGGGTTCAAAAACGCTGTAAATTAAAAATAGATTTTTATGTAAATAGTTATTAAATTCTGACATGCGCTAAAGCGCGAGATTGTTGCTGAGATCCATTTGAAGATGCGTCAAGACCGAATGTACATTCGGGGGTTTTACAAATAAATAATTTTAACATTCAAAGACGACAATGATGCTTTTAAAAATACAACAGCAAATCCTTAAATTTAGTGTAATTGGTCTGTTTTTCGCACAGTGAACAAACTGAATATTTCAGCGTACTGTTTCTTTGATAAAAGGGAAGTAGAAAATCATGGCGCACGATTTCGTATCTGCTATGGGACTGCAGACCGTAACTGTTAGTACAGGGTGTTTCAAAAATGACCGGTATATTTGAAACGGCAATAAAAACTAAACGAGCAGCGATAGAAATACACCGTTTGTTGCAATATGCTTGGGACAACAGTACATTTTCAGGCAGACAAACTTTCGAAATTACAGTAGTTACAATTTTCAACAACAGATGGCGCTGCGGTCTGGGAAACTCTATAGTACGATATTTTCCACATATCCACCATGCGTTGCAATAATATGGCGTAGTCTCTGAATGAAATTACCCGAAACCTTTGACAACGTGTCTGGCGGAATGGCTTCACATGCAGATGAGATGTACTGCTTCAGCTGTTCAATTGTTTCTGGGTTCTGGCGGTACACCTGGTCTTTCAAGTGTCCCCACAGAAAGAAGTCACAGGGGTTCATGTCTGGCGAATAGGAAGGCCAATCCACGCCGCCTCCTGTATGTTTCGGATAGCCCAAAGCAATCACACGATCATCGAAATATTCATTCAGGAAATTAAAGACGTCGGCCGTGCGATGTGGCCGGGCACCATCTTGCATAAACCAAGAGGTGTTCGCAGTGTCATCTAAGGGAGTTTGTACCGCCACAAATACACGAAGAATGTCCAGATAGGGTGATGCAGTAATCGTTTCGGATCTGAAAAATGGGCCAATGATTCCTTTGGAAGAAATGGCGGCCCAGACCAGTACTTTTTGAGGATGCAGGGACGGTGGGACTGCAACATGGGGCTTTTCGGTTCCCCATATGCGGCAGTTCTGTTTATTGACGAAGCCGTCCAGGTAAAAATAAGCTTCGTCAGTAAACCAAATGCTGCCCACATACATATCGCCGTCATCAATCCTGTGCACTATATCGTTAGCCAATGTCTCTCGTGCAGCAATGGTAGCGGCGCTGAGGGGTTGCCGCGTTTGAATTTTGTATGGATAGAGGTGTAAACTCTGGCGCATGAGACGATACGTGGACGTTGGCGTCATTTGGACCGCAGCTGCAACACGGCGAACGGAAACCCGAGGCCGCTGTTGGATCACCTGCTGCACTAGCTGCGCGTTGCCCTCTGTGGTTGCCGTACGCGGTCGCCTTACCTTTCCAGCACGTTCATCCATCACGTCTCCAGTTCGTTGAAATTTCTCAAACAGATCCTTTATTGTATCGCTTTTCGGTCCTTTGGTTACATTAAACCTCCATTGAAAACTTCGTCTTGTTGCAACAACACTGTGTTCTAGGCGGTGGAATTCCAACACCAGAAAAATCCTCTGTTCTAAGGAATAAACCATGTTGTCTACAGCACACTTGCACGTTGTGAACAGCACACGCTTACAGCAGAAAGACGACGTACAGAATGGCGTACCCACAGACTGCGTTGTCTCCTATATCTTTCACATCACTTGCAGCGCCATCTGTTGTTGAAAATTGTAACTACTGTAATTTCGAAAGTTTGTCCGCCTGAAAATGTACTGTTGTCCCAAGCATATTGCAACAAACGGTGTATTTCTATCGCTGCTCGTTTAGTTTTTGTTGCCGTTTCAAATACACCGGTCGTTTTTGAAACACCCTGTATATTTAAGTATTAGACTGAAGGACGAGAAGGGAGGCGTACGCGTGGTGTTCCTCGCTGCATAACAAAGGGCAAAGACACTCGCGTATTCCTTGACAGAATATTAAAGTGAGATATTTAGGCGCGCTATAGTCAATAATCACAAAATATTTAGCTGCACTTGTCAACTCGGGGATTTATGAAACATAGGGATTATGTACTCAGAACCGTAGTTTATTTGTGTACTGCCTTTTTTTTGTTTAGGTATGTTCTAAATAAATGTTTACCTCCTGTGACCGCTGAATATCAAAGAGTTTACATACGGCGCGTGAGCCGCGCGTAGCGTCAGAGGGGTGTGTTACAAGTTCTCTCTCGGGCGCTGTAGCTGCAACATGCTTCATCAATCACGCAGCGCCACTAGCCAGAACCGAACTCTGCCGTGGAACAAGTTCCAACCGGAAAGGCGCCCAATGATAACGTCAAGTCCAACCAAGCGCTACTGGGACCGAAAGACTTCGGGATTTCCTGAGCATCAGGTGTTCACGGCTTGAACCCAGTCACGTTCTGAATTAATCCGTCAGTTCAATACATATGAAGTCCATAATGTCTGCACTGTAGGCTTAGAAAAAGAAAACTATGAACTTCCAGGCACAAAAAACCCTCATTTCTGTTCCTGGTCATTCCGATTTGTCTAAATTGCACCGTTCTATTTCCCTTTGTACAACATCCTAGCGAAATGGGGCAGTGGTCAGCACACTGGATTCGAAATCGAGAGAACGAGGTTCAAATCTCTGCCAGACCATCAAGATTTATATTTTCCATCATTTCCCCGAACCGGTGCATGCAAATGCCAACGGGGTCCCTTTGATAATACAAAGCCAATTTCCTTCCCCATCCTCGAAGAAAACCGAGCTTGCGCTCTAATAACCTCGATGTTGACGCGACGTTAAACAGGAGTCTTCCTGCCTTTCTTCTTGTACTATACTACGCCAGGAAATACTGCGATCTAACAATACGCATGTGATCGATATTTTTAGCACATTTATTGTAAGTGGGCTGTTCAGATTTTTATGTTGGTAACGCCACGTAGCACTCTGTATGAAAATCACTGACTTTGCTGTGTGCAGTCTGTGGCCGGTTTGCATTGTTGGAATATTTGCAATTGTAGTGCTGGGCAGTTGGATGTGAATAGCGCGTAGCCTTGGGCAGTTGGAGGTGAGCCGGTGGATGTGGAGAGAGGGAGATGCCAGAGTTTCGAGAGGTTGCTGTAAGCGGACGATCTGGACGTGTGTCCGCCGGAAAAAGGATATTTGTAAAGATGGATGTCATGAATTGGTGGATATATATATGATGACTTTTGAACATTATTAAGGTAAATGCATTGTTTGTTCTCCATCAAAATATTTCATTTGAAACTATGCCTATCAGTAGTTAGTGCCTTCAGTAGTTAGAATCTCTTATTTAGCTGGCAGTATTGGCGCTCGCTGTACTGCAGTAGTACGAGTAACGAAGACTTTTGTGAGGTAAGTGATTCATGAAAGGTATAGGTTATGGTTAGCCAGGGCCTTTATTTTGTAGGGATTATTGAAAGTTAGATTGCGTTGCGCCAAAAAAATATTGTGTGTCAGTTTAGTGATGATCAGAATAAGTAAAGAGAGAAATGTCTGTGCACATTTAGTTTTGCTCAGCTGTTTGAAAATCAAATAACGTAAGAGGTCATTTATAATTTTTTTAAGGGGTCGTTAAACTATATGTGCATCACACTAAAGCCACCTAACGGTGTGTGGCGCAGAGCACTTTTGGCACCACTAAGTCAAGCCCCCTACCCTGTTCATTCGCGAACGGCGCGTGGGAAGAATGATTTGCGGAAACCCTCTGTATTGTCTCCGATTTCTCGAATTTTCTCGTAATGGTTATTACGCGAAATGTATATCGGAGGAAGTAATATGTTGACCCACTCTTTCTGGAAACTGCTCTCTTGGAATTTCAAAAGCAAACGTGTCCGTGATGTACAACGCTTCTCTTGTAACGTGTTCCAGTGGTGTTTGTTGAACATCTCCGTAACGCTCTCGTGCCGACTAAACGATCCCGTGACGAAACGCGCCGCTCTTCTTTGGATCTTGTCTATCTTATCTATCAGTCCTATCTTGTAGGGATCCCAGACGGATGAACAATACTCAAGAACCGGTCGAACGAGCACCTTATAAGCCACCTCCTCCGTGAATGAGTTACATTTCCTTAAGATCCTTTCTATGAATCCCAGTCTGGCGTCTTATTATCCCACTATTTGTTTTTATGGTCATTCCACTTAAGGTAGCTCTGGATAGTTACGCCTAGATATTTTACGGTAGATACTGTTTCCAGCGGTTTACCATCATTAGTGTAGTTGTACAGTAGTGGATTTCTTTTCCTTTGTTTGCGCAATGTGTTACAATTATTTACATTCAGCATCAGCTCCCAGGGGGCCTGCGCCGTATCTCACTTTTCTCGAACGCATTCAGCAAATTGTTACTGTGTTCTGGCGTTGCTACTTTGGTACAGGCAACCGCATCATCTTCGGACAGTCTTAAAGAGCATCAGACGCTATTACATCATTTTTATACACCGTAAACAGTAACGGTTCTACCACACTTACTTGGGGTACTCTGAAACTTACCTTCACATCTGTTGATTTTGTTTCCGTAAGATGATGATGATGATGTTTGGTTTGTGGGGCGCTCAACTGCGTGGTTATCAGCGCCCGTACAAGTACCCAATCTTTTGCACAGTCCAATTTCGCCACTTTCCTGGATGATGATGAAGTGATGAGGACAACACAAACACCCAGTCCTCTCGAGGCAGGTGAAAATCCCTGACCCCGCCGGGAATCGAACCCGGGACCCCGTGCTCGGGAAGCGAGAACGCTACCGCGAGACCACGAGCGGCGGACAGTTTCCGTAAGAGCGACGTGTTGAGTCTCGAATCCAATCGAAAGTCTGGTGGTGGTTGTTGGGATGTTTAAGGGGGACTAAACAGCGAAGGTCATCAGTCCCCCAGAAAGTCTGGACTGGTACTAGATACGCTCCTATTTTTTTCACTGAACGGCAGTGCGGTCGGTGCCAAACGCCTTCCTGAAGTCTAGGAACACGGCATCAACCTGAGTGCCGCTGTCTACAGCGCTTTGGGTTTCATGGAGGAACAGAGCGAGCTGAATTTTGCAAGATCGATGTTTGCGGAATCTGTGACGATTTTTTATAGAGGAGATTTTCGTCTCAAAAAAACATAATTATTTAGCATACAACAAGTTCCATAATTCTACAACAGATCGATGTCAACGACATAAGTCTATAATTGTGTGCATCTGTCCTGCAGCCCTTCTTGAAAACGAGAATGACCTGCGCTTTTTTCCAGTCGCTAGGAATATTTCGTTGGCCCAGCAAACTACCTTTAAGTGCTGCTAGAAGGAGAGCAGGTTCTTTCGCATAACCTTGGCAGATATCTCATCTCGTTCTGACGCCTTTCCACTACTAAGCGACTGTAGTTGCTTTTGTATTCAGCGATCGGTTATCTCATTATCTGCCATTTTTACGTTCGTACGAAGATTGAAAGGAGGGACTGTGTTACGATATTCCGCCGTGAAACAATTTCAGAACACCAAATTCAGTATTTCGACCTTGTTGGTACTCGTAGTATTCTAACGAGAGCAAACCGTTCAGTTGGTGCACCTGGCGGAAAAATTGCAAAAAAAATTTGGAACACACAGAACGACTGCAGTTATCTGTGACTTTTACTGTCAAGGAATATGATTTACTTGGTTTTATTTCCATTTGTTGGGATCGAAAGAGTTGCTGGGCAGTTTATACAGCCAGAATTTATTTATTTATCTATATGTATTTTGAAAATATATTTAAAAACAGTCTTGGAAAAAGTCTTCGGTAAAGTTCACAGAGAAAAATTGTTTAGCATTATGAGGAAAGAGTACACACAACATTCACGTTAAGGTATAAATGGAGAGCTGCCAGACATTCACAAATAATAGACCAGACAAGGGTGCAGCATTTCGCACACGCTTTTTGACTTTAGATTTTCTATTGGTGGTCTGTGCTTCGTTCTAGGACAACGTAAGACTAAAATATTATATATTTTTTAAAGAAATGGTGTGAGTCACCAAACTTTTAAGAAGTGCACCATTCACATTAGATAGTAACTGAAATATATGCAACACTCAGAAAACTCAGTATTATACCGCTAAACATTAAGAAAGCAACGGCAGTGAAATGCAAAAGTATAAGTTGTTGCCGAACGAAGATCCTGTGATACAGTGAAAAAAATATTGCACCGTATTGTTTTTTAATAAACGACTACTTGCCCGACAGAAACGAGCAACAGACATGTGGTAGTTTTGCGCTCTCGTCGCCGGACATCCATTGTATTGCAGAATGGCACCAACCTTAGTCTGGATTTATTTTCACAAAGTGACGTAGCAGTGAAGTACAAGGTTCTATAGGCTGAAGAGCGGCGTAATAAGCTGCTGCCAGCCCGCCCCCTTTAGGGGGAATCGAAACTCAATAAAGGAAAAAAAAAGGTTCTATTTACTTTAAAAAATTCTAGATTTGTCTGACATTTCTATGAAATAATAAAACAGGAAGGAAATAATGATAACAGTAATAAATTAAAAACTTAACAAAAATCCATTCACAGTACACAAAAGAAATAGAAACTGGCTGCGCTGATTCCTATGCCCACATAATACGAATATTCTTGTATCCATATATAAGACGTCGTGGTCTCCTGACCTTCATTGCTTACATTTTCCGCCCTCACAATCATATTCCGCACATCAAGACGCTTCATTCGAACCCAAACTCGATAACATAAAGTCAATGTTGTATGAATTCATGTAAACGATATGCAAATAACTTATAAATCGCAAGTGCGCGCCATGGTTGAAATACTCGAGGCTGGCGTACACACATACATTCCAGACACGACGGTCACAGGAGGTTTTAGTTCGAGAGAGGCAACCGCACGCCAGGAGGCCGGTCCCAACCCATCTACGTCGGCCGGTGGACGCCCGTGGAGCAGACAGCGTTTGCCCAAGTGAAAGGACGACCCCGTGTTCGGCTTAAAAGCAAATTCCGCTACATTGTGTGGGAGCGGCCAGCCTACGCATTCTTTACAATATAGCACGCAGTTTCAGTGATTTTCACAAGAAGACAGCAAACGCCAAACGCTGATACTACAGATTTCCGGATTGTTCGCCTTAAACGAAACATCATTCTCCCGTTTTAGAAAGCAACGCTGATTGGCAGACAATATTTCTGACGCCTTGAGCTGAAGGGGTAATGGAAGATACCAAAAGATATACCCCTTCATGTCTGGCATGGAGAGGAGCCGTTCCATTGTCGCTCTTGGAGTGAGAACACGTAACGAGAGCATGCGCGCTTGTTCGTGTACTCAAAGAGCGAGGAACAAGTCTCTCCTCAGTACTTCACTGGGAGAGCACCTCTGTCGAGAGCGAATCAAAGTGCGACTCTATATTGAGTCCTTGCGACTAAGCATTGTTCACTGTGTTGGCCGCGACACTTATTATGAGGTGAGAACGGACAGAGTTATAGTTAAACGCTTGCGAGCGAATTTTTGAGTGGCATCACAGTGGACTGGTTATCTGACATGTGTACCATGCCAATAGTTAGACTAGGACCGAATAGGAGTCCTTGACTTCGTTAAGGCATAGGGAGAGTTTGATTGCAGAAAGTCAATCCAGACAGAACGAGAGTTATTTATCAGCAGCGAGTGGCGCAGGCAGCAGTCATCGCAGCTTTCGGTATTATGTGCTACAACTCTTGTGAGCCCCATATTTCCTCCACAACAGTAAACGTCACTGCATTTCACACGCGACAGCCTCGACCGTACCTAGCACATTCTAATGGATAATTATTCAAGTTGAGTAGGCGCGACTCTCAGACATTCTGCCAAGTCAATAACAATCTTAAACTTCGTATACAAATTTCATTAGCGAATCCTATCCTTAAGAGGTAACTTCACATTCCGAAAAGAACCAGGAAATAACGTGTTCAGTTCATAACTAAAAGTGCCATTGTGATTTCTCAGAATTTTTGCAAAATAAATAATAATTTTCGTTGGTTTCATGTTTTTCTTACACTAACTAGCACTACTCCAGTACCCAAGTATCCAACTAGTTACATAAGAAAATTTGTGAATTTTTGTATCATTTCCTTACAGCGGACGACTCCAGAAGATATTTACTACTGGAGGTTTTTCAGGCATTTCTCTTTAGAACGTTAGGAGCGTGTGTCTGACTTCTGTAGTAGTGTGGGGGTGGAAATTGCATCTTGCAGGAGCCACAGGGTAAAGGGTACATCTCAGATCAATCCATCCCATGCTCACAGAAAATGGCGACCCTACCAGGATAGGTAAAATAGGTAACCTTCCAGGATAGGTAAAATAGGTAAACCACCAGGATAGGAAAGTTTCAGGATAGTTAGGTGCAGCAGTAGCACTTTCTTTCATGTATTAAATAGCTATTTTCAAAGAATGGGATCAGAATAGATACAGGTAGTGAAGAAAGCAGAATTGTAGGAAAAGGGCATGTGTTATTGTGTTGGAAAATTTTGCAATTTTTTACGATTTTTGTGTAGCTGTTAGGGCATAGGATTTTCAGGTGATAGGCACAGTCGCAGAGTGACGCAGAGACGCAGTGTAACGCAACATCATAAGAAATAACATTTTTCTCCCTTTGCAAGCGCACAGGTGGAGATTGGAGACTGTAGCAGAGCAGACAGAACATTAGCCGAGAAGTCACGACGTTGTTGTTGTTGTTGTTGTTGTTGGTTCAACCAACTGGTAAGTGGTGGTACAGTTTTGTAGATAGGGTTGTGGTGTGTTGAAAGAATTGTCATGTTAACGAGAGCACAAGCCAAAAGGTTACGTGAGAGACAGCAAGTAGACAAGATGGGGGAGAATCTACCAGATAGACAGAAAGTAAACGAGTTTATTGAGAATAGGACAGAAGGTGAACCTGAGAATAGGACAGACGGTGAATCAGAGAATAGGACAGTCAGGGAGATGCAGAATCAGCAGACTCAGTTAGACTGGGATGAAATTGTGACAGATCAGACAGATGGGAATCGAAGGGACGAGAACATCGAATTTCCAGAATATGAAATTCCAGGTAGGGCACATTCTGAGCCAGAAATAGACGGCCCACGTAGGAAATGGCAAAGATTAGAAGCGAAACGAGGACAGGAATGCGTTTGTTTGCCGCATATTCAGGGACAGAATATGCGCCAATACAGTCAATGAACCGGCATTTAGCCAACGTTCAAAGAGAAGTAGACAGTGAGGAAGAGGGGGAACATTTAGAATACGTCGAACCTATCGTACACATTCTAAATATGCCCCAACAGCAGACACAGAATTTTGCGGAGTTACGAGCGCCACGAAAAGGTTCCGTAACAGACACAACTGTACCTGCAAACACAAGACATACACAACAGAGAGCGCAGAATGCGGAGTTGTTTGCGCCACGTAATGGTTCAGTGACAAACGCAAATAGTCCTCAACACAGACAGCAGGGGTTATTGCAGTTATCAAACTTAGAATCGCCACAGCATAGCCCAGTAAACGACGTAACTGACCGAGTGGACAACAACGAGAATACATAGTTCAGCAGAAGGTAGTGTTATAGGACAGGACGCGATCATGGAGATGTGACAAAAAATGAACGTTAGTATGACGAAACAGAATCAGGATATTAATACACAGATGACAAAACAGTATCAGGAATTGAATCAGGAATTGAAACAGGATAATCAGGCTATTAAGACACAGATCCAACAGGTTAAAATCCAGATGGAAGAAGGGATCGCCAGAATTGATAGTCAGATGACTCAGATAAACAAAGACGCGAAAGAATCTAGAGAAAGAATTCAGGTACTAACACAAGGTCAGCAGCAATTACGCACTGACGTGGACAAGGTCCAATTGGACATAGTAAACGTTGACAAAAAGGTGGAACGTTTTACGAAAAAAGCCACTCGAACAGCAATACAAATTTCGGAAGAACAAGCAATTCAAAGTAAAGTCGCACAGGTTGCACTGAAAAAATATGATCAGCGGATCAATAAAATAGAACTTAAAAAAATCAGTTTCAAAAGCTTCGAACAGAGTTGATACAAACTATCGAAGATAAGATCGAGACCGATTACACCTGTAGGGAAACAACTGAAGCGTCAAGCATTAATTCAGTGCACGAACACGCGCCGTCTAAGAAAGTTCAAGTAGAACCAAGGCTAGACGTAACACTCGCGCAGAAATCGAAACAGAAAACCCTGATTAAAGCAATACATGACAGGCCACAGGACCAGGCACAGTATCTAGAAAAACGCAACACACACATTCAGCCGATACCAATCGAAAGACAGGCAACTGAACCAGTAAATCCAATGACACCAACATAATAGCAGCACATGTACTATACCGCGAACGAGGAGAGTAGAAACACACGAACAACGCCTTTGTTCACCAATGATACGATATGACACGGATATGAGTCAGGAAATTGAGAATAGGCAGACAGGCAGTAGATTACCAGAGAATAAACACGAACACACAAGCAATGGCAGATTATTTGAGTCCATGAATCAGCCACAAACCGGATTTATGAGTAGACATGATACAGACCAGTTCCTTACAGTTAGAAAATTTCAACATTTCAAGGAAGAAGGCGATAGTTGGCATACACGCACATTCATCGATCAGTTTCAAGTAGGCTTACCAAACCACTGGAGTGTAGCTCACAAACTTGACTTCATTTGTGCACACATATCAGGGACAGCAGCAGAGGTGATGCAAAAGATCGCGGCTACCTGTACATCTTACCTACAGTTCAGAGCAGCATTTCTCGAAAGATATTGGTCTAAGGAGGCGCAAAACAAAATTAAATACGAGTTGCTTCAGATGACACCATATGAAAACTCAGGAGAAAAAAACGTGGTAAAATTCTTTGATACAATGGACAAAAAGAATCAATGCCTAGACAAACCATGCAGTAACGGAGAGAGGATACGTCTAATAAGAATGAAATTACCGGTAAAGTATCAACAGGCGACAGTAGGAAAAAATGAAAATACCGAAGAATTCAAAGAGGTTTTAAGGGAACTTGAATTTATGTTTACTGAAGACGAGGTGAAAGAAAAAAGAAAGGAAAGGGAACAGCAAAAGGAGAGGACTACGAAGGAATATTCCAATAATAATAATCGTAATCCTAACACCAATAATTTCAGGCAACTAAACAGACAAGAACAGTGGCACAATGGAGACAATTGGCATAGAAACGATAACCAGAATAATTGGTACCGAAATAGGAACGGTTATGGACACTCATACAGTGTCGGATATCAATCCATCCCACGTTCACACCTAGAAAACGGACAAATTAACACGAAAAACAGAGTTCTTCAATCACAGTTTTCACTCTTCAGCACAGACTACTGGTAATTCCAAAACAGTGGTATGATCCCCATATTCGACATGATTTTCGAGCAGAGTATTCTTGTATTTGCCTATTTAATTTGATATTTTGATTCTATGTACCTTGAAACTGGAAGAGTCGAAATTTTTCTCAATTTTCGCTAGACTTCCATGTTTATTAAAGGAACTAATAGGAATAAAAAACCGAAAATCGATTAGTTCAGAAACCGGTTATTGTGAGCGATTTTAACAGTCAGGTTAAACTCACATGGAAAAAAAAATATTACCGAAAACCGGCTGTTTCAGTGATAACCGTCATTCCTACTGTACTACACCAGACAGATTTGGAAATAGCGACAGTAGGAAGGAATAAAACATATTTTACGAACGAAACGAAACTGAAAACGGCAGAGGAAAATGAAGTAAAAATCTCGCCAGAAGCAACTGCGACAGACTACGAAGTCTGAAACTAGAATCCGTTCGGCTGAAGAACCTGGGAAGATCGAAGAAGAGACAGACACCATAACAGACAAAGAGTTAAAACCTGAAGAGCCGCCGGCCGCGGTGGTCTCGCGGTTCTAGGCGCTCAGTCCGGAACCGTGCGACTGCTACGGTCGCAGGTTCGAATCCTGCCTCGGGCATGGATGTGTGTAATGTCCTTAGGTTAGTTAGGTTTAAGTAGTTCTAAGTTCTAGGGGACTGATGACCACAGATGTTGAGTCCCATAGCGCTCAGAGCCATTTGAACTATTTTGAACCTGAAGAGCCGGAGGAGAAGACAACAAACGTGGCTCAGTGGCTAATTGGGAAAGCGTCAGAGTACAGATCCAAACGTTCCCGTTTTGTCTCCTTCATACTGGTCGTCATGATCACAATTTCTTTAATGAACGCAACATTGTTCTGAGAACCTGTAGTTTTATTACGACAGGCACTCAGTAAGTAATGCAACACATTTTTTTCTGAAAACAGGCGGGTTTTATTCGGGTTTCCAATACACCGTATTATTCCCCTCTCTTTTTTGCTATAAAACCCTATTTTTCAACGTAACCTCTGTTCAATGCGTCGGCCTTACGGCGCGTTACTGGAAGAGTCCGTATGCCTGCATGATACCACTCTATTGATCGACGACGGAATAAACGTCTTGCACAATTGTAAGTAACCTGTTCATATGTTTGTATGGTGGCAGCGCTATAGACTGTATTAATGTCACTAACTGCGCTCTGCGACCTTGGTAAGATGGTTCAAATGGCTCTGAGCACTATGCGACTTAACATCTGAGGTCATCAGTCCTCTTAGACTTAGAACTACTTGAAACTAACTAACCTAAGGATATCACACACATCCATGCCCGAGGCAGGATTCCAACCTGCGACCGTTGCAGCAGCGCGGTTCGGGTCTGAAGCGCCTAGAACCGCTCGGCCATATCGGTCGGCCCTCGGTAAGAGATTCTATGGTTGGACGGGCTTGCAGTTCGCGGTTAGCAGCTAGCGAGCGGACAGAGAAGGGTTTGAACATGATTTTCGTAGTGGACACTCAGTGTTACTAGGACATGCATTGTAAAATGAGGAAGGATGAAGTTGGAAATGTTCAGGTAGTGGAATTATTGACAACTATATAATTTTAGGAACTGGATGTCGCATGAATAAGGTCAAATCTTCTAAATACATTGTTTGCTCTTCAACAAAATCTTTCTTTCGCTAACCATATGCCTCCTAGTAGTTAGTCTATAGTAGAATCTTTTTATTTATCTGGCTGTAGTTGCTGCAAGCTGTGATTGCTGCAGTTCGTGTCACAAAGATTTTCTGTGAGGTAAGCGATTTATAAAAAGTATAGGTTATTTTTAGGATTTCTTGCAAATCAGGGCCATTCTTTTGTGTTAATTATTTGGAGCCATCTTGCCACTGTATAGCAGTCAGACTGCGTTGGGCTTGTGTATTGTGGGTAATAAATGTATAGGTTAAGTTTGAGTTGCCTTTGTCAGGGAAAATTCCGTAGGTCAGTATTGAAATGACAAAAATAAGTAAAGAGGCAATAGGTTCAGTTGCGCTCAGCAGTTTCGGTACAAACTAAGAAGTTTCACCCACTCAGTTATTTCAGTAGACACACACACACACTAAGAAGTTTCACCATCAATAACCTCCCCATTATCCACCCACTGCTTCCCACGGAGTGCTTACCGGGACGTGACACTCGTCACCTGACAATTGTCCACTCATATCGACAAATATTTTACGTTTTACTCTTAAATTCTACATCGCAGACCCTGATGTTTATAAAGACCTTTTGCATTATTATATTAGGCATATGTCTTTACTATGCTCCTTTGCAGTATACACGCGATATAACTCTATCAATCTTTGTAAATGCAAGCGCTCTAGCGCCATCTATTGCTCATGTTGCCTACTTCGGTTGGCCAATAAGAGCCCTTGCGTAATTCAGTTCGTTTCGATGTCTCTTATTAGACTGGTGGCGTGCAGCGTTCTCGTATTGTCCTTCAATTTGAACGTATTTTATAAAGGGAAGTACGTTATACGCCAAGCAGGATCATTCTTATGTAAGCCATGATATGGTATTCCGCTCTCATTTTATGACTGCCGATCACTTTGCTTCATTACAAAACTACTAAGAACTGTATGGCTTGTATGTTTAGAGCTACGGACCAGCTGACAGTTTTTAGAACCGCTGCATATGCTGCTCTCACGATAATACCCGCTTTACTATAGTAAGTAATGAGCTTTTGATCCAACTTCTACTCAGGCAACTGAACAATGTCCTATATGACCGTCAACCTGCGAAATTATCGTACGTTATTCATATTTTTAGCGCTGCGCTGCACTTCGATATTTTTATCATTTGACTGTCAAGTATGATCTTTTACTCTGTTATTTACATTTGTTATCGCTACCCAGTACTTTCATGATTTTATCGATTACCTCTCACAGAAGATCTATCTTTTACATATTTCTCTTATTATTTTTATGGTTTTAAAATTAGTCGGACCTAGGCGCAAGGTTCTTGGATTTTGTTAGTGAATTAATGCCAGTTGTAGAGGATCTGCTTCCTATAAACGGTATGTTACCAGTTCAGGACGTAATAGAGATCTTGGCAGTGTAATCTTAACTTTATGCCATTATTATCTTTATACTTTAAAATCCATTTGGAGGTACAGTATGCTTTTTGAGATTTCTGGTCTACAGTTCTTTCGACGGGCCTACAATCAGGTTTGCTCTCGGTGACGTTTTCAGCTACTTCCTTGTGTTGTTTTGGTACTTACGAATGCATGTTGTTGCATGACTACAGCTAACGATGCTTTCTGAACTTATTCACCACCTTTTCATATTTCGAACAGCATGTTACCTGATAAGCAATAACATAGTTTGCACTACATTGTTAATGGGTTTGTCAAATGTTCACTTTTACGTTTAGAATTGGCTGCCTGTTATTTTTGCTCAGGTCTTGCACAGCGTTTTTGTATTCTACTTTATTGTACATACTCGTAATTTTCTTAGGCTACGTTCCGTACATGTGTTATAGATCTGAAGATGGTTGCAGACAGCAACCAAAAGTAGTTGTCGAACTTTAATTGTGATAGGAAAATTGCGATTTAGGCATTAAAAGTTTTTCACTTTAAAAGTTTTTTTTTATTTAATAAAGAACGCATGAATCTCGTCAGTGTTACCGGATACACAGGCCACGCCAGAATGACCGATTCAGTATGGGACATGGGGCAGAAGCACTACAGAAGGTATAAAAATCAGTCTTACCACATCCACGCCTCCTCCATATATCAGCAATCTTGCTTACCTGTAAAAGGAAGGGAAAAAATATTTAGTGCTTATATTGCAGAGAGGAAAAACAAATACTCGCCTTTTATAACTGAAAATTATTTTCTTCTCTTAAACTAAAACGGCTTAGTAGCAAAAAAAGATTGTGATTATTATACGAAATATTTGCTTAAATATCCAGTTTGGAGGTAGAAAGTTCGTCCCGCCTATTACTGGTAACTTCCGTGGCACCGCCAGAATACACGCGTTATTCGCGATCTGTGGCACACGAGAGACAAATTACACCAAGTAGATTTACTCTAGAACTCCAGCCCATTTCTCGACTTCGCCAGCTTCTAGCAGCAACACAATTTTTGATTTTAATCGAGGCGTTTCAGTAAATCAGGTTCAGGAGACTAGTGCTGGATATCTCATTGGCAATTTGCATCTCGTGTAACTGATACTTCTCTGGATAATGCTACGTCTGCTAGTGCTTCTCAAAAACTGAGTTGGAACAGACGCTGGAAAACGTCGTCATCATGGGCAAAATCACTGTTCCGTAGAACAGAATAGTAGACGCCGGCCAAGACCATCCAAAAAGCATTACTGGAAGACTCCTCGACCATCTCCACGATCGACAAAACTCTGTTCCCACGCACGCTGAACCTCGATCGGCTCTATACACAGTATACACAATAGCCAAAGTTAGAGTCTCCGGGCGCGGCCAGAAATAATATGTTTAAGTTTAGTCCCTTACTTACATTATCTATATTACTAAACAACTATTCCGAGGCACGTACCCAAAGCCATTTGGAGGTTGCCTATCTAATTAGGCTTCCAGAGACAACAAAAATTTTATCATCGATAGTTCATACCATTATTGATCGAATTTAAATATTTAAAATGCAGGCATAATTTACTTATTAAGAGATACAATCTTACGTTAGAGGTATGAGACATCGACACGAGTATTACAATTACGTCATCTTCGTGGTGCAGCAATTTTAATGGACAGTAGTGTATATATTAACCCCGTTACCCAGTATAGCCTCCCCACCCTTCCAAATACTTCCACCCCACCCTTTTTGTAAACAACATATGCCTATCAACTATTTCAACGTTTCTCCTCATCTCTCTCTCTCTCTCTCTCTCTCTCTCTCTCTCTCTCACACACACACACACACACACACACACACACACACACACATGCGCACACACACACACACACACACACACACACACACACACACACACACCAGCCTTCAAACAACGAAGTATTTAACATTATATAGCTACCGTAACGCCTGAGTTGACAACACAAACCTTGTGATATCATACATAAAGTACGTGTATAACGATTTAAACATAGTGAACACACACCCACACAACGGGAAATAAAACTTCAACAGCAGAAATCGTGTCGTGGTAAAAACACATGATATAGCGATTTTCAGCCTGGAAGAAATCAGAAGCAGATAACGTTTTTTGTTGTCTATAGATGACGAGCTGTATAATGCATGCTGCATATAAAACGATCAGCAAAAAATAATAGATCTATGCGAGATAAAAAGCCGAATTTGCAGTATAAGTGAGGCACCCCTAATTTCCAACGTAGTACAAACACACATTTCATGGCTCATTTGTGTAATGTCTGTGCGAATGCAAAAAATCGTCTGATTATCTCTGGTTTGTGTACAAAAATGGCTCTAAATCGAATTTCATATCAACCTCCCAAGATCAGATCGTATCATAACAATAGCCAATAATCATGTCCATTATAATTATCCGGGCTGTTATGCCGTGGTCGGTTGATGAATTCTGTGTCGATTCCCAACGTTTCGTCTCCGACTGCGGGAGACATCTTCAAGAGGGTGCGTAGCTCAATGGAAGGTCCAACACACCCACTGGCTCGTTACTTCCATTGAGCTACGGACCCCCTTGAAGATGTCTCCCGCAGTCGGAGACGAAACGTTGGGAATCGACACAGAATTCATCAACCGACCACCGCATAACAGCCCGGATAATTATAATGGACATGATATTTCCGGCCGTGAAAGACTACAATAGCCAATAACTAACTGAAAATACCACATAAAAGAAAAACCTGCTTAAGCATGTATGAGTACAGCAAATGTAAACGAACTGTGTCTCGCATAAGGTGTAATTTCTCTCAATTTTTTAAACTCCTGTTTCTTGTCATAAACCTGTGGCCAGAAACACTAAAAAAAGACAGGTATGGATTTTTCGCTTTAGACGGAAGGCAAGAGTGCAAGTTAATTTTACTATATTGCCAACACACGGCATTTAAATCTAGTCGCTGTGTAAGCATAAAAATGCCTTAGAATGCACGAATACAAGTTTTTGTCCCTCACTGAGATTAAACATTTCGGCTACCAGTCACTCTTGAAACGCGCATTTATTGCGGTAGGCGCAGCGTGTTTCGAGAACTTGGTCTCATTTCACGCGCTTCATGTTTTACACTTTTAATTAGAGCAGCCAAGTTTGCACCCTTCACGGACAAAGTTCTGCAGTCTATGCGTCCCTCTTTTTTTCACTGTCAAGCGATAAAAATAGCCAAGTGCAATATATATTTAGAAGTAAGCGAGTCTCCGGAAATGAACGTGCTAACATCCAGAGCCATCTGCCACTGGAGTAACTGCCTCATGTATAGACTACTATCGTTATAGAAATGAGGGGGCAAGACAACAAAATGAAGGAATACACGCTTGGGTTACGATTTTAAATAGAGCAGCGACGTACTTTTGTTGCTGGTTGACTTTTATGTCGCAAGAGTAATGAAGAAAGTAAAAGAGAATTGCAGACCTGGAATGAAAAGTACAAGAGGCTCACGTGTAAGTCGAACATTTTCTTCAGGTAGTTCTCAAGAGCGCAAATATGTTTCACAAAATTCATAACACATAGCTGTATTGTCTTCTTTTACTGTACTACCGGTATATGTCACAAACCATCACCTGGTACGAAACTCGAACAAAAACACCTTACGTATTACGTAAATGGAAACGTAAGAAAGCAGCTATTGACACATTCGTTGACAATAATACGCCAATCAGGTTCAAACTGAAGCCTCCGTCCGCAGACTTTATCACGGAAGATAGGAAAAGGTACAGGAATATAATGGACAGGTCACTCAATACGTAATTTGAGTGAAGAGTAAAGACACAAAAATGAACACGGTGAAGAGCTGTAGGGAAACAGTTACTCGCTGAACATCATAAACAGAGTAAGTACAGAGAAGAAGTGGAATACTTGCTACCCTGGAACCAAGATCGGGTAACAGGATCCAAGAAGGAGAGACTTCAAAAACTGGTTGGAACAAATTAAAAAAAAAAAAATTCTTCTACACATGCGCCCAGCCGGTATCAAATATTGACCAGCTGGGGCTTGAAATGTAATTGCCATAGTTGGAACGTATTGTAGCGCCGTATGCAATGGTTTACTGAAACAACCAATACATATGTATTTTTCGTTCTAATGTTTATCTTCTCCGGATTTTGGCATTATTTACGGTTTGCTGTTGATAGTTACCACTTTTAAATGGTGAATAGTGGATTTTCTTTATTTTGTAATTAGAAAAATATTGATGACAGATAATAATACGAAAGTACGAGTTACTTCTTTGTTGGCGTTATACAAATAGACATTATTTGTACAAATTTTGGTTAGAAAGTCAAAACATATACTCCAGAATGGGATTTTCACTCTGCAGCGGAGTGCGCACTAATATGAAACTTCCTGGCAGATTAAAATTGTGTGCCATACCGAAACTCGAACTCGGGACATATGCATTCCGCGGGCAAGAGCTCTACCATCTGAACTATCCAAGTTTGGAAGGTAGGAGACGAGGTACTGGCATAATTGAATCTGTGAGGAGGGATCGCGAATCGTGCTTGGGTAGCTCAGTTGGTAGAGCACTTGCCCGCGAAAGGCAAAGGTCCCCAGTTCGAGTCTCCGTCCGGCACACAGTTTTAATCTGCCACGAAGTTTCAAAACATACATTGTTTATGAGATTGGTTCCAATATAATTTTATGGATTTATGATGGCGAGTGTTTAAGCGTGATATTATTGAAATACTCTTAATTCACGTCATTGCAGAAAATAAAAATCAATGTACGAACCTTGAGTTTTAAACAACACTTCTGCAGTTCTATAAAATAAAAACTGATATTTTTAAGGTGAAACGAGAACCAAAATGCTTGCAGTGTATGAAACAATGTAAAATTATTTTAATATGGTAAAATTAATTGTAGACGTATTGTGCAAAAGTTTCATACTTTTGTGTGTATGCGGCGGAGGGTTCGTGATATTTTTTAATCATTATTTTGACTGATATACGATCCAGCCAGTCGCCAACATATTTGCGACTTACGCAGCAAACTGAAGTATTTAGTTTCACGTTATTCAAGAGGAACCTGTTAACTATAGCAGCTTTTCTGCAAAATTGTCCGATCCATCACTAGTGTGTTGTCTATGTAATTATTTCGCCAAGTTTATAACTTTGGAAACATTGTTAATTATGGGTGTATTTCCATGGAGCAGGAATGTTAAAAGCTCAAACTTATATGGAAGTAAAATGTGGAGTTGCGGACATTGGTGGTTTTCATCGTGCATTTTGAGGCCGGTTACTGGTTAGGCTTTTTAGGTAGTTAACCATGGTTAACGGCGTTCCAGCCAACGACGGACACAGCCTGAGTCTTGAAACTGTTGTGGCTCATTAAAAGCTCTTGAGATTGCGGTATGTGTTTTCAGTGGGTTCGAGGACTACAGTGTGGCATTTACTTCAGCCCATGTTTTATAACATTTTATCACACAGTGTGTGAAGGCTGACGCTGCTGCAAGTAAGCGAGCCGGCAGGAACCGTAGAATAACCCACCTCTCCTACGAAGAAAATGTTGGAAGCCACTCCCTCAGGCGGTGAAATGGCGATGATCCTCTGGGACTCTGAAGGAGTTATTCTCTCTGATGTCCTCCCTCTTAGTGCAACATTCAACTCTGAAGTGTATTGTGCTACCCTAAAGAAACTGAAGAAACGACTTCGGCGAGTTCGGTTTCAGAAAAAAGCAAACGAATTTCTCCTTCTCCATGACTACGAAAGCCTAAAACAAGTCTGCGCATCCGAAAGTGGCTCATGAAATTTCTTTGGACTGCTGTTCCTCGTCCCCCTAACAGTTCGGATCTCGCACCTTCCGACTTACAAATGAAGAAACTCTGCATGGGGAGGTGTACTTGGATGATGGGGAGGTTACTGCTGCAGCAAGACGTTGGCTCCGACGTCGACCAATGTAGTGGTACCATCCGGGCGTCCACCCCCCGGTAGCGGAGTGGTCAGCGCGACAGAATGCCAATCCTAAGGGCCCGGGTTCGATTCCCGGCTGGGTCGGAGATTTTCTGTGCTCAGGGACTAGGTGTTGTGTTGTCCTACTCAGCATCATTTTCATCTCCATCGACGCGCAAGTCACCGAAGTGGCATCAAATTGAAAGACTTGCACCAGGCGAACGGGTCTACCCGACGCGGGGCGCTTGTCACACGACCATCCGGCCATACAGGTCTTCCCAGCAAAAAGGGGGGAAGGCCGTCGCATTGAACGGAGATACTGTTGAAAAATAGCCAAAGGAATAGAAAATAATATGGTGCACTGAATCGTGAATAACACAAGCGTTGCTTCAGAAAAAAAGGGTTGCATCACTTGTCGAACGGTACTCGCATTATTATGTCGCTCGATAAGTGATAGATTCCGCGACCTTTCATGCTAATCTTAATACTAAATTGGGTATTAGAAAATATCCATTATACACTCCTGGAAATGGAAAAAAGAACACATTGACACCGGTGTGTCAGACCCACCATACTTGCTCCGGACACTGCGAGAGGGCTGTACAAGCAATGATCACACGCACGGCACAGCGGACACACCAGGAACCGCGGTGTTGGCCGTCGAATGGCGCTAGCTGCGCAGCATTTGTGCACCGCCGCCGTCAGTGTCAGCCAGTTTGCCGTGGCATACGGAGCTCCATCGCAGTCTTTAACACTGGTAGCATGCCGCGACAGCGTGGACGTGAACCGTATGTGCAGTTGACGGACTTTGAGCGAGGGCGTATAGTGGGCATGCGGGAGGCCGGGTGGACGTACCGCCGAATTGCTCAACACGTGGGGCGTGAGGTCTCCACAGTACATCGATGTTGTCGCCAGTGGTCGGCGGAAGGTGCACGTGCCCGTCGACCTGGGACCGGACCGCAGCGACGCACGGATGCACGCCAAGACCGTAGGATCCTACACAGTGCCGTAGGGGACCGCACCGCCACTTCCCAGCAAATTAGGGACACTGTTGCTCCTGGAGTATCGGCGAGGACCATTCGCAACCGTCTCCATGAAGCTGGGCTACGGTCCCGCACACCGTTAGGCCGTCTTACGCTCACGCCCCAACATCGTGCAGCCCGCCTCCAGTGGTGTCGCGACAGGCGTGAATGGAGGGACGAATGGAGACGTGTCGTCTTCAGCGATGAGAGTCGCTTCTGCCTTGGTGCCAATGATGGTCGTATGCGTGTTTGGCGCCGTGCAGGTGAGCGCCACAATCAGGACTGCATACGACCGAGGCACACAGGGCCAACACCCGGCATCATGGTGTGGGGAGCGATCTCCTACACTGGCCGTACACCACTGGTGATCGTCGAGGGGACACTGAATAGTGCACGGTACATCCAAACCGTCATCGAACCCATCGTTCTACCATTCCTAGACCGGCAAGGGAACTTGCTGTTCCAACAGGACAATGCACGTCCGCATGTATCCCGTGCCACCCAACGTGCTCTAGAAGGTGTAAGTCAACTACCCTGGCCAGCAAGATCTCCGGATCTGTCCCCCATTGAGCATGTTTGGGACTGGATGAAGCGTCGTCTCACGCGGTCTGCACGTCCAGCACGAACGCTGGTCCAACTGAGGCGCCAGGTGGAAATGGCATGGCAAGCCGTTCCACAGGACTACATCCAGCATCTCTACGATCGTCTCCATGGGAGAATAGCAGCCTGCATTGCTGCGAAAGGTGGATATACACTGTACTAGTGCCGACATTGTGCATGCTCTGTTGCCTGTGTCTATGTGCCTGTGGTTCTGTCAGTGTGATCATGTGATGTATCTGACCCCAGGAATGTGTCAATAAAGTTTCCCCTTCCTGGGACAATGAATTCACAGTGTTCTTATTTCAATTTCCAGGAGTGTATTTTCTAACGAAATTCTATGCATAGCCTTCCACATTCAGCAATTCGCGAAGAACAACTTGCACTGTTAACATGCACGACGCAGTGTAGTATCATTGCCACAGATACTACTACAACGCCGCGCCAACGCAAGGTTGGCAGCCCATCGTGTGCCGAGCACAGCGCACTCTGGCGGGCTGTGCAGCTCGAGGTAACTGGAGTGTGCCTTGTGCACTTCTTAGCTAGATTTCAACCTAGGCAGAGGCACTTTCGTAATCGGCCCTCAGCCAGTTCTGTAATGTTTGCATCGATTCTCTGAGGGAGGCCCATCAGGCTTAGTCCCTGAGAATGTGTTGTATTAGTTATAGCCGTAGCCGCAGTCCTTCAAACTATTGAAAATAAGTAATTTCATTGTCCTATGTGTTTCTTGAATAATGATCCTTCTTTCTAACAGCGTGCCGTACCGCATATTATTGCAGCCTGGACTCTTTCAGTTCCTATCAACTCGGTGTCCTACTTATTTGCATTTAGTAACGAGCTGAAAACACCCACGCTTTTTGTGCCTCTAAACAGTGGGACACAATACGTAGTAATGTGGCACATTCCATCCTAATTAGCCATTTAGTTAGGAAGGGGTAAGAAACGGCACACCAACCGGCGAAACAGGGTACGAATGGAACCAATTTTCAAAGACATTATGACTTTATTTCATTCTGTAGTATTCTTTTGATACTGCCGATTAAAACAGCTACGTCTACATGACCATTGTGCTTTGTGAAGCTCTACCCCCAGACGTGTTTGCAGACTAAATTATGTGAATTCAGGCCCGCCTGCTATGTAAACAACTATTTGTAATGTGACCAAGTACGGGTATGTTTCACATGTGCCATCATCAGTGTGTGACATTTATTCATGTCCTATTTTCTTGAATGTACATCTCCATACGATTTTCTTTACATTATTGAACGCCGGCCGTGGTGGCCAAGCAGTTAAAGGCACTACAGTCTGGATCCGCGCGACCGCTACGGTCGCAGGTTCGAATCCTGCCTCGGGCATGGATGTGTGTGATGTCCTTAGGTTAGTTAGGTTTAAGTAGTTCTAAGTTCTAGGGGACTGATGACTCAGAAGTTAAGTCCCATAGTGCTCAGAGCCATTTGAACCATTTTTTTTTTTTTTTTGCGATGGATGCAGGAGGAATGGTTACGAGGCGGACTCAGGTCAACAGAATGGGAACAAGAATGTCACGGGTCGTTCCAGAAAGACTACGCCAACAGAAGATCTGCTGATGCTGTCAAACAGACGGGTAACAACAGCTGAAAACCGGCTTGCTGACTGATTAAATCTATTATACTTTCAACACGTGAACGTAGAAATCTAGACAGGAAGTCGTATGAAATTCCACAAGCGTTGAACAAAACGCTGCTCTTAATTCACACCGCGAATTTCTCGCTGGCGTGAAGGTAGCTCTCCGGAGAAAACGAGGGCGTGTCACGATATGTGCAACAGCGTCCCCTAGTCGCTTGTCGAGACGCGCTCCCCATGACCGAAGCCTGCCAGTGAATCCCATGGACCGCCACTGAGCGACGTCCAGCTGTGAAACTCTACGGATCGCCACTGGCCAAAGTCCTCAACGGACCACTGAACACCGCGCCGGCCGTGTGGCCGAGCGGTTCCAGGCGCTTCAGTCCGGAACCGCGCGACTGCTACGGTCGTAGGTTCGAATCCTGCCTCGGGCATGGATGAGTGTGATGTCCTTAGGTTAGTTAGGTTTAAGTAGTTGTAGGGGACTGATGACCTCAGACGATAAGTCCCATAGTGCTCAGAGCCATTTCAACGACTGAACTCCGCGTGCGAACGTCAAAATTTGGCTTTTTTTTTCTACGCTCTGTGCTCTTTTTTTTCCCGCCGAACAGCGTCGGTTGTCAATAGCAAAGTTACAAATCAGTGCAGGCCAATAGCGAGGTTTCCCTCCAGCACAGAGTGTGCCTGCCAAAGCAGCATGCCAACTTCAAGCGCCAAAACCCTCCCGCACTACTAAGAAACCTCTCCGTCAGCTTTGTGCTCGTGATGTCACACACTAATAAACCAGTCCCACGTCTTCGTAAGCGTGAAGTTAGCTTCACATCAGAGGACTTCTGGAATTAGGAAATACTATTCACGGCTCTACTCCATCACTTTGTTCCTGTTTTCGAAAGCGGCCGACCGCTGTCTACAGAACTGGTGTGCAAAACATGAGTAAACAGCTCGGCAGCAGCTTGTGGCAGTTCTCCATGCCCTGACGCCAGCCCCCCCCCCCCCCCCTGCCCATTACTGTAAGCTGGACAATGCTTAGCGGCTCCCTGGGGTGCCGCTGCCGCCCCTGTTCCATGGGTGTGCGGACATTTGCCACGCCGGACATTTACCACGATTTTACCTGCTCCGAAGGGTTGGGTCCCTTGTCTCCCCCTCCTCCTCCTCGCCCGCCGCCCGACCAGCAGTAAAGGTACTTACTGAGCCTTTCCGCTGGTTTACTTAACATAGGACCAGAATCTCTATGGATTTTCCGCCACATTTCTAGAGAGAGTTTCGTTGTGGAAACTATTAAACGGATCTCTCATTGAAATCCGCACCAAATTTCGAGCCTAAGTAAAACTTCGCCAACCTTGGAGATTTTGCATTCGTCTAAATTATACGTGCCTTTTTCGGTGCTCCTGCTGCAGCTTTCTGTCACCTTTTTTGTACCATGGGGGATTAGTTCCGTCTGTTATTAATTTATTTCGTATGAATCCCTCGAGTGCTGTTGATACTATTTCTTTGAACTTAAGTCGCATATAGTCTTCACTTACACAGTTTGGAAGGATTTGAGACTGTCTCTTAGAAAGACATCAATGGAATTTTTAGTTGCTTTTATAAATAAATATATTTCGCGTTTAGTTTTAGTGAATTTGTTTGTTACGGAATTGAGCCTTGCTACGACTGGGTGTTCACTAATCCCTGTATCCGTCGTGATGGTCAGGATTATTTGTGGCTAAGAGGTCAAGTGTGTTTTAGTAACCACTTACAATTTGTATGGCCTCGTGAACTAATTGTTCAAAATAATTTTTAAAAAAGCGTTTAGAATAATTACGGAATTTGTTTTCTATCTACAATAGGGTCAGAAAATGTATTTTTGTCAACATACGGAAGGTAGACTGAAGTCACTGCCAACTATAATTGTCTGAGTAGGGTACCTATTTGCGATGAGACTTAAGTTTTCTTTGAAATGTTGAGCAACTGTTTCATCTGAGACCGCGGTTCGGTAAAAGAAGCGAGTTATTAATTTATTCCGGTTGTCGAATATAACCTCTGCACATACTAAGTCACAGAAAATATCTGCTTCAATGTCGCTTGTGAGTTGGAAAACATATTACATTATTTTTCCTTAAGTTGTGCTTCTTGTTTCTGTTGTAGTGCAGATCATTACAATTACGGCTTTTCCCTCCAAAACCTAGGATGCTTTCTCTGTGACCCTGTAAATACCAGAGCCAAACGATGTAGAACAACAACATACGTTACAGGCATAGCATTCTGTATTACTTCATTTCCTTATCTCTAACATTTTAAAATTGTACGTCGACTTTAGATGACATGTCAATCATAGATGTTCTTATCTCTGTTTATGAACGAACTTTCAGTCATGTTTTGAACATTGTCCCGCTACACTCTAATGTTTCGCCCCAAGGGATATCGGATTTTAGAGAGTAAATTAATATGGAGTATGTCGTTCTTATTTTTAAACATTCAGATACCCATTTCTTCTTTCCATATTGTCTTTTGGGCATGGTTCACTTGGCTCTGAGCACTATGGGACGTAACATCTGAGGTCATCAGTCCCCTAGAAGTTAGAACTACTTAAACCTAACTAACCTAAGGACATCACAGACATCCATGCCCGAGGCAGGATTCGAACCTGCGACCGTAGCGGTCGCGCGGTTCCAGACTGTAGTGTCTAGAACCGCTCGGCCACTTCGGCCGACTTTTGGGCATGCAGTTGTAGTAAATAAAGTAGGCACAAATGCAGTGATGAAAAAGAAATGATTAGCGTACATTCGCATTCTGTTTACATCGTTCCTTTCTTGTTTCTCTCATGGCGATGGACTGTTTCTATCGCAATCAGTAAGCGTGAAAGGAAGCTACCATACAGACAGAGGGATCTATATTTATACTTGGAAGAACTAATTACATACTGACATAATCGTCGGAATTTCTTTCGTTTCCCAAGAGTTATAAATATTTCGATTTCGGAAAAGAAGCTCTGTATTTCACAAGATGTCGAGGAAGAAGGTCCCTTACGTACTGGTTGTATCGAGTAAGATGTGGAGACGGCGGTTTGAAAACGGACAGAAGTAGTACGAGAAAGGGTGTCCCTTACCTGAGGGATCGCTACTCAGGCTACCTGGCGAAGGGATAAGTGTGGCAAATGTCCGGCGTGGCAAATGTCCGGCATTCGCTCCAGGAAGCCCTTGTACCTCGGGTCGCCGCACAAAGTGCCCTTCTCCGTAACATTTTCTGTTCACTTACCTCAGTTTCAACGCGTTGTGTATTCCCACACACACCAATGAATAACTCACTGAGTCCTTCAACACGTTAGAGGAAGTAAATGAACACATTCTAAGTTGATTTCTGAACGAATCATAAGTTTATTTTTGAATGCGTGCTTAGTGTACGTGACGTCTCTGCCAGGGGAATCACGTCGCATCTATAAATAAAAAACTTTCCCGCAGATAAAAGGGGAAGAGCTGTACCAGTTGAGTCGATTAAACTCGGACGGGTAAATGCCAATCGTTGTTTCCTTAATGAAGTTGATTGGGTGTGCGAATGATCAGTGTTCTTATAATTATTAGCGAAATCCATATATTCCGACTACCAGAGTGGAAATTTATTTATTTATTTTATTTATTTATTTATTTATTTAACCAGGCAAGATTAGGGCCACAGGCCCTCTCTTACATCTAACCAGGCATTCTACTTATTTTACATTCATACGTTTTAGTAGGCATGTTAAACTACATCTAGTACAAAAAGTGAAATAAACAATTAGAAATACATACATATAGAGTTTATATTCGTAGATCATAAGTACTGTTATAATTAGACATTATTGAAGAGACAAATTTTAGATAGGAGTGCTGGCAGCAGGGAGTGTGAGGGAGACTCATGGTGAAGGGAGGAGAAGAATAGAGAGACATGATGAAACATAATTAAGGAAATATAAAGGAAAAGAAGATTGCATGGCTAATAGAGATAGATGAAGAGGAAGGCATCTCAGGAGCAAGATAGGAGACGCTATCTTTGCTATTTGACGGATGAGAGGATTGGCCTGGTACATTAATTTTGTGGAGAACTTTATGAAGATGATAGTAGGAAATACTTCAACTTCTTCTTAAAAGCAGAAGGAGATTGAATTTTGCGCAAGGTAAGGGGCAGTTTGTTCCAGAGCGGACAGCGGCAACTGAGAAGGAGTTTGCAAAAGTTTTTGTTTTGTGAGTGGGCACAGTTAGGATACCAAATAAGAGTGACCTCGTGTTTCGATTATGATGGCATGACAGGTTTTTAATCTCTGAAGCAAGGTACTGGGGTGCTTGCGCGACGAGGAGTCGGTGAAGTAGACATGGAGTGTGGTAGTCACGCAATTTGTCCGGCCGCAGCCACCCTAGCTCGGAGTATGAAGCACTAACATGGTCATATCGGGGAATGTTGCAGCTGTAACGCACACAGGCATTCATGGTTAGCTCTAGCCGTCTTTTGTTTTCACTACTCGTGCCTTGTTGAATCACATCACAATAGTGGAGGTTCGGTAGAACGAGTGCTTGCACGAGCTGGCGTTTCAAGTCCTGTGGAAATATGTTCCGAAATTTTTGAGAGCATAGAGACAAGCAGACGTCTTTCGGCACACTGCGACTGTATTCTCCGCCCAGTTGAGATGCTCATCCAAAGTTACACCCAAGTTCTTCACTGTTTTCTGATATGGTATTGGAGTACCGTCGAGCAGAATAGGAGGTAGCCGTTCGCGGAAATCTGAACGACTAACAGGAATAACTGGTAAGGAAGATTACATATTATCTTGTCGGTGTATCCAAGAAAATGAAATTCTGACAGAACATTTTCGCCAGATCGCTGCACTACTAAGGGCCAGTTGCACAGTCCTCGGTTAGCAGGCGGCGAAGTTTTGTTCTCGGAAAAGCACGGACGACGCTTTATACGAACTCGTAATAACGACTAGCCGGAGAATAAACGTGGGATTATAACACTCCCTGTCTGCTACTGCTATACCATAACCTTAAAGTAGGAGTCAGTTTGCAAAACAGAACTATTTTGCTATAGCAATTATGGTATAAAGCAACAGATCTGTGTTACCCTCTGAGAGGAATTTTGTTATGTTGACCGTGTTGTTCCTAACGGAGGTGGCTTATCGGCAATGAAAGTCAAAATTACGTTAATATTTGAACAGTAACAAACGAAATTTTGTTTATCTGCACTATTTAATTGATAAAGAAAACGGTCGCCAGCCTAATTAGGCAAGAGAAAGATTAACGTTATCGTTTATGAAAGTAGGTATAAGTAACTATAATGGACAAACACAACCTAGACATAGCCACACGCGAGTGCAATGAACTCTGACACACATACGTTTTAAGATTGAAGCTAACAACTGGAGCAGCACAAACTATTTGCTAAATTATAACACGTACAGAAAAACACTATCACTTTCAGGGTTTACACAAACGGAGTGGTCTTTATACTGTTACACAAGAGAGATAAACACTTAGTGATCATGGACATATAATTTCCTACTATGTAGTTTTCTAATTTTACTATCGTGAAACATAAAATTAACATTAATGTAAGATACTGACCCACTTTCTGATATTAACAACAGGCAGTAGTGTGATTATTTACTAAGCAAAACTCTATAAGCCACTGTCTTGAGAAATTTTAATTTAAAGTTGGCAATAACACTTTAATAAGCAGTTTTACTAGGAAAATTATTTCAGCAAGCATCATTAACTTTAACTTTCTCTTTACTATGTTCAAAGGGCATCAATTAGAAAACTGGGTTTCAATGTACTTTCAGTAAGGACACTCGGTAATCACTTTACTTCAAACGGAGAGGACCCTGAGAGGTGTTATGATGAGGAGTAAAATCAAGGTAGGTACATAAATTCAGATATGAATTACCTTATATTTCAGCACATTAGCACGTCCATTAAGCTGATCCTTCACTGTACATCATTATAGTATTACGTTGCAATGATTGCGCAATGTGGTGGCAACTGCATGTTGGTAGGTGGAATTGTAGGCAGAATTGCTGGACTCTGTCGTTTCTTGGTGGCGATGATAGATACAAACTCCAGAATAATTCCAGCTATTTATCCATCCATCCGAGGCCTTGGAAAGAAGCAGGAAAAGCCTCTCTCGGAATCAGCACGATATGCATCTTTTACATGGCTGTACACGGGCTCGTAGCTCGTCCCCGACTGCTGACTCGTCCCCGACTGACTATCAGTTCCACCTTTTCCACCTAGGCCAACCACAATTTGCGCGCGCTACACAGTTCCGTTCCCGAGGGGAACCACTACACCATTTACATACAAAATAACTAAGAGCCCTAAGTGAGGATCAGCAATTTACATAACAGCAATCAAATACATTAAATAAAACAAAACATTTACACATATTGACATCTATACAAAAAATTATTCACACAAAATTACAATCATATACAGTAAGTTTTGTTCCCTCCAAATGGGACAAATAATATAAATTGCAGATACACTACTTTGCATAGAATCAAATCACGACATCAAAGGTTTGACAAAGAAAAGAGTACACAATTTTATGTTATCGATTCAAACACATTTACAGGAGATCAACAATGTGACATTAAATAAAGCAAAAGCAAAATAAATTCATACAGCATAAGAGCTGTGGTGTTACAGGATAACTAAACTGGTGATTATGGCAGGGATAGCGAAGTTAATTGGGAAATAAGTTTTGGCAATGACAGGCATAGTCACAGAATTAGTGATGACAAGACTGTTTGCTAGAACGAGGAGGAAGAAGAACCGGGGACATCACACAAATTATATGGAAGAATGTGAAGATTCCAAATATATATATATAAAAATTTCGTACTACTATTTTTCGAGGTCATGCTTGAGAAACTGGATCGTGCGAATGAAATGCGAAACTGTTTCCTAACATAAAACTTTTTGCTTGTAGTAGGCGGACTAGGCATTCGATATTGGTATTTCATGAAGCATATTTTGTCATGTTACATACGTAAATGAGGTACATAGAAAATAAATGAGGTAGGTCACCGTACTACCAGTCACTGTGATCTAAGATCTTTAGTAAACATTTTCTTATTGCAGTTCCCGTCTTTATCATTCTCTAAATTACTAAACTAACACCAAAATTAATGCAAAGGCGTCAAACAGGATATCTCAGCAGGATAATGCGAGACCTCACAGTGCAGTTCACACCAAAATAGCCTTGAGGAATGTACGGATCCTTGGATGACCTGTCTTCTTCAATAATTTGTCATCGAAAGAGCACACATAGGATACAATGGGAAGGCCTGTATTTCATACCAGCTTCAAACCAGAAATCTTCATGAAGTGACTCAGCATGAGTTTGAAGCATCCCAAGAAATTCTTCAAGCCAACATTCAGAGGCTGTTCACTTTCATGCCAGAAAGTTTACAAAGGTGTTTTTGTACCTGTTGGGGCCACACTTCATACTGAGGTTGATGATAGACGTCAGTTGAAAAAAAAAAAAAAAAAAAAAAAAAAAAAAAAAAAAAAAAAAAAAAAAAAAAAAAAAAAGTTCAAATGGCTCTGAGCACTATGCGACTTAGGTTTAATTAGTTCTAAGTTCTAGGGGACTGATGACCTCAGAAGTTAACCTAAGGACATCACACACATCCATGCCCGAGGCAGGATTCGAACCTGCGACCGTAGCGGTCGCTCGGCTCCAGACTATAGCGCCAGAACCGCACGGCCACTCCAGCCCGCGTCAGTTGCAACTGGAATGAAAGTTTAAGCGTTTAATAATGTGATGAATATGACAGGTCGGGCAACACATTACTTCTTCCCACATACATCTCGAGAAATGATAACGACGAAAAAGTCAGACACATTCGGGCTCATGCGGAGTCCTTGTGACATTGTTTTACCAGCAGTACGAATATAAACGTTTGGATGTGAGAGTTGTCCTCTCCACTATACATTTATTTATTTATTTATCGTATGGCAATACAGACACATAGGAAAGAAACAGACAAATCACAATATAACAAACGTTAATAATTGCAAACAAACATCACTAACATAACAAAATTTAAGGATTACAAGCAAACATCGACTCTAGAGCTGCGAGCAGGAAGTCGTCGGGGCTCTTCTGGAACACTCTTCAACAATGTGGCTGATGGTCTGATTTTCTCCGCAGTCACACTGAGGGGATGGTATTTTACCCCAATTATACAGGGAGTAAGCACATCTGCCATGACGAGTTCGAATCCTATTTAGAGTGGACCAAGTTTTGCGTGGTAGGTCAAAACCAGGTGGCTTTTGCGTGATGCAAGGCATGTTATGATTTTTCCATGCATTCCAGTTTTCAGATCATGTGTTTGTGATACTGAAACCTTCTTGTGCGCAGGTCCTTGCTGTTTTTGTTGGCGGGTTCCTAGATCGAAGACTATTAGTGTTTGCAGCCTCAAAGTCTTGGTGGATTGGCAGGCTTCGGTTTCCCATGATGTTTTTGTATTCACGTACAAGAGCGTCAGTACGTCGCAGGTGTGGCGGTGGGATGTGGCTTAATACTGGGAGCCATTGTGTTGGAGTGGGTTTAATTACTCCGGAAATCATCCTTAGTGTTATGCAACTGGACATCCACCTGTTTTACTTGTGAGCTGTTTAGCCAAATCGGAGCACAGTACTCGGCAGCCGAGAATACAATTGCTAAAGCAGAGGTGCGGAGAGTGGAGGTCGTTGCTCCCCAGGTAATACCACAGAGCTTTTAATAATGTTGTTTCTTGTCTTTAATTTTTCGGCAGTCGTTGTTAGGTGCTCTTTAAAAGATAGTGTTCTATCCAGCGTCATGCCAAGTACTTTGGAGTTTTGTTGTGCCTGAGAATGGTGTTTTCAAATCGAATGTTGAGTTCATTTCCAATGAGTTTGTTGTTGAGATGGAAGCAACTAACCTCTGTTTTGGAAGCATTTGGTTGAATTCTCCACTTACGCAAATATTCACCCATTATCTTCAGGTCTTTCGTTAGGATGTCCTCAGATGCTTCAATTGTGCTACATCTTGTAGCTAGGGCGCAATCGTCAGCATACCCGAACTTTCTTGATTGCGTTTCCAGCAGGTCTGCAATATAGAGGCTAAACAGCAGTGGTGCGAGCACTGATCCATGCGGTAAGCCATTCTTTAGTTTTTTGATGGATCTGTAGTCCAGTGCCCATACTTATTTGGAACACCCTATCATTGAGCATGCTGCATGCCATAGATTTGCTGGGATTTACTCGGAGAATTTTGTGCATGATGCCTTCTCTCCACACATTGTCGTAAGCTGCTGAGAGGTCAATAAAGGTCACTTATGTTTTCAGTTTTCTCTGGAATCCCGCCTCAATGTAAGTAGTGAGTGACAACACCTGGTCAGTAAAACTTCTTCCGGGCCGAAAGCCTGCCTGTCCAAGCTAATTCTGTTATATATGATCCTCTCTAGTAATTTGTAAATTACAGACAGCAGGGCAATTATTCTGTAGCCTTTTGGGCTGTCAGCTGGCGTCCCAGACTTTAAAATATCTATTACCTAAGAGCGGTTGAGTTCTTGTGGGATATTGCCAGTTTGCATGATGACTATACACACTAATAACGTTGATTGCAGATTATATTACTCTGGTAATAAACAGCATTAAGGACAAAGTAATTTTATTGAAAAGTAATGTGAGGTGATTCATCAACATAGGAATATACAATAACAAACTCAGACCAAATGGAACACACATGTTACAATTAAGTACGCCTAAACAGTCGCACTAATACACAGTGTGCCCTTCCTGGAAGGAGTGCCGGCATCAATTCTTTTATGCAAATGATCAAAACGGTGCCAAATGGCCTCCTGCAATAGACTATCCCAAGCATCTTGCACATTTTTTGCTATGGTTCGCGCAGGCGCTGAAAAACGAGTAGGTTTCCAATTCATCATGTCTCATACGTGTTTAGCAGGTGAGAGATCTGATGACCACGCTGGCGAAGGCAGTTGCCGTACACAACGAAGAGCACGTTGTGATGCAGCAGCTGTAAGCAGACGTGCATTGTCCTGCTGAAAAAACTCATCACGAGTTATAAATAATGGACTCCCACACCATGAGGCCTGCGGTGGTATCTGCGTGTCGTGACTGAATGCACTCTGGAATAGGATGCTTACCATGTCTAAGCCGTATACGTGAACATCCATCACACGCATACAGACAGAATGTTCTCTCATGACTGAAGGTAACAGAGCGCCATTCCATTCACCAGTCGACTGCTTCGCGATACAGGAGTAGCCGTCCACCGCAGTGTCACGGTGTCACGGTGTCAATGCTAGCCTGGCCAGATGCACACGTGAATTTACTGTTGCTGCAAGTAGACGGTTCCCAGTATTCTCTGATGACACAGCAGGTGGAACACGTGTCCGGGTTTCGTCCCTGCATGATGTTCGGTCGGCCATGACTGCTCTCGCAGTCGGTAGATTATGACCTGCGTCTGTGCCACACGGACGTACAGAAGCTGGTCTGCGTGTGTAGTACTGTACGCAGCAACACATTGTGCTCAACGTGTGCAGATACGTCTATTCAGCTTGATGGAGTCCCACAGTGCGACCCCGTTTAAATGGCTGGAGTCGTTCAAAAGGAGTACGTGCTCATCTGCGGGCCACTGTAGCACCCTACTAGATAGGTGATTGCAATCTGACGTGTTTCCGAGGCCTCCTGCAACGCCGGCAACCCGCAACGTAACACTATTGTGCGGGTCATCGCTCGAGCTCCGCAGGCTGTTATGCAGAAAGCAGTCTACTTCAGAGGGCGCGCGTAACAGCAGTAGAGGCCGCCACATCTCCGGACCTTCCGCTGCATCCGCCACGCCATTTTACATGGCCATTCCGATCTGACATCGCTGGAACAATAGCTGTCGGGGAGTCATCCGTCGTGCCCGTATAAGAGCCCCACGAGCAGCAGGCAGTTCCGCTATCAGAAGTAGAAGGCCGCTACCGCCCGGACTCGACGTCGCCCTCGCCACGCGTGGCCACCGTACGTCGTGACCCGCTGCTGCGGCTGAGGACTCTGATGCTGGAACTCCTTGTAGTGTTCATGAGATGGGACTAATTTTTTGCCTTCTGTTGATGTCTAAGAAGATAGCCATTTTCATAAGAAAGTCTCACGCATATATTTACTTGAATTACAATGCAATGAATACCCCTGACTACATACAGGCGTTGATATACAACGGCGAGAGTTGAAAATGTGTGCCCCGACCGGGAGTCGAACCCGGGATCTCCTGCTTACATGGCAGACGCTCAATCCATCTGAGCCACTGAGAACACAGAGGATAGTGAGACTGCAGATACTTATCCCTGCACGCCTCCCGTGAGACCCGCATTCCCAACTTATTGTCCCGCACTATATTCATAGTGCCCCTGCCCATTATACTAATTACTCGCGGGGCTTTTTGCCAATTCCCGTGAGAGTTCGGGCTCTGTTTGTGTATCCCAACAGAAGAAGATGGTCAAATGGCCGGAGAGGCTTAACTATATATATATATATATATAAAGATGGTATGTGTTTATAACACTACCGTCTGCTACTGCTGTACCATAGCCTTAAAGTTGGAGGCAGGCTGTGAAATAAAACTATCTTGTTAAAGCAATTGTGGTATGACGCAACGTAGCAATGTTACCCTCTGAGAGGAATTTTGTTATATTGACCGCGTTGTACCTAACGGAGGTGGCTTATCGGAAGTGAAAGTCAGAATTACGTAAATATTTAAACAGTAACAAATAATGTTTTACCTAGCTACACTGTTTAAAGAATAAGGAAAACGGTCACCAGCCTAATTAGGCAAGAGAAAGATTAACGATCTTGTTTAAGAAAGTAGGTATGAGTAACTTTAACGGACAAACACAACCTATATTTTGCCATATGCGAGTGCAATGAACTCTGACACCTGCATATGTTCACGGTTTAGATTGGAAGCTGACAGAGGAGGACAGACTATTTGCATAAATATAACGACGAAACACACTATTACTTTCAGGGCTTATTCAAACCGAATAAGTTTTATAACATTACTATTAATATTCACTGCAGAATCATAAACTGGACGTAGGTTAAGTATTATTTTTCAAACACTTTCCTAGTTGATATAAAATTATAAATGTAGTTCACTGCTAAATTATGAGCTGGTCACAGGTTAAGTCTCTCTCAGTTAAATACTTTACTATTTAAAATGAAAGTTAATTGGAATTCACTAACAGGTTACTTCTCACTGTCTTTTGAATAAAGAAATTATTGTTTTCATAAATAGTGGTCTTCCCGTTACTTCTTACCTAGCATTAGCACAATAGACAAACTGTGGATCCTGTTATACTATTAGTATGCACTTCCAACACACAAGAGAGACAAACACTTAGGAAACATGAATATATAACTTTCTACTATTGCAGTTTTCCATTTTTATTACAGTGAAACACAATGTTGACAAATTTGCAAGAAACTGACTCGCCTTTTAAAATTTACTACAGGCCGCACTATTATCATTAACTACGCAAAACTGTATAAGCCTCAGTTTTAAGAACTATTAATCTTTAAAAGAAACAGAAATTGTCTTTATTACCACAGTCTTCTACTTTCAAGTAAATGATTAAATAGGTGACTTTGAAAGTTCACAAAACTACATTTACTACCTCCCACAATTTCACTAAATCCACAGTAAATCTGAATATTCCCTTCTTACCAAAGTTCAAAAAACATTATTTAATGAACTATTTGGCTTTGAGGCTTTCGTTTTTTCCACAAACTAGGACACTCGGTAATCATAGTTCAAATGGAGAGGAACCTGAGAGGTGTTGTAATAGTGAAAAATCAAGGTAGGTACATAAATACAGTTATAAGTTACCTTATATTTGTGCACACTAACACATCAAATAAGCTGATCCTTCACTGTACGTTATTATAGTATTCCGTTACAGTGATTGTGCAATGTGGTGGCAACTGCATTTTGGTAGGTGGATTTGCAGGCAGAATTGCTAGACTCTGTCACTTCTTGGTGGCGATGATAGATACCAATTTCAGAATAGTTCCAGCTATTTATCCATCCATCCGAGGCATTGGTAAGCGGCAGGAAAAGCCTCTCTCGGAACCAGCACAATATACAACTTTTATATGGGCAGTGCACAGTTTGGTTGCTCGTCCTTGACTGACTTTGTTCCACCTTATCTACCTAGGCCAACCACAATTTGCGCGCGCTGCTAAGTTCCGTTCTCGAGGGGAACCACACTACCTTTTCCATACAGAATAACTAAGACTCCTAAGTGAAGGTCAGCAATTTACATAACAACAAACATTTTAAATAAAACAGAACCTTTGCACATATTAACATTTCTATAAAAAATTATTTAAACAAAATTACAATTATATACAGTAAGTTTTGTTCCCTCCAAATGAGGCAAAGAATTCAAATGATAGATATACTACATTGCATAGAATAAAAGCATGACACCAAAGTTTTTACACAGAAAAGAATAAACACTCTGATGGTATGGATTCAAACCAACAACATTTACAGAAACTCAACGATGTAACATTAAATAAAAAAAAAGCAAAATAAATCAGTAGAGCATTAGAGTTATGGTGTTAAATGTTGTTTTGGACATGTCCGAAAGAACAGATACCATCTTCATATTTACTTGAATTGTTTTTCAAGAACTTAACCTTGTCAAAGAAGTCATTCCTTTATTTAAGATGGGCTTTTCTCATTAATTTTGAACCGCTAACGGATCGCAGAAGTTATATTTGTTAACAAAAACTGATTGTTTCAATGAATTGACTTTTGAGTGTAATCAACGGACTTAGTGTGAACGTGCCGCGAGCCTGGACACTTCACACACTCTGAACTCAGCACACCTACTGCCTGCAGAACCACAGCAGAGGATGCACAGGCAGGACTCCCGAACGATTGCCGACAATCGGGACAAACGAATTACTAGACTATAATCCCTCAGTACACTGGTGCCAGGTGCAGATTTTGAAGAATTTTTAGAATTGAGATATAGGTCTGGTATGCACTCACTCTGCGGCAAAGCGTATCCATAGCGACGGTACCATTTCATTTCATTTGTCACGCAATTTTTTGGCGTGTTCTCTTCGACTGACGTCAGCGGCGTGGCCCGAGCGTGTCCGCCACGGGCAGGTCAGGCCGGGTCACGCTTCAGCGTTCCGCGGCACGCAAGAGGGCGGTCGCAATATTGCGGCCCAAATCTGCGCCGCACACGGCCGAAAATCGAAGCGGCGCGGAGACGCCAACTCTGCCTGCCTGCACCAACGTGCTCCGCCACAGAGGCGGCCGGCGGCACGGAGTTACCGGGAAAGTTGGGCTGCGTAGGGGCAAGGCCGGCCGCGTGACACGCGCCGATGATTCATTACGGCCGCCGGAACGTTACCCACAGATTTACTTCTCCAAGATCTCGACGATAAAGCTAGGCTCTCCTCTCTCTTCCCCACTCACTCCTCCTGCTATCCATTACCCGGGAAAGACGCTTTGTACAAACATTTGAGAGATGGCATGAGCCCCCTCTCATATTTCTATCTTACTCTGAGTAATTCGATTTTCCTCTCTCTATTTGCATGCGGTGAAGAGTTGCTATTCCTTCACACGCGGACTTCCCATGCAGCGTCTCTCATCACCCGGGTGGTCCGGTGACAGGCGGGTTATGCTGATCTTGAAAGGGTTAAGCCGATAGGTGTGAGGGAGTCGAGTGGATGCTTTCCAGACGCCGACATTGTCATAAGAGCGGGGGCGACACGCCCACAGGGGCCTAACGGAGCGGCTGGGTTAGAGATTCCGTTACTTCACAGAAACTTAGTGAAAACACTTTTTGGCGGGCTACCAGGGAGGCGTGGTAATGACTTGTGTTCCCAGGCAGCCTTGGCGGGCAAATTCCCGCGTTTTCTGCAAAATCATAACTGTGTTACGGTATATTAATAATTTTTATTTATGGACCGTCTGACAGCAACTGAATAAAACACAATTTTAGTGCCATACGCGTTTCGCCTTTATTTTCTGCAAGGCATCATCAGTGGCCTGGAATATGTACATGTGTTAGCTATTTTATTTACATTTTTGTCATTGTGCCTATAGGTTATAAACAGTTCTGGTGGTTGGTATTTCCTATTAAGTAGTAATATTTAGAACTGTACTTACAGGTTTCGTGGACAATTTCCTACATATTACGCTCCTGTTGCATTTTTGGTGTTGTTCTTCTTCTTATGAACGCCAATTTGCGGTTTTTTCGCCATTCCACAACACTATGCACAGACCGCTTGTTTTAAAGCAATGTTTTGGTTTCTGTTCACGACTGTCAAATGTTTTCGCCAAAGATCGAATGTTATTGCCAACTTTTGAGTGTAACTATCGAAGTATCTGTGGTCTGTAAGTGTATACATTTGTGTGTGTGTTTGTGTGTGTGTCTGTGTGTGTGTGTGTGAGTGAGTGTTTTTTGGTGTGATATATATTTTTTTGTGCTGTGTGTGTGTGTATATATTTTTTTCTCCCTGTGTGTGTGTGTGTGTGTGTGTGTGTGTGTATGTGTGTGTGTGTGTGTGTGTCTCCAGATGATGTGGGGAAGAGTTCTCTTTCTTTTTTTCCTTTTATTTTTTTTATTTTATTTTTTTTTAATTTTTTTATTTTTTTTATTATTTTTGGTTTTATGTTATCATTTCCTTTACTAAGTGTAGTAGGGAGCCTGTGCTGATGTGTGTTTGTTCATTTATCACATGTTTGTGTTTTCTGCTATGGGTTTCTGGATGTGGAAGTTTTCTTGCATTTGTATAAGATGTTTGTCATGGTTGCTTATTCTCATTATTTTCATTTCTTGTTCCATGTTTGTAGGATGATGGTTATAGTGTTTTAAGTGCTCTGCAAATGTGGAATGGTTTGTTTCATACTTCCAACATCTGATATGTTCTTTGTATCTTGTTTGAAAATTCCTGCATGTCATGCCTATGTATACTGCATCACAACTTTGACATTCAAGTTTATATATTCCTGATTGTTGGAATTTGTCTGTCTTGGTAGGTGGCTGGCTTAGGTGTGATTGAAGGGTTTGCCCAGGTTTATATGCTATTTTGAAGCCCTGTCTCTTTAGGATGTTTGCAACTGTGTGTGTTAGTTTATGTGTGTAGGTCATGGTGTACCATCTGGTTCTTTTCTGTGTGGTGTTGTCATTGTGTGTGTTTGTTGAGTGTGTTTGTAAGTTTTCAGCTTGTGAGTTCTTTTGTATTGTGGAACTGTTGTGTTTGTTTCTTATTTGTGTTTTTATTTTTTGATTGAGCTTGTGTTCAAATGGTTCAAATGGCTCTGAGCACTATGGGACTCAACTGCTGTGGTCATAAGTCCCCTAGAACTTAGAACTACTTAAACCTAACTAACCTAAGGACAGCACACAACACCCAGCCATCACGAGGCAGAGAAAATCCCTGACCGCGCCGGGAATCGAACCCGGGAACCCGGGCGTGGGAAGCGAGAACGCTACCGCACGACCACGAGATGCGGGCTGAGCTTGTGTACCACATATGTGTCATACCTGTTGTTCCTAGCTATTTGTATGATTGTACTCAATTCTTGTTCATAGTTTCTCTTGCTGCAACTATTGCGCGCAACTGAGGAGGACAGGACTATAAAAGTTGAAGATATCATAACTGTGATTGGCTTGCTCAGGGGATAGCTCCGTGACGTAGCAAAATCGGCGCAGAAATTGGCGCCAATATCTCCATTGGTGGAATAGTAGTGCTTAGGCAATAGAGTGGAATTTTCCGCCGGTTTCCGATTTGCTGACTGACACGTTTAACCACGGCCACTATCGTGGCGGCGGGGATGTTCTGTGTTCGGCTTGTACGGGTGCTCTTGAGAGAGTCGGCTCTCGCCTTTCGGTCGGAGTAGGTTACAAGACTGAGCTCTCGCTGCTCTGGACAGCCTGCCTTCCGTAGGCTGTCTAATATACTTTCATTTAATTGTAACTGTTTGACGAAGTTGCTGAAGTTTCGACTTCAACGTAACTTTCCGAGTACAGTTGGCAATTAAGCATTCTGCATACAAGCGGCCTATGTTGTCTGTCTTGGGAAGTTCTGGCTAAAGTTGACTGTATCGGAGTTACTGTGTGACTTCGCTTGTTAAAATCACTCACTGTACCATCAGTGATTGTGTGGCGAGCCTTCTTCGTCTGCTTCAGAGCCGCATTTGTATTGATACGAAGTCTTTAGTATGGAACTACCAGACCAGGATAATTTGTTTCGGGCTATACTCGCGACATTATCATCACCACGACGTGACGTCGAAGCAACTAGCCATAGCCTCCGGTACGCCAGATCGTGTCCTTGCAGTTAATAAGACAGCTTGGTAATGTATGTCCGCAGCACCGGCATATTAGGGAATTTTGCTCTGTGATAATCAGAGCTCAGCAGAGCGCGCCTGTTCCGAATTTTCTTACGTGGTTCTGTCTTGGGTGTTCATTGTCTTAGTTCTGACTACTGTAACAGCAATTAATGTTGGGTTGGCTGGGTGTTTAAGATTTGAGTTGCAAGGAATTGGCTCCCCATACCATTTGGTCATAAACGTCACAAGCTAGTTTACGGACAACTTCTCCTTCACAGCATTTATTTGAGTATGCGATTTGACGTATTGTAAGTGTTTCATGTGTTGTGTTTATTATTTTGAGTTTAGTCATAATAAATCAAATTGTTATTCTGGACAGAACTTTCATTCTGTAGATCGGTAGAGCAACCCTTTCATTTCTCACCACGTTAATGAAACTTATTTATCAAATTAATTTCTATCAAATGAAATTATTGCAGGTGCCAAACTCTTTTCTACTCCACTTGCAGGGTCGATTACAGTCAGTTCGCGTTTCTTCTTCATCCATGTGCAACAGCAAAAGTCTGAGTTAGAAAAGGGGGGGGGGGTCTTAGAGCATCATTTCCATATGAAGATTCTAGAAGAATTTAGTGTTAAATAGACTGCTAGCCCCGGCACCTCGCACATTAACGGAAAAGAGAACTGTGTTAGATGACGATCAGTTTGGCTTTAGACAAGGTAAAGGTACGAGAGAGCTGCTTATTGCCTAACGATGATGCACTTCCCATCGAAACATGTAGTAGTGGCTGAAACTGTATGCAAGTAGCTGTTTGTATGTAACTAGTCGCAGCCGTTAACAGGCAGTCCATTATGGAAAAGTATTTTTCTCTTCTCATTTATAATTCCTCATTCTACTGCCCATACGTTTTTAAGTTTAAAATTTTTTTTCTCTAAGTTGTCTTGATGACAACCTATGGGAGTCGACCACCTGTCTCCACGCCGTCCGTGTAGTTAGCAGTGGTTCAACAGAAATATCCTTGAGATCGTTTCGTGTGTCACTAAGCCGTAGTCCTTCGGTTTTTCAAGTTCTGCTTATAACGTTTAAGATTTTCTTGTTTAATCGTGAGTCTTCATTTCTTATTTATACTGGAAAGACTCCGTTAGTCCCGTTCGCGTAACCTGAAGCCAACTCGCTGCTACAACGGGTATCCCCAGTGTTGCTTTCATGCGGTTTTCCAAACGCGCTTAGGTAAATTCTGTGTTGATTCCAAATCTCCGCCTCAGTAAAAACACACAGATGTCGCAAACGACTTCCGTCCCTCAGGTTGCCTGTTGACTGTGATGACAGGAAGGTATCCCAGCCACAGAATTAGAATAGCTAGACCGCGAACAGCAACAGGCCCCTTAGGAACGGGAAAGCTGGAGGGATAGAGAAGTCTGGCGCAAATGGGAACGACATGACAGAAAACGTTGCGAGACTGCTGTTCTAGGCTGCTCTTCTGTAGTCGGCATTTACTGTAGAGTAACCGTAGGTGCGCGCATCTTCATCTACACTCTGCAAGCGACTTTTCAGCGTGTGGCGGAGGGTACTTTGTGTATCACTGTCTCGTCTCCTCCTCTCCTGTTCCAGTCGCGAATGGAAGGACGACTCCTGATAAGTCTCGAATCTCTCTGATTTTGCCTTCTTGGTCTTTTTTGCGTAGTCATACGTAGCAGGAAGCAATATCTCGGTTGACGATTCCGGCAATGCTTTATCCCGGATTTCAATAGTGATCCACATAGTGATGGGCAATGCTTTTCATGAGAGCAAAGCATCTACATCACCATGCTTATTAAATGGATCTGTAACGAAACGCGCTGCTCTTCTTTGGATCTTCTCTGTTTCCTCTATCAATCCTACCTGGCACGTATCCCGTACTGACGAGAGTTTTCAAGTATTGGTCGAGATACTGTTTTGTAAGCTATTTCTTTGCAGCTGGTTATATTTTTTTATGTTGAGGGTCAACAGCCAGTCCATGCACCAACCATCGAAAATTAGTGGCTGTGTAACGCTCCCCTGGGGCATGCCCGACGTTACATTTACGTCTGAAGACTTCTCTCCGTTCAGAATGACATATTTGTTTTGTTAGCAATAAACTCTTCAATCCAGCCATACAGTTAGTATGGCATTCCATACGTTCTTATTTTGTGCATCTGATGGCAGTGCGGAACTTCATCGAATGCCTTCCGGAAGTCAAGGAAGAAGGCATCTACCTGTATCTACTGCCTTCTGGGTCTCGCAGAAAAACAGAGCGAGCTGGGCCTCACACCATGTTGGTTCCTACAGAGAAGATTTTTGGTCTCCAGAAATGTCATAATATGCTACCATTAAACATGTTCTGTCAGAGATTAAGGCCTATAGTGTTGTGCGTCTGTTCGACGACCATTCTAGAAAATCGGAATGACCTGTGCATTTTTCCAATCATTAGCAATGCTTAGCTCCTCAGGAGAATCTGCGCAGAACCGAAGTCGTATCCCGTCAGGTTCAAAAATGGTTCAAATGGCTCTAAGCACTATGGGACTTAACATCTGAGGTCATCAGTCCCCTAGACTTAGAACCACTTAAACCTAACTAACCTAAGATCATCACCCACATCCATGCCCGAGGCAGGATTCGAAACTGCGTCCGTAGCGGTCGCGCGGTTCCAGACTGTAGTGCGTAGAACCGCTCGGCCACACCGACCGGCATCCCGTCAGGTCCAGTGGTCGTTCTTCTGTTCTGTCCCTTGGTCACGTATTTCGATATCGGTTATTTTGTAGTTCGAACGACGATTTAAAGGAGGGACTACAGTGTCATTTTCCTCTGTGAAACAGTTCTGGAGAAGGACGTTCGGTATTTCGGCCTTTCCTCTGTCATTCTTTGTTTCAATGCCATTAAGGTACCAGAAACGTTTCCTCGCCATTATGGTCTCAACAGATGGTTTTGATCCGAATGCTGATGTAACATCAGTAAAAACTTTTTAGGACTTTTTGATAAGTTAGTAGGTAGATGGGTAGATTTTTATCTTCATACCCTTCAAACAATTCGCAAATAGCCCTCAACAAAAAAAAACTAATTTTGGCATCCTTAAGATTCTGTTTGTTGGCTAAGTTTGGCTAAGTTTAAATTTGTAGAGAGGCTCTCTTTGCTTTCGTAGCAGCTTCCTAAAATGGTAGTCATGACACGGTCCGTCTCTTCTGTCCCTCACAATTCCGTACGGTACATACTTGCGCTCAGCGTGTTGAACGATGCTCTTTATCTCTGTCCATTGGTGCTCAACACTGTCGGTGCTTGACATGAAATTTTCGCGATGACCTGTCTGATGTTCTGAAATCTGTCTTGTCGCTTTTATTAAGTAGACAGATTTTTCTACCTTTTGTTTGTATTCCTATTTACAGCCATATTCAGTGATGTTCTAACGGCTTTATGATCACTGATTGCCTGAGGTGTAAGATGTTATCTTCCCGAATCGGATCTCTGATTAACTGCTCTGGGATAAAACACTTAGAACAGTTTCAAATAGTTGTGTTCCTACTACCCGTTCTAATCACTTGAGTATGCCAGTCTCTAACTGGTAAGTTAAAATCTCCACCTAAAACTATAAAGTGACAAAGAAATTTTGCGCGGAAGATCCTCCAAGTTTCCCCTCAACTGATCCACCACTACTGTTGCTGAGGGAGGGGTCTACAGAAACATCCGATTACCATGTTTGCCGCGCCGGCCGGAGTGGCCGTGCGGTTCTAGGCGCTACAGTCTGGAACCGAGCGACCGCTACGGTCGCAGGTTCGAATCCTGCCTCGGGCATGGATGTGTGTGATGTCCTTAGGTTAGTTAGGTTTAAGTAGTTCTAAGTTCTAGGGGACTGATGACCTCAGAAGTTAAGTCGCATAGTGCTCAGAGCCATGTTTGCCGCACCTTCAATATTTATCTTCATCCAAATTTAATTTGAAATAATTATTTCAAATTCGAAGTCTAAACTAATATCACTGGACATTATTGTATTTTTATTGTTATTAAAAACGCCTCCACCACGAGCGTTCAACCTATCTAACACTCCAGTCGCAGCTTAGAATTTCATTGCTGTGAATATCCGGGTTCGGCCAGCCTTCTGTTCCTAGTACTATGTGTGGGCACTGCTACAGTTTACAAGCGAGATCAGTTCTGGGATCTTTCCATAAAAACTGCTGCAGGTAGTAACACAGTATTAATATTTTCTTTCTCTTGTCTACTCTGTCTGGACTCAGAAGGCATCTGTTCGGGCCTGTGGAGCGATTTGGTTGGAAGGGAGCACAGTTCAGATGAGGTATCTCTCCCATGTCAACAAACACGGATTCCGAAAACATCGAACGTGCGAAACCAAACACTCTTTTATCAGTTGATAGTCTAAAAGCCAGGATCAAGGCCGCCAGGTAGATACAGCACTTCTCTGTTTCTGACAAAACATTTGACTCCGTATGACAGTTCCACTTATTAACCAAAGTACGATCTTATGCGATATCGAGCGAAATTTGTGAGTGTATTAAGGATTTCTTGAAAGGAAGGACGCAGCACGTTATCTTGAATGGACAGTCATCGACAGATGTAAAAGTAACTTCAAGAGTGCCCCCCGGAATTATATTAATTATCTTGTAGAAAATAGTTGTAGTAAGTAGACTTTTCATAGACAGTATCAGTTATCTCTAATGAAGCACTGTCTGAAAAAAGTGCGTAAATATTGCGCCAGCTAATTTTATATTGAAACTCTTCCACTGGTCTGCGTTTGCATATAAGCTCTTCATGAGATTTTAAAATGGTGTGAATACTGATAACTTGCTTTTGTTCAGAAACATAAAACTTTGCACTTCACAAAAAGAAAAAAAACAGTGTCCTATAATTATAATATTAATGAATCATGGCTGGACTCGTCAACTCAACAAATACTGGACGTAACAACTTGTAGGGATATGAAGTTGAAATTACATAGGCGCACTGTTGCAAGTCTTAGGTGAAGCAGGTGGTACACTGCGGTTCATTGGCAGACTAATAGGGAAATCTCAGGCGAGTCAGCTGCCCCTAGCGTTCGGGAGGACGACAGTTCAATCCCGTGTCCGGCCATCCTGATTTACGTTTTCCGTGATTTCCCTAAATCGCTCCAGGCAAATACCGGGATGGTTCCTCCGAAAGGGCACGGCCGACTTCCTTTCCTAATCCGATGAGACCGATGACTTCGCTGTCTGGCCTCCTCCCCCAAAACAACCCAACTCAGCTGCCCCTACCTGTAGGTTTTATGCAACCCGCAATGCCTTCAAAAACCGCGTGCGAGGTTCTCATATTCTCTCGCTCGCTACGCGCAAACTGTTGGTCCTACAGAAAAAATGAGCAGGACTTTTTTGCTGGTAATTCAATATTCTTAAATTTTGTACTGTGATATGTCCAATAGTGGCCTTCAAACGTGCTGCTTTTAATAACTCTAAAAATGTGGCCTGCAGTAAAAATGTATCCCAGCACAAAATTTAACTACATTAAATTTCCTACAGAAAGGCACTGTTCATTTTTTTCTGCTGGAGTGATAGTTCGCACATAGGATTTGAAAATCTCGCCGTGGTTTTCGAAGGCGTTGTGGGTTGCATGAAAACCATAGGGAGGAGTAGCTGTATCATCCAGTGCATATATACTGTAGATGTATAAGTTAAGAATCGCTTGTGCACAGCATCGTAGAATATTGTTCAAGTACATGGGACCCACACGTAACAAGACTAGCAGCCGGCCGGAGTGACTGAGCGGTTCTAGGCGCTACAGTCTGGAACCACGCGGCCATTGTGGTCGCAGGTTCGAATCCGGCCTCGGGCATGGATGTGTGTGATGTCCTTAGGTTAGTTAGGTTTAAGTAGTTCTCTCAGTTCTAAGGGACTGATGACCTCAGACGTTGAGTCCCATAGTGCTCATAGCCAACCAAGACCAGCAGGAATCGCTAAACATATATATTAAAGGGCAGCACGTATGGTCACAGATTTGTTCGACCCATAGGAGTCACTAGGATGCTAAAGAAACTGAACATACAGAAGATAGATGTAAACCGTCCTGTGAAAGCGTATTTACAACCAAACTCTAAGAACATACTGCAGAATCGCCCCCATATCGTGAGCAGCAGATTAGATTAATTACAGAGTGCGTAGAGACATTTCAACAATCAATCTTCCCGCACTCCCTACATGAATTAGATGGGAAGAAGTCCTGATAACTTCTGCAATAGGAGACACCGTCTGCCACCAACTTCACCGTGGTTTTTCAGAGTATAGATATACAGGGTGAAAAGTATTTAAACCGACAAACTCTGGGAGGTTGTAGGGGACATCGAAACAAATACTTTTCCCTAATATCATTTTTTCCTATGGGGATTATTTAAACCGGTGGAGGCCGTATTACGATCTTCAGTTGTTATAGGGCGTAGTACGCTGTTCAGTTGTAAACAACTGCTGTCCACCGGTGTAGTAGCGCATTGTCTCTGTTTACTAATGGAGCGATACACCTGGAGTGAGTACACTGATATAGTTGGTGCGTACTATGTAACGCACCACAACGGACGAGCTGCACAGCGGGTTTATCAACAACAATATCCTAATAGCCGTAACCCGCATCATACGACATTTGCTGCTGTGTACCAACGTCCGCGTGAGACCGGGTCATTCAGCAGATCACCTGGACATGGACGCTGTCGCACGGTAAGAACGCTGAAAATTGAGGAAGCTGTCTTGCAGCATGTGGAGCGGGATCCTTCAATCAGCACTCGTGCAGTTGCACGTAACATGGGGACGAATCAGACGAATGCAAGAACAGTCCTTCGAGAGTCATTTTTACGTCCATTCAACTTACAGCGCGTCCACAACCTGGAAACAGTTGAATATCCACCCAGGACACAGTTTTCGCAGTGGTACCTGGAACAGTGTGAAATGCATCCTACCTTCCCATCCTCTGTGTTGTTTACCAATGAATCAACGTTCGGGCGTGATGGAGTCTTCAACATGCGCAATTCGCATGTTTGGAGTGAAGATAACCCACAGGCCACAGTTACTAGCGCTCATCAAGTGCGGTTCTTCGTTAGTGTGTGGGTCGGTGTTGTTGGGGACTGTTTAATTGGACCGTATCTGCTACCTAGGCCATTAAATGGCAGGCACTATTACAAATTTCTCGCCAGAGCATTGTCGGTATTGCTGGAAGACGTCCCACTCCCCACAAGACAACGCATGTGGTTCCAACATGACGGGGCGCCGGCACATTTCATCCATCGTGTGCGTCTATTCCTGGACCGACGGTTCCCAGAAACGTGGATCGGCAAAGGTGGTCCTGTACATGGCCTGCTCGATCCCCAGAAATGTCTCCTCTGGACTTTTTTGTGTGGGGAGAGGTGGGCAACCTCGTTTACGCCACTCCTGTTGCATCAGAAGAGGATCTTGTTGCCCGGATAGTAACAGCAGCAGGAACAATTCAGGATACTCCTGAGGTTTTTGCCCACGTCAGACAGCAGATGATCCGACGGTGTAACCTTTATTTACGTGGCAATGGAGGCATTTTTGAAAATCTACTGTAATTGAAATTGGGTTGTGTTAATGTGTTGTCTCTTGGTCATAAAAAGAACTGTTCCCTTATAACCGGGCGTAGTCATTTTCTTTGCACAAGCTGGAACATGAGCCACAGTAACTATTACATTCAAACAGCATAACATTTCCGATTATCATTTATAGGTATATAGCACACAAAAAATACATTATGATATGTCCATACTCACACCACCTGGTATCATTTCGCTCTGTGTGGTAACAAAACCCTCCAACCAGATCATCATCATTATCATATATTTGTCGAGGAATATGTGCCTTGGCCCTTGAAAATTAATCCCAAATGGGGGTACTCTATTATACTGCATTTGCAGTGATGTCTTACTCGCAAATTTTTATGATCTGGGTATTATGTCTAAAACAGTTTTGCGTATAAATATGGCATCAGGCTGAAATGCATTAATATAAACTCCAACTTGAAGGTCCGAACATATGGAATGCCACGATGTTGGCAGGATTTACAAGTATCAAAAAGACCAAAAGTTTTCGTGGAAATGGCGAAATCGATATAATAAAAACGGTGATAGGGCTTTTTAATTGTAATTACACCCTTCATTCCTCCATAAATATGTGTCAGGACTGAGTAAGAACTCAGCCGCTCGTGTACTAAAATATTCTCGTCTCGGCATCACAGCCTGCAGCATGAGCGTTTGACACGCAGAGCGATACCCTGGAATGCAGTACAGGAAAGGGGATGTGCTGCCTTTGTGGAAGATCTTGGAAATCTGGCTGAGATGTAAGGTTGTTCTGATAAGGAAATATGGAGTGTTGCAACACTGAGACTAAAACGTGAAGCTAAAACTTATGTACGATATACAGTAGTTCTTAAGGAAGCCACAACATCCAAAGAATTTAAAAAATGGTCAGTTCAGAGATACACGAAACGAAACAGTGCCAGACACTGTAGGGAACTATTAGGGCCGGCGGCGGTGGCCGTGCGGTTCTAGGCGCTCCAGTCCGGAGCCGCGCTGCTGCTGCGGTCGCAGGTTCGAATCCTGCCTCGGGCATGGGTGTGTGTGATGTCCTTAGGTTAGTTAGGTTTAAGTAGTTCTAAGTTCTACGGGACTAATGATCACAGCAGTTGAGTCCCATAGTGCTCAGAGCCATTTTGAACTGTTAGGAGTGAAAACTAAGAGAAACTATGCAACAATTAGTGGATAGGATAAGGAAAATTAATGGATGAGCCTATGAATTACTTAAATACAAGTGTGACTTTAGGTACGAATCTTTCCACGAGCGAGGGGTTGTATGTGATTGCTAACTACGGAGCTAATGTATAAGCATACTCTGAAAGGAACCTAATTGACATACATAATTAATTTGCCGCCAGAGAAATCTTCCTCTACCGGTTTAAATACTCCTCATAGGAAAAAATGATATTAGGAAAAAATATTTGTTTTGATGTCCCCTACAAGCTCCCAGAGTTTGTCGGTTTAAGAAATTTTCCCCCTGTGGATGTAGAAATGGCACAACTAGCGGGAGGGTTATAAAGACTGAGCTGATTGTGTTTCCTGGAGATGCGGTGTCAGCGCGCTAGCAGTGGGCGCCCGTTGGCCGGCTGTCAGCGACAAAGCGAGCGTGGCTGGCAGCGACGGACGCCAGCTGGCAGCTGCAGGCGGCAGCTGCAGCTGCGCGTCGCCCTGAGTGTGACACAAAGTCTGGCCGCGCCGCGCCGAAACACCCTCAGCCGCGCACCGCTGGCGGCGCAGCGTCCCAACGATGCGTCGAGCGCTACGCGTTCACCTGCTCCAGTACTCCACTTTCCTCCATCTCTTCACATTCTGTGAAGCAATGTTAGGAGCGTCCCATATAACTGTGACAGGACCGCTCTTTTTTCCCATCATGGTGATTCAAAAGTTGTGCACATACTAAAGGAGTTGAGAATGCAGTCGAAATGTAAGGGGCGATCACAAAGTTGGCGTAAATGGAACGTAGTGCGTGACACACACAGTGGTTACGGTTACTACAAGCCACACCACAAATTGGGAAACGGGGCCAAATTTCTAGTAGTTTACTGTCCAGTTGAGATTTTCAAAAATGTTTTATTCGTATCTAACAGAAACTAGCAGTACGGCAATAAACAGCCTTTTAAACACGCCGCTAACGGCAATCAAGTAATTTATAGCAATACAACAACTTAAAAAATTTTAAAAAAACCCACAGAAGCTAACAGTACGGCAATAAACTACCTTTTAAAACACGCCGCTAACGCCAATCACAGTAATTTATAGCAATATAACAATTTAAAAATATTTAAAGAACATTAGTAAACAGGCTACTAAAGTAAATACAGAACTTTGTCAATAAGGTACGGTGAGGTAGTCAAGCTACCAACACCGCCATTAAAAATTGTTAAACAGGTCTCCGCAAACACACGATTAATGGCAATAACAGTGATTTACAAACTTGGAGGAATTTAAAAAAAAATTAAACAAAAGTGTCCTGGAATATCATTAGAACATAACAGATATGACGGACCCGTGTAAGGCGGCCACAAATCACCCACACAGGGATGCTCAGGCTAGACAGAATACTGACCAATTTAAATACGTCCGTAAACACAATTGCCACTCTCAGGCTGGTCACTGCACCGACTTTCAGAAAGTGAAAACTTGTTAGAAGATGGGTTAACTTGCTGACACAATTAGAGCTAACGTCGTGCAAGGAACATTACACCACGCAGTCCTGAATGAGCGACCACATGATCACCCAACAAGAAGCATGAATTTACTCATAACACACGACAGAAAAGCGAAACAAACTGCCAAAACAACACCTCCCATCGGGCAGTAACGAGAGGAGGAGGAAAGAACACTGTCTTCAATTACACCGGTGCCACGGACAGGAAATCCCATCGCCGGAGGCCACGAGGCAGAAGAGACGCTGGTTTCACAAAATTATTACTTAATGATTGAACCTTCCACGAACTTAACTTGCAATTACGCTCGAACAGGCAGTACGCGACCTCCGATGGCAAGGATCCACACATCCGACCGCGCACGCGTCGCCAGTGTACCCTACACGCCACGGTCACGCGACAACACGCTCTGTCACCGGAGTTCACGTCTTCTCTGCAAAGTTGACGGGTAGTGACCGCTCCTTCACGTTAGATGTCTTCTTTTTAAACTCCAGTGTTGAAACGGAGGACTTAAAGAAGCTTGTTAACGTCCCAGCAAGGTGAAATGAACAGCAACTACTCGTGGGGCGAATCTGTATACAACCAACACGCAGGGAGCTCTTCCGTCAACTCGACCCGCTCGTTACACGCAACCGACATACATCACGTGGCGACTCGGCACAACCGACCACGCCTGGGCCGCACTGGCGAGCCACACTGCCCTCCCGTGTCCACCACACTCTCTCTGCGCGTAACGCCCCTACTTCCGCGCCACCACACGAGGTTACAACCGGTCAAAGATCTCACCACCTCCATAGCAGTTTCCCGGAAGCAAAACGCAGATATCGATACCAGAGGGAAAAGACAATCAAGCAGCCACTTAATGACAGACAACATATCAAACAGACATGTCAGGGGAAGAAAAGGAAAACCAATGCAATCTAAACACAAGGGGTAGCACGAGTCGATACACGGCTCAGTGCTACTTTGATGCGGCATTCGTGTCTTCCCGACGTGCGTGCGGTAAATACGGAAATGCGAACTGTGGCGGTGTTATTACCAAATTCGTCCAAACAGGACCGGCGCACTGTTACTCTTTTCTCGGAACCCAGAGGACACACTCCAGTTCGAGACCATCGGAGAATGAAGAAGTGTCTGTGGTTCAAATGGCTCTGAGCACTATGGGACTTAACATCTATGGTCATCAGTCCCCTAGAACTTAGAACTACTTAAACCTAACTAACCTGTCACACAACACCCAGTCATCACGAGGCAGAGAAAATCCCTGACCCCGCCGGGAATCGAACCCGGGCGTGGGAAGCGAGAACGCTACCGCACGGCCACGAGCTGCGGACAAGTGTCTGTGGAAAGCCACCGTTGTGGAGCGGTGCGCCAAGTTCCGTGGCGTTCGCGACCCGACGAAACACGTCAGTCGATATGGGGGACCAGCTTACACAGGGATATAGCCGAGCGCCCCCTCCCCCCCCCCCCTCCTCTAGTTCTGATCTCTGCTTATGCAGCTACAACGCCTTCTATTCTTTAAAAACGCTGAACGATTGCTGTTCGAAGAGGATGTGCAGCAGGCAGTTAGGGACTTCTTCGCGCAGTACGATACGGTGTTTTACATACTGGTATAATCAACCTGGTGCGTCGGTGGAATGATGGTCTCAGCGCTCAAGGTGATTTTGCCCGATTGGATAACCGATTCTTCACTGTACAGCCTTGGAATGAAAAATTTTCGATCGCCCGTTATACAAAAACTTGGGAATAAGAACTTAACCCTTGCAAGTAATTCTGAGCCAGTGACAGTTCTGCAACCACGGGAACAACAAGGACGATCAATACATACGCACCTTTCATTCATTAGTCACAATGTATTATTTACTCGGCCGTATTGTACATCACACAAATTGCTCCAAATGGGAACCACCACATTCAATACGGGTGAACCGTGATTTGTTTTCAAAGGATATTCTTAAGAATTTATTTTATTTACTAGCGATTCATCAAGAACATTAACAGATTGAATCACACTATGTAGGCTTGGAAGTAGTTGCCAGTGAGTAACTGATGAAATCATAACCAAATTCCTTTTAACAAATGGGAATTTTATTCACTTTAATGGTATCTAAAAGCATTTTTTAAAAGAAACAGATTCAAAATTATTATCAGCAAGCACCCTCTAAATATCAAAGTTACAATTTATTCAGAGGCAGAAAGAAACAAGTTTTGACTGTATAAGCTTTCGGGCAGAGAACCTTGCCGCTCCCTTTTGACACGGTCGTAGTTACGACCGCTCACAACAGCCTCTGAAAGACTACACTGGTGCAAATCTGCAACACACCAGATAACTCTAAACGAAGAGTTTTAACAATTTACGCAAGCACACAAACTATGCTCCCCCGTAGGAGGGATGTAAATGGTACAAAACACTAACAATTACAACATTAACCTTGCCACCGAAGGTGCAACTTGATTTTAATTTCTAAGAAAAGTCTTACGGTGAAAGGGTGGCAACTTTATATAAAAGCCCATGAAATGCAATCTTATATAAAATTCTACAAGGTTGGGCCAACAAAAGATGCTCTACAGTACACAAATACCGCCTCTCAAGATCATAGGCAATAATATCAAAGTTTCCAAAGATCAAAACATATTTCAGGTATTAGGCCGTTACACTCCAAGTAATAAATTCGTTAACACACCAAATCCGACAAACATGACAGAGGCAGCTACTAACGTAGGGTAGATTGATAGGGAGATTTCCGAACACCCTGAACCGCAGGTTGCTCTAATTCGCCCCTACTCCACAAGGGAAAAACGGACCACCCAGTTTATAACAACCACCTTCCCGCAGTTGGGCAAACGGAGAAGAATGGTGGGACGACCCCAAAACAAAGCGGCTGGTGACCTCACCTAGAAGACAAGTAAATCAAACAACATATCACCAATCACTTAACTTCTAACAAACTGCGATTTCTCGAGAAGACCTGGCGCAGCACCCCCAAATCGCTCTCCCGAACCGTCCACTGCCAGCCGCTTCAACGGACGCAGGAAGGCGCGCCGATCTCCCGTCTCACGGCGTCGCAGCTCGCACCGGCCAGACCGATGTCGTGGGTTGACTCCTGTTGCTCTCGTGTCGGCCGCGAAGCCACTACCCATCGCCATACGCCGCGGCCCACTGGACTCACGTGGCGACCTTACATGCGCCGACGCTCAAGGCGGACAAGTCATCTTGTGTCTCAGTGCGCGACCGACCAACCGATCGATCCAACCGCCAATGACCATTGCCTGAGCAAACTCGAGCAAACTGGCGGCCTAACGCGCAGACTCAGATGCAGGTACTAAGCCCCGACTGGGCGACCACTCGCTCTCTTGCTGGTGAAGTGGAAAGACTCTAATTTTTCCGGCTTTAAAGGTTGATCCGAACGACAGACATACTAGCACTCCGAACGACAGACAGACACTAACTGCCTAACAAATGCGGACGAGATAGAGATTAGCCAGCTAGGGACGAGAGACTGACCAAGACTGACCCACTGGCGAGCTCATAGCGCCCCTTAAATGCACGTGAACAGGCAACGTTTCCCCTTTCCCACCAGAGGGAGACACCAAAGCTGCGACTGCCACAGCGGCGCCACCGCCAGAAATGGAGGGCGACTGCTTCACACTATGCGCTGCGGCGAGCTCTTCAAAACAGCAATTTTTACCACGGGTCAATGGGCATAACATCGTGGGAGAAAAACCTGGCGCTCCCTACTAAGCACACAAAATGTGGCACGACCGTGGTCAGACGCTGCAAGTATTCTGGCGGGAAGTGTTTCTCCATCGGGAATTGGCATCACGTACACGAGGTTTTTGATATTCACCTACAAAAAAATGAAAGGAAAAGACTCGAGAGTGCAATTGGACCTCCCTTTCTGACCCAAGGCCGGCGTGTGTGGCACTGAGTACGTCACGTATTTCCACAGAAGAGGTATTCCGTCAAGCTGCATCCAACAATACATGTTCTTTCGAATTAAGGCCCGTGTGTATTCCTTGTCCTTGTTGTTTCTGACATTCCAAAGGTTTCATCGGCTCAAAATTACTCCCAAGACTGTACGTTCCTGTTCGAAAGTTGTACGCAACCTTTTGAATCAGCCAGTACACACATAAACAGTCTGACAGTTAGGCTAAGCAGCAATCTGCGACTCTTTGTAGACAGCGTTATAATGTACGAGTGACTATTGTCTTCCCCTTCCTCTGGAGGAATACAGAAGTCTTGGACACAATGTATAACTGATGTGATGAATTATAGCTTTCTCTTCATATGGAAAAGGTACGTTAATGACAACGAGTCAGAGAAACAATCCACTAATGCTCCGGTACAGTATTAGTGGCATGCCGCTTGATACAATCGCTTAGATTAAGTATGTAGCCGTAACGTTGCAAAGCGACGTGAGAACTGGCACGTAAGGTTGGTTGCAGGGGAGCCGAATGATCTACAGACTTTGGTTCACTGGGAGAATTTCAGGAAAGTGCAGCTCATCTGTAAAGCAGACCGCGTAAGGAGTTTTGAGGCTCATGCCTGACGGGTACTGCTCGAATGTTTGGGATGCTCACCGGATCTAATTAAAGTATCATATTCAGCAATTCAAAGGCGTGCTACCAATTTTGTTACTGGTACTTTGGATCAACACGCCAGTATCACGGAGATGCATCGGGAACTCGAATGAGAATCCCTGGATAGAAGATAAGATTGTTTTCGCCAAACGCCTTTGAGAAAAGTTAGACAACACCTATTTGCGGCTAACTGCAGAAAGATTCTACCACCGCCAATATACAGGGCGAAAAGTATTTAAACCGATAAACTCTGGGAGGTTGTAAGGGACATCAAAACAAATATTTTTCCCCTAATGTGATTTTTTTTCTATGAGGATTATTTAAACCGGTGGAGGCTGTATGACGCTCTTCAGTTGTTAGAGGCCGTATTACGATCTTCAGTTGAAGGCAACTGCTGTCCACCAGTGTAGTAGTGCATTGTCTCTGTTTACTAATGGAGCGATACACCTGGAGTGAGTACACTGATATGGTTGGTGCGTACTACGTAGCGCAAAACAACGGACGAGCTGCACAGCGGGTTTATCAACAACAATATTCTTATCGCCGTATCCCGCATCATACGACCTTTGCTGTTGTGTACCAACGTCCGCGTGAGACCGGGTCATTCAGCAGATCACCTGGACAGGGACGCTGTCGCACGGTAAGAACGCTGCAAATTGAGGAAGCTGTCTTGCAGCATGTGGAGCGGGATCCTTCAATCAGCACTTGTGCAATTGCACGTAACATGGGGACGAATCAGATGAATGTAAGAACAGTCCTTCGAGAGCAATTGTTACATCCATTTCACTTGCAGCGTATCCATAATCTGGAACCAGTTGAGTATCCACCCAGAGCACAGTTTTCGCAGTGGTACTCGGAACAGTGTGAAATGCATCCTACCTTTCCATCCTCTGTGTTGTTTACCGATGAACCAACATTCGGGCGTGATGGTAGTCTTCAACATGCACAATTCACATGTTTGGAGTGAGGATAACCCACATGCCACAGTTACTAGCGCTCATCAAGTGCGGTTCTTCGTTAATGTGTGGGTCGGTGTTGTTGGGGACTGTTTAATTAGGCAGTATCAGCTACCTAGGCCATTAAATGGCAGGCACTATTACAAATTTCTCGCCAGAGCATTGCCGGAACTGCTGGAAGACGTCCCGCTCCCCACAAGACAACACATGTGGTTCCAACATGACGGGGCGCCGGCACATTTCAGTCGTCGTGTCCGTCGATTTCTGGACCGGCGGATCCCAGAAACGTGGATTGGCAGATGTGGTCCTGTACCATGACCGGCTCGATCCCCAGATATGTCCCCTCTGGACTTTTTTGTGTGGGGAGAGATGCGCAACCTTGCTTACGCAACTCCTGTTGCATTAGAAGAGGATCTGGTTGCCTGAATAGTAGCAGCAGCTGGGACAATTCAGGATACTCCTGGGGTATTTGCCCGTGTCAGACAGCAGATGATCCGACGGTGTAACCTTTATTTACGTGTCAATGGAAGCACTTTTGAAAATCTACTGTAATTGAAATTGGGTTGTGTTAATGTGTTGTCTCTTGGTCATAAAAAATGGAAAAGTGTTTGTTGGTTCAATTAATTTGTCGGCAGAGAAATATTCCTCGAGCGGTTTAAATACTCCTAATAGGAATAAATGACATTAGGGAAAAATATTTATTTTGATGTCTCCTACAATCTCCCAGAGTTTGTCGGTTTTAAATACTTTTCACCCTGTACATTTCCCCTAAGGAGCGCGAAGACAAGAAAGCAAAAATCAGAGCGCATACGGAAGCATTCAGACAGTCATACTTCTCTTTCCATTTGCGAGTGTAAAACGAAAGGAAATCACTACCCGTGGTATCAGGTACCGTCGGTCACCTAAGGTTGCGGAGAATCTACATATGTATGTACGTACGTACATACGTAGATATAGGTAAGCATTCTGTTAATAAGCACAAAGAATACAAAATTAGTCACCGCGACGTCGCATCACGCTTATACCGTTCAATAAACTCATCAGAAGATCAAAGAGACTTAGAGTGATTTAGACAAGTTATCTGCAACGTGCGAAAAGTGTCAATTGGCACTGAACAATAAAACGTCTGGTGAAGTCAACATGAATACTAAAAGCTCACTGCTTACATTTCGGTCACGCCATGAATTACACAAGTGTAAATGTCAGTTCAACTAGATGTCTAGAGATTACAATTACAGGTAACTTAAAATGGAAACATCACATATATGTAAAGAGAACCAGAGATTCTATTTCATTTGCAGAATACTTGGAAGCTGTAACAAAACTACTAATGTGACTTCCTACAATACACTTCTCCGTCCTTTCCTAGCGTGTTACTGCCCGGCATCTGATCTTTACCAGATAAAAATGATAGAGGACATCGAAAAACTTTACAGAAGGCACTCCGTTTTCTATTATCAGTAAATAGGAGAGAGAGTGTGTCATGGATATGATAAGCGAGTTGGAGTCGCAGTCTTCAAAACACAAGGATTTCTCGCTTTACTGATATCTTTTCATGAAATTAGAGTCACCAATTTTGTCTTCTGAATACCAAAATATTTTGTTGGCTCTGTCCTACATAGTTCGAAATAAACATTGTAACACTACACAGTCACCTTAATGTGACCACCTGTGAAAAGCCTGAACAGACAAGTTTTGCAGAGCGGAAAGCTGCGAGAAATGAAAAAATGAAAAAAAAAAATCAATTAAGTTATCGAAGTTGCCGATAGGGGTGTGCAACCATGCAGGCTCTGGTGTAATGCGGCCACCTGCGCTAGGTTTGTACAGGGCGCATACCACCCGATCGAGGTGATATGGCAGAGTCTCGGATAGTTTGATGGGTAGGGTAGTACGGTGAACTCATCCTTGTGCTCTTCAGACGACGCACGATACAATGCGAGTTGTGTGACACATTGCATTGTCCTGTTGGTAGATGCCATCGAATCGAGAAAAAACAAACTGTATGCAAGAATGCAAATGGTCCCCAAGGATAGATACATACGTGTATTCATGCTTGGCTTCCAGGATGACGATATCACCCAGGGAATGCCGCGAAAACATTCTTCAGACCGTAATGCTACCGCACGCGAACGCACAGCAGAGGCTTATCTCACTAGGGGTAAGATAGATACTGCCTACAGGAAAATTAAAGAGACCTTTGGAGAAAAGAGAACCACTTCTATGAATATCAAGAGCTCAGATGGAAACCCAGTCCTAAGTAAATAAGGGAAAGCCGAAAGGTGGAAGGAGTATATAGAGGGTTTATACAAGGGTGACGTACTTGAGGACAATACTATGGAAGTGGAAGAGGATGTAGATGAAGATGAAATGGGAGACATGATACTGCGTGAAGAGTTTGACAGAGCACTGCAAGATCTGAGTCGAAACAAGGCCCCCGGAGTACACAACATTCCATTAGAACTATTGACAGCCTTGGGGGAGCCAGTCCTGACAAAACTCTACCATCTGGTGAGCAAGATGTATGAGACAGGCGAAATACCCTCACACTTCAATAAGAATATAATAATCCCAATCCCAAAGAAAGCAGGTGTTGACAGATGTGAAAATTACCGAACTATCAGTTTAATAAGTCACAGCTGCAAAATACTAACGCGAATTCTTTACAGACGAATGGAAAAACTGGTAGAAGCCGACCTCGGGGAAGATCAGTTTGGATTCCGTAGAAATGTTGGAACACGCGAGGCAATACTGACCCTACGACTTATTTTAGAAGAAAGATTAAGGAAAGGCAAACCTACGTTTCTAGCATTTGTAGACTTAGAGAAAACTTTTGACAGTGTTGACTGGAATACTCTCTTTCAAATTCTGAAGGTGGCAGGGGTAAAATATAGGGAACGAAAGGCTATTTACAATTTGTACAGAAAGCAGATAGCAGTTATAAGAGTCGAGGGACATGAAAGGGAAGCAGTGGTTGGGAAAGGAGTGAGACAGGGTTGTAGCCTCTCCCCGATGTTATTCAATCTGTATATTGAGCAAGCAATAAAGGAAACAAAAGGAAAGTTCGGAGTAGGTATTAAAATCCATGGATAAGATATAAAAACTTTGAGGTTCGCTGATGACATTGAAATTCTGTCAGAGACAGCAAGGGACTTGGAAGAGCAGTTGAACGGAATTGACAGTGTCTTGAAAGGAGGGTATAAGATGAACATCAACAAAAGCAAAACGAGGATAATGGAATGTAGTCGAATTAAGTCGGGTGATGCTGAGGGAATTAGATTAGGAAATGAGACACTTAAAGTAGTAAAGGAGTTTTGCTATTTGGGGAGCAAACTAACTGACGATGGTCGAAGTAGAGAGGATATAAAATGTAGACTGGCAATGGCAAGGAAAGCGTTTCTGAAGAGGAAAAATTTGTTGACATCGAGTATAGATTTAAATGCCAGGAAGTCATTTCTGAAAGTATTTGTAAGGAGTGTAGCCGGGAAGTGAAACGTGGACAGTAAATAGTTCAGACAAGAAGAGAATAGAAGCTTTCGAAATGTGGTGCTACAGAAGAATGCTGAAGATTAGATGGGTAGATCACATAAGTAATGAGGAGGTACTGAATAGAATTGGGGAGAAAAGGAACTTGTGGCACAATTTGACTAGAAGGAGGGATCGGTTGGTAGGACATGTTCTGAGACATCGAGGGATCACCAATTTCGTACTGGAGGGCAGCGTGGAGGGTAAAAATCGTAGAGGGAGACCAAGAGATGAATACACTAAGCAGATTCAGAAGGATGTAGGCTGCAGTACGTACTGGGAGATGAAGCTTGCACAGGATAGAGTAGCATGGAGAGCTGCATCAAACCGTCTCAGGACTGAAGACCACAACAACATATGGGATTGGTTCCCAAGTATGTGAGTGGCTCGAAGACTTCTTAAGTAATAGAACACAGTACGTTGCACTCGATGGTGAGTGTTCATCGGAGGCGAGGGTATCATCTGGAGTGCCCCAGGGAAGTGTGGTAGGTCCGCTGTTGTTTTCTATCTACATAAATTATCTTTTGGATAGAGTGGATAGCAATGTGCGGCTGTTTGCTGATGAAGCTGTGGTGTACGGGAAGGTGTCGTCGTTGAGTGACTGTAGGAGGATACAAGATGACTTGGACAAGATTTGTGATTGGTGTAAAGAATGGCAGCTAACTCTAAATATAGATAAATGCAAATTAATGCAGATGAATAGGAAAAAGAATCCTGTAATGTTTCAATACTCCATTAGTAGTGTAGCGCTTGACACAGTCACGTCGATTAAATATTTGGGCGTAACATTGCACAGAAATACGAAGTGGGACAAGCATGTAATGGCAATTTTGGGGAAGGCGGATAGTAGTCTTCGGTTCATTGGTAGAATTTTGGGAAGATGTGGTTCATCTGTAAAGGAGACCGCTTATAAAACACTAATACGACCTATTCTTGAGTACTGCTCGAGCGTTTGGGATCCCTATCATGTCGGATTGAGGGAGGACATAGAAGCAATTCAGAGGCGGGCTGCTAGATTTCTTACTGGGGGGTTTGATCACCACGCGAGTGTTACGGAAATGCTTCAGGAACTCGGGTGCGAGTCTCTAGAGGAAAGGAGGCGTTCTTTTCGTGAATCGCTACTGAGGAAATTTAGAGAACCAGCATTTGAGGCTGACTGCAGTACAATTTTACTGCCGCCAACTTACATTTCTCGGGAAGACGACAAAGATAAGATGAGAGAAATTAGGGCTCGTACAGAGGCATATAGGCAGTCGTTTTTCCCCCGTTCTGTTTGGGAGTGGAACAGGGAGAGAAGATGCTAGTTGTGGTACGAGGTACCCTCCGCCACGCACCGTATGGTGGATTGCGGAGTATGTATGTAGAAAAACTGATCTAGTACTCGTTATCTTGTTAAAATTTGACATTTTGAGAAACGTGTGTGTAGCAAAATAACGAATTTTATAATTTGAACGGTGAGCTGTGCGTGGCTCGTGTTCCCGCCCTCATGCATTTTACACCCTATTTTTAACGTACTTCCACCTCACGACATTAATTTAAATTACTGGTGTCACTGAGTTGCTGCTTTGCCTGATCGTGAGCGGCGCTAGCAGTGAGTATCGATGTATCCCCTCTCGTAGTATCTTTGCTCGACTGCTATTACTTGCTGGTCGTTGTCTGTCGTAAGGCAGTTCGGCTCGCGAGTTCGGGTCTGCCAGTCAGTTGGAACGCGTCTGGAGCGCAGTCCGGACCTGCCAGTCGGGGAGTTGTAATGCGGCACTAGTGCAGTCGGGTTGGAGCAGCAGTGAGGTCTGCGTCGACGTGGCTCGCCCGATCATTGCCGCCACGCATCACTTGGGCCGGGCCACGGTCTCGGTGGATCATGGGTCGGTCGTCCAACCGGACGACGCGTTTTGGCTCGCCGATCGTTCATGAGTCGGCTATGTGTGTGTGTGCATCGACTCCCGATTTGTCTTGGTGTGTGCTTAGTTACTGTTGGGTATCGTTCAGGTCTTCGTGCAAGTGTTTGTCAGGTTGTGTGTGTAGTTGGCTTTATTTCCACTGACGACTATTTTAGATGTTGTCGGCATTCTGAAAGGAGTCGGTCGGTTGCTGCGGACCAGGGAAGTTATCTCCGCACGGTGCAGTCGGCTGGGTCCGCTAGCTCTCCCTGCGCAGTGTCGCAGCGTGAGAGCAGCTATCCGATCGCTATGAGCTTCGTGGCTCACAGACCCAGGTCGTTGAGTGGTTCAGATGTTTGTGAAACCTTACGGGACTTAACTGCTAAGGTCATCAGTCCGTAAGCTTACACACTACTTAACCTAAATTATCCCAAGGACAAACACACACACCCATGCGCAAGGGAGGATTCGAACCTCCACCGGGACCAGCCGCAAAAGTTGAGTAGTGTTTTCAGGTACCCAAGCCACGTCCATTCATGTTGTGTGGTTCGTTTCGGTGGTTGGCTGTTGGGGAGGTTCTCCTGTGAGCAACACCGAGTGTTTGTATTGATGAAATTTTGTGTTCGAGTTCTCATGTACCGATTGGTGGCAAGCAAGTCGTTTTGTCGGTCGGTCCGTGGCTGTCCCCTGGTTGGGTTCCGACGGATCAAGCATAGTTGGGCTCACCACCCGTCTCAACTAACCGAAGAAGGGCAGACCGACCTCCATGGAGGCTTCTGAGTGCCACCGGTGTTTAATTCGCTCTGAGCACTATGGGACTCAACATCTTACGTCATAAGTCCCCTAGAACTTAGAACTACTTAAACCTAACTAACCTAAGGACATCACACACACCCATGCCCGAGGCAGGATTCGAACCTGCGACCGTAGCAGTCCCGCGGTTCCGGACTGCAGCGCCAGAACCGCACGGCCACCGCGGCCGGCGGTGTTTAATTATCTGTTTTCAGCTGCTTAAAATTTAAAGATTACGGTTATTTTTTTCTTTTCTTTAAGATTTTGCAAAATTAATTCTTAAATTTAGCTTTCAAGCTTAAACATTGTGGCCTTCTGCCTTTAAGAGATTGTGGTAATATACGTATTTTAAAACTTTGAATCTTAATTGTGGCCTTCAGCCATTGGTATTTCACCTTCGATATATTTGTTCTATCTGCTTTGCGTTGAGGTTTTCCAGTTAGCCATGATATGTTTTCTATATTTATTTTATTTCCCTCTTTAATTTAATTTTTCTTGTTGATTTTTAAGATTTCTTGTTTTTAAACATTGTGGCCATCTGCCTTTAAAAGTTTATCGCAATATATTCTAAAATTTTGAAATTTATTTGTGGCCTTCAACAATTTGTACTGCACCTTGCATATGTTTGTTCTATCTATTTTGCTGTCATGTTTTTTAATTGTTTTATTGCTATCTTAATTGGATTTTTATCTTATTGATTTATTAAGAGCCGGCCGCTGGTTGCCGAGCGGTTCTAGGCGCTTCAGTCTGGAACCGCGCGACCGCTACGGTCGCAGGTTCGGATCCTGCCTCGGGCATGGATGTGTTTTATGTCCTTAGGTTAGTTACGTTTAACTAGTTCTAAGTTCTAGGCGACTGATGACCTGAGACATTAAGTCCCATAGTGCTCAGAGCCATTTGAACCATTTTTGAGCCAGTTGTTAAGATTTCTTGTTTGGAGGCCTTCAGCCGTGAAAGAGTTGCATTTGGTAAAGGTCCGGCTATGTGCCGCTTTGGTTGTTGTGAAAGTGTTATTAAATTACAATAAATTAAAATTAGAAGATGAAACTGCCCCCAGCCTATTTGGCCCTTTCCACAATCGTAATTACCTGTTCTACCCGGTAGGTTTCGCGGGCGTTTCGAACGGCAAGAGCCATCTCGTTATTGATTAAATCATACACCTTATCATCTACTACGTTTAGTGTCGCATTTCCTATCGGCATCACCTGATGTAATTCGACTACATCTATTAGCCTTCTTTTATTTCTGTTCATATTCGTTTTTTAAACTTTTTCCAAGGTATCCTTCAGTCGCTCTTCCTAGTAAATTATCGTCTCTGTCAGAATGACAATCTCTGCGGCAAACTGCGAAGTTTACGTAAAAAAGGGAAGGTGTCCCTGCTGACGCCGCATTGTTTACAAGGTACGGTACTGGCTGATGTTACAAATGCAGAGAAACTAGGGTCTGGTAACCTCTCCAACATCTGAACTAAGACCCAGGTTGCTGGCTTCCTAGTAAATTATTTCTGATTTGGTAACTAAGCTACGTACCGAAATAGGCGCAGCGTGGGTCCCATCACGTGGCGTGTCGCATTTTCTCATAATCTTTGAATTACCGCTGCCCGCCATACCGCAGGGTGAAACTGTTTATCGGGCCCGAGATTGATCCGTGGGGAGCACGCGATTCGACCGCTATAATAACAGGGCCCTCCCAAAGGTGACGCAGCGCCAGGAAAACTCGCCCGTTCTCTTACGTCTGGATACGTCGCGTTTCGGTGTATTCATAGCTGCCGTCGCTCGGGAGGTAGCGACTGATTACATCTCAGCCGACCTCCAGGGCGAAATTGTTGCTTCGATTAAATTATTTTAGTGAAGGTTGGATATAGGCTATATAAGGGCGTCTAATGTTCGACAAGGAGACCTGATGGGTGCCTGTATTCGACCGTTCCCAATGTCATTCATTTACATCTACATCTACATCTACATCCATACTCCGCAAGCCACCTGATGGTGTGTGGCGGAGGGTACCTTCAGTACCTCTATCAGTTCTCCCTTCTATTCCAGTCTCGTATTGTTCGTGGAAAGAAGGATTGTCGGTATGCCTCTGTGTGGGCTCTAATCTCTCTGATTTTATCCTCATGGTCTCTTCGCGAGATATACGTAGGACCTTGACTCTTCGGTGAAGGTATGTTCTCGAAACTTCAATAAAAGCCCGTACCGAGCTACTGAGCGTCTCTCCTGCAGAGTCTTCCACTGGAGTTTATCTATCATCTCCGTAACGCTTTCGCAATTACTAAATGATCCTATAACGAAGCGCGCTGCTCTCCGTTGGATCTTCCCTATCTCTTCTATCAACCCTATCTGGTACGGATCCCACACTGCTGAGCAGTATTCAAGCAGTGGGCGAACAAGTGTACTGTAACCTACTTCCTTTGTTTTCGGATTGCATTTCCTTAGGATTCTTCCAATGAATCTCAGTCTGGCATCTGCTTTACCGACGATCAACATTATATGATCATTCCATTTTAAATCACTCCTAATGCGTACTCCCAGATAATTTATGGTATTAACTGCTTCCAGTTGCTGACCTGCTATTTTGTAGCTAAATGATAAAGGATCTATCTTTCTGTATATTCGCAGCACATTACACTTGTCTACATTGAGATTCAATTGCCATTCCCTGCACCATGCGTCAATTCGCTACAGATCCTTCTGCATTTCAGTACAATTTTCCATTGTTACAACCTCTCGGTACACCACAGCATCATCTGCAAAAAGCCTCAGTGAACTTCCGATGTCATCCACCAGGTCATTTATGTATATTGTGAATAGCAACGGTCCTATGACACTCCCCTGCGGCACACCTGAAATCACTCTTACTTCGGAAGACTTCTCTCCATTGAGAATAACATGCTGCGTCCTGTTATCTAGGAACTCCTCAATCCAATCACACAATTTATACTAGAAGAGGACGTGGAATTATTGCTATTGCTGATGAGATGATTATGGAAATGAGCACCCAGAGAACGTCCCGAACCAGCTTAAGAGGTGGAGGGTTAACTCTTTCAGCGCTGAGTGCGTCATACTAGTAACAGAGCGCACGTCCCCGTGCGGTCTGTCCGCTCCAAGCGGCAGTGACCGCCGTGCTGGGCACGATATGGTGCTGAGCACGCCACCACCGAGTCATCAGTGTAGGCTCTCCTGTATTTACCATCATCTTCTTCTCAGTTTCAAATGGCTCTGTGCACTATGGGACTTAACATCTTGAGGTCATCAGTCCCCTAGATCTCAGAACTACTTAAACCTAACTAACCTAAGCGCATCACACACATCCATGCCGAAGCAGGGTTCGAACCTGAGACCGTAGCAGTCGCGCGGTTCCGGACTGAAGCGCCTAGAACCGCTCGGCCATCGCGGCCGTCTCTTCTTCTTCTCTATACAGAGTGTTTCGAGAAAGAAAGACTTGACAATTTAAAATTCATATAAATTTATTGAAAGAACATATACAGCTGAGTTTAGTGTTACTTTGTAGGTTAACACATAAAGTGTTTTACGTTAAACTAAAAGTGTATGTAGCTTCCGTTGGTTATCCTGCACACATCCCATTGGAAGTCAACTTCTTCCCAAACTCGCTGCAGCATTGCAGGTGTAACTTGATCAGTGGTGGCGTAAATTCTTGCTCTAAGTTCAGGTAGAGAAGCCGGCACACGATATCCTTGATGAATCCCCATAAAAGAAAGGGGTGGTGTCGGGTCTGGGGAACGTGGGAGTCATGCAGTTGGCACATCACTGCCAATCCATTGACCTGGAAAGCGGTCACTTAGAAAATCCGGGACGTCAGCCAGGTAGTGGGGTGATGCACCATCTTGCATGGAATAAACATTTCGTTCTTGGTCATACTCACCAATCTGTGGTATCGAAAACTGTTATATCATATCCAGGTACACTATCCTGGTTCTCTCATCGAAAAAAGGGGCCGTACACTTTGTTGTTCCTCAATTTACAAAAAAACGTTCAGTTTAGGGCTATCACGAATATGTTGCGATGTTTGATGTGAATTTTCATTGGCCCAAATTCTATAGTTAGGTGTATTAACCTTGCCACGTAAGTGAAAAGTCGATTCGTCAGAAAAGATTATTTTGTCCATCAAATGTTTGTTCTCATGTAATCGATTTAACATATCCGCACAGAAGTTCTTGCGAGTAGTTTTATCAGTCTCATTTATTGCTTGCACGATCGTCAATCTCTGCGGTTTCAAATGCAAACGGTTTCTCAACACACGCCAGACAGTCGTATGCGCGATATGCAGTTCACGAGATGCACGCCCGGTCCATTTCGTAGGGCTGTTGACGAAACGTTGTCTCACTCGCTCAACGATATCGTCAGATGTGCTTGGTCGGTCTGATGATTTCCCATGTCTTACCGAGCAACCTGTTTCTACAAAACATCTATGTCACTCATACACTGTAGGCCTACCAGGAGGATCTAAAGTTGACTTGGTACGGAAATTAGGCTGCACTGTTGTCGCCGACATCGATTCTTCCTACCAAAACACATAACTACACTCCTAGAAATGGAAAAAAGAACACATTGACACCGGTGTGTCAGACCCACCATACTTGCTCCGGACACTGCAAGAGGGCTGTACAAGCAATGATCACACGCACGGCACAGCGGACACACCAAGAACCGCGGTGTTGGCCGTCGAATGGCGCTAGCTACGCAGCATTTGTGCACCGCCGCCGTCAGTGTCAGCCAGTTTGCCGTGGCATACGGAGCTCCATCGCAGTCTTTAACACTGGTAGCATGCCGCAACAGCGTGGACGTGAACCGTATGTGCAGTTGACGGACTTTGAGCGAGGGCGTATAGTGGGCATGCGGGAGGCCGGGTGGACGTACCGCCGAATTGCTCAACACGTGGGGCGTGAGGTCTCCACAGTACATCGATGTTGTCGCCAGTGGTCGGCGGAAGGTGCACGTGCCCGTCGACCTGGGACCGGACCGCACCGACGCACGGATGCACGCCAAGACCGTAGGATCCTACGCAGTGCCGTAGGGGACCGCACCGCCACTTCCCAGCAAATTAGGGACACTGTTGCTCCTGGGGTATCGGAGAGGACCATTCGCAACCGTCTCCATGAAGTTGGGCTACGGTCCCGCACACCGTTAGGCCGTCTTCCGCTCACGCCCCAACATCGTGCAGCCCGCCTCCAGTGGTGTCGCGACAGGCGTGAATGGAGGGACGAATGGAGACGTGTCGTCTTCAGCGATGAGAGTCGCTTCTGCCTTGGTGCCAATGATGGTCGTATGAGTGTTTGGCGCCGTGCAGGTGAGCGCCACAATCAGGACTGCATACGACCGAGGCACACAGGGCCAACACCCGGCATCATGGTGTGGGGAGCGATCTCCTACACTGGCCGTACACCACTGGTGATCGTCGAGGGGACACTGAATAGTGCACGGTACATCCAAACCGTCATCGAACCCATCGTTCTACCATTCCTAGACCGGCAAGGGAACTTGCTGTTCCAAGAGGACAATGCACATCCGCATGTATCCCGTGCCACCCCACGTGCTCTAGAAGGTGTAAGTCAACTACCCTGGCCAGCAAGATCTCCGGATCTGTCCCCCATTGAGCATGTTTGGGACTGGATGAAGCGTCGTCTCACGCAGTCTGCACGTCCAGCACGAACGCTGGTCCAACTGAGGCGCCAGGTGGAAATGGCATGGCAAGCCGTTCCACAGGACTACATCCAGCATCTCTACGATCGTCTCCATGGGAGAATAGCAGCCTGCATTGCTGCGAAAGGTGGATATACACTGTACTAGTGCCGACATTGTGAATGCTCTGTTGCCTGTGTCTATGTGCCTGTGGTTCTGTCAGTGTGATCATGTGATGTATCTGACCCCAGGAATGTGTCAATAAAGTTTCCCCTTCCTGGGACAATGAATTCACAGTGTTCTTATTTCAATTTCCAGGAGTGTAGTACACACGGGTCCAGTGAAGGCAGACATCTTTAACGCAACTGACACTAGAACTTATTACAAGTATGCATTCTAGCACCCATGTTTACTAGACATCTTTGCGTCGAATGATCTTCGTGTCATATCCCTGAATATTTACCATTCCTGTATAGAGTGTTTGTAGCAGCCCCTACCTGTGGGTTTTATGCAACCTGCAACACCTTCAAAAACCACGTGTGAAATTTTCATATTCTCTCGGTCGCTACACATAAATCAATAGTCCCAGAGAAAACTGAACCTTTTCGAAGGAAATTCAATGTAGTTAAATTTTGTACTGGGGTACGTTTTCTCTGGAGACCATGGTCTTAGTCATTCAAGAAAGACGTGTTTGAAGGTCACTATTGTCCGTTTTTCTTGAATAATTCGGCAACTACGGCATCCAGGAGAAACATAACCAAGTACAAAATTTTCCTACAAAAAGGTCCTGTTCATTTTTTTTCTGTAAGACTCATAGTTTGTGCATACTAAGTAAGTAAGGGACTACGAAAATCTTGCACATGGTATTTCAAGGTGTTCTGGGTTGCATAAAATCCAGCGGTAGGGGCAGCTGAATCACCCTATATATTCGACGTCAGCACTCCTGCCACACACGGTTCCTGTCACTTACATACGTCGTTAGTACTGGAGTCGCAAGACTGTGCATGGATACCTACGTTACTTCACCGAGGTGAGCCAAATTGTCCCCCTTGAATTTTATCCTATAGTTGGTAATTCTACTGCAATAAACATACAATCCTCTGTCACAGTGTGATATAATTCCAGCTTAGAATGTTGTACAGAAGCCAGACTGCAGTTATAAGACTCTGAGGTCATGAAAGGGAAGCAGAAGTTGAGAAGTGAGGCAGGGCAGCAGTTATTCACGATATTATACAGTCTGTACGCTGAGCGAGGAGTAAAGGAAATGTAGGAGAAATTTATAAATGGAATTACTGTTCAGGGAGAAGAAATTAAAACTTCATATTTTGCTGACGGAATTGTATTTCTGTTATGGAAAAGGATTCGCAAGAGGAGTTCAACGGAATGGATATTAGTATCTTGGCTAAAATGGTTCAAATGGCTCTGAGCACTATGGGACTCAACATCTTAGGTCATAAGTCCCCTAGAACTTAGAACTACTTAAACCTAACTAACCTAAGGACATCACACACACCCATGCCCGAGGCAGGATTCGAACCTGCGACCGTAGCAGTCCCGCGGTTCCGGACTGCAGCGCCAGAACCGCTAGACCACCGCGGCCGGCTATTAGTATTTTGGAAAGACTAATAAGGAGGCTACAAACAAAAGTACGTCTAGGATTGTGGAATGTACCTAAATTAAATGAGGCAGTCCTACGGGAATTAGATTTGGAAATGAGACGGTAAAAGCAGTAGATGAAATTTTTAGTTGTGCAGTATTATAAGTGACGATGAACGAAGAAGAGGACCGGCCGCGGTGGCCGTGCGGTTCTGGCGCTGCAGTCCGGAACCGCGGGACTGCTACGGTCGCAGGTTCGAATCCTGCCTCGGGCATGGGTGTGGGTGATGTCCTTAGGTTAGTTAGGTTTAAGTAGTTCTAAGTTCTAGGGGACTTATGACCTACGATGTTGAGTCCCATAGTGCTCCGAGCCATTTGAACCATTTGAATGAAGAAGAGGGGATACACACTATGTGATCAGAAGTATCTGGACACCTGGCTGAAAATGACTTACAAGTTCGTGGCACCCTCCATCGGTAACGCTGGAATTCAGTCTGGTGTTGGCCCACCGTTAACCTTCATAACAGCTTCCATTCTCGTAGCCATACGTTCAATCAGGTGCTGAAAGGTTTCTTAGGGAATGACAGCGCATTCTTCGCGGAGTGCTGCACTAAGGAAGGTATCGATGTTGGTCGGTGAGGCCTGGTACGATTTCGGCGTTCCAAAACATCCCAATGTTGTTCTATAGAATTCACGTCAGGACTCTGTGCATGCCAGCCCATTACAGGGATGTTATTGTCACGTACACACTCCGGCAAAAGCAGTACATTTTGAACATGTGCTAGATCGTATTGAAAGATGCGTTGGCCATGCCCTAATTTCTCTTCAACAGTGGGAAGCAGTGGTTCGTGTTGTTGCTCGTAGTGTCGCCGAGGCGAAGAGCAGCGAGTGGAGTGCTTGGGGATGGCGGTTCTGATTAGCTTTCCTCGACTTCTTATTACTATTTACCTCGTTCAAGTTGTTACAATTTATGAAGTTCAACCAGCGGTAATTTTTCTTGCCTAGTGGCCGCTAACGCCCCAGTTACCTGCCCTGGGGGTTGGTGTATGTAACGGCAGTGTACATTTCCCCGCCTTGCCGCTGCTGTCCGGTAAGGCGTGTCATAGGACCGTTGCTATTCACAATATACATAAATGACCTGGTGGATGACATCGGAAGTTCACTGAGGCTTTTTGCAGATGATGCTGTGGTGTATCGAGAGGTTGTAACAATGGAAAATTGTACTGAAATGCAGGAGGATCTGCAGCGAATTGACGCATGGTGCAGGGAATGGCAATTGAATCTCAATGTAGACAAGTGTAATGTACTGCGAATACACAGAAAGATAGATCCTTTATCATTTAGCTACAAAATAGCATGTCAGCTACTGGAAGCAGTTAATACCATAAATTATCTGGGAGTACGCATTAGGAGTGATTTAAAATGGAATGATCATATAATGTTGATCGTCGGTAAAGCAGATGCCAGACTGAGATTCATTGGAAGAATCCTAAGGAAATGCAATCCGAAAACAAAGGAAGTAGGTTACAGTACGCTTGTTCGCCCACTGCTTGAATACTGCTCAGCAGTGTGAGATCCGTACCAGATAGGGTTGATACAAGACATAGAGAAGATCCAACGGAGAGCAGCGCGATTCGTTACAGGATCATTTAGTAATCGCGAAAGCGTTACAGAGATGATAAACTCCAGTGGAAGACTCTGCAGGAGAGACGCTCAGTAGCTCGGTACGGGCTTTTGTCAAAGTTTCGAGAACATACCTTCACCGAAGAGTCAAGCAGTATATTGCTCCCTCCTATGTATATCTCGCGAAGAGACCATGAGGATAAAATCAGAGAGATTAGAGCCCACACAGAGGCATACCGACAATCCTTCTTTCGACGAACAATACGAGACTGGAATAGAAGGGAGAACCGATAGAGGTACTCAGGGTACCCTCCGCCACACACCGTCAGGTGGCTTGTGGAGTATGGATGTAGATGTAGATGTAGATGTAGTTTTGACAGCTTTCTTGATTGTAGGCCGGTTGTGATTCTTCTACTCCGGTGGTAGTGATTCCTTCCTCGTTCCGGGCGCTCTAAGCACAGTATTCTGGGGGCGTAGTGCAGTTTGCCGGTTCCGGCTTTGGCGTGTTGTTCCATTCTTGCATTTGCCTTATTTGACGTAGCTTCAGCAAGACTGCCATTAGTCATTCGTTAGACTGCCACTAGTCTGAGTCGCTATCTGGTGAAGTGAATGCAACTCTTGGCTGCCTCTCTCATCGCTCGCGAAAGTGTTTTTTGCCGGACCTACTCAGAGGTCGATTCCTGGTGCACCGTCTGTGACTGGCCCTTGTGTTTTATTATTGTATTTGCTGTTATATCCTATGTTTCTAATTTTTTTATATAATTGCCATTCTTGGAGTTACAGCAGGTTTAAATGGTTGTGCTACCACGTTTACCATCATGTTGTCTCACCCGTTTGGTGATAATTTGCCTATCTTTTTAAATTAACCTTTGCTATTGCATTGCTGTTTTACAGTATGTTTTGTTAAATTTTTTATAATTGCCGCTCTTGGCGTTGAAGGCCTTGAGCCATGACTGTGGTTACTTGCCTTAAAATTCTAATTGGGGTCACATTGGCTTGTTTTTAAAACATTATTTGCCGTGTCTTTATTTTATGCTTATTTGGCAAATTGTGACGCACTGAAAGCACTATTAATTACACAGTCGTTTATTCCTTCATTAATAACGTGTGATATATTTATTTATTGCTGAGTTTGGAATTGCCGTTTTAAAATAAATGTGTGTAATTGCAAAAGGGAACCAATAGTAACTGATTACGGTCCCGTCCACAATAGTAACCGAATCCTGCCTTCCTTCTCGCTTCCCATGCCCGGGTTCCCGGGTTCGATTCCCGGCGGGGTCAGGGATTTTCTCTGCCTCGTGACGACTGGGTGTTGTGTGATGTCCTTAGGTTAGTTAGATTTAAGTAGTTCTAAGTTCTAGGGGACTGATGACCATAGATGTTAAGTCCCATAGTGCTCAGAGCCATTTTTTTGAACCTGCCTTCCTTGATTTCTAGGTTTCAGAGACGTCTTGCAGGTGCAAATTCAAAAACGACCACCAGGAAGACTGTGTGAGCTGATGCTACTCCACGACAATGCCCGCCCGCATTCTTCTAGACTGACAAGAAACAATACCCAGCAGTTAGGTTGCGAAGTCATTTCGCATCCACCTTGATAAAAATTCACCTGCTCTTGCGCCTGCAGGTTTTCACCTTTTTCACTCTCTGTCGAACAACCTGCAAGGAACTTCCTTTCTGTATGAAAATGCGCTCCGAGCATGACTCGACGAGTTCAGCGCTTCGAAATAATATGATTTTTACAATCGCGGAATCGAAAAGTTACCCCAGAGTTAGCAGAATGTTTTAAATAGTCAAGGATAATATATTATTGATGACAGAAGTCTCTGTTATCTGTCAATGTGGTGTTTATTACATATGCAAAAACGCTACAAACTTATGCAACAATCTAGTACGTCAACTTGTTGATATACGAGTCTAGTTGCGTTGCGTTTAGTGTACACGCTAACTTAAACTAGCATTTCTTCGAAGATACAATTGCATGTAGTTCCCTGACGGATGGGGGGGGGGGGGAGGCGCAGATTTGTATACCGTGTGTTGTATCATATGTGGTACACCGCTATTAGAGTGATTCGGAGTGTCAAACTTCCTCAACACAAGCAGTCGAATGCAAGTAAAATGCTATATTTTAATTCATATTTACAGTAATTAATACATCAACATTAAAACGTTCGTTACTGCACGAACATTCATTGCAGGAAGATTTTAAAGGCAGAAAATACTTCTATACACAAAAGAAGAGTCGGTTAATTATTTTCCCGATTTTTAATCGTGTTGGGGAAGCAGTTATTTACTGATCATTTGATTTTAAAACTCTTTCAGAAGCCGTTTTTGCGGACTAAATTATTGGAATTCAGGTCTGCCAGTTTGCAAAGACAAATCACCTTTTTGCTCTTCGTACATGTATCACCGCATTTTGCTCAGGTCTCATTCTCTACAATTATAATTTCTGAAGGAATTTCGTCCGCCCCGATAGTTGAGTGGTCGGCGCGGCGGTCTGTCACGCCAAGGGGCTCGGGTTCGATTCCCGGCTGGGTCGGAAATTTTCTCCACTCAGGGACTGGATGTTATGCTGTCCTCTTTATCATTTCTTCAGTGGAAGGCAACGAGAAACCACCACTGGAATCACATCCCCAGACGATCATGCGTTGGGCCTCTCTGACGAGGCTTCCCCCATAACAAGACCTCCCATAAGGCAGAACACAAAGTAAGTTAAAGAAGGAATTTCCCTCGACAGGGACCAAGCACACGAGATGTGGCGTCACCGTCAGACACCACGCTTGCTAGGTGGTAGCCTTTAAATCGGCCGCGGTCCGCTAGTATACGTCGGACCCGCGTGTCGCCACTGTCAGTGATTGCAGACCGAGCGCCGCCACACGGCAGGTCTAGAGAGACGTCCTAGCACTCGCCCCAGTTGTACAGCCGACTTTGCTAGCGATGCTACACTGACAACTACGCTCTCATTTGCCGAGACGATAGTTAGCATAGCCTTCAGCTAAGCTACGTCATTTGCTACGACCTAGCAAGGCGCCATTACCAGTTAATATTGAGATTGTAAAACCTGTACAGTCAAGAGCGATGTACACCAATTATGGATTAAAGTTAAGTATTCCAGCAGCAACGTACCTTACTGGCTATATTAATTACATTGTCATTTTCCAGACCTCACGCCAGCCTGCGTGAGCTTAAAAGCGTGCATTTCGGCCTCCTCTAGCAACACGGTGTTGGCTCTTCTGCCAACACAATACGACAAACGTAAACATTGCGCCTCGTGAAGTTTGACTTTCAACTTGCGAGTGGTGTTCATCAGAAACATGTACCGTATTCCTGCACGTATTTAAGCAACAGACGCGCCTGCAGTTCAGGACAACATCCTTGAGAAAAGCTATGCAGAGCTATGTAACAACGCAAATAAGGTCTTACAGTACCTAACATTCTACTGGTTAAGACCTCAATAATAGCACCCACTTGCGACGATATATTTGCTCTGAAATATGTTTCAGTATTAAAAGAATAGTTGTTTACATGACAGGAGTGCTCGAAAAAATATGGGACGTGTCCGAGTGTTGTCTGGATGGTTGTCGTGCGTCCGGTGTGTTGTGGATTGGCAAGACAGCCAACCCACTCGGAGGAAGCCGAAAGGCACGCGTTTAAACTCACGCAGGCAGGCTGGCGTGAGGTGTGGAACAGGACAAGGAATTGAGACTAGCAAAAAACGTACGTATCTTCTGGAATACTTAACTTTCATCCATAATTGGTGAACATCGCTCTTGACGGTACATGTTTTACAATCTCAATATAAACTGGTAATGGCGCCTTGCTAGGTCGTAGCAAATGACGTAGCTGAAGGCTATGCTAACTACCGTCTCGGCAAATGAGAGCGTAACTTGTCAGTGAACCATCGCTAGCAAAGTCGGCTGTACAACTGGGGCGAGTGCTAGGAAGTGTCTCTAGACCTGCCGTGTGGCGGCGCTCGGTCTGCAATCACTGATAGTGGCGACACGCGGGTCCGACGTATACTAACGGACCGCGGCCGATTTAAAGGCTACCACCTAGCAAGTGTGGTGTCTGGCGGTGACACCACACGGTGGAGTGTACATTAAACATTTGTGAATTGTAACTGAAAATTTTGATCTGTAATTGCAGAAAGCACCCGAAAGTTACATGTGCATGCATGTAAAAGATGCATGTTCTACTGAAAATTAGAATCTTGCATTCCTATGCATAAGTTAAAATATTGTCCATGTTTCTGTCTTCGTTCGTGTGGGGAGATACAGTGTTGTGAAATCGAATGAATCTTTTTGAAACGCCCTACCACAGATAGCATCCACTTGGACAAAGTAATTCTCTTTGTTCACACGAAGTAATGAGTGCTGTCGACAGGGGATCTCAGATTGATACTATATTTCTAATTTTCCAGAAGGTTTTTGACACTGTTCTTCACAAGCGGCTTCTAATCAACCTACGTGCCTATGGAGTATCGTCTCAGTTGTGGGACTGGATTCGCAATTTCATGTCAGAAAGGTCACACATTTCGCAGTACCTGACGGAAAATAATCGTGCAAAACAGAAGCGATATGTCATTCGACAAGAAAGTGTTACAGACAATCTGCTGTTCCTATTGAGTATCAACTATTTAGGAGACAATCTTAGATTGTTTTCCGTGATGTTGTCGTTTACCGTTTAGGAAAATCATAAATTTCAAAATGAGGTAGAAAAAATATTTTATGGTGCGAAAAGTGGCAACTGACTCGAAACAAGGAAAATTTGGAGATCATCTACTAAGTAATAAAAACAATTCCGTTAAATTTCCACTACACAATAAATCATACAAATCTCAAGGGAGTCAATTCACGGAAATACCTAGGTATTATAAAAAAATGGTTCAAATGGCTCTGAACACTATGGGATTTAACATCTGAGTTCATCAGTCCCCTAGAACTTAGAACTACTTAAACCTAACTAACCTAAGGACATCACACACGTCCATGCCCGAGCCAGTATTCGAACTTGCGACGTAGGGGTCGAGTGTTTCCAGACTGAAGCGCCTAGAACCACTCGGCCACACCGGCCGGCCCTAGGTATTATAATTACGAACTACTGAAATTGGAACTATCACACGGAAAATGTTCTGGGCAAGACGATCCAAAGACGGATATTCTTGCAGAACACTTGAAATGTGCAACAAATCTACTAAGGTAACTGCCTACACTACGCTTGTAGCCGGCCGTAGTGGCCGTGCGGTTCTAGGCTCTGCAGTCTGGAGCCGAGGGACCGCTACGGTCGCAGGTTCGAATCCTGTCTCGGGCATGGATGTGTGTGATGTCCTTAGGTTAGTTAGGTTTAATTACTTCTAAATTCCAGGCGACTGATGACCTCAGAAGTTAAGTCGCATAGTGCTCAGAGCCATTTGAACTACGCTTGTACGCCCTTTCTGGAGTATTGCTGTGCGGTATTGGAACGTACCAGATACGATTGACAGAGACCATCCAGGAAGTTCAAAGAAAAACACTCGTTTAATATTATCGCGAAATACGCAGCTGAGGTGACAATCATCAAAACAAAGGTGATTTACGCTGCGGTGAGGTCTTTCCATAAAATTTCAACCACCAACGGTCTCCTCCAACTGCGAAAATATTTTTTTGGCGCCCAGCTACACAGAAACAATTTATCGTAGTAATAAAATAAGAGAAATTAGAGACTGCACTGAAAGATTTATGTGTTCGTTTTTCCGGCGTGCTGTTCGGCAGTGGAACGGTAGAGAAATAGTCTCATGGTTGTTGGATGATCCTTTTGCCAGGCACTTAATTGTGAATTGTAGAGATGTAGATGTAATTGGTCATCGATACACTGTGGAGGCGCGACCGCTACGGTCACAGGTTCGAATCCTGCCTCGGGCATGCATGTGTGTGTTGTTCTTAGGTTAGTTAGGTTTAAGTAGTTCTAAGTTCTAGGGGACTGATGACCTCAGATGTTAAGTCCCATAGTGCTCAGAGCCATTTGCACCATTTGAACCACTGAGGAGGGTAATCGGTATTTTTATGAAATAATCATTTACCGTGCAAGTGTGAAAGAAAGTAAAAGTAGGTGTTCACAATCTACATGAGAGATGCACAGAGTACATACCGAGAGAAGGCAGTGGATTGTCGGACCATTTACCACGTGTCAATGACTCACCTGGAACAAAAAGAAAATACGCACGTCACACATTTGGTTTCCAAGTTATCTGCTTAAAATCTGGTTCATTTATGAGTAACTTCTTATTCGACAGTTAATGAACCGTCTCCTGTTGTGCTGTTCTGACCCATATTAGTATTAGGTTTCAAAACAGCGCACTCACCACTGCAGAGTGAAAGACTGATTCTGTAATGAAACGGAATGGCAGCGGATAAAGACATGAAGAAAACATTCAAGGTAGTTTGAGATCGGGTTCTTAGGAACGCATCGTACAAATTACAGTCATTTGTTGGAATCATCGGCTGGGTTTTGGTCCACTGATAACGGTGCACGTAGAGTTAAAATTCTGTTTGGAATCTGACATAGATATCATAGAGCCTTGTTAAGTTTTTGCGATTCCAGCTGGTATTGGTCCTGAAACCATCTGGAATGAAAAACCTGAGTAACTATTTCAAATACCACATGCAGTTAATGGCTCCATATTCAGAGTTACACCTTGCACTACGTGTTAACAGCATTTTTAGTGAGTAGGTGTAGCTGCTGGGGATCTGGCAACAGTAGCGACTCTAGAATGAAATTTTCAACTTGCAGCGGAGTGGGCGCTGATATGAAACTTCCTGGCAGATTAAAATTGTGTGCCGGACCGAGACTCGAACTCGGGAGCTTTGCCTTTCGCGGGCAAGTGCTCTACCAACTGAGCAACCCAAGCACGACTCACGCCCCTTCCTCACAGCTTTACTTCTTCCAGTATCTAGTCTCATACCTTCCAAACTTTGCAGAAGCTCTCCTGCGAAACTTGCAGAACTAGCACTGCTGAAAGAAAGGATATTGCGGAGACATGGCTTAGCCACAGCCTGGGGGATGATTCCAGAATGAGATTTTCACTCTGCAGCGGAGTGGGCGCTGGCATGAAACTTCCTGGAAGATTAAAACTGTGTGCCGGACCGAGACTCGAACTCTGGACCTTTGCCTTTTGCGGGCAGGTTCTGCAAGGTTCGCAGGAGAGCTTTTGTAAAGTTTGGAAGGAGACGCGTTACTGGCAAAGCTGTGAGGACGGAGCGTGAGTCGTGCTTGGGTCCCTCAGTTGGTAGAGCACTTTCCCGCGAAAGGCAATGGTCCCGAGTTCGAGTCTCGGTCCATCACACAGTTTCATACCAGTAGCGACTCTATCAGACAGTTCCACGTATCTCTTCGTTGATGATTCTCCTCCACGATAGTTGGAACTGCCTCTTTCCCTATTTCTGGATTATCTTTTTATGACGTTACCTCGACATTTCATTAACACTTCTTTTCTTTCTGTTTGTGACCTTTCTGCTCCCGCCACTCTCTGAAATTTGTTTTGGCAGTGTCGTTTCCACGTTGACCGCGAGACCCCGCCGTTATTTCTGCCGCCCCTGACCGCCCCACTGCGTCCACGTAGCACCACTCGCCACAGAACTGCTCGCAATAACGCCACACCGGGGTCGGCACGCGACGCCGGCGGCCAAAAGAACACGCCGCGTATTTCTGGCAGCGCCTCTTCTCCTTCTCCTTCGCCTTTCTCTTCCTCTTTCTCCGCAACGCCGTTTCGGCCCCGTGGTGTGCGTCTTCGGGAAGTGGGTCAGTGGAGGGGCAGGTCGCCGGGCAAGGTTTTGGCGGTCACGGCGTGCCGCAACGGCGGGCACCGAGCGAGCTGTCACGGCGAGACGGGAGTTCCGCAGGGTTCCACTCGCGGACCGAAATTACTTTCGCTGTCGTGAGAGCGTCGGGTGGCTCTCCCTGGTCGAGACACTATTTATTAAGCAGGCGCTGACGCGGTCTGTCCAGGAGGATGATAGCTTTCATCACTGGTTCCTACACACGGAGAATGGCGGTTCGCTGATGCTTGACATTCATTGTTGCAATTAATGAATAACGTGTTGTTCTGCATATATGAAGGATAGGCAAAAAGCTTTGACTATCACCTCTGAGACGCCCGCTAAACCCATAGGGCAGAACAGGTGATTAGGATTGTGGAAAGGGCCAAATAAGATGTCGGTGAGCTTCACCTTAAAATTGCGATTTACTGTAATTTAATAACACTTTTAAACCAAAACGGCACATAGCCGAACCTTTGCGAGTTTCAAAATAAAATTGTTTCATGGCTGAAGGCCTCCAAACAAGAAATCTTAAAAAGCAACAAGATAAATTTTAAGTGACTGAAGACGTCCAGTTACTATATATAATATATATAATCACCACTAGGCGAAAAGCCTCAAGGCAAAAGTGGATAGAACAAAGTTATACAAGGCAGAATACAAACGGCTGAACGCCACAATTAAATTTCAAAATTTTAAAACATCCAGGGTGATTCAAAAAGAATACCACAACTTTAGAAATTTAAAACTCTGCAACGACAAAAGGCAGAGCTAAGCACTATCTGTCGGCGAATTAAGGGAGCTATAAAGTTTCATTTAGTTGTACATTTGTTCGCTGTTGACTAGGCGTCAGCGTCAGTTGATGCTAAGATGGCGACCGCTCAACAGAAAGCTTTTTGTATTATTGAGTACGGCAGAAGTGAATCGACGACAGTTGTTCAGCGTGCATTTCGAACGAAGTATGGTGTTAAACCTCCTGATAGGTGGTGTATTAAACGTTGCTATAAACAGTTTACAGAGAATGGGTGTTTGTGCAAAGGGAAAAGTTCTGGAGATGTTAGAGAATTGGCTGTTCCCTCAGCTCGAACAAGAAGCACAACAATTCATATTTCAGCAGGATGGAGCGCCACCACATTGGCACTTATCTGTCCGTAACTACCTGAACGTCAACTACCCGAGGCGATGGATCGGCCGCCAGGCAGCCCGTGACAGAGCACTTGATCACTGGCCTCCAAGAAGCCCTGGTCTTACCCCCTGCGATTTTTTCTTATGGGGGTATGTTAAAGATATGTTGTTTCGGCCACCTCTCCCAGCCACCATTGATGATATGAAACGAGAAATAACAGCAGCTATTCAAACTGTTACGCCTGATATGCTACAGAGAGTGTGGAACGAGTTGGAGTATCGGGTTGATATTGCTCTAGTGTCTGGAGGGGGCCATATTGAACATCTGTGAACTTGTTTTTGAGTGAAAAAAAACCTTTTTAAATACTCTTTGTAATGATGTATAACAGAAGGTTGTATTATGTTTCTCTCATTAAATACACATTTTTAAAGTTGTGGTATTCTTTTTGAATCACCCTGTATTACAATAATCTCTTAAGGCAGAAGGCCGCATTGCTTTAGCTTAAGGGGAAATTTTGAGAATAAGGCTTTAAGTGGCTGAAGGCCCACTGTTGATTTTCCAAAAATTAATCTTTATGTTTTCAATGGCCGAATGAACACTAAATGAAAAAGCAACACAACGACAATAACTAAATTTAAGAATAAGATTTTAAGCGGCAGAAGGCCCACAGTTGATTTACATAAAACACAATAAAAGGCATTGGCTATAATAGATTACCAACAGACCATACAGACCATTAAACACCCATGAAAAGGACAGTACAGACAACAGCACTCAGACGCCTCCAGTGGGAAGGGGGGGGGGGGGGGGCTGAGCCTGCCCTCGAAACTTTAACGTTCACTTAGGTGAGACAGGTGGTGGGCCAAGCTACACTTGATCCGTCGGTAACGCAACCAACAGTCACGGACCGACCGACCAAACGACTTGCTAGCCACCAATCGGTACATGAAAACCCAAAGACCAAACTGTTACAGATGTGATTATCCACAATGAAACATGTATTAAGCTGTCAAAACTGCACACCATGTTGGGCAGCGACAACACATGAGGCAAGGACGCTGCCTCAAATTACATTAGTGGCCAGGTCAGGTAACCGGAACACTAAGAGCCCCAAGGCAGAAAATTCAGCTTGTGCAGCTGAATTGTTAATTCCACCGCACAGCGGCTCTATTTCGCCACTACAAACACTGTGTTTCTCACAGACAATGCTCCCCAACAGCAAACAACTGAAACGGGCGTGGCTTGGGTACTTAACGCACCACTCAACTTTGGCATCCTGGGTCGGTGAGCCACGAAGCTCGTAGCGATCGGAAAGCTCCACACACGCTCCGACACTGCGCAGGGACCGCCAGCAGACCCAGCCGACTGCACCGCACGGAGATATCCACGCTGGTCCGCACCGACCGACCGGCGGCAATGGTCGGGCGAGCCATGTCGGCGCAGACCTCACTGTTCCTACCCGACTGCACTAGTGCCGCATTGCAACTCCCCTACTGGCAGGTCCGAACTGTGATCCAGACACGTTCCAACTGACTGGCAGACCGAACTCGCAACCCGAACTGGCTTACAGCAGACAACGACTGGGAAGTAACAGCAGTCGAGCAAAGATACTACGAGAGGGGATATATCGATACGCACTGCTAAGGCCGCTCACGGTCAGGCAAAGCAGCAAGTCAGTGACACCAGTAATTTAAATTAACGAAGTGAGGTCGAAGTACGTTAAAAAGAGGGTGTAAAATACACGATGGCCGGCACATGAGCCATGCACAGCTCAACTTCCAAACAAGTAAAGTACCATAACAAATGTATTGTTTGTCTGCCAGTAGGCCTACATGTCTGTGGTACTGCTGCACCACATCCCTCCAGAGAGGTCAAGAGAAAATGGTGCCGCCCATTGATAAACTGGAAATGGCTGTTGACATTTTGCTTCGCTCCCTCTAATGGGATGCTACGGTACTGAAGTGAGGCGATTGAGAGGTGTACCAAAATTCCGGACGTGTATCTGCAAATAGTAAATTACTGACGTAATTTGAGTTTTTTAAGGCTACCAAAAGCCGGCTACTCTGTGAACAAGATCTCTTGATCATCAGGTGTCCCTCAGGTATGCAAATCAGACTGGTGATCAATCTATCACCCCAGATCATATAAAATGATAGATTACTCCCATGAACCTTATAGGCTACTTGAAAAATAAAAAAATAAAAAAAGTTACCACGACCATCGGAAAACGTTATGCAACAAGCTCATGAATTCGTCAGAGGCCTCGCCTACTGCTTATGGTTGGAAGACCTGCGCATTTCAACTGAATAATTGCCACTACTGGCCATTAAAATTGCTACACCAAGAAGAAATGCAGATGATAAACGTGTATTCATTGGACAAATAAATTGTACTAGAACTGACATATGATTACATTTCCACGCAGTTAGGGTGCATAGATCCTGAGAAATCAGTACCCAGAACAACCACCTCTGGCCGTAATAACGTCCTTGATACGCCTGGGCATTGAGTCAAACAGAAGTTGGATGGCGTGTACAGGTGCGGCTGCCCATGCAGCTTCAACACGATACCACAGTTCAATAAGAGTAGTGACTGGCGTACTGTGACGAGCCAGTTGCTTGGCCACCATTGACCAGACGTTTTCAATGGCGAGAAATCTGGAGAATGTGCTGGCCAGGGCAGCAGTCGAACATTTTCCGTATCCAGAAAGGCCCGTACTGGACCTACAACATGCGGTCGTGCATTATCCTGCTGAAATGTAGGGTTTCGCAGGGATCGAATGAAGGGTAGAGCCACGGGTCGTAACACATCTGAAATGTAACGTCCCTGTTCAAAGTGCCGTCAGTGCGAACAAGAGGTGACCGAGACGTGTAATCAATGGCACCCCATACCATCACGCCGGGTTATACGCCAGTACGGCGATGACGAATACACACTTCCAATGTGCATTCACCGCGATGTCACCAAACACGGATGCGACCAACATGATGCTGTAAACAGAACCTGGATTCATCCGAAAAAATGACGTTTTGCCATTCGTGCAACCAGGTTCGTCGCTGAGTACACCATCGCAGGCGCTCCTGTCTGTAATGCAGCGTCAAGGGTAACCGCAGCCGTGGTCTCCGAGCTGATAGTCCATGCTGCTGCAAACGTCGTCGAACTGTTCGTGCTGATGGTTGTTGTCTTGCAAACGTCCCCATCTGTTGACTCAGGGATCGAGACGCGGCTGCACGATCCGTTACAGCCATGCGGATAAGATGCCTGTCATCTCGACTGCTAGTGATACGAGGCCGTTGGCATCCAGCACGGCGTTCCGTATTACCCTCCTGAATCCACCGATTACATATCCTGCTAACAGTCATTGGATCTCGACCAACGCGAGCAGCAATGTAGCGATACGGTAAACCGCAATCGGGATAGGCTACAATCCGACCTTTATCAAAGTCGGAAACATGATGGTACGCATTTCACCTCCTTACAGGAGGGATGACAACAACGTTTAACCAGGCAACGCCGGTCTACTGCTGTTTGTGTATGAGAAATCGGTTGAAAACTTTCCTCCTGTCAGCACGTTGTATGTGTCGCCACCGGCGCCAACCTTGTGTGAATGCTCTGAAAAGCTAATCATTTGCGTATCACAGCATCTTCTTCCTGTCGGTTAAATTTCGCGTCTGTAGCACGTCATCTTCGTGGTGTAGCAATTTTAATGGCCAGTAGTGTACTTTCATGGATTCTGAGTGATAGAGTTTGATCTGGTAAAATAATAGTTAATCAAACAGTGTGGAAAAACCACGGAGGACACACAAACGTCGAGTTTATTTAATAACATGACAATGAATTTACGTAATTGAAACAGAACAATGATAAGAAAATGAATGGTTGTCTCTGTCGTCACTAGCACGCAATTACGATTGAGATGGTGCCGAGACATATACAGGACAAAAATTACGTTTCCAAAAATTATGTAATTACACGAAAAAGGCACCAATTCGAGCAGAAGTACACAACAGACCAATGAATAAAGCAAGAATCAGAAATATATCTCACTCGGTGGGTGAGCTCCCATGAGTCAACTAGAGGAGGAGGAGGATATTGATGTCTAACGTCCCGTCGACAGCGAGGTCATTAGAGACGGAGCACAAGCTCGGATTAGCGAAGGATGGGGAAGGAAGTCGGCCGTGCCCTTTCAAAAGAACGATCCCAGCATTTGCCCGGAGCGATTTAGGGAAATCACGGAAAACCTTAATCAGGATGGCCGGACGCGGGATTGAACCGTCGTCCTCCCGAATGCGAGTCCAGTGTGCTAACCACTGCGCCACCTCAACTAGACTGCGAAACAAAACGTGAGAGGTTACGAAAAAAATCCCCTTTGAAGCAAGAATCAGACGCCAGGAAAACTTCCATACCAATGCGTGAAGCGAGTAGATAAAGTTAGGAAGACTAAAAAATAGAAACCAAGGATGAACTCCTCTTCCCCCAATATATCGCGATTCCAGAAGTCAGGGAGGTGCCCTGCATATGCTGCCTTACCGTGGCTACCGAACTGCGGCTGCTGTTAACTGCTGCTGGGCTGCGGATCTTGTCATCCTCCTCATTACTTGTCGTGAATGCTCGCAAAGTTCAAAGTGAATCTTCAAAGTTTTGATAGGAGACCGAAGTCAAGAAAAACACGTACTGGCGTAGAGTCCAGAGTAGCTTCGCTAAGTTCGAATCAGAATACTCATACGTATCCGAATACCAGTATGACTACGGACGCCACTCTCAATTTTTGGCAGCCTTCCTTCAGACACCGGAAAGGCATCCCGCACAATCTTTTCTAGTCAGTCCCAGAAAGAGCCTAAGTGTTCCTCCAATGAGGGATCTGGAAGCCCGATCCCTAGTCCCCACCATAAAGTTGAAGATGTATCCGCCAGCGAGATACGTGTATGAGGAAATGAGAAACGAGTGCCGCCCCGTTCTCTCTTACAGACTTGTTTGTCGAAATTTCTGGAAACTTTGTCCTTTCCGTGGGAAAGTTGTGTAAAGTCAAACAAAGTTTGGAAATTTGCAGATACACGAGGGGCTATTTTTTTAAGTAAGGAAACGTATCTGGAGACCACAGAAGGATAGGGGCAAGTGATCACCTGAGGACTCCACAAATAGAATTCTCCCCCTTCCACCAGTGGTTTCCTGTCCTGCTGCAGAGGAGACCAGTCTTACATTCCGCCGCTCTCTGCCAGCGGAGGCTGAGCCAGGAGGGTAACCCCTGAAAGGATGGAGTGGTTGTCCGTGCAGGCCGCCAGCGCAGTAGCTGCCTTCTGAGTCACTCGCAGCTCCTCCAAGGAGTGTAAAGCCTTCTGCCGTTTTCATTCGAGTGAAAATGAGTTCCCTGCTCAACTGTGGGTCTTAACATCCATATTTTACGAAGGTTCAAATGGCTCTGAGCACTATGGGACTTAACTACTGAGGTCATCAGTCCCCTAGAACGTAGAACTACTTAAACCTAACTAACCTAAGGACATCACACACATCCACTCCCGAGGCAGGATTCGAACCTGCGACCGTACCGGTCACGCGGTTCCAAACTGACGCGCTTAGAACCTCACGGCCACACCGGCCGGCATATTTTACGAAGGAAACAAAGCTGAAAACAGCAGAGGAAAATGAAGTAAAAATCTCGCCAGAAAGAACTGCCACAGAGTACTTTACAAAGTCTAAAACTAGAATCTGTTCGGATGAAGAACCTAGGAAGATCGAAGAAGAGACAGGCACTATAACAGACAAAGAATTAATACCTGAAGAGCCGGAGGAGAAGACAACAGACGTGGGTGGCTCAGTGGATAACTGGGAAAGCGTCAGACGACAGATCCAAACGTACCCGTTTTGATACCATCATATTGATCTTATGAAATTTGTTACTACAATCCGAATTAATTCAAAGGTAATAGCAGTGTACATGGCTACAGCACTAGGAGAAAGGATGATCTTCACTACTCAAGGTTAAATCTAACTTTGGCTCAGAAGGGGGTAAATTATGCTACCACAAAAGTCTTTGGTCACTTGTCTAATAGTATCAAAACTCTGACAGATAGCCATATAGCATTAAAAAGAAAATTAAAAGAATTTCTGAACGGCAACTCATTAGATGAATTTCTCGATATAGTAAGTGGGTAATTTCCCCACCCAAAAACCAAAATATTGTCATATAATATCTTGTGTAATGTAATATCTTGTGTAGACACCTTTTATTAACCTGACAGGTTCCGCATCATTATGAAGTGTCATATTCATGATCTATGGAACGAGTACTAATCTAATCTAAATCGTCATGGTCACATTTTCTTTCATGAACGCCACATTGTTCTTGGCTCTGAACGCTATGGGACTTAACATCTATGGTCATCGGTCCTCTAGAACTTAGAACTACTTAAACCTAACTAACCTAGGGACATCACACAACACCCAGTCATCTCGAGGCAGAGAAAATCCCTGACCCCGCCCCGAATCGAACCAGGGAACCCGGCCGCGGGAAACGAGAACGCTACCACACGACCACGAGCTGCGGACCCCCACATTGTTCTGAGAAGCTGTAGTTTTATTACGAGGGAGGAGATCAGTAAGTAATGAAACACATTTTTTTCTAAAAACAAGCGGGTTTTATTCGGGTTTCCAATAGAGTATATTATCCCCCTGTCTTTTTGACTACAAAAGCCTATTTTTCAACGTAATTTCCGTTCACTGCCTCGGCCTTACGGCGCGTTACTGGGAGTCTGTATACCCGCATGATACCACTCTATTGATCGACGACGGAATCAACGTCTTGTACCATAGTAAGTAGCCTGTTCATATGTTTGTGTGGTGGCAGCGCTATAGACTGTATTAATACCACTGACCGCGCTCTGTGCACTCAAATGGCACACAGCACCATGGGACTTAACATCTGAGGTCATCAGTCCCCTAGGCTTAGAACTACTTAAACCTAACTAACCTAAGGCACCACACACATCCATGCCTGAGGCAGGATTCGAACCTGCGACCGTAGCAGCCGCGTAGTTCCGGACTGAAGGGCCTAGAACCGCTCGGCTACCGCGGCCGGCTCCCTGGCCAAGACCACATACATTTAGTGAGGAAAAAAAAAACTACTACAGGAAAGAAATGTTAGGTTAGGTACAAGGGAGGTAGATTTCCCACGTTGCTACAAGCTGTCCCTCAATATGGGTGAAAAGTTGACAAGTAAAAACTGAATCGGAAAGTAAACGACACAGGAGAGTCTCGTATGAAAATTCAGTATGCAAATGGATAAAATTTGAGGAGAAAGGCCTGTAACAGGCCGTTACCTCGCAAGGTGATAAGTAAAACTGCCCCGGTATAATTTAAAGATAAGTGACAGGCACGTGGCATATGGCGCTTGTTATTGTACCCTTACACTACGGTATTATATCATTCGATTCTTTAATAGATCTTGGAAAGAACAAGTGCCCATGAAAATAAGTAGTAAAATAGCTCACCTTTCATTATCAGAACGGAAGATAATTGAGTTTTCCTTGGTAGAATCGCATAGAGGATATTGTTGCTGTTTCACTGTGAGAATAATTGTGCTCTGTCACTTGCTCACTTATTGCGACATCAGCTGACTTTCAGTTCCAACGGAAATCACCCAGAATGTAGTTCTTGACGGAACCTACCCCTGCCTGCATTTTATCCGTTCTACCTTCGGAATTTTGAACGCGAAACACTTAAAAAGGAAGGTAGAGTGGGGTTTAACCTCCCGTGGACTAAGAGCGGAGCCTCAGTTTGGTCGAGGGCGGACAACTAAAGTAGCTACGTTCTTTTCAAAGCAACCGACTCAGTATTTACCGTAATAGATTTGGGAAACCAAGGCGAAATCTAAATCTGTGTGGCTAGTTGCGAACCCGGACCGCCCTCCTCCCGATTCCTCTACCACTGCCCTCCTCGCTCAATGACACCACCGACCTCTTCACCAGTCTACTTTCTCCTGTTGTTATTGTTATTGTTGTTGTTGTTGTCGTGGTCTTCACTCCAGAGACTCGTCTGAAGCAGCTGTATCCTGTGCAAGCCTCTTCATCTCTCGACGACGTTTCATTTTCGTACAGGGTTTAACTGCAGACAAATACGTCCAGGAAAGATTTCGTAGCACTGGAATTTATCCAGAACGAGAGTTTTACTCTTCAGCGGAATATGCGCTGATGTGAAACTTTCTGGCAGATTAAAACTGTGAGCCGCACGGTGTGGCCGAGCGGTTCTAGGCGCTTTAGTCTGGAACCGCGTGACCGCTACGTCGCAGGTTCGAATCCTGCCTCGGGCACGGATGTGTGTGATATCCTTAGGTTAGTTAGGTTTAATTAGTTCTAAGTCTAGAGGACTGATGACCTCAGTTGTTAAGTCCCATAGTGCTCACAGCCATTTCAGCCATTTTTGAGCCATTAAAACTGTGTGCTGAACCGCGACTCGAACTCGGGACTTTTTCCTTACGGACTGGCGAAGTGAAGCTGTAAGGATGGGTCGTCGGTCGTGCTTGGGTCGCTCAGTCAGTAGAGCAGTTGCGCGCGAAAGATAAAGGTCCCGAGTTCGAGTCTCGGTCTGAAAGTATTAATCTGCCAGGAAGTTTCATGCATAAATTTACGTTTCCTGTTAACAAATTTCTCCTTTTCAGAAATGCTCTTCTTGCAGCTAACAGTGTGCATTTTATATTTTCTCTACTTCAGCCATCGTCATTTATTTTTCGGTCCAAATAACTGTTAGTGTCTTATTTCTTATTTCCTTCAGCATCACCTGATTCAGTTCGACTACATTCCATCACTCTAGTTTTGCTTCTGTCGATGTTCGTCTTATAACCTCTACCCTTACCGTTGTCGCTAATAATGCAATTTTGAAGCTAGTACTACGAAAATTCGTGTTTGGTTTCTCAGTCAGAAACAAGAAAATACGTGTTTCAGCATTTTTAGAAATTCAACCTCTAAGGGGACAAAACAGAAAGTGAAAGTTTTTTTAAAAATAAATTATTATTACAGAACTGCTAAACCATTTTTAAAGCGACATCTATTGAAAACTGGTGTCTGACTTCTCGACTGGAAACTGAAAAATATATATTTCAGTGGCTGTGGGAAGTAAGCGCCCTAAGGAAGTGAAACAGTGAATGAAAAGTTCTATGAAATTATTTAATTATGAAAGCATTTTCAATATTAAATGTATGAACTTATATTCATAGAATGAAATTTTCACTCTGCAGCGGAGTGTACGCTGATATGAAACTTCCTGGCAGATTTAAACTGTGTGCCGGACCGAAGACTCGGCTTTTCTGTTTGTCTTTTTGGAAGCTCTGCCCCTAAGGGGGGGGGGGTGAAACAGTGGATGAAATTTTTTAAGAAAATATTTCGTTACATTAAAAAAAACTTTTAGAGCTAAATCTATGAAAACTAGTATCTCACTTCTTGGTTAGACACAAAGAAATATTTTACGGAATGAAAGTTTCTATGGAAATATAACCACAAGAATTCAAAAGACATAATTAACAAAAACTTTGGATTCCAGCTACCAGAACCTCTTTTTAGCCAGAATTACATTCGGAAAACATCGTGCTTCTAAAGCATCAATTAGCGTTAAAACTTTAGATGGTACAGCAATTTGTGAACAATGTAAAAATTCGATTAGTGAAAAACAAGAGAAATCTGTATTGCACATACATTCTACGCCAGCAAAGCAGGCCGGCCGCGGTGGTCGAGCTGTTCAAGGCGCTTCAATCCGTAACCGCACGACTGCTACGGTCGCAGGTTTGAATCCTGTCTCGGGCATGGATGTGTTTGATGTCCTTAGGTTAGTTACGTTAAAGTACTAAGTTCTAGCGGACACGACCTCAGAAGTTAAGTCCCATAGTGCTCAGAGCCATTTGAGCCCAGCAAAGCAGTCGGCGTTAAGTTTTTTTTTTTTTTTGGTCATCAGTCTACTGACTGGTTTGATGCGGCCCGCCACGAATTCCTTTCCTGTGCTAACCTCTTCGTCTCAGAGTAGCACTTGCAACCTACGTTCTCAATTATTTGCTTGACGTATTCCAATCTCTGTCTTCCTTACAGTTTTTGCCCTCTACAGATCCTTCTAGTACCATGGAAGACATTCCCTCATGTCTTAGCAGATGTCCTATCATCCTGTCCCGTCTCCTTATCAGTGTTTTTCACATATTCCTTTCCTCTCCGATTCTGCGTAGAACCTCCTCATTCCTTACCTTATCAGTCCACCTAATTTTCAACATCCGTCTGTAGCACCACATCTCAAATGCTTCGATTCTCTTCTGTTCCGGTTTTCCCACAGTCCATGTTTCACTACCATACGTTGCTGTACTTCAGACGTACATCCTCAGAACTTTCTTCCTCAAATTAAGGCCGGTATTTCATATTAGTAGACTTCTCTTGGCCAGAAATGCCTTTCTTGCCATAGCGAGTCTGCTTTTGATGTCCTCCTTGCTCCCTCCGTTATTGGTTATTTTACTGCCTAGGTATCAGAATTCCTTAACTTCATTGACTTCATGACCATCAATCCTGATGTTAAGTTTCTCGCTGTTCTCATTTCTACTACTTCTCATTACCTTCGTCTTTCTCCTATTTACTCTCAAAGCATACCGTGTACTCATTAGCCTGTTCATTCCGTTCAGCAGATCATTTAATTCTTCTTCACTTTCACTCAGGATAGCAATGTCATCAGCGAATCGTATCATTGACATCCTTTCACCTTGTATTTTAATTCCACTCCTGAACCTTTCTTTTATTTCCATCATTGCTTCCGCGATGTACAGATTGAAGAGTAGGGGCGAAAGGCTACAGCCTTGTCTTTCACCCTTCTTAATACGAGCACTTCGTTCTTGATCGTCCACTCTTATTATTCCCTCTTGGTTGTTGTACATATTGTATATGACCCGTCTCTCCCTATAGCTTACCCCTACTTTTTTCAGAATCTCGAACAGCTTGCACCATTTTATATTGTCGAACGCTTTTTCCAGGTCGACAAATCCTATGAAAGTGTCTTGATTTTTCTTTAGCCTTGCTTCCATTATTAGCCGTAACGTCTGAATTGCCTCTCTCGTCCCTTTACTTTTCCTAAAGCCAAACTGATCGTCACCTAGCGCATTCTCAATTTTCTTTTCCATTCTTCTGTATATTATTCTTGTAAGCAGCTTCGATGCATGAGCTGTTAAGCTGATTGTGCGATAATTCTCGCACTTGTCAGCTCTTGCCGTCTTCGGAATTGTGTGGATGATGCTTTTCCGAAAGTCAGATGGTATGTCGCCAGACTCATATATTCTACACACCAACGTGAATAGTCGTTGTTGCCACTTCCCCCAATTCTGATGGAATGTTATCTATCCCTTCTGCCTTATTTGACCGTAAGTCCTCCAAAGCTCTTTTAAATTCCGATTCTAATACTGGATCCCCTATCTCTTCTAAATCGACTCCTGTTTCTTCTTCTATCACATCAGACAAATCTTCACCCTCGTAGAGGCTTTCAATGTATTCTTTCCACCTATCTGCTCTCTCCTCTGCATTTAACAGCGGAATTCCCGTTGCACTCTTAATGTTACCACCGTTGCTTTTAATGTCACCAAAGGTTGTTTTGACTTTCCTGTATGCTGAGTCTGTCCTTCCGACAATCGTATCTTTTTCGATGTCTTCACATTTTTCCTGCAGCCATTTCGCCTTAGCTTCCCTGCACTTCCTATTTATTTCATTCCTCAGCGACTTGTATTTCTGTATTCCTGATTTTCCCGGGACATGTTTGTACTTTCATCAATCAACTGAAGTATTTCTTCTGTTACCCATGGTTTCTTCGCAGCTACCTTCTTTGTAACTATGTTTTCCTTCCCAACTTCTGTGATGACCCTTTTTAGAGATGTCCATTCCTCTTCAACTGTACTGCCTACTGCGCTATTCCTTATTGCTGTATCTATAGCGTTAGAGAACTTCAAACGTATCTCGTCATTCCTTAGTACTTCCGTATGCCACTTCTTTGCGTATTGATTCTTCCTGACTAATGTCTTGAACTTCAGCCAATTCTTCATCACTACTATATTGTGATCTGAGTCTATATCTGCTCCTGGGTACGCCTTACATTCCAGTATCTGATTTCGGAATCTCTGTCTGACCATGGTGTAATTTAATTGAAATCTTCCCGTATCTCCCGGCCTTTTCCAAGTATACCTCCTCCTCTTGTGATTCTTGAACAGGGTATTCGCTATTACTAGCTGAAACTTGTTACAGAATTCAATTAGTCTTTCTCCTCTTTCATTCCTTGTCCCAAGCCCATATTCTCCTGTAACCTTTTCTTCTACTCCTTCCCCTACAACTGCATTCCAGTCGCCCATGACTATTAGATTTTCGTCCCCCTTTACATACTGCATTATCCTTTCAATATCCTCATACACTTTCTCTATCTGTTCATCTTCAGCTTGCGACGTCGGCATGTATACCTGAACTATCGTTGTCGGTGTTGGTCTGCTGTCGATTCTGATTAGAACAACCCGGTCACTGAACTTTTCACAGTAACACACTCTCTGCCCTACCTTCGTATTCATAACGAATCCTACACCTGTTATACCATTTTCTGCTGCTGTTGATATTACCCGATACTCATCTGACCAGAAATCCTTGTCTTTCCTCCACTTCACTTCACTGACCCCTACTATATCTAGATTGAACCTTTGCATTTCCCTTTTCAGATTTTCTTGTTTCCGTACGACGTTCAAGCTTCTGACATTCCACGCCCCGACTCGTAGAACGTTATTCTTTCGTTGATTATTCAGTCTTTTTCTCATGGTAACCTCCCCCTTAGCAGTCCCCTCCCGGAGATCCGAATGGGGGACTATTCCGGAATCTTTTGCCAATGGAGAGGTCATCATGACACTTCTTCAATTACAGGCCACATGTCCTGTGGATACACGTTACGTGTCTTTAATGCAGTGGTTTCCATTGCCTATTGCATCCTCATGTCGTTGATCATTGCTGATTCTTCCGCCTTTAGGGGCAATTTCCCACCCCTAGGACAAGAGAGTGCCCTGAACCTCTATCCGCTCCTCCGCCCTCTTTGACAAGCTCGTTGGCAGAATGAGGCTGACTTCTTATGCCTGAAGTCTTCGGCCGCCAATGCTGACTATTTATAAAAATTTAAGTAATGGCGGGGATCGAACCCGGGACCAAAGACGTTTTGATTATGAATCAAAGACGCTACCCCTACACCACGGATACTGGCGTAAAGTTAGTAAATAGTAAAGCCACTTACGGCCGTTATTTCCATAATCCAAATATTCTCCTTTTAGATTCTCAGCAGTATTCGCCAAAGCGTAAAGAATAATACCTATTCAGTGAAACAACATGAACCACTCCACCTCAATTAATTGCCGAATTGCTGCAACATCCTCATTAATGACCTGTGTTAAAGGACCTTCACATCAGAGTATTTCTCGTTTATCTTCTTTTATTTTTATTTCTTTCCTAACATGGGCTAAAACTAAGATCGTGGTTATACGTTTTTGGACGTATGACAAGTTTACTTTAGTATTTACTCTATTCTTATGTACGACAACTCTGGTTATTTGTAAAAGAATAAAACAACCTTCACTCGTGATAAGGTAAAAAATCAGTTTGAATTGTGTGTTACGGCCACTAGTCTTACACCAGTTTGTGCAGCTGACCTGGTATTGTTACTCGAGCTGACATTTCTCGGCAACAAGCTGTACAAACAGCGATGCACAAATATTTGCTGCTTTTCCGTCCGAAATTTGCCACATATTTAGCGGCTTCAAATAAACACCGAATAACAGTTTTTTGTGTCAATACCACCGAGTACTATGATTAATGCTACATGTGTGCACAATTAATATCACACCAGCCGTATGTATTTGTACTGATCAAACAAGAGCAGCGGAGAATAGAAAACACTGCTCCATTTTCCCACGTTTTGGCCTGGTGACGTGTGTTTATAGTTCGCTTTCTCATCAGCATTACTCAAGCCGGAAAGGCACATTTTTGCCACGCACTCACAACTAACGACACGCTAGTTTAACGTTGTTCTCCTTCCTTCTATCGCACGAGTGCTGAAATGGCAGATATTGAGAGAACAGCTTGCAAAACAGAAAATTAATAACATTAATTTCATACCAATATCAGTGACGTCAGTCTGTTGTAGAATTATGGAACACGTTTGATCACCAAGCGTAATGACGGTTTTGAAGAACAAAAATGTTTTTCTATAAAAATCAACATGGATACCGCGAACAGAGGTCTTGTGAAATTCAGTTCTCTCAGTACGTTCACGATGTCGAGAGTTCCACAGACAAAGGCGGCCAGGTTGGCCGTTGTTTTTCCTATTCGATACATTTCTGCACTGTCCATTACTGACCAAAATACGATCTCACTGACTGACTGCCAAATTTGCTATTGAATACAGGACTTCCTTGCAGAAAAAACTGAACACATCTTTGTTGTTGTTGTGGTCTTCAGTCCTGAGACTGGTTTGATGCATCTCGCCATGCTACTCTATCCTGTGCAAGCTTCTTCATCTCCCAGTACCTACTGCAACCTACATCCTTCTGAATCTGCTTGGTGTATTCATCTCTTGGTCTCCCTCTACAATTTTTACCCTCCACGCTGCCCTCCAATACTAAATTGGTGATCCCTTAATGCCTCAGAACATGTCCTACCAACCGATCCCTTCTTCTAGTTAAGTTGTGCCACAAACTTCTCCCCAATCCTATTCAACACCTCCTCATTAGTTATGCGATCTACCCATCTAATCTTCAGCATTTTTCTGTAGCACAACATTTCGAAAGCTTCTATTCTCTTCTTGTCTAAACTATATATCGCCTATGTTTCACTTCCATACATCGCTACACACAATACAAATACTTTCAGAAACGATTTACTGACACTTAAATCTATACTCGATGTTAACAAATTTCTCTTCTTCAGAAACGCTTTCCTTGCCATTGCCAGTCTACATTTTATATCCTCTCTACTTCGACCATCATTAGTTATTTTGCTCTCCAAATAGCAAAACTCCTTTACTACTTTAAGTGTCTCATTTCCTAATCTAATACCCTCAACATCACCCGACTTAATTCGACTACATTCTATTATCCTCGTTTTGCTTTTGTTGATGTTCATCTTATACCCTCCTTTCAAGACACTATCCATTCCGTTCAACTGCTCTTCCAAGTCCTTTGCTGTATCTGACAGAATTACAATGTCATCGGCGAACCTCAAATTTTTTATTACTTCTCCATGAATTTTAATATCTACTCCGAATTTTTCTTTTGTTTCCTTTACTGCTTGCTCAATATACAAATTGAATAACATTGGGGAGAGGCTACTACCCTGTCTCACTCCCTTCCCAACCACTGCTTCTCTTTCATGCCCCTCAACTCTTATAACTGCCATTTGGTTTCTATACAAATTGTAAATAGCCTTTCGCTCCCTATATTTTAGCCTTGCCACCCTCAGAATTTGAAAGAGAGTATTCCAGACGACATAGTCAAAAGCTTTCTCTAAGTCTACAAATGCTAGAAATGTAGCTTTGCCTTTCCTTAATCTAGCTTCTAAGATAAGTCGTAGGGTCAGTATTGCCTCACGTGTTCCAATATTTCTACGGAATACAAAATGATCTTCCCCTATGTCGGCTTCTACTAGTTTTTCCATTCGTCTGTAAAGAATTCGTGTTAGTATTTTGAAGTTGTGACTTATTAAACTGATAGTTTGGTAATTTTGACATCTATCAACACCTGCTTTCTTTGGGATTGGAATTATTATATTCTTCTTGAAGTCTGAGGGTATTTCGCCTGTCTCATACATCTTGCTCACCAGATGGTGGAGTTTCGTCAGGACTGGCTCTCCCAAGGCCGTCAGTAGTTCTAATGGAATGTTGTCTACTCCCGGGGCCTTGTTTCGACTCAGGTCTTTCAGTGCTCTGTCAAACTCTTCACGCAGTATCATATCTTCCATTTCATCTTCATCTACATCCTCTTCCATTTCCATAATATTGTCCTCAAGTACATCGCCCTTGTATAGACCCTCTATATACTCTTTCCACCTTTCTGCTTTCCCTTCTTTGCTTAGAACTGGGTTACCATCTGAGCTCCTAATATTCATACAAGTGGTTCTCTTTTCTCCAAAGGTCTCTTTAATTTTCCTGTAGGCAGTATCTATCTTACCCCTAGTGAGATAAGCCTCTACATCCTTACATTTAGCCATCCCTGCTTAGGCATTTTGCACTTCCTGTCGATCTCATTTTTGAGACGTTTGTATTCCTTTTTGCCTGCTTCATTTACTGCATTTTTATATTTTCTCCTTTCATCAATTAAATTCAATATTTCTTCTGTTAACCAAGGATTTCTACTAGCCCTCGTCTTTTTACCTACTTGATCCTCTGCTGCCTTCACTACTTCATCCCTCAAAGCTACCCATTCTTCTCCTACTGTATTTCTTTCCCCCATTCCTGCCATTTGTTCCCTTACGCTCTCCCTGAAACTCTGTGCTTCTGGTTTAGTCAGCTTATCCAGGTCCCATCTCCTTAAATTCCCACCTTTTTGCAGTTTCTTCAGTTTTAATCTACAGTTCATAACCAATAGATTGTGGTCAGAGTCCACATCTGCTCCTGGAAATGTCTTACAATTTAAAACCTGGTTCCTAAATCTCTGTCTTACCATTATATAATGTATCTGAAATCTGTCAGTATCTCCAGGCTTCTTCCATGTATACAACCTTTTTTTATGATTCTTGAACCAAGTTTTAGCTATGATTAGGTTGTGCTCTGTGCAAAATTCTACCAGGCGGCTTCCTCTTTCATTTCTTAGCCCCAATCCATATTCACCTACTACGTTTCCTTCTCTCCCTTTTCCTACTACCGAATTCCAGTCACCCATGACTATTAAATTGTCATTTCCCTTCACTATCTGAACAATTTCTTTTATTTCATCATACACTTCTTCAATTTCTTCGTCATCTGCAGAGCTAGTTGGCATATAAACTTGTACTACTGTAGTAGGCGTGGGCTTCGTGTCTATCTTGACCACAATAATGCGTTCATTATGCTGTTTGTAGTAGCTTACCCGCATTCCTATTTTTTTTATTCATTATTAAACCTACTCCTGCATTACCCCTGTATTCGCCTGGCCAAAAGTGTTGTTCCTCCTGCCACTGAACTTCACTAATTCCCACTATATCTAACTTTAACCTATCCATTTCCCTTTTTAAATATTCTAACCTACCTGCCCGATTAAGGGATCTGACATTCCACGCTCCGATCCGTAGAACGCCAGTTTTTTTTCTCCTGATAACGACGTCCTCTTGAGTAGTCCCTGCCCGGAGATCCGAATGGGGGACTATTTTACCTCCGGAATATTTTACCCAAGAGGACGCCATCATCATTAACCATACAGTAGCGCTGCGTGCCCTCAGGAAAAATTACGGCTGTAGTTTCCCCTTGCTTTCAACCGTTCGCAGTACCAGCACAGCAAGGCTGTTTTGGTTATTGTTACAAGGCCGGATCAGTCAATCATCTAGACTGTTGCCCCTGCAACTATTGAAAAGGCTGCTGCCCCTCTTAGGAACCACGCGTTTGTCTGGCCTCTCAACAGATACCCCTCCGCTGTGGTTGCACCTACGGTACGGCTATCTGTATCGCTGAGGCAAGTAAGCCTCCCCACCAACGGCAAGGTCCATGGTTCATGGGGGGGGGGGGGGGGACATCGTTCTTAACAGAACAAAACTGATAAATACCGAGCGAGTTGGCTTAGTCGCATTCGGGAGGACGACGATTCAAACCCTCTTCCGGCCATCCTGATCTAGGTCTTCCGTGAGTTCCCTAAAGCGCTTCAGGCAAATTCCGGGATGGCTCCTTAGAAAGTGCGCGGCCGATTTCCTTCCCCATCTTTCCGTAATCGGATGGGACGGATGACCTCACTGTTTGGTCCCCTCCCCCAAATCGACCAACTAACCAAAATTGATAAATGTAAACGTTTTAGCTATCTAAAAGCTGTAGCCTCTTAATTAGATATGGTGTGTCAAAACCTCTCGCTAGCAATGTGGAAGGAAGCATTACATCGTCCCCCATGTAGTCTCATCTGGAACAGCCTTAGCTACCCTAATTTTGAACAGGAACATACATGTGTAGGTTATATTCGATGTGTTATACCAATTAATTTAACCTACATCTGACTATTTGTAAATGAGATTGAATGTAAAGAACGGTTATGAATATTACTCAGAATGCCTTTCTCGTGAAACAATCAGGTATAATGGTTAACTGTTGTGTAACAGACAAATGCATTTACTGAAATAATGTAAAAACTTTCCAAATAAAAATTGTTCCTGATTTAATCTCAGACAGTTGGTTGAGATCATACCACAGATTCATAGCTTGTGATAGACAAATCGGCTGCACCCTGTCTGTATACTGCAAGAATATGAAGCGGCAAACTGAATTTACGTAATCACTGCGCGGCAAACTGCCTTATCTTGTTTTATTTTAAGCAGTTTTCGTAAATTAAACTTTCGTTACCTTTTTTAAAAAGAAATGCAGCTCACTTTCCACACAATAGTGCACCGGATTTACTTTTTATTGAACCATGAGGATTAGCTGCAGTGGAATGTTTGTAAAAGGGTGTTCTGAAATTGCATTGACGTCCTTTCAATGACATAAAAGTAACTCAGCTAATATGAGCCCCAAAAATGACAATTCCCATACATTTTTGAAGACAGTTCATACACCCTTCAAGATAACAACAGGACTCCCTCATAGGAGTGTTATAAGGCCGCTACCACTAACAGTTTATATAAATGATGTAGCGGATAAATTTGAAAGCAACGTGAGCCTATTCGGGGATGATGCTATTATGTGTAAGAAGTTTCCACTGCCAGAAGCCGGGTGAAATGCAGGAAATCCTACAGAGTATCGACGACTGGTTCAGGGTCTGGTTGTTGACTCTGAACGCGAACGAGTGTAACGTACTGAACACAGACAGGAGAAAAGGTCCACCATTGTTCCATTACACTGTTGGCAACCAATCACCGGAAGTGAAATGCCTAGGAGTAAGCCATCGGCAGCCACCTTCACCGGAATGACCACATAAACAAACGGGAGGAAAAGCGGATGCCAGCCTGAGACTACCCGTTGGTACTACTATCAACGCCTGTATGCAGCTAGGGATATTCATTTCATTGTAATTTCATTCTAACGAGATGAATGGTCACCGATGGTGTCGGATCTTTCGGACATGTCCGAAAGAGCAGATACCATAAGGCACACCGGCCATTTCACCATTTTCTGTGCGGATGCACAAACAGTGCCCGAACTCTTACAGGAATCGGCAACAAGCCGCGAGTAATGAGTATAATGGCAGAGGCACTATGAATATAGTGCGGGACAATAAGTAGGGAGTGTGGGTCTCACGGGAGGTGTGCCAGATAGAAGTCCCTGCAGTCACACCATCCTCTGTGCCCTCGGTGGCTCAGATTAGAGTTGGGCAACACGATTCTTTTTCCCGATTCGATTTCCACGATTCAATCTCACATTGCGAATCGATTCCTACGATTCGTTCACGATTCTTTCACGATTCATTCTAGTCTGCGATGGGACGATTCTTACGGAATACAAAAAGTTCTACATCTTACTCACAGATGGCAGGACATGTCTGAAATTGACAATGCGATTAGAATCGAACTGTGTCATGATCAGAGACGGCAAAAATAGTTCATTTATGAGTAAACAAGCATATGACGTTACAAGTGTGATTCTCGATTTATACGTGTAATGCCTTAATTGATGAAAGGCCACGTTTGATTTGATTGCATCCATTGTTTTATTTCAGTATGCCAGGAAAGAGGAGTTGATTTGTGCGAAAGGTGGTGCAAAATTACGTGGTATGCCAGTTTGGTTGTGTGGCTTGAACGTATCTAACTACAGACGTCTGTTTTATACACTCCTGGAAATTGAAATAAGAACACCGTGAATTCATTGTCCCAGGAAGGGGAAACTTTATTGACACATTCCTGGGGTCAGATACATCACATGATCACACTGACAGAACCACAGGCACATAGACACAGGCAACAGAGCATGCACAATGTCGGCACTAGTACAGTGTATATCCACCTTTCGCAGCAATGCAGGCTGCTATTCTCCCATGGAGACCATCGTAGAGATGCTGGATGTAGTCCTGTGGAACGGCTTGCCATGCCATTTCCACCTGGCGCCTCAGTTGGACCAGCGTTCGTGCTGGACGTGCAGACCGCGTGAGACGACGCTTCATCCAGTCCCAAACATGCTCAATGGGGAACAGATCCGGAGATCTTGCTGGCCAGGGTAGTTGACTTACACCTTCTAGAGCACGTTGGGTGGCACGGGATACATGCGGACGTGCATTGTCCTGTTGGAACAGCAAGTTCCCTTGCCGGTCTAGGAATGGTAGAACGATGGGTTCGATGACGGTTTGGATGTACCGTGCACTATTCAGTGTCCCCTCAACGATCACCAGTGGTGTACGGCCAGTGTAGGAGATCGCTCCCCACACCATGATGCCGGATGTTGGCCCTGTGTGCCTCGGTCGTATGCAGTGCTGATTGTGGCGCTCACCTGCACGGCGCCAAACACGCATACAACCATCATTGGCACCAAGGCAGAAGCGACTCTCATCGCTGAAGACGACACGTCTCCATTCGTCCCTCCATTCACGCCTGTCGCGACACCACTGGAGGCGGGCTGCACGATGTTGGGGCGTGAGCGGAAGACGGCCTAACGGTGTGCGGGAACGTAGCCCAGCTTCATGGAGACGGTTGCGAATGGTCCTCGCCGATACCCCAGGAGCAACAGTGTCCCTAATTTGCTGGGAAGTGGCGGTGCGGTCCCCTACGGCACTGCGTAGGATCCTACGGTTTTGGCGTGCATCCGTGCGTCGCTGCGGTCCGGTCCCAGGTCGACGGGCCCGTGCACCTTCCCCGACCACTGGCGACAACATCGATGTACTGTGGAGACCTCACGCCCCACGTGTTGAGCAATTCGGCGGTACGTCCACCCGGCCTCCCGCATGCCCACTATACGCCCTCGCTCAAAGTCCGTCAACTGCACATACGGTTCACGTCCACGCTGTCGCGGCATGCTACCAGTGTTAAAGACTGCGATGGAGCTCCGTATGCCACGGCAAACTGGCTGACACTGACGGCGGCGGTGCACAAATGCTGCGCAGCTAACGCCATTCGACGGCCAACACCGCGGTTCCTGGTGTGTCCGCTGTGCCGTGCGTGTGATCATTGCTTGTACAGCCCTCTCGCAGTGTCCGGAGCAAGTATGGTGGGTCTGACACACCGGTGTCAATGTGTTCTTTTTTCCATTTCCAGGAGTGTAGTAACAAAATCTAACAGTGAGGCAGACGTGGTTTGGCTCATATCATGCTATGTTTTTCTGTGGTAAGATGTCTTTCCACATCACCCTTGTAATTCATAACGCAGCTTACAGCCCTCCCACAAGGCAAATTTAGCTTAACTTTCATTTCTTCTAAATACAAAGCATAGGTATTTTGCTTTTAATTTGTTTGAGAACTTGCCGCTGTCACTACTATTTACATGAGAAGACGACACCGACACGTGTCAGCTTGATTTTCACGAGTAATATTTCGGCCCACGAACTTCGTTTGCTCGTTCCGAGCTTCCTTTGTTCACATGCATCCTCCACTTCACTGCCATCTGGCGGTCGTAATCATTCGGCACGACTCGGCATGATTCGGAAGTTGCCTTGGAAGCATAGCGTACTAAGAATTGATGAATCGTTGGAACTTGGAATCGTCACGGCTCGGAAACACACAATCGTTCTTACGATTCTTTTGAACGACGATTCGTCCGTATCACGATTCGATTCTTACGATTCTTTATTTAGAGTCGTTCAAATGAACGACTCATTCATGAATCGCCACAACTCTAGCTCAGATGCAGTCGGCTGTCAGCCGTGATACCGTGCGAACGGGCTCGGCGCGCCGGGCTGGTGTTGTTGTTTACCCGCTGCCGGGCGGTTGCGTCATTGTATTGCCTTACAGTACCTGTACCGACCCGCCATGGCGTTCTCATATCGACAAGCTACAATTAAACTAACGTTCAACGCATCGTACACGAGACCGAAGGCCCACGAAATTGAATGGTTTCTTCAAGACATCATGGACATAGAACCACAAGAACTGATAGGCATTCATTTGTCTATTGTATCCAGCACAGTGTACCTCAAACTGATTGACGAAGCGGCCTGCGACAGACTCCTCCAGCGATCTGCAAACGGCTTTCGCTCCTGCCACGCAGACGGTAATGTGAGCGTGGTAGGAGTTGACCGTGGTGGTCTGGGGGTGCGTACCTAGGCATCTCTGAACTACCGTTCGAAGTTCCTGCCAACCTTGTCGCAGATGCGCTGCGGCCATACGGCACTGTTCTGAGCCACACAGAGGAGAAACGGAACACATTCGAAACGTACCCTGTCCTTACGGGGTACGACAAGTGCGCATAGAACGTAAGAAGCACGTTCCATCGTATATTTTCGTTGGTGGCTGCCGCGCTATTGTTATATATGATGGCCAACCGAGAACCTGCTCGGGCTGCGGCCAGGAGGGCCATGTTAGAACTGAGTGTCTGCAGCTACGCCTCGTTCAGGTGCCCCGCAATGAACTTCCCCAACGATCCACGATGACCTTGAAACGTCCCCTTAGAAAAATTAGTGAATTACTGTGCTGGTAAATCCCTTACGTGATTTGATTTTCAAACAGCTGAGGAAAACTGAACGTACTCAGACATTTCGCTCTTTACCTATTCTGATCAACACTAAACTGACACACAATATTTTTAGCGCAACGCAATCTGACTTTCAATAATCCCTACAAAACAATGGCCCTGACTAACATTAATACCTTTCACAAATCACTTACCTCACAAAAATCTTCGTTACTCGAACTACTGCCAGCTAAATAAAAGATTCAAACTACTGAAGGCACTAACTACTGATAGGCATAGTTAGCAAATGAAAGATTTTGATAGAGAACAAACAATGTATTTACCTTAATAGTGTTCAAAAGTCATTATATATCAGTTCATGACATCCATTCTTACAAACGTACTGTCTCTGATGGACACACGTCCAGATCATCCGCTCTCAAAAATGCGCCATCTCACTTCCCCACATCCACCACTGCTGACGGCTCACCTCCAACTGCGCAACGCTACGCGCTGTTAACAGCCAACAGCCCAACACTACAATAGCGAATATTACAACAATGCCACCGAGCCACAGACTACACACAGAACAGCCAGTGATTTTCATACATAGCGCTACGTGGCGTTACCAATATAAAAACCTAAACAACCTACTTACAACCTCTCTCCCGCTAACCTACGTGGAGGCGGCGCGACATGATGTGATGGATGATCAAAACCTGCTACCTCCTCAAGCCGCTGCGAATCACAATCCTCTCTTGGTCATTGGGCAGACGATATGGAGGCCGATGATGCACAGCAAACATCGATATCGCCACCAGAGCCCATGGCTGACATTGAGCCCCGAGGGCGTCAGGGGATCATACGACACAGTAATCCACAGCATGCGGCTGGATGGTAGTGTGGTGTGCGAGATCACTGTGGGCTTGCACCAGCACACTGCCTCCGCCACTTGATATGTGTCAGGCATACCGTGTGGGAAAAGTCAATGTCAGTGGTGTCCACTCCACTGTCTCGTCGCTTTAATACACTCCTGGAAATTGAAATAAGAACACCGTGAATTCATTGTCCCAGGAAGGGGAAACTTTATTGACACATTCCTGGGGTCAGATACATCACATGATCACACTGACAGAACCACAGGCACATAGACACAGGCAACAGAGCATGCACAATGTCGGCACTAGTACAGTGTATACCCACCTTTCGCAGCAATGCAGGCTGCTATTCTCCCATGGAGACGATCGTAGAGATGCTGGATGTAGTCCTGTGGAACGGCTTGCCATGCCATTTCCACCTGGCGCCTCAGTTGGACCAGCGTTCGTGCTGGACGTGCAGACCGCGTGAGACGACGCTTCATCCAGTCCCAAACATGCTCAATGGGGGACAGATCCGGAGATCTTGCTGGCCAGGTTCAAATGGCTCTGAGCACTATGGGACTCAACATCTGAGGTCATAAGTCCCCTACAACTTAGAACTACTTAAACCTAACTAACCCAGGGACATCACACACACCCATGCCCGAGGCAGGATTCGAACCTGCGACCGTAGCACTCCCGCGGTTCCGGACTGCAGCGCCAGAACCGCTAGACCACCGCAAAGTGCTGGCCAGGGTAGTTGACTTACACCTTCTAGAGCACGTTGGGTGGCACGGGATACATGCGGACGTGCATTGTCCTGTTGGAACAGCAAGTTCCCTTGCCGGTCTAGGAATGGTAGAACGATGGGTTCGATGACGGTTTGGATGTACCGTGCACTATTCAGTGTCCCCTCGACGATCACCAGTGGTGTACGGCCAGTGTAGGAGATCGCTCCCCACACCATGATGCCGGGTGTTGGCCCTGTGTGCCTCGGTCGTATGCAGTCCTGATTGTGGCGCTCACCTGCACGGCGCCAAACACGCATACGACCATCATTGGCACCAAGGCAGAAGCGACTCTCATCGCTGAAGACGACACGTCTCCATTCGTCCCTCCATTCACGCCTGTCGCGACACCACTGGAGGCGGGCTGCACGATGTTGGGGCGTGAGCGGAAGACGGCCTAACGGTGTGCGGGAACGTAGCCCAGCTTCATGGAGACGGTTGCGAATGGTCCTCGCCGATACCCCAGGAGCAACAGTGTCCCTAATTTGCTGGGAAGTGGCGGTGCGGTCCCCTACGGCACTGCGTAGGATCCTACGGTCTCGGCGTGCATCCGTGCGTCGCTGCGGTCCGGTCCCAGGTCGACGGGCACGTGCACCTTCCGCCGACCACTGGCGACAACATCGATGTACTGTGGAGACCTCACGCCCCACGTGTTGAGCAATTCGGCGGTACGTCCACCCGGCCTCCCGCATGCCCACTATACGCCCTCGCTCAAAGTCCGTCAACTGCACATACGGTTCGCGTCCACGCTGTCGCGGCATGCTACCAGTGTTAAAGACTGCGATGGAGCTCCGTACGCCACGGCAAACTGGCTGACACTGACGGCGGCGGTGCACAAATGCTGCGCAGCTAGCGCCATTCGACGGCCAACACCGCGGTTCCTGGTGTGTCCGCTGTGCCGTGCGTGTGATCATTGCTTGTACAGCCCTCTCGCAGTGTCCGGAGCAAGTATGGTGGGTCTGACACACCGGTGTCAATGTGTTCTTTTTTCCATTTCCAGGAGTGTATTTAGGATTAACGATGCAAAGCGATTTGAAATGGAACTACCTCGGAACGATTGTAGTAGGAAAGACGAATGTTCGACTTCGGTCTATGGGGAGAATTTTAGAAAAGAGTGGTTCACTTGTAAAGGAGGCTCCGTATAGGACGCTGGTGCGGCCTGTTCTTGAGTACTACCAGAGCGTTTGGGTTCCGCTCCAGGCTGGATCACTTCGAAGCAGTTCAGGAGCGGGCTGCTATGTTTGTTACCAGTAGGTTCAATCAACACGGAAGTATTACGTCGATTCTTAGGGGAACGCAAATGCGAATACCTGGAGGGAAGGCGATGTTTTTTTCGAAGAACGTTGTTGAGAAAGTTCAGAAAACCAGCATCTGCAGCTGACTGCATAACGATTCTTCTGCCACCAACGTACAGTTCGCGTAGGGACCACGAAAATAAGAGGAATTGGGCCTCATACGGAGGCATATAGACCGTCGTTTTTCCCTCGTTCTTTTTGCGGATGCCGATCGGTTCTAGGCGCTACAGTGTAGAACCGCGCGACCGCAACGGTCGCAGGTTCGAATCCTGCTACGGACATGGATGTGTGTGATGTCAAATGGTTCAAATGGCTCTGAGCACTATGGGACTCAACAGCTTAGGTCATAAGTCCCCTAGAACTTAGAACTACTTAAACCTAACTAACCTAAGGACATCACACACACCCATGCCCGAGGCAGGATTCGAACCTGCGACCGTAGCAGTCCCGCTGTTCCGGACTGCAGCGCCAGAACCGCTAGACCATCGCGGCCGGCTGTGTGATGTCCTTAGGTTAGTTAGGTTTAAGTAGTTCTAAGTTCTAGGGGACTGATAACCTCAGAAGTTAAGTCCCATAGTGCTCAGAGCCATTTGAACCATTTTGTATAATCTTATGGGAGTTACCTGCTATGGTCATCAGTCCCTAACCTTACACACTACTTAACCTAAATTATCCTAAGGACAAACACACATACACACACACACACACGCACACACACACACACACACACCCATGCCCGAAGGAGCACTCAAACCTCCGCCGGGACCAGCCACACAGTCCATGACTGCAGCGCCTCAGACGGCTCGGCTAATCCCGCGCGGCTGTTGGCTGTTAATTACGCGGCAAGTTGTATTGCACCGGTATTTTGCTGCGGCCAATAGCGATCGTTTCAACGCCAGACGCCCTCCCCTGTGTTTTGGACGACTGTTAAGTTGCTCGATAATTGCGGCACAGCATTTTTGGCAGTAACAAACTGCTTAAAAGTTTGGTTCACTAAAATCCACCCAGCACTGTTCTGATAAGTTGAAATTGATCTAAATTTCTGTTACCCTTCTGGCCGTTTTATTACGAGTGATAGTCTGTAGACCAGTTAATTGTGTTAAAATCACGTCACATCTTTCTTATACTGGAATTCGTTTAATATTTGAAGCGACTGCTGCCCAGCAGCTATTTGCTGGTTTTCCTGTATTAAGTGTTTTAAATCAGTAACAATTAAAAGGGGATATCACCCACTTTATCTTTTCTGTATTGAAATTTCTTTAATATTTCAGAGGGCCTATTACGCGACACCTGTATTTAAATTTTCTTTAACATCTTGCAGGGTATAATGAAATAATAAGCAACCAGTTGCATAAAAGAAATTTAATTTTTTTACTAGTTTCGGACACTTAGTGCCCCTCTTCAGAAGGATATGCCTATTACATTTTTTGCGAGTGTCAATAATAAAGTGCATACAGCAAAACGCCATGGTCCTAAAAAATATGCAGCAACAAGTACCACAATACTGAATCCATTAATACAATAAGACCTCTCAGATGGTTCAAAAATGGTTCAAATGGCTCTGAGCACTATGGGACTCAACTGCTGTGGTCATAAGTCCCCTAGAACTTAGAACTACTTAAACCTAACTAACCTAAGGACAGCACACAACACCCAGCCATCACGAGGCAGAGAAAATCCCTGACCCCGCCGGGAATCGAACCCGGGAACCCGGGCGTGGGAAGCGAGAACGCTACCGCACGGCCACGAGATGCGGGCCCTCTGAGATGCCCACATGTAGTTTACAGTACCTGCACAAAAGGACTGCACAAAAATATTTTGTGTAGATACTGTGAATTACATGTGGGCAACTCTATTAACAGATTCAGTATTGTATTACTTATTGCTCCTGCATAGTTTTTAGAACTATGGCATATTCCCGTATGCACTTGATTGTTGACATTGGCAAATAATGCGATAGGTATAAGCTCCTGAAGAGGGGAACTAAGTGCCCGAAACCTGTAAAGAAATTAATTTTTTTTTTTTAAGCAAGTGGTTGATTATTATTTCATTATATACTACTACAATTTCTGAAGATCGAGAAAATACTAATCTTGCAGGGACTAGTGTCTGTTTACCTTTGCTACATTCATATCATTTTTGACATATTAAGGTCCTAGTTTCCGATCTTTATTGATTATGTTTCCTGTCTTGGGTTTCAATGTAAGAAAAGACTATTGGTTCTAACTTGTCTTAGGAGATCTTACGGCCCATTAAATAAATGAACTGAAAGAGGCTTCGAGCATTAATTCCCAGGATCCTAAAGAGCGTAAGTGGCAAGAGTTGTTTACTGATAGTTGAAATTGTATATCGCTCAGCTAATTTTGTTTAATACATGTGGCTAAAATGGCTCTGAGCACTATGGGACTTAACATCTGAGGTCATCATGGCCCTAGAACTTAGAACTACTTAACCCTAACTAACCTAAGGAAATCACACACATCCATGCCCTAGGCAGGATTCGAACCTGCGACCGCAGCGGTCGCGCTTTTCCAGACTGAAGCGCCAAGAACCGATCGGCCACCAGCGGCCGGCTTAATACATGTGGTTAAACATTAAAATTAGTTAATCGCACGACTGCTTGCCACACAAGGATCCCTGTAACCTAGTTGGAAAAAAATGTACAAGATAGCGTAGCAGTACCAAATTCAACTCTTCAGGAAGCCGTGCTCAAAAATGGCGCAGGTCATTCCTTATGCAGCACCCTATATTACCAATTCGGATGTTAAAACACCATACCACGCATTGTTTTGTTCAGATGTAACACATACCTTTAGGTATTTTATGCTTTTTGGACGTAATTTCTGGTTAGAGATAAATGGCGCTGTGAAGTCAGAATGGTAGTAACACATATTTCGTGTACACTAAGTCCTTTCTGTGCACATTTACTAATGCACTGGTTGTATAGTGATTAATAGCGAAAACTGAGAGGGTGAGAATTTTCGCTAACGGAAGCGAAGGTGCCCGAAAACGTGAATCCGGAGACGAGCCGATTACGAAGTAATAGGAGCATTGCATATTGGTTAGGAAGTGATAATTCGGAGATAGGAATCAATTGTATTTATCTGAGTGTACATATCGACCGGAGAAATGTGATCATTTTTGTCCTACGCACGACGTTTCGACCCATAACACGTGCCACATCTTCAGGGCGACCCGTCCTTGACCACGGACCGGTATGTAGGTCGGCCCCACCACTGCTGCGCTCAGCCACGCGATGGGGCTGACCCAGTCGATAGGACAAATACGGCGCCCACACGGATTGCATTCCAGTGGTTGTATATTTGTTTACACGGTAGGGCACCACACCTGAAAACGCGACAGAAGTTGTTCGGTCAGCTACGACTTCGGCACCGCTACGGTTGGTGAAACTCGTTAATGACTCTTCGTAATTATAGTGGAAAAGTACGATGAAACGTCTGAAGGTGTTAAAATAAAATACTTCTATATCCAGTCTTCAGTACTGACCAATGACGCGAAAAACTCGTCTTGGGGTGATTAGAGCATTGCATCGTCGCGATTGTAAACCACAAGCAGTCCGCACATTTTAAACTCCCCACAGTATTATCTGACCGACATGTTGAACGCCATGTAGAGTTGTTCCAATAGTAATTTCTAATGAAGCACTTATTAGACAGATGTTACGTGGCCAAAGGTACGAGCATATGGGATTGGTTCCCAAGTATGTGAGTGGCTCGAAGACTTCTTAAATAATAGAACCCAGTACGTTGTCCTCGATGGTGAGTGTTAATCGGAGGTGAGGGTATCATCTGGAGTGCCCCAGGGAAGTGTGGTAGATCCGCTGTTGTTTTCTATCTATATAAATGATCTTTTGGATAGGGTGGGTAGCAATGTGCGACTGTTTGCTGATGATGCTGTGGTGTACGGGAAGGTGCAGTCGTTGAGTGACTGTAGGAGGATACAAGATGACTTGGACAGGATTTGTGATTGGTGTAAAGAATGGCAGCTAACTCTAAATATAGATAAATGTAAATTAATGCAGATGAATAGGAAAAAGAATCCTGTAATGTTTGAATACTCCATTAGTATTGTAGCGCTTGACACAGTCACGTCGATTAAATATTTGGGCGTAACATTGCAGAGCGATATGAAGTGGGACAAGCATGTAATGGCAGTTGTGGGGAAGGCAGACGGTCGTCTTCGGTTCATTGGTAGAATTTTGGGAAGATGTGGTTCATCTGTAAAGGATACCGGTTATAAAACACTAATACGACCTATTCTTGAGTACTACTCGAGCGTTTGGGATCTCTATCAGGTCGGATTGAGGGAGGACATAGAAGCAATTAAGAGGCGGGTTGCTAGATTTGTTACTGGAGGGTTTGATCATCACGCGAGTGTTACTGAAATGCTTCAGGAACTCGGATGGGAGTCTCTGGAGGAAAGGAGGCGTTCTTTTCGTGAATCGCTACTGAGGAAATTTAGAGAACCAGCATTTGAGGCTGACTGCAGTACAATTTTACTGCCGCAACATACATTTTGCGGAAAGACCACAGAGATTAGGGCTCGTACAGAGGCATACAGGCAGTCATTTTTCCCTCGTTGTGTTTGGGAGGGAAACTACAGGGAGAGAAGATGCTAGTTGTGGTACGAGGTACCCTCCGCCACGCACCGTATGGTGGATTGCGGAGTATGTATGTAGACGTAGATGTAGAAAGTTGAAATGAGTAGATCGGACAACCAATGAAGTTTGAATTGGGGGGAAAATAGCTTTATGATAGAACTTAACTAAAAGAAGGGATCTGTTGATGGGAGATACCATGAAGTATGAAGGAATCGTCAGTTTAGTAATGGAGCGAAGTGTAGGGGCCAAAAATTGTAGAGGGATACCAAGGGACGAGTACAGTAAGCAGGTTCACTGCTCGAAAACCGAAGTGGGAAGCTCTGTGATATTTGGCGAGACGTGGAATGTATATCGGAAAGGCAGACCGGAGGCCATAGGGGAGACTGTGTTCTTAGCAGCTGACAAAAATGTTTCTACTGAGGCCGACGCTGTGTGTGACAGTGAAGTTATCTAGTCATGGATAACAGGCATAGATGAACCTAGTTTATTGTTGGAAGTTTTTACCGGTAATCCGACTCCATTGTGACAGTTTATCATCCAAAGAACTTCTACGATCGGTAGCGCGGAAATACCCAATTCGTGGATTTTTAGTTCGTGACTTTAACCAGCCGAGTACAGACTGGAATGTCTATGGATTCGTTGAAGGGGGTGCAGACACAGTCCTGCGATGTTCTGTTGAACACATTTTCTGAAAACTGTCTTGAGCAGCTAGTTCGGCAGCCCACACACAATGGAAATATCTTAGATCTTGTAGCTACGAACCGTCCGGACCTTATCGACAATGTGATTATAGATATGGGGATTAGGTATCATGAAGTCACTTCAACACCTGTGGTTACGAAATTAAATAAATGAGTTAAGAAGGCTAGGAGTGTGTTTCTGCTAGAAACAGCAGATAAGCAGTTCTTAGCGTCTCACTTAGACAATGAACGACAGTATTTAATTCCAGTATGATGGACATAGAGAAATTATGGGGCAAAGTTAGATTGTAAATGGCGCTCTAGATAACTATGTGTCGAAAAGGACCCGCCGAGGTTTAACAACGAAATTCGGAAAACGCTGAAGAAGCAAAGGCTGTTGCACTCTCCATTCAAAAAAGGAACCTACAATTGACGACAAGCAAATGTTAGTAGAGATTCCTGGGTCTGTGCAAAGATCTACGCGGGAAGCATACGACGACTACAATCGTCATACCTTAGCAAAAGGCCTGGCAGAGAGAATACTGATTCTACGTAAAATCGATAAGCGGGACTACGACTTCTATGCAGTCCCTCGTTGACCAGTCTGGTGTGGCAGTTGAAGCCAAATTTTTAAATTTCGCGTTCAACAAATAGTTGACACAGGAGAATCGTACAAGCCTACCGTCGTCTGAACGTCGAACAAACTACCGTGTGTACGACGTAGTAATAAGCATACCTGGCGCAGAGAAACAACTGAAAGATTTGAAAGCAAATAAGTTACCAGGTCGGGATGGAATTCCAGTTCGATTTTACAAAGAGTACTGTACGACATTGGTCCCATTGCACTCATCGCGAGTCTCTCGTCCAGCGTAAACTCCTAAGCGACTGGAAAAAATCGCAGGTGACTCCAGTATACGAGAAGGGTAAAATAACGGACAAGCAAAATTACAGATCAATATTGTTAAATTCGGCTTGCTTTAGAATCCTTGAACATATTCTCAGTTCCAATACAATACATTTTCTAGAAACGGAGAACCTTATGTCCACCAATCGGCATGGTTTTAGAAAGCATCGCTAGTGTGAAACCCTGCTTGCACTTTCCTCACACGATATACTGCGAACTACGGATGAACGGCAACATGCAGATTCCATGATTCTAGATTTCCCTAAAGCATTTCACACGTAGCCCAAATTCAGGCTCAGGGCTCAGAAGTGATCTATACTGATGGCTCCATGGTCTCTGGCCGCACTGGTTTTGCTTACACCTATGTCAGATGGATGTAGTGTTTTTACTGCAGAATTGGTAGCCATCTTGCCCGCATTGGACCATACCCGCTCTTGCTCACGACTATCCTTCACTATCTGTAGTGACTCATTGAGCGGTCTGCAAGCTCTCGGCCAGTGCTTCCCTCGCCACCCGATGGTCATCGCTATTCAGGACTCCCTTTCTCTGCTCGCCCATCTTGGATGCTCGGTGGTTTTCATTTGGACCCCAGGCCACGTTGGGATTCCTGGCAATGAACTTGCCGATCGACTGGCTAAATTACATTACTGGCCATTAAAATTGATACACCAAGAAGAAATGAAGATGATAAACGGGTATTCATTGGACAAATATATTATACTAGAACTGACATGTGATCACATTTTCACCCAATTTGGGTGCATAGATCCTGAGAAATCAGTACCCAGAACAACCACCTCTGGCCGTAATAACGGCCTTGATACGCCTGGACATTGAGTCAAACAGAGCTTGGATAGCGGGTACAGGTACAGCTGCCCATGTAGCTTCAACACGATACCACAGTTCATCAACAGTAGTGACTGGTGTATTGCGACGAGTCAGTTCCTCGACCACCATTGACCAGACGTTTCCAATTGGTGGGAGATCTGGAGAACGTGCTGGCCAGGGCAGCAGTCGAACATTTTCTGTATACAGAAAGGCCCGTACAGGACCTGCAAAATGCGGTCGTGCATTATCCTGCTGAAATGTAGGGTTTCGCAGGGATCGAAAAAGGGCAGAGCCACAGGTCGTAACACATCTGAAATGTAATGTCCACTGTTCAGAGTGCTGTCAATGCGAACAAGAGGTGACAGAGACGTATAACCAATGGCACCCCATCCCATCACACTGGGTGATACGCCAGTATGACAATGACGAATACACGCATCCAATGTGCGTTCATCGCGATGTCGCCAAACACGGATGCGACCATCATGATGCTGTAAACAGAACCTGGATTCATCCGAAAGAATGACGTTTTTTGCCATTCGTGCACCCAAGTTCGCCGTTGAGTAGACCATCGCAGGCGCTCCTGTCTGTGATGCAGCGTCAAGCTAACCGCAGCCATGGTCTCCGAGCTGATAGTCCATGCTGTTCGTGCAGATGGTTGTTGTCTTGCAAACGTCCCCATCTGTTGACTCAGGGATCGAGACGTGGCAGCACGATCCATTACAGCCATGCGGATAAAATGCCTGTCATCTCGACTGTTAGTGATACGAGGCCGTTGGGATCCAGCACGGCGTTCCGTATTACCCTCCTGAACCCACCGATTCCATATTCTGCTAACAGTCATTGGATCTAGAACAACGCGAGCAGCAATGTCGCGATACGATAAACCGCAATCGCGATAGGCTACAATCCGACCTTTATCAAAGTCGGAAACGTGATGGTATGCATTTCTCCTCCTTACACGAGGCATCACAACAACGTTTCACCAGGCAACGCCTGTCAACTGCTATTTGTGTATGAGAAATCGGTATGAAACTTTCCTCATGTCAGCTCGTTGTAGGTGTCGCCACCGGCGCCAATGTTGTGTGAATGCTCTGAAAAGCTAATCATTTACATATCACAGCATCTTCTTCCCGTCGGTTAAATTTCGCGTCTGTAGCACGTCATCTTCGTGGTGTAGAAATTTTAATGGCCAGTAGTGTAGCTACTACCAGACCATCTCTCGCTACTGGTATTCCGGAAATAGACCTTCGCTCGGCATTACGTCATCAGGTTTTGGGCCTTTGGGACGCAGGAGCACTCTTTCTTCGCCGAACAAGCTCAGGGCAATTATGGATTCTACAACTCCGTGGCGGTCCTCCTCACGGGCCTCTCGTAAGGCCTCTGTCGTTCTCTGCCGGCTCCGCATCAGTCATACTTTTTTGACTCACGGCTATCTCCGCCGTGAGGACCCCCCCTCACTGTCGTTGTGGATTGATGTTGACCGTGGCTCACATCTTATTGGACTGCCCCAACTTAGCCAAACTACGACGGACTTTTAGCTTTCCAGAATCGCTACCCCTGGTGTTGACTGATGATGGCTCAGCGGCGGGTCTCGTTTTATGTTTTATTTGTGATGGGGGTTTTATTCACTTAATTTAAGGGCTCACCTTATCGGTGAGTGGGGGGTATGGCTGGCTCTCATGCTCCCCCCTTCACCCCGACTGGATTTGCTTCAACTGTGCTTGGTGGTTCACCCCGTCCATCTGCCTTCCCACTCCTTTCCTCACAGGGTCTGTTATGTCTTGAGCGTCTCTCTTGTCTCCTGTGCTTCTTCCTTCATGCTCCTGTCATTAGTCACTTTCTTTCCCTCACCTCGTCTTCTGTCCTTTTCATTCCTTACCTGCCAATAGTTTATCATTTTTTGGATGTTGTAGTTCCTTCTTTTAATGTGGGATTTTATCGGTTTTAGTTAATCTCTCGTCGCAGGGACTGATTACCGCGTACCGTGTACCGCAAATCTCTAGAGGAACGGAAGGTTCCAAATGATTGGAAAAGAGCACAGGTAGTCCCAGTCTTCAAGAAGAGTCATCGAGCAGATGCACAAAACTACAGACCTATATCTCTGACGCCGATCTGTTGTAGAATTTTTAGAACATGTTTTTTGCTCGCGTATCATGTCGTTTCTGGAAACCCAGAATCTACTCTGTAGGAATCAACATGGATTCCGGAAACAGCGATCGTGTGAGACCCAACTCGCTTTATTTGTTCATGAGACCCAGAAAATATTAGGTAGATGCTATTTTCCTTGACTTCCGGAAGGCGTTCGATACAGTTCCGCACTGTCGCCTGATAAACAAAGTAAGAGCCTACGGAATATCGGACCAGCTGTGTGTCTGGATTGAACAGTTTTTAGCAAACAGAACACAGCATCAGAATGAGATTTTCACTCTGCAGCGGAGTGTGCGCTGATATGAAACCTCCTGGCAGATTAAAACTGTGTTCCCGGCCGAGACTCGAACTCGGGACCTTTGCCTTTCGCGGGCAAGTGCTCTACCATCTGAGCTACCGAAGTACGACTCACGTCCGGTACTCACAGCTAGGAGACGAGATACTGGCAGAAGTAAAGCTGTGAGTACTTACTTCTGCCAGTATCTCGTCTCCTAGCTGTGAGTACTGGGCGTGAGTCGTGCTTCGGTAGCTCAGATGGTAGAGCACTTGCCCGCGAAAGACAAAGGTCCCGAGTTCGAGTCTCGGTTGGGCACACAGTTTTAATCTGCCAGGAAGTTTCAGAGCACAGCATGTTCTCAATGGAGAGACGTCTACAGACGTTAACGTAACCTCTGGCGTGCTACAAGGGAGTGTTACGGGACCATTGCTTTTCACAATATATATAAATGACCTAGTAGATAGTGTCGGAAGTTCCATGCGGCTTTTCGCGGATGATGCTGTAGTATAGAGAGAAGTTGCAGCATTAGAAAACTGCAGCGAAATGCAGGAAGATCTGCAGCGGATAGGCACTTGGTGCAGGGAGTGGCAACTGACCCTTAACACGGACAAATGTAATGTATTGCGAATACATAGAACGAAGGATCCTTTATTGTATGATTACATAATAGCGGAACAAACACTGGTAGCAGTTACTTCTGTGAAATATCTGGGAGTATGCGTGCGGAACGATTTGAAGTGGAATGATCATATAAAATTAATTGTTGGTAAGGCGGGTGCCAGGTTGAGATCCATTCGGAGAGTCCTTAGAAAATGTAGTCCATCAACAAAGAAGGTGGCTCACATAACACTCGTTCGACCTATACTTGAGTATTGGTCATCAGTGTGGGATCCGTACCAGGTCGGTTGACAGAGCAGATAGAGAAGATCCAAAGAAGAGCGGCGCGTTTCGTCACAGGGTTATTTGATAACCGTGATAGCGTTACGGAGATGTTTAGCAAACTCAAGTGGCAGACTCTGCAAGACAGGCGCTCTGCATCGCGGTGTAGCTTGCTGTCCAGGTTTCGAGAGGGTGCGTTTCTGGATGAGGTATCGAATATATTGCTTCCCCCTACTTATACCTCCCGAGGAGATCACGAATGTAAAATCAGATATATTCGGGCGCGCACGGAGGCTTTCCGTCAGCCGTTCTTCCCGCGAACCGTACGCGACTGGAACAGGAAAAGGAGGTACTGACAGTGGCACATAAAGTGCCCTCCACTACACACCGTTGGGTGGCTTGCGGAGTATAACTGTAGATGTAGTTTGGTCCCTTTCCAACCAACCAACCAGATTCAGGCTACTAACAAATGTACGAGCGTATGCAATAGGTTCACAGATATGTGAGTGGCTCGGAGGCTTTTCAAGTCACAGAAACCACTAACTTGCCCTCGATGGTGATTGTTCATCAGAGACAAGAGTATCGTCAGGAGTGGCCCATGGAGGTGTGGTTGGTTGGTTGACTTTGGGCAGGGACTAAACAGCGAGGTCATCGGTCCCATCGGATTACGGAAGGATGCGGGAGGAAATTGACAGTGGCCGTTCAAAGGAACCATCCCGGCATTTGCCTGAAATTAAGGGAAGTCACGGAAAACCTAAATCAGGATGCCCGGACGCAGGTTTGACCCGTCGTCTTCCCGAATGCGAGTCTAGTGTGCTAACCACCTCAATCGGTCTGGAAGTGTGGTAGGACGTCTGTTCCCTACATACAAAAATGATGTGGCGGACAGGGTGGCAGCAGTCTGAGGTTGCTTGCTGGTGATGCCGTGGTGTACGGTACGGGATACGAGCCCTTAGACAAAATTTCTAGTTGTTGTCTTGAATGGCAGCTAGCTCTAGGTATAGAAAGATATAAGCTAATGCCGATGTGTAGGAAAAACAAACCCGTAATGTTCGGATACAGTATTACTAGAGTAATGTTTCCCACAGTCACGTTGTTTAAATAGCTGGGCGTAACATTACAAACCGATATGAAACGGAACGGGCATGTAAGGACTGTGCGAGCGAAAGCGAATGTTCGACTTCGGTTTACTGAGAATTTTACGAAAGACTGGTTCACCTGCAAAGGGCACCACATACAGGATGAAAAGTATTTAAACCCACAAACTCTGGGAGGTTGTAGGAGACATCAAAACAAATATTTTGCCCTTATGTCATTTTTTCCTATGAGGAGTATTTAAACCGGAAGAGGAACAACTACCTGGCGGCAAATTATTTAAACCAACAAACACTTCTACATTTTTTTATCACCAAGAGACAACACATTAACACAACCCAATTTAAATTACAGTAGATTTTCAAAAATGCCTCCATTGACATGCAAACAAAGGTTAAACGCCGGCCGGAGTGGCCGTGCGGTTCTAGGCGCTACAGTCTGGAACCGAGCGACCGCTACGGTCGCAGTTTCGAATCCTGTCTCGGGCATGCATGTGTGTGATGTCCTTAGGTTAGTTAGGTTTAATTAGTTCTAAGTTCTAGGCGACTGATGACCTCAGAAGTTAAGTCGCATAGTGCTCAGAGCCATTTGAACCACTTTTGAAAGGTTTAACCGTCGGATCATGTTCTGTCTGACACGGGCAAAAACCCCAAGAGTATCCTGAATTGTTCCTGCTGCTGCTACTATCCCGGCAACCAGATCCTCTTCTGATGCAGCAGGAGTTGCCTAAACAAGGTTGCGTATCTCTCCCCACGCAAAAAAGTCCAGAGGGCACATATCTGGGGATGGAGCAGGTCATCATACAGGACCGCCTCTGCCAATCCACGTTTCTGGGAACCTTCGGTCCAGGAATCGACGCACACGATGACTGAAATGTGCCGGCGCCCCGTCATGTTAAAACAACATGCGTTGTCTTGTAGGGAGCGGGACATTTTCCAGCAACTTCCTCAAATTGCAGCGTTCTTGCCTATCCAGGCAATCTGCTAAATGACCCGGTCTCACGCAGACGTTGGTACACAGCAGCAAAGGTCGTATAATGCGGGATACGGCGATTAGGATATTGTTATTGATAAACCCGCTGTACAGCCCGTCTGTTGTGGTGTGCTACGTAGTACGCACCAACCATATCAGTCTACTCACTCCAGGTGTATCGATCCATTAGTAAACAGAGACAATGCACTACTACACTGGTGGACAGCAGTTGCCTACAACTGACGATCGTAATACGGCCTCTAACAACTGAAGTCCGCCGCTCGTGGTCTCGCGGTAGCGTTCTCGCTTCCCGAGCACGGGGTCCCGGGTTCGATTCCCGGCGGGGTCAGGGATTTACACCTGCCTCGAGATGACTGGGTGTTTGTGTTGTCCTCATCATTTCATCATCATCCAGGAAAGTGGCGAAATTGGACTGAGCAAAAGATTGGGTAATTGTACGGGCGCTGATAACCACGCAGTTGAGCGCCCCACAAACCAAACATCATCATGATCTAACAACTGAATAGCGTAATATGACATCCACTGGTTTAAATAATCCTCAGAGGAAAAAATGACATTAGGGAAAAATATTTGTTTTGATGTCCCCTACAACTTCCCAGAGTTTGTCGGTTTAAATACTTTTCACCCTGTATAGGACGGTGGTGCGACCTATTCTTGAGTAGTGCTCGAGTGTTTGCGATCCGTACCAGGTCGGATTGAAGGAAGACATAGAGGCAATTCAGAGGCGGGCTGCTAGATGTGTTACTGGTAGGTTAGAACAACACGTAAGTATTACGGAGATGCTTCAGGAACTCAAATGGGAATCCCTGGAGAGAATACTACGTTCTTTCCGAGGGACACTGTTGAGAAAATGTAGGGAACCGATATTTGAGGCTGAATGCACAACGACTCTACTTGCCGCCAACTTACATTGCACGTAAGGTCCACGATTCCTGAAAGTAGGGCTCGTACAAGGACGTTCAGACAGTCGTTTTTCCCTCGCTCTATTTGCGTGTGTAACAGAAAAGAAAGTGACTGGTAGAGGTACAGTGCGCCTTCAGCCATGCGCCGTACGGTGGCTTGCGGGGTATCTACACTCCTGGAAATTGAAATAAGAACACCGTGAATTCATCGTCCCAGGAAGGGGAAACTTTATTGACACATTCCTGGGGTCAGATACATCACATGATCACACTGACAGAATCACAGGCACATAGACACAGGCAACAGAGCATGCACAATGTCGGCACTAGTACAGTGTATATCCACCTTTCGCAGCAATGCAGGCTGCTATTCTCCCATGGAGACGATCGTAGAGATGCTGGATGTAGTCCTGTGGAACGGCTTGCCATGCCATTTCCACCTGGCGCCTCAGTTGGACCAGCGTTCGTGCTGGACGTGCAGACCGCGTGAGACGACGCTTCATCCAGTCCCAAACATGCTCAATGGGGGACAGATCCGGAGATCTCGCTGGCCAGGGTAGTTGACTTACACCTTCTAGAGTACGTTGGGTGGCACGGGATACATGCGGACGTGCATTGTCCTGTTGGAACAGCAAGTTCCCTTGCCGGTCTAGGAATGGTAGAACGATGGGTTCGATGACGGTTTGGATGTACCGTGCACTATTCAGTGTCCCCTCGACGATCACCAGTGGTGTACGGCCAGTGTAGGAGATCGCTCCCCACACCATGATGCCGGGTGTTGGCCCTGTGTGCCTCGGTCGTATGCAGTCCTGATTGTGGCGCTCACCTGCACGGCGCCAAACACGCATACGATCATCATTGGCACCAAGGCAGAAGCGACTCTCATCGCTGAAGACGACACGTCTCCATTCGTCCCTCCATTCACGCCTGTCGCGACACCACTGGAGGCGGGCTGCACGATGTTGGGGCGTGAGCGGAAGACGGCCTAACGGTGTGCGGGACCGTAGCCCAGCTTCACGGAGACGGTTGCGAATGGTCCTCGCCGATACCCCAGGAGCAACAGTGTCCCTAATTTGCTGGGAAGTGGCGGTGCGGTCCCCTACGGCACTGCGTAGGATCCTACGGTCTTGGCGTGCATCCGTGCGTCGCTGCGGTCCGGTCCCAGGTCGACGGGCACGTGCACCTTCCGCCGACCACTGGCGACAACATCGATGTACTGTGGAGACCTCACGCCCCACGTGTTGAGCAATTCGGCGGTATGTCCACCCGGCCTCCCGCATGCCCACTATACGCCCTCGCTCAAAGTCCGTCAACTGCACATACGGTTCACGTCCACGCTGTCGCGGCATGCTACCAGTGTTAAAGACTGCGATGGAGCTCCGTATGCCACGGCAAACTGGCTGACACTGACGGCGGCGGTGCACAAATGCTGCGCAGCTAGCGCCATTCGACGGCCAACACCGCGGTTCCTGGTGTGTCCGCTGTGCCGTGCGTGTGATCATTGCTTGTACAGCCGTCTCGCAGTGTCCGGAGCAAGTATGGTGGGTCTGACACACCGGTGTCAATGTGTTCTTTTTTCCATTTCCAGGAGTGTATGTAGATGCGGACGATGATTGTAGTAATCATGCAGAGGATAATGAAATATGAATAGGGTTGCCTAGCACGGACAGCTGCATCAAACCGGACAGGAACAAAACTCCAACGGGTCCGCAGCTCGTGGTCCCGCGGTCGCGTTCTCGCTTCCCGAACACGGGGGTCCCGCGTTCGATTCCCGGCGGGGTCAGGCATTTTCCCCTGCCTCGAGATGACTGGGTGTTTGTGTTGTCCTCGTCATTTCATCATCATTCATAAAAGTGGCGAGACTGGGCTGAGAAAAGGTAGGAATGTGTACGGGCGCTGACAACCGCGCAGTTGAGCGCCCCACAAACCAAACGTCATCATCAAATCTCCAACGAAACGTGACTAAAATTGGTGTGGTAGATATAACAAATTAACCTTTTTAAATTTGGCATTTAAAACGTGCTCGCGCATTGGCAACGTCTGCCGCCCCTCGCTCATTAACGATAGATACTGAACAAGCAGACACAGTAGTGTGAGACAATCCAGACCACTCAAAGGTAACAACACGTCATGTTCTGACGGAATTCACATTATACTTTTCCTTAAAATATGCTGCGGTGGAAGCTCCAGTCTCGGCTCATATTTATCGAGGCTCTGCTGTTTCCAGAAAAGGTAAGAGAACGGGTGTACCAATATCACTGACGCCTCTCTATTGTAAGATCCCAGGACATATTATAAACTCAAATGTCATGTCATTCTTGGAGGAAAGGAAGAGTCTTTCAAGGAATCAGTACGGAATCAGGAAACACCACTCATGTGGAACACATTTTATTTGGTACGTAATTACACATATACCGCAAAAAGTAGATACAGCTAAACTGGTAGATTTCGACTAAGTAAATACCGAAATGCAGTACGTGAACCAGGCAAAAATGAATACAAAACTCTCAAAAATGAGCTCGACAGGAAGTGCAAAATGGCTAAGCAGGGATGGCTAGAGGACAAACGTAAGGATGCAGAGGCTTCTCTTACCAGGGGTAGGGTAGATACTGCCTACAGGAAAATTAAATAGACCTTTGGAGAAAAGAGAACCACTTCTGTGAATATTAAGAGCTCAGATGGAAAACCAATTCTAAGCAAAGAAGGAAAAGCAGAAAGGATGAAGAAGTATATAGGGGGTCTATACAAGCGTGATGTACTTGAGGACAGTATTATGAAAATGTAAGAGGATTAGATGAAGATGAAATGGGAGATATGATACTGCGTGAAGAGTCTGACAGAGCACTGAAAGTCCTGAATCGAAACGAAGAAGAACATAATAATTCCAATCCCAAAGAAAGCAGGTGCTGACAGATGTGAAAATTACCGAACTATCAGTTTAATAAGTCACAGCTGGAAAATACTAACGCGAATGGAAAAAACTGGTAGAAGCCGACCTCGGGGAAGAGCAGTTTGGATTCCGTAGAAATGTTGGAACACGTGAGGCAATACTGACCCTACGACTTATCTTAGATTAAGGAAAGGCAAACGTACGTTTCTAGCATTTGTAGACTTAGAGAAAGCTTTTGACAATGTTTACTAGAATACTCTGTTTCAAAATCTGAAGGTGGCAGGTAAAATACAGGGAGCGAAAGGCTATTTACAATTTGTACAGAAACCAGATGGCAGTTACAAGAGTCGAGGGACATCAAAGGGAAGCAGTGGTTGGGAAGGGAGTGACACAGGTTTGCAGCCTCTCCCCGATGTTATTCAATCTGTGTATTGAGCAAGCACTAAAGAAAACAAAAGAAAAATTCGTAGTAGGTATTAAAATCCATGGAGAAAAAATAAAAACTTTGAGGTTCGCCGATGACATTGTTATTCTGTCTGAGACAGCAAGGGCTTGGAAGAGTAGTTGAACTGAATGGACAGTGTCTTGAATGGAGGGTATAAGATGAACATCAACAAAAGCAAAACGAGGATAATGGAATGTAGTCGAATTAAATCGGATGATGCTGTGGGAATTAGATTAGGAAATGAGACACTTAAAGTAGTAAAGGAGTTTTGCTATTTCGGGAGCAAAATAACTGATGATGGTCGAAGTAGAGAGGATATAAAATGTAGACTGGCAATGGCAAGGAAAGCGTTTCTGAAGAAGAGAAATTTTTTAACATCGAGTATAGATTTATGTGTCAGGAAGTCGTTTCTGAAAGTATTTGTATGGAGTGTAGACATGTATGGAAGTGAAACATGGACGATAAATAGTTTAGATAAGAAGAGAACAGAAGCTTCCGAAATGTGGTGCTACAGAAGAATGCTGAAGATTAGATGGGTAGACCACGTAACTAAGGCAGTAACTGAGGAAGTATTGAATAGAATTGGGGAGAAGAGGAGTTTGTGGCACAACTGGACAAGAAGAAGGGATCGGTTGGTAGGACATGTTCTGAGGCTTCAAGGGATCACAAATTTAGCATTGTAGGGCAGTGTGGAGGGTAAAAATCGTATAGAGAGAATAAGAGATGTATACACTAAGCAGAATGAGAAGGATGTAGGTTGCAGTAAGTACTGGGAGATGAAGAAGCTTGCACAGGATAGAGTAGCATGGAGAGCTGCATCAAACCAGTCTCAGGACTGAAGACCTCAACAACAACAACAAAATGTCGAAAAAGAGTTTTAGTATCCTCGAGAAACGGCCATGTCTTGTCAGTTCGAAACATAAAGACAGTGAAAGTTACTAGACGAGAGGTACCGTTCACCAGTGCGCAGCAACAGCTACACCTTGGGTGGCGGCTACATAGAATGTCAAAGGCTCCTAAACGCACTGGGGAAAAACACTGACCAGAGTCGCCACCGTATACGGTACCGTACAGCGATAACACTTCCTTTTGCTTTTTTGCTTTTTAGTCGATTTGATTCGGCCCGCCACCAATTCCTCTCCTGTGCCAGCCTCTTCATCTCAGAGAACCACTTTCAATGGCAATGCACTCTGTACACTTTAAAAACAAGAGTGACATAATTGCAGGTAACAAGTCAGGGAAGAGGGCGTAATGGGAGAGACTTGAGTTTTGTTTTCATCTAGACATGTTTCAGCACTTTTCCTGCTATCTTCAGTGGCTTTATTTTTTATTTTTCTTCTACCGATTTGTTGTTACATATTAACCTATAAATAAACTTTTAGTAGAAATATTTTTATTTGTAGAATGAGCCTTTTTTGTCAAATATTTATATTGCTTTGGATACAATACGGAATTGAGATATATATTATTGAATTGAAACATTGTGTGTTGTATATTCACGGTACGTCTAAAGGTTCTAGTTTTGTAGTGCAATTGGAAATAAAGTGGACGTATGCATTTGTTTACATACCGCACGTGTGATGTGGTGATTCGGTACAGTGTCTAACGCCTTACGGTATCTGTTGTTGTTATTGTGGTCTTCAGTCCTGAAACTGGTTTGATGCAGCTCTCCATGCTACTCTATCCCGTGCAAGCTTCTTCATCTCCCAGTACCTACTGCAACCTACATCCTTCTGAATCTGCTTAGTGTATTCATCTCTTGGTCTCCCCCTACGATTTTTACCCTCCATGTTGCCCTCCAATACTAAATTGGTGATTCCTTGATGCGTCAGAACATGTCCTACCAACCGAGCCCTTCTTATAGACAAGTTGTGCCACAAATTTTCCTTCTCCCTAATTCTATTCAATACCTCCTCATTATTTATGTGATCTACCCATCTAATCTTCAGCATTCTTCTGTAGCACCACATTTCTAAATCTTCTATTCTCTTCTTATCCAAACTAGTTATCGTCCATATTTCACTTCTATACATGGCTAACTCTATACAAATACTTTCAGAAACGACTTCCTGACACTTAAATCAATACTCGATGTTAACAAATTTCTCTTCTTCAGAAACACTTTCCTTGCCATTTTATATCCTCTCTACTTCGACCATCATCAGTTATTTTGCTCCCCAAATAGCAAACCTCATTTACTACTTCAAGCGTCTCATTTCCTAATCTAATTCCCACAGCACCACACGATTTAATTCGACTACGTTCCATTATCCTCGTTTTGCTTTTGTTGATGTTCATCTTATACCCTCCTTTCAAGACACTGTCCATTCAGTTCAACTACTCTTCCAAGCCCTTGCTGTCTCTGACAGAATAACAATGTCATCGGCGAACCTCAAAGTTTTTATTTTTTCTCCATGGATTTTAATACCTACTCCGAATTTTTCTTTTGTTTCCTTTAGTGCTTGCTCAATACACAGATTGAATAACATCGGGGAGAGGCTGCAAACCTGTCTCACTCCGTTCCCAACCCCCGCTTCCCTTTGATGTCCCTCGACTCTTGTAACTGCCATCTGGTTTCTGTACAAATTATAATAGCCTTTCGCTCCCTGTATTTTGCCTCTGCTACCTTCAGAATTTGAAAGAGTATTCTAGTCAACATTCTCAAAAGCTTTCTCTAAGTCTACAAATGCTAGAAACGTAGGTTTGCCTTTCCTTAATCTAAGATAAGTCGTAGGGTCAGTATTGCCTCACGTGTTCCAACATTTCTACGGAATCCAAACTGCTCTTCCCTGAGGCCGGCTTCTACCAGTTTTTTCCATTCGCGTTAGTATTTTCCAGCTGTGACTTATTAAACTGATAGTTCGGTAATTTTCACATCTGTCAGCACCTGCTTTCTTTGGGATTCGAATTATTATATTCTTCTTGAAGTCTGAGGGTATTTCGCCTGTCTCATACATTTTGCTCACCAGTTGGGAGAGTTTTGTCAAGACTGGCTCTACCAAGGCTGTCAGTAGTTCTAATGGAATGTTGTCTACTCCCGGGGCCTCGTTTCGATTCAGGACTTTCAGTGCTCTGTCAGACTCTTCACGCAGTATCATATCTCCCATTTCATCTTCATCTAATCCTCTTACATTTTCATAATATTGTCCTCAAGTACATCACGCTTGTATAGACCCTCTATATACTTCTTCATCCTTTCTGCTTTCGCTTCTTTGCTTAGAATTGGTTTTCCATCTGAGCTCTTAATATTCATAGAAGTGTTTCTCTTTTCTCCAAAGGTCTATTTAATTTTCCTGTAGGCAGTATCTATCCTATCCCTGGTAAGAGAAGCCTCTGCATCCTTACATTTGTCCTCTAGCCATCCCTGCTTAGCCATTTTGCACTTCCTGTCGATCTCATTTTTTCGACACAGTAATGAACAATACTGTCCTATTTATTACCCATTTTTATGACTAGAATGAGGAATGGAAAGCAATCATACATGGTAATTCCAGTCCTTTACTAGCGGTATGTATATAGAGGGGACCCAGAAAAATGCAGACACTCTTTGATAGTCCATATTAATGGAATAAAATGACATACCGTTACAATTATTACATGCGGGGGCGGTTATTTTGTATGTTCAAAATCAGCTTCGTTGGAAGCCAAACAACGTCGATGCCGCTGAACTGTCGACAGAACTACGGCTGTGTTGCGGGATGCCACGATGGTTTCTCGCAGCTCGTTCAGTGAAGCTGGCTTGTGATGATCAACTTCATTTTTCAACATGCTCCATTGCTCGAAGTCAAGAGATGTAAGGTTTGGAGACCGCGCTGGGTACTCAACAGCTCCTCTTCAATGTGTCCCTCATTCAGGCAGATTTTCACCCCAGTAGGCTCTGGCATCTCTCTGGTAGCGCCATCTTGTTGTATGTTAAATCTCTATTCCCAAACGCCTCTCGGATGGTAGGTAAAATCAATTTCTGTAGCATATGAAGATCGCCTCACCAGTTCCGGTACCTTCAAAGAAGAATGTGCCAATCAAACTGTGCGATAACAGACTACATCACGCATTAACACCCAGTAGATAAACCTGTTAGCTCACACGAAGGTGAGGATGTCAGGAGCCCAGCACACGCATTGGTGGCGGTTTGGAGTAGCGCTAAGTTTCAACTGCCCGTCGTCACACTGAGGCGTAGCGCCTTCGCATCGCTCATGTCACTTGTTAGGACGATATCGTTATAGGCATGAGTCATCGACAGATGTCACCAGCTGACATGGACCTGAGTTACAGAGCTGCAGTTGTACTAGTAGGCGGCAGAGGTCAGGAGTTGACGGAGAGTGCTAGCAGTCGTAGTCAAAACAATGTTGTAAAGTTATGTTTGATTAATATTTAATGTATTTGCATAATTATAATTGTTTTATATGTGTAGTAATTAGCTGTGTGAGTTTAAATGAAAATTGTTTTGTTTATTGACGAAGTACCAGTTAAACTGCACAGGGGATTTACTATAATTAAATGTACTGTCAGGTTATGATACTAATAAATCGTGAGTACAACACAAATCAATCGGTAATTTCAGGAGGAGTAATTTTATATTTAATACTTTTCTAAATTTATTTATTTAGCAATTGCCATAGAAGTAAATGTTTTACTATGATTGATCATTGAAATAAAGCGCAAGTTAGCGCGGGATAATACTGCAGCCTGATTTGCTGTTTGCGATATCAGCCAATCAGAAAAATGCAGGCTCGCGCCGATCTATGCTGGGAACAAAGCCTTTGGTGTGATCTAGGTCGGTCGGGGCTGAGGGTTCGAACTAGTAACATCTCATTGAAAGCAGCTCCGATGAAAGTACTGTAAAATCGCGGAAAAATGCTAATTACGAGTTCGATAAGTAGTACAAAGTGTATTTAAGTGAACGGTATAGTGGAAGTCGTGTGGAATTTCCGACGAGATATCAAAATTATTGCTTTTGGCTGTTAGTTAAAACCGCGTGGCGTGTAGTGCGATCTAAGACTGGAACAGGTATTACGTGTAGAGCAAAGTGCACAACATAAACTGGCTACGTGTGTGACTGTGGTGTGCGTGTGAACTTTACATTGTGTTGCCACTTAGTACGGATTTGGCAGTATTAACTGTGACCTTTATCGTAAAAATACACCTGAAAATTTACATTGCCAAGTTAAAACTTTTATTTCAGTAGCTAGCCACATCTCGTTTACCGGACAATTCTATGTATGTTGCGACCTGCAGTAGACAGTAGTGGTCTAGTATTTTCTACTACAGCTTTTAGCTAGACAAATGAATATTGCTGGACACTGGAAGGGCGGTAAAAAGTAACGTGCCGCGCCGCAACACCAGATCACCATCCCTGAAAACTTTTCATCCTCACGAAGCATGCCTTCAAACCACACGCAGTGCTCCATCCTTCCATGCGGGTCGTCGTCGTTCATAGCGTGCGGCGATCTTGGAATGTACGCTCTCCACTTTGCAGCCTTCGGAATTCGTAGTACGCTTCATCGGCTTACTCCGCTTTCACGTGCATCCTGCTGCGCAGATTTTTGAGGGGGACCTGGCAAAATGTTACAACACAGCAGCGCTGGACTTGTTGGTGGTTTTCGTCGACCAGACCTTTTTCTTTTCGGATAACCTCAACAGTACCGTCGGCTTTAAATTTATCCCGAATACGATAAACGCACACATTACGCCATTGCCGTTGTACCTCCATCATGTTTTCGTATTTCCATAACAACTTCAATGCGGTCTTGCGTTTCTGAAACGACAGTCTTACTTCATTCATTCCTCCACTGTCATCTCCTGGAAAACGAGCGCCAAGATCTGTTCAGAAAACAATAGACTAACCTATCGCGCAAAACATACACCATAGATAACATAAACCGCGCATGACGTCGTTTTACTGAAACGAACATCTAAGTCACGTGACTAGGGGCACGAGGTCGAGCATCTCATTACGCATTTATGGTGCACAATTTTTTGACAGTTTTGTTACAGATCAAATGTTCTGTTTTTTACTAGATGCACTGGTAAAGACCTTCACATTTGCTCAGATTAGACAGTTGTTTTGTATCATACAGATTAGGTAAAGGGATGAAAATCTCAGTACTGTAAGTGAATTACTTTAAAATGCTTACAGAGGTTATATCCATAAGTTGAAAGTTAGTATGGATGTCGGTCCTTGATGTAAAACTTCGTGAATGACTAAGATTTTGAGACGACATATCGTTAGTATATTTCCGCAGGTCGTAGCCTTGCAGTATCGTTTTCGCTTCTCGCGCACGGGGTCCCGGGTTCGATTCCGGCAGGGTCAGGGATTTTCCTTGCCTCGAGATGACTGAGTGTTGTTGCATCGTCTTCATCATCATCATTCATCACCGTTACGGTCGGGGGAAGGCAATGGCAAACCACCTCCGCAAGGACCTTGGCTAGTACAGCAGTGCGGGTCTCCCGCATCGTCCCCTTCGCTCGTCGGAGTATGGGACCTCGTCATCATCATGTACGAGGAGCGACAATAAAGTAATGAGAATAATGTGAAAAAAAATGTTGCTTACCGTTTTAGTCAAGTTTAGTGTTGTCTCCTTCAAAGTAGTTCCCTTCTGATTGCACACACTTTTTCCAGCTCTTCTGCCATCGATGGTGAAATTTCTGGAACTCATATTCTGTAATATCCTCCAAGACCCTCGTCACAGGTTTTTGAACATCTTGTGCTGCTTGAAAATGGTGCCCCTTGACCGCCGTTTTGTCTCTTGGAAACAGAAAAGTCGCACTGAGCGATATCTGGTCAATAAGGTGGCTGTGGTAGTACGGAAATTTGTTTTGAGGTTAAAAGTTGTTGTACTCAAAGAGCAGTATGGGATGGCGCATTATCGTGATGCAGAATCCAATTATCAGCAATGTTGCACGGACACGAACCAGTGATAACACGGTGCAACAATTCTGGATTACTTTCCGTTTGCACTAACAGATCGGCTGCCACATTTTTCCGTGTTTCTCGCTGTTGCGGTCTGAGGTTTGTGGGGACCATTTTTGCACAAATCTTTCTCATACCAAGATCTTCAGTTGTTATTAGACGAACCGTTTCTCGATTGATGTTCAGTTCTTCTGCAATCATTTTCACGGATAATCTTCGATCAGATCGTACGAGTTCACGCACCCTGGACAAATTGACATCCGTCCGTGAGGTTGATGGTCGTCCACTACGGTCTTCATCTTCAATATTCGTTCTGCCCTCACTAAAAATTTTATGCCAACGAAAAACTTGAACTCTTGACATCACTTCCTCTCCAAAAGTTTCTGAAGCTTCCCGTAAGTTGCCGTCGCGTTTTCACCCAATTTAACGTAAAAAGAAATGGCATACCGTTGCACAACATTATGCGGTTCCATCTCCGTGACAAAAACAAAAACACTTGTTGACTTATTACAGCACAACTCACGATTGAGCAGTTGCATCTATGTGCTGCTTGTACTAGAAGCAGCTTATAGACCAAGGTCAAATACATTGTGCCTACGCAAGCCTGCTTGGTTTGCCACGTTTTGCAAAGAAAATCACTCGCATTATTTCATTGTCGCACCTCGTATAACATAGACCGCGCATGTATCTATCTCTGCCGTGTTAACGCTTGAAACCAACATCTAAGTCACGTGACTCGGAGAAGAAAGTCGAGGTCCTGTCATTACGTACTGTTGAAGTGGAGTGGACAGTTACAGTTCCTCTCATTTATAGCTGAAATCAAGCTCTGAGTTTGAGAATTCAACGAACTCTAGTACTACTGTTACACACGTAGCAGTGCATTTAACCTAGTTTCTCCGAAATTCCTAATGATAAAGCAGTGGTTATCGTTTCTACATGTTGTCAACCTGAAACGTATTGACATTTCTTCTAACAATGACTGTCCTTGAGTGAATACTTTTTTTTTTTTTTTTACTGTGGATTCTTGTAGTTCGCCACTTCCACAAAAGTGTTATACCTGTGGCACAAAATTGAAATATGTAATTTTGTTCCAAACATGTTAACTATCAGAAAGTGTCTCCATTTTGCTGGACCCTTCTGTATTTAACAGTGTCATTAGGAGGTTTAAACGTACGATGAACAGAATAGGCCTATAGCAGCGCCTCTCTGACACTCGCCGTAACCTCATGCGTGGAGGAGGCAAGCGCCCTCCAATGAAGGCGCCTTGGCGAGGTATACATACGCCATCAGACGCGTCGCTGACAGTTTTGAAAAGTAAATACCGGGTGATCAAAAAGTCAGTATAAATTTGAAAACTGAATAAATCACGGAATATTGTATATAGAGAGGTACAAATTGACACACATGCTTGGAATGAAATGGGGTTTTATTAGAAACAAAAATATACAAAAGTTCAAAAAATGTCCGACATATGGCGCTTCATCTGATCAGAATAGCAATAATTAGCATAACAAAGTAAGACAAAGCAAAGATGATGATCTTTACAGGAAATGATCAATCTGTCCACCATCATTCCTCAACAATAGCTGTAGTCGAGGAATAATGTTGTGAATAGCACTGTAAAGCATGTCCGGAGTTATGGTGAGACATTGGCGTCGGATGGTGTCTTTCAGCATCCCTAGTGATGTCGGTCGATCACGATACACTTGCGACTTCAGGTAACCCCAAAGCCAGTAATCGCACCGACTGATGTCTGGGGACCTGGCAGGCCAAGCATGACGAAAGTGGCGGCTGAGCACACGATCATCACCAAACGACGCGCGCAAGAGATCTTTCACGCGTTTAGCAATATGGGGTGGAGCGCCATACTGCATAAACATCGTACGTTCCAGCAGGTGTCTATCATCCAGTCTGGAAATGATGCGATTCTGTAACATATCGGCGTATCTCTCACCCGTGACGGTAGCAGTTACAAAACCAGAATCACGCATTTCCTCGAAGAAAAAAGGCCCGATAACGGTAGATGTGGTAAATCCAACCCATACCGTGACTTTCTCGTCGTGAAATGAAGTTTCCACGACAGTTCTAGATTTTCGGTAGCCCAAATTCTGCAATTGTGGGCGTTGACAGACCCTCGGAGCGTGAAATGAGCTTCGTCGGTCCACAACACGTTACTCAACCAATCGTCATCTTCCGCCATCTTTTGAAACGCCCACACCGCAAATGCCCTCCGCTTCACTAAATCGCCAGGTAACAGTTCATCATGCCGATGGATTTTGTACGGATAGCATCGGAGGGTACGCCTAAGTGACAACCAAACAGTAGTAGCACACTGGACTCGCATTCGGGAGGACAGCGCTTCAATCCCGCGTCCGGCCATCCTGATTTAGGTTTTCCGTGATTTCCCTAAATCACTCCAGGCAAATGCCGGAATGGTTCCTTTGAAAGGGCACGGCCGACTTCCCTCCACGTCCTTCCCTAATCCGATGGGACCGATGACCACGCAGTCACGCAGTTTGGTCTCTTCCCCCAAACAACCACCAACCACCAAACAGTAGTGTATGGAATGTCGGTGCGACGTGAGACCGCACGAGCGCTGACTTCCCCGTGCATAGACGAACCCGCTACAGTCTCCATTTCTTCCTGAACTGTCTCAGCAGCATTACGCCTTGTGCTCGGTCGACCACTGTGGGGTCATCGTCTAAACAACCCGTGGCTTCGAACTTCGAAATCATTCTCGCCACAGCTGCATTTGTCAACGGACCTTTACCCGTTCGAATCCCCTTCGTATGGCGATAGTATCGTAACGCTGAACTAGCACATTCCTCATTTCTGATAATACAGCTTCACTAAAAGCGCCTTTTCAGGTAACGTCAACATGCTGCGACTGCTGGCGCATCTGATTCTCTCTCTCATTACAGCTCCATTTATACACGATTGTCATGCGCAGTCACTGACGGTTTGCTGTCCAGCGCCATCTCTCGGACATTTTGTGAACTTTTTTTTTTTTTTTTGTTCTAACAAAACCCCATGTCATTCCAAGCATGTGTGTCAATTTTTTACCTCTCTGTCTACATTATTCCGTGGTTTATTACGTTTTCAAATTTATACCGACTTTTTGATCACCCGGTATTTTCTCACAGTCCACTACAGTTCTCCCAGCATTCTACGCGGTGCTGAAGTCGCGATACTGTGACTGGATTTCGAAACTAGGGCGAAACGCACACGGTTGTGGGGTAGTAAAGTATTCAGCTCATTCTACGACCGAGATGGGCTGAGAGCCGTGGACCAAACAGGCGCAGTCGTGGAGCCGCCGCCGGCTGCCAGAAACGCTGGGACGCGCGCCAGGAAGTCGGGTTTCCAAACCTTTAGAGAATTCCGCGTTAGCAGACCTGCGGAGGCGTCCGCGCGACGCCGGTTCGCCGTGGCCGACCACCTTACTGGCCGCGTTTACACGAGAACGGTTGTCAGTAACCTGCAGCGACATTTAAATACAGCATCTGGATTAAGGTGCAGAGCAAGGTAACTGAAGCATTTGCATATTGGTTAGTACACTGTTTAGCCTCCCATCCCACTACATTGAAGCTAAATTATTAAAACTGAATAATATCTACTTGCTTGAATGGAAACTTTTGGATGAGAGAAGTCGCTTCCCCAGTATTTTTACACAATTATCTCCCACACTTCCAGCAACAAAACCTGTTGTTGTTGTTGTTGTTGTTGCTGTTGTTGTTGTGGTCTTCAGTACTGAGACTGGTTTGATGCAGCTCTCCATGCTACTCTATCCTGTGCAAGCTTCTTCATCTCCCAGTACCTACCGCAACCTACATCCTTCTGAATCTGCTTAGTGTATTCATCTCTTGATCTCCCTCTACGATTTTTACCCCAGACGCTGCCCTCCAATACTAAATTAGTGATCCCTTGATGACTCAGAACACGTCCTACCAACCGATCACTTCTTCTAGTCAAGTTGTGCCACAAACACCTCGTCTCCACAATTCTATTCAATACCTCCTCATTAGTTATGTTATCTACCCATCTAATCTTCAGCATTCTTCTGTAGCACCACATTTCGAAAGCTTCTAGTCTCTTCCCGTCTAAACTATTTAGCGTCCATATTTCACTTCCATACATGGCTATACTCCATACAAATACTTTCAGAAACGACTTCCTGACACTTAAATCAATACTCGATGTTAACAAATTTCTCTTCTTCAGAAACGCTTTCCTTGTCATTGCCAGTCTACATTTTATATCATCTCTACTTCGACCATCATCAGTTATTTTGCTCTCCAAATAGCAAAACTCCTTTACTACTTTAAGCGTCCCATTTCCCAATCCAATTCCCACAGCATCACCCGATTTAATTTGACTACATTCCATTATCCTTGTTTTGCTTTTGTTGATATTCATCTTATAGCCTCCTTTCAAGACACTGTCCATTCCGTTCAACTGCTCTTCCAAGTCCTTTGCTCTCTCTGACAGAATTACAATGTCATCAGCGAACCTCAAAGTTTTTATTTCTTCTCCATGGATTTTAATACCTACTCCTGTTAATATTTTGAATTCTCGAATATATAAAACAAAATGTTTAGAAGTTACAGTTCATGATGATACTCTATCTGGCCGTCGTTCTCGAATTCAACACCTGCAGTAAAATCTCTGAGGTCCTGCAGAATTCTGGCCATCATCGACTCTAAAATTCTTAAAATAATCAGAGGAAGATTCGTTTGCCTTGGGGATGCCCTCTTGGGTGCTACGACGTACTCACTCTGCAACATGGGAATCGGTGTCCAATCTGAGTATCAATTTCGGTAAAATAGAGCATAAACGACCTTGGTGCAGGCTCTATTGATTTCCGAGGATACAAAGTTGTCTGTGATTATTTCTGTCCAACAACGCCTCCGTTCCTTAGCAACTGTCAAGCAGTGTACATATACTGCAGGGTTGGGACTAATGTTACAATTTGATCAATTTGTATATGAAGACAGTAACTATTCTCGAAAGATTAGATACCATTGATGACCGTGCAGCTGCTCTAGAATAAATGATAATTAATTAACACCCTCAGCTGCCGACAGGTGTTGTTGATATACCTCGATGGGGACAGCTGAAAATGTGTGCCCCGACCGGGCCTCGAACCCGGGATGTCCTGCATACAAGGCAGATACTCTATCCATCTTAGCCACCGAGGACACAGATGAATAGCGCGACTGCAGGGACTTATCCCTTGCACGCTTCCCGTGAGACACACATTTTCAGTTGTCCACATCGTCGTATATCAACAACACCTGTCCGCAGCTGAGGGTTCCAATTAATTATCATTTATTCTAGAGAAGCTCCACGGTCATCAATGGTATCTGTTCTTTCGAGGACAGTGAAACGTCCCCTTAGAAAAATTAGTGAATTACTGTGGTGATAAACCTCTTACGTTATGTGATTTTCAAACAGCTGGGCAGAACTGAACGTACTCGGAAATTTCGCTCTTTACTTATACTGATCAACACTAAACTGACACACAATATTTTTAGCGCAACGCAATCTGACTTTCAATAATCCCTACAAAACAATGGCCCTGACTAACATTAACCTATAGCTTTCACAAATCACTTACCTCACAAAAATCTTCGTTACTCGAACTACTGCAATACAGCGAGCGCCACTACTGCCAGCTAAATAAAAGATTCAAACTACTGAAGGCACTAACTACTGATAGGCATAGTTAGCAAATGAAAGATTTTGGTAGAGAACAAACAATGTATTTACCTTAATAATGTCCAAAGTCATCATATATATAATCAGTTCATGATATCTAATATTACAAATTTACTCTTTCTGATGGACACACGTCCAGATCGTCCGCTCTCAAAATTCTGCCATTTCTCTTCCCACATCCACCACTGCTGGCGGCTCACCTCCAACTGTGCAACGCTGCTACAATAGCGACTACTGCAACAATGCCACCCAGCTACAGACTGCACACAGCACAGCCAGTGAATTTCATACCGAGCGCTACGTGGCGTTACCAATACAAAAACCTAAACAGCCTACTTACAACAGTTACTATCTTCGTATATATAGTTAAAGGCTACCCAGCCATTGACCTTCGTCTGTGCGAATGTGCACAAGTTACCCGAACTCTTAGGGGAATCGTCACCTTAGTGTGCACGAGTAACGAGTGGATGGGCAAATATCTATTAGGTACTTTACATAAGTAAATTATGGACAGCTGGGAATGTGGGTCTCACGGGAAGCGTGTAAGGGATAAGTCCCTACAGTCGCGCTATTCATCTGTGTTCTCGGTGGCTCAAATGGATAGAGCGTCTGCCGGCCGAAGTGGCCGTGCGGTTAAAGGCGCTGCAGTCTAGAACCGCAAGACCGCTACGGTCGCAGGTTCGAATCCTGCCTCGGGCATGGATGTTTGTGATATCCTTAGGTTAGTTAGGTTTAACTAGTTCTAAGTTCTAGGGGACTAATGACCTCAGCAGTTGAGTCCCATAGTGCTCAGAGCCATTTTTTTTGATAGAGCGTCTGCCATGTAAGCAGGAGATCCCGGGTTCGTGTCCTGGTCGGGGCACACTTTTTAGCTGCCCCCATCGAGGTATATCAAAAACACCTGTCGGCAGGTGAGGGTTTCAAGAAATTATAATCATCAATTTGTCCCTCGCTTCCCAGAACCTGACTAGAAGATTTCAGTAGCTGGTGATGGACAAATCATTGCGCGAAATCAGTCATTATGGATTGAAATGACACAGAAGGATCGATGTGGACTGAATCGATAAAGATGCAGTAAAATGGAATGATATCAGTGCAAACTGTTCAGATTCGCCGAACCAACAGGATAATGAATCTGTCGTGACAACTAAAAATTTATGTCAGACCGGGACTGGAACCCACCACACAGTAAGCAGGCACATCCTGGGAGAATGCGTACGGAACGATTTAGAGTGCAGAGGCCAAATAAAACTGACCGCTGCAAGGTAAACGTCAGACGTCACCGAAACTTCCGTTGTCTCTCGGATGTTTGCACCTATGATATATGAGCACTACTACCACAGGTTGTCCCATCGTGAGTTACGTGGGAATAGAATTAAAACAGTACCACCGAAGGCGCGGAATCGGTGGAGCAGTGTGGCCTACCCAAAGACACTGGATAAACAGGGTAATTCAAAAGCTTTCGCATAAACTGAAGAGCTGAGTCGAAATATAACAAGAATATCAGCTTACGGTCTTGGAAGTAAACCTGGGCCTGTGAAAGCTTTGGAGTGTTGGGAACAACAAGGATAACCAAAGTACACTAGCCTTAATTTCAGGAAATACAAGGTGGTTATAGTTTACTTTCCCTACTATGTAAGGAGTGTATCAGAACTCTCCATCACATTGATTAAAAACTACATTATCAAAAACAATATGGCCAACTTAAGGCTATCCTTTGCATTTGTAATATTGTGCGGTTCTCCAGGGAAATAAATAAGCACTTAGACATCGATAGTAACAATCTGAAGGTGAAGCGCGATTCTAAGCATTATTGTGAGACGAGGTCTGTCTGCGAGAGTAAAATTTCAGTAGTGTTCGTCGAGAGCTTGGAGACAGAAGACGTGTCACGCTGCCCTCACGTCGGTGATGGCAGATCTTACTACACTCGAGGTCTGATTCCATTTATATGGCCAGACTAGATTTAGATGGCTTAACCACGACTGAAGATGGATTCAAGGTAAGGGTCGTGATTATTAGTCACAGTTTGCAATAATCCCGTGTTTTTTTTTGTCAGTTCAAGATGCCTCCTTATCCTCCAAATAATAATAATTATTCTCCTCAGTTCAAGATGCCTCCTTATCCTCCAAATAATAATAATTATTCTCCACATCTAATTCATAAACATTCTGTGGTTATTAATGTTAATGAACTTTGAAATTGAGATAATTTGTTAATATGGCACTCACCCATTATTGATACGTATAAGGTCATTGTCAGGCATTTCGGCGTTATTAATACTCGCATGAAGAATTATATTATTAGTCATGATGATTTCTCAAGTTTTTCAATAGACTTAATTTACGAACCCCCTTCTTACAAGTTATTCAGTAGTTAGCAAGACCCAAGATAACTCCTTTTCATTAAATTCATTCTTAGTAACAATAAGCTTCAGCCGTTGCTGCTGCGAATTGCTGTAAACCACCTGGAAAAAGCCAGTCATTATATGAGTGTGAGTGGTGAGTGTGATAGGCGAGTGCAAAACTTAGGGCCAAAACAGAGACACTGACACACCACAACATGTCATGTACTCTAATCCCGTAAATTCCGTTGCACAAGCCAGATTCTGTATCACTTGTAAATTCTTACTCAAATACGCAGTCAGATAGCTTATGCCAATGTTAGTTTTAAGTTTTTCGTGTAATAGTCTGTTGAGGACTTAAATGACAGTGAAATTCACACTCACACAACACGCACACAGTGTTATGCTGGTTAGGTTCCGCTTACTGATAGCTCATGTGCTTATCGAGTCCATTTTTACAGACGAACATGGGCTTTATTTGTTGTAGGTACGCTATATATGGGTCACCATTACTTGTGATTGTTCACTCTAGTAATTTTCGTGTCTTGTTCCATCGTGGATGGTTCATGTCCATATTTTATCAGGTATTCATCAAAGGTAGAATGGCTACTATCACATTTCCAGCTTCTTATACGATATTTAAACCTAGTTTTGAAATTCCTGCCTGTCATCCCCAGGTATACTGATTAACATTCTTGGCGTTCTAAGTGGTATATACCTGGTGCTACATATTTATCTGGTTTGTCTGTCGTTGCTGGTAAATGTGACTGGAGTGTGTTTCTTGTTCTGTAAGCAAGGTGTAATCCCTGTTTCTTTAGCATATTTGTTACCCTGTGAGTCGATTTGTATTTGTATGTTGCAATGTGTCATTTCTTTCTGTTACTCATGTCATGGATGTTATTGTTTGTGTTTCTCTGTGTACTGCATTGGTATTTGCGTTCTCTGCTTGTTTTCATTTTTCATTAGCTGTGTTTTGACTTTTTGGTTGACTCTTTTACTACATGGGTGTTGCAACCATTGTTTGTGGCTTTGAGTTGTATTGTTTGCAATTCTTTTTCATAGTTTTCTTTGCTGAGTGGGATATTATTTAGTCTGTGTAACATGTGTCGTAAGGGTGCTATTTTTTGATTTTGCAGATGGTCAGATGAAGCATATATAATTTGTATTTGGGACTGTTGGTTTTCTGAAGACGTCAGATGTGTACTTACTGCTATTTCTGTTTATTGTTATATCCAAGAAATGTATTTGCTATCGTGTTTCTTTCTCCATGGTGAATTGAATACTTTTATACATACTGTTTGTCTATATGAAGCTAATCTATTTTCTCTGTTGGTTCATCTACCACACAGATTAGGTCATCCACATACCTGTATCATTAAACAAGTTTGTGTCCTTCATTTGTGATGACTGTATCGAAGACTGTGTTTCTCTAAGTGGTTGATGACTCTGTTTGCCAGTGTTCCCGGTATTGGAGCTCCTATTATATGCCCAGCTTTTTCCAAGTAAAATTCCTTTTCAAATTGGAAGTAATTCTGGAATGTGATTGCCTTGAGGATTTTGATTATTTTCTAGCTCTCGTTATGATAGAAAAATAACTGAAATGAATCGAATAAACAATTCTAATAACTTTTCTTAACTGCACTGAAACTGCATTAACCCAACCATTCCTACCATGCTTTCTCTTCCAAATACTATTATTTTTTAGTGTGAACAGAATTTAAATATATAACAGAGCGCCCTAAACATATTTTACATTCTTAATCTGGCTTCCTTTTGTGAATTACAGTAATTAGAATATATTACGTTAGCCAATAGTATAGCAAGCTGACGGCGTGATAAACTGAGTTGTTACTGGTTACAAATACTGTAATTACAATATATATGGTATCTCTTTTGTTACTCTATTGTTAGTAATTGGAAATCCCTATTTGCAACGGAACAAATCGACAATATACACTACTGGCCATTAAAATTGCTACACCAAGAAGAAAGATGATAAACGGGTATTCATTGGACAAATATATTATACTAGAGCTGACATGTGATTACATTTTCAAGCAGTTTGGGTGCATAGATCCTGAGAAATCAGTACCCAGAACAACCACCTCTGACCGTAATAACGGCCTTGTTATGCCTGGGCATTGAGTCAAAACAGAGCATGGATGGCGTGTACAGGTACAGCTGCCAATGCAGCTTCAACACGATACCACAGTTCATCAAGAGTAGTGACTGGCGTATTGTGACGAGCCAGTTGCTCGGCCACCATTGACCAGACTTTTCCAATTGGTGAGAGATCTGGAGAATGTGTTGGCCAGGGCAGCAGTCGAACATTTTCTGTATCCAGAAACGCCCGTACAGGACCTGCAACATGCGGTCGTGCATTATCCTGCTGAAATGTATGGTTTCGCAGGGATCGAATGAAGGGTAGAGCCACGGGTCGTAACACGTCTGAAATGTAACGTCCACTGTTCAAAGTGCCGTCAATGCGAACAAGAGGTGACCGAGACGTGTAACCAATGGCACCCCATACCACCACGCCGGGTAATACGCCAGTATGGCGATGACGAAATCACGCTTCCAAAGTGCGTTCACCGCGATGTTGCCAAACACGGATGCGACCATGATGATACTTACTTGTCACTTCTTCTTCCGTGTGTATTTGCTTTTAGGAAGCTTTAATTTTCGAGTGCTCTTAATAGTGTTCCATAGATTTCGTGTTTGTTTTGAATACAGTCAGAGAGAGTCCCTTTAGTCAGCCATAGTCAGTGTCAGTGTTGTCGTAACTGCCGCCTGCTTCACGTCTGCTGTGCAGCGAGCTACCTTAATTTAAGTATTAACTGTATTTTTCTTACTTGTCACTTCTTCTTCCGTGTGTATTTGCTTTTAGGAAGCTTTAATTTTCGAGTGCTCTTAATAGTGTTCCATAGATTTCGTGTTTGTTTTGAATACAGTCAGAGAGAGTCCCTGTAGTCAACCATAGTGCCAGTAGTGCTAGTGTTTGTTTTCAATACAGTCCAGAGACAGGTAGTGCTATTTTCATTGTTTTCTACAAGAAGTGGCTAGCAACCACAGTTTAGTGAATAAGCAGCCGCCTTTAGTGAATTAGCAGTCTAGTTAAAGGTTGATTAACTCTCTTCAGTAAATTGTTTCCTTAGGATGGATAGGATGTGTGACTGCTGTGTACGGACGCAGGAGGAGCTGGCCACTGTTCGCGAACAGCTGAGCGTGTTGATGGCCGCGGTCAGCCGTCTTCAGGCTGCTGCCTCGGAGTGTAGCGGCAGTGGGGAGTCTGGTGCGTCGCAAGGTACACCCCAGGTGTTATATGCTTCACCCACTGTCCCTGCTGTCGAGACATCTTCGCGGGTACCGGGCGCGGTTGAGCCACCCTCTCCCCAAGGGGAGTGGCGGGTTCAGCGGCGTTCGCGGCGTACGAGGCGGAAGGTCAATGTGGAGGCTGGCCGTGTGGCATCGCCCGCTCTGCCTGTGAGGGGACATGTGGCTGCTCCTTCAGCAAGGTCCGAGCAGGCACACGGGGGGAGGGGTTTATTAGTTATTGGGAGCTCCAACGTTAGGCGGGTGATGGAGCCCCTTAGGGAAATAGCGAGAAGGTCGGGGAAGAAGGCCAGTGTTCACTCTGTCTGCTTGCCGGGGGGTCTCATCCGAGATGTGGAGGAGGCCCTACCGGCGGCGATAGAGAGCACTGGGTGCACCCGACTGCAAATTGTTGCTCATGTCGGCACCAATGACTCCTGCCGTCTGGGTTCAGAGGTCATCCTCAGTTCGTACAGGCGGTTGGCGGAATTGGTGAAGGCGGAAAGCCTCGCTCGCGGGGTGAAATCAGAGCTAACTATTTGTAGTATCGTTCCCAGAACCGATCGCGGTCCTCTGGTTTGGAGCCGAGTGGAAGGCTTAAACCAGAGGCTCAGACGATTCTGCGGAGATCTGGGGTGCAAATTTCTCGACCTCCGCTATCGGGTGGAGAAATGTAGGGTCCCCCTGAATAGGTCAGGCGTGCACTACACGCCGGAAGCGGCTACAAGGGTAGCGGAGTACGTGTGGAGTGCACATGGGGGTTTTTTAGGTTAGAGAATCCCCTCCCTAGGCCCGACAAGACGCCTCCTGAGACGCGGCAAGATAGGAGTAGGGAAAATGCAACAGGGAATAACAATATTAATGTGCTAATAGTAAACTGCAGGAGCGTCTATAGAAAGGTCCCAGAACTGCTCTCATTAATAAACGATCACAACGCCCATATAGTACTAGGGACAGAAAGTTGGCTGAAACCAGACATAAACAGTAATGAAATCCTAAACTCAGATTGGAATGTATACCGCAGAGACAGGCTGAACAGTGAAGGGGGAGGCGTGTTTATAGCGATAAGAAGTGCAATAGTATCGAAGGAAATTGACGGAGACCCGAAATGTGAAATGATTTGGGTGAAGGTCGCGGTTAAAGCAGGCTCAGACATGGTAATTGGATGTCTCTATAGGTTCCCTGGCTCAGCAGCTGTTGTGGCTGAGCACCTGAAGGATAATTTGGAAAATATTTCGAGTAGATTTCCCCACCATGTTATAGTTCTGGGTGGAGATTTTAATTTGCCGGATATAGACTGGGAGACTCAGACGTTCATAACGGGTGGCAGGGACAAAGAATCCAGTGAAATTTTTTTAAGTGCTTTATCTGAAAACTACCTTGAGCAGTTAAACAGAGAACCGACTCGTGGCGATAACATATTAGACCTTCTGGTGACAAACAGACCCGAACTATTTGGAAAAGTTAACGCAGAACAGGGAATCAGCGATCATAAAACGGTTACGGCATCGATGATTTCAGCCGTAAATATGAATATTAAACAGGGTAGGAAGATTTTTCTGTTTAGAAAAAGTGACAAAAAGCAGATTTCAGAGTACCTGTTGGCTCAACACAAAAGTTTTGTCTCAAGTACTGATATTGTTGAGGATCAGTGGACAAAGTTCAAAACCATCGTACAATATGCGTTAGATGAGTATGTGCCAAGCAAGATCGTAAGAGATGGAAAAGAGCCACCGTGGTACAACAACAGAGTTAGAAAACTGCTGCGGAAGCAAAGGGAACTTCACAGCAAACATAAACATAGCCAAAGCCTTGCAGACAAACAAAAATTACGCGAAGCGAAATGTAGTGTGAAGAGAGCTATGCGAGAGGCGTTCAATGAATTCGAAAGTAAAGTTCTATGTACTGACTTGGCAGAAAATCCTAAGAAATTTTGGTCTTATGTCAAAGCGGTAGGTGGATCAAAACAAAATGTCCAGACACTCTGTGACCAAAATGGTACTGAAACAGAGGATGACAGACTAAAGGCCGAAATACTAAATGTCTTTTTCCAAAGTTGTTTCACAGAGGAAGATTGCACTGTAGTTCCTTCTCTAGATTGTCGCACAGATGACAAAATGGTAGATATCGAAATAGACGACAGAGGGATAGAGAAACAATTAAAATCGCTCAAAAGAGGAAAGGCCTCTGGACCTGATGGGATACCAGTTCAATTTTACACAGAGTACGCGAAGGAACTTGCCCCCCTTCTTGCAGCGGTGTACCGTAGGTCTCTAGAAGAGAGTAGCGTTCCAAAGGATTGGAAAAGGGCACAGGTCATCCCCGTCTTCAAGAAGGGACGTCGAACAGATGTGCAGAACTATAGACCTATATCTCTAACGTCGATCAGTTGTAGAATTTTGGAACACGTATTGTGTTCGAGTATAATGACTTTTCTGGAGACTAGAAATCTACTCTGTAGGAATCAGCATGGGTTTCGAAAAAGACGGTCATGTGAAACCCAGCTCGCGCTATTCGTCCACGAGACTCAGAGGGCCATAGACACGGGTTCACAGGTAGATGCCGTGTTTCTTGACTTCCGCAAGGCGTTCGATACAGTTCCCCACAGTCGTTTAATGAACAAAGTAAGAGCATATGGACTATCAGACCAATTGTGTGATTGGATTGAGGAGTTCTACATCTACATCTAAATTTATACTCCGCAAGCCACCCAACGGTGTGTGGCGGAGGGCACTTTACGTGCCACTGTCATTATCTCCCTTTCCTGTTCCAGTCGCGTATGGTTCGCGGGAAGAACGACTGTCTGAAAGCCTCTGTGCGCGCTCTAATCTCTCTAATTTTACATTCGTGATCTCCTCGGGAGGTATAAGTAGGGGGAAGCAATATATTCGATACCTCATCCAGAAACGCACCCTCTCGAAACCTGGCGAGCAAGCTACACCGCGATGCAGAGCGCCTCTCTTGCAGAGTCTGCCACTTGAGTTTGTTAAACATCTCCGTAACGCTATCACGGTTACCAAATAACCCTGTGACGAAACGCGCCGCTCTTCTTTGGATCTTCTCTATCTCCTCCGTCAACCCGATCTGGTACGGATCCCACACTGATGAGCAATACTCAAGTATAGGTCGAACGAGTGTTTTGTAAGCCACCTCCTTTGTTGATGGACTACATTTTCTAAGGACTCTCCCAATGAATCTCAACCTGGTACCCGCCTTACCAACAATTAATTTTATATGATCATTCCACTTCAAATCGTTCCGCACGCATACTCCCAGATATTTTACAGAAGTAACTGCTACCAGTGTTTGTTCCGCTATCATATAATCATACAATAAAGGATCCTTCTTTCTATGTATTCGCAATACATTACATTTGTCTATGTTAAGGGTCAGTTGCCACTCCCTGCACCAAGTGCCTATCCGCTGCAGATCTTCCTGCATTTCGCTACAATTTTCTAATGCTGCAACTTCTCTGTATACTACAGCATCATCCGCGAAAAGCCGCATGGAACTTCCGACACTATCTACTACGTCATTTATATATATTGTGAAAAGCAATGGTCCCATAACACTCCCCTGTGGCACGCCAGAGGTTACTTTAACGTCTGTAGATGTCTCTCCATTGAGAACAACATGCTGTGTTCTGTTTGCTAAAAACTCTTCAATCCAGCCACACAGCTGGTCTGATATTCCGTAGGCTCTTACTTTGTTTATCAGGCGACAGTGCGGAACTGTATCGAACGCCTTCCGGAAGTCAAGGAAAATGGCATCTACCTGGGAGCCTGTATCTAATATTTTCTGGGTCTCATGAACAAATAAAGCGAGTTGGGTTTCACACGATCGCTGTTTCCGGAATCCATGTTGATTCCTACATAGTAGATTCTGAGTTTCCAAAAACGACATGATACTCGAGCAAAAGACATGTTCTAAAATTCTACAACAGATCGACGTCAGAGAGATAGGTCTATAGTTTTGCGCATCTGCTCGACGACCCTTCTTGAAGACTGGGACTACCTGTGCTCTTTTCCAATCATTTGGAACCTTCCGTTCCTCTAGAGACTTGCGGTACACGGCTGTTAGAAGGGGGGCAAGTTCTTTCGCGTACTCTGTGTAGAATCGAATTGGTATCCCGTCAGGTCCAGTGGACTTTCCTCTGTTGAGTGATTCCAGTTGCTTTTCTATTCCTTGGACACTTATTTCAATGTCAGCCATTTTTTCGTTGGTGCGAACAGGACGCAGCATGTTATTCTCAATGGAGAGAAGTCTTCCGAAGTAAGAGTAATTTCAGGTGTGCCGCAGGGGAGTGTCATAGGACCGTTGCTATTCACAATATACATAAATGACCTGGTGGATGACATCGGAAGTTCACTGAGGCTTTTTGCAGATGATGCTGTGGTGTATCGAGAGGTTGTAACAATTGGAAAATTGTACTGAAATGCAGGAGGATCTGCAGCGAATTGACGCATGGTGCAGGGAATGGCAACTGAATCTCAATGTAGACAAGTGTAATGTGCTGCGAATACACAGAAAGATAGATCCTTTATCATTTAGCTACAAAATAGCAGGTCAGCAACTGGAAGCAGTTAATACCATAAATTATCTGGGAGTACGCATTAGGAGTGATTTAAAATGGAATGATCATATAATGTTGATTGTCGGTAAAGCAGATGCCAGACTGAGATTCATTGGAAGAATCCTAAGGAAATGCAATCCGAAAACAAAGGAAGTAGGTTACAGTATGCTTGTTCGCCCACTGCTTGAATACTGCTCAGCAGTGTGGGATCCGTACCAGATAGGGTTGATACAAGACATAGAGAAGATCCAACGGAGAGCAGCGCGCTTCGTTACAGGATCATTTAGTAATCGCGAAAGCGTTACGGAGATGATAGATAAACTCCAGTGGAAGACTCTGCAGGAGAGACGCTCAGTAGCTCGGTACGGGCTTTTGTCAAAGTTTCGAGAACACACCTTCACCGAAGAGTCAAGCAGTATATTGCTCCCTCCTACGTATATCTCGCGAAGAGACCATGAGGATAAAATCAGAGAGATTAGAGCCCACACAGAGGCATACCGACAATCCTTCTTTCCACGAACAATACGAGACTGGAATAGAAGGGAGAACCGATAGAGGTACTGAAGGTACCCTCCGCCACACACCGTCAGGTGGCTTGCGGAGTATGGATGTAGATGTAGATGTAGATACTGTAAACAGAACCTAGATTCCAGAATGAGATTTTCACTCTGCAGCGGAGTGTGCGCTGATATGAAACTTCCTGGCAGATTAAAACTGTGTGCCCGACCGAGACTCGAACTCGGGACCTTTGCCTTTCGCGGGCAAGTGCTCTACCAACTGAGCTACCGAAGCACGACTCACGCCCGGTACTCACAGCTTTACTTCTGCCAGTACCTCGTCTCCTACCTTCCAAACTTTACAGAAGCTCTCCTGCGAACCTTGCAGAACTAGCACTCCTGAAAGAAAGTTTTAATCTGCCAGGAAGTTTCATATCAGCGCACACTCCGCTGCAGAGTGAAAATCTCATTCTGGAAACATCCCCCAGGCTGTGGCTAAGCCATGTCTCCGCAATATCCTTTCTTTCAGGAGTGCTAGTTCTGCAAGGTTCGCAGGAGAGCTTCTGTAAAGTTTGGAAGGTAGGAGACGAGGTACTGGCAGAAGTAAAGCTGTGAGTACCGGGCGTGAGTCGTGCTTCGGTAGCTCAGTTGGTAGAGCACTTGCCCGCGAAAGGCAAAGGTCCCGAGTTCGAGTCTCGGTCGGGCACACAGTTTTAATCTGCCAGGAAGTTTCAGAACCTAGATTCATCCGAAAAAGTGACGTTTTGCCATTCGTGCACCCAGGGTCGTCGTTGAGTACACCATCGCAGGCGCTCTTGTCTGTGATGCAGCGTCAAGGGTAACCGAGCTGATAGTCCATGCTGCTGCTAACGTCGTCGAACTGTTTGTGCAGATGGTTGTTGTCTTGCAAACGTCCCCATCTGTTGACTCATGGATCGAGACGAGGCTGCTCGATCCGTTACAGCCATGCGGATAAGATGCCTGTCATCTCGACTGCTAGTGATACGATGCCGTTGGGATCCAGCACGTCGTTCCGTATTACCCTCCTGAATCCACCGATTACATATCCTGCTAACAGTCATTGGATTTCAACCAACGCGAGCAGCAATGACGCGATACGATAAACCGCAATCGCGATAGGCTACAATCCGACCTCTATCAAAGTCGGAAACGTGATGGTACGCATTTCTCCTCCTTACACGAGGCATCACAACAACGTTTCACCAGGCAACGCCGGTCAACTGCTGTTAGTGTATGAGAAATGGGTTGGAAACTTTCCTCATGTCAGCACGTTCTAGGTGTCGCCACGGCGTCAAATTTGTGTGAATGCTCTGAAAAGCTAATCATTTACATATCACAGCATCTTCTTCCTGTCGGTTAAATTTCGCGTCTGTAGCACGTCATCTTCATGGTGTAGCAATTTTAATGGCCAGTAGTGTATGTTCCTAATAACGGATGGAAAAAATATTAGTGAGTACTTAGACACGGAGCTGTTTAAAATTATTTTACAGAGCTCAGAAGGCGAAACTGCTTGTATGGGTTCTACCTTATAATCATGCAACACAAATTAGCTTCGAAATACACTCCTGGAAATGGAAAAAAGAACACATTGACACCGGTATGTCAGACCCACCATACTTGCTCCGGACACTGCGAGAGGGCTGTACAAGCAATGATCACACGCACGGCACAGCGGACA